>NC_141146.1:55980485-56617271 GCF_053477565.2 Lygodium microphyllum | reverse complement strand
ATTCAAAATATTTCACATCCCCCCGCCCGGCGCGATTCTTGCAATGGATTCGAATTTTTGCGCAGAATGTCTCTTCTGGAATTCCAAAATTCGTGATTCGAGTAAATAATAATAATAGCAGCCTATACGCACTAAGGCCTATGCGCACTCTTACGGAGGTTAAAAGGATCCTTTTTAAGGGCGAGAAGGGAGTTATTTACCATCTTATCTTATCTAACTACTATATTATTTTTGGTTATAGGTTTGGAAAGCTCCTAACTTTTGGCTTAACTTTTATTTTTCAAACCTCCCTTTTTCAATTAAAACCCCTTCCCCTCCCCTCTCTTCCTGTCTTCTTTTTAATTAGAAACCTCCCCTTCTCATTGTAAGGTCTAGGCTCTCTTTCTCTCTCTCTCTCTCCCTCTCTCTCTCTCTCTCTTAAATTAAAACCTCCTCTCTCTCTCAAGTATAATCTCTCCCTTTCTCTTCCCCTTTCCCCCCCTCTCTCATATGTGTAGGGCCTAAGTTTCTTCTTTCTTTCTCTCTCTCTCTCTCTCTCTTCCCCTTTCCCCCCCTCTCTCATGTGTGTAGGGCCTAAGTTTCTTCTCTCTCTCTCTCTCTCTCTCTCTCTCTCTCTCTCTCTCTCTCATTAAAATGCCCTCCCCTCTCTTTCATGTATAATCTCTCATTTTCTCTTCCCCATCCCCTTTTTAATTGAATTCCTCTCCCCCTCCCCCCTCTCTCTTGTGTGTAGGGCCTAGTTTTTTTTCTCTTTCTTTCTCTCTTCTCCCTCTCCTTTAATTAAATCAAAAGTTTCTCTCTCTCTCTCTCTCTATGCTTTTTTTAAAATTTAATGTTTTTTAGATATAGTCTTTCACACACTTTGAGAGAAAGAGAGAGAGAGAGAAGAAGAACAAGAACAAGAAGAAGAGGAAGAGGAGGAATGATAATAATAATAAGAAAGAGAAAAAGACATAAAGAGAAAAGAGAACGGTCTTTTTTGAATTAAACTTTTTTTATATAGTTTTTAACTTAGAGAGAGAGATCGAGAGAAAACATATAATTTGAAAGAGAAGAAAATAGGGGGAGAGAAAGAAGAAGAGAGAAAAGAGAAAAATAGAGAGCAAGAGAAAAAACTAGAGAGAGAGAGAGAGATATGAAAAGAGAAAAAGAAAGAAAGAAGAGGAAATTAAAAAAGCCCCTTCCCCTTTATTCTCTCTCTCATTATAGGGCCTAGGCTCTCTCTCTCTCTCATGTGTAGGGCTTAGGTTTTTTTTCTCTCTCTCTCTTTTCCCTCTTCTTTAATTAAATCAAACATCTTGTTAAATCGATAGTCTCTCTCTCTCTCTCTCTCTCTCTCTCTTTGCACTTTTTTTTAAATTTAATATTTTTTGGACATAGTCTTTTACACACTTTGAGAAGAAGAAGAAAAAGAAAGATGGAGAGAGGGGGAAAAGAGGGAAGAGAATAGTTATTTTTAAATTAAACCTTATTTGATATAGTTTTTGACTTAGAAAGAGACACGAAAAGGAAATATATAATTTGAGAGCGAGAGAGAAAATAGGGGGAGAGAAATGGGAAGAGAGGAAAGAGAAAAGTAGAGAGCGAGTGAGATATATATATATATATATATATATATATATATATATATATATATATATATATATATATATATATATATGTAAAGAGAAAAAGAAAGAAAGAAGAGGAAATTAAAAGCCCCTTCCCCCTCCTTCTCTCTCTCATTGTAGGGCCTAGGCTCTCTCTCTCTCTCTCTCTCTCTCTCTCTCTCTCTCTCTCTCAAATTAAAACCCCCTTCCCTCTATCTCATGTATAATCTCTCCCATTCTCTTTCCCCACCTCTTTTTAATTAAATTCTTCCCCCCCCCTCTCTCTCTCATGTGTAGGGCTTAGGTTTTTTTTCTCTCTCTTTTTCCTCTCCTTTAAATAAATCAAATTTCTTGTTAAATCAAAAGTTTCAGTGTCTCTATCTTTTTGTGTTTATTTTAATTTAATATTTTTTGGACATAGTCTTTCACACACTTGGAGAAGAAGAAGAATAAAATAAAGAAGAAGAAGAAAAAGAAAAAGATGGAGAGAAGGGGGAAAGAGGAAAGAGAATAATCTTTTTTAAATTAAACCTTATATATATATATTTTGACTTAGAGAGAGACAGAGAGGAAATATATAAATTGAAAGAGAGAGAAAATAGGGGGAGAGAAAGGGGAAGAGAGAGAGAGAGAGAGAGAAAGAGAGAGAGGGGGAACAGAGAAAAAGAGAATTATAGAGAGAGAAAATATAAAATTTAAGAGAGAGAGAGAGAGGAAAAGCGGAAAGAGAAGAAAAGGAGAGAAAGAAAAGAAAAATAATTATAGAGGAAAGATAAAATTTAAAAGAAAGAGAAGGAAAAAATTTAAAGAGAGAATGAAGAGAGAGAGAGAAGAAGAAAAAAAGGAAAAAAGAGAAGAGAGAGAGAGAGGAAAAGAGAGGAGAGAGGGGGGAGAGAGAGAGAGAGAAGAAGAAGAAGAAGAAGAAAAAAGAGAAAAAGAGAAAGAGAGATGGAAAAAAAGAGGAAAGAGACAGTATTTTTTAAATTTCAATATTTTTTGAGAGAGAGAGAGAAAAAATATAAATTTAAAAAAGAATGGGAGAGAAGAAAAAAAATTAGGAGAAAGGGGAGGAGAGAGACGGAGAGAATAAAAGGAGAGAGAGAAAGAGAGGAGAGAGAGAATATGAACATAAAGAGAGAGGATTATATATAGAGAAAAGATAAAATTTACATACTTTAGGAGAGATTGAGGGAAAGAAAAAGAAAAAGAAGAAAATGAATACACAGAGAGAGAGAGAGAGAGAGAGAGAGAGAGAGAGAGAGAGAGAGAGAGGGAACATGGAGAGAGAATTATAGAGAGAGAAAAGATACAATTTAAAAAGAGAGAGAAGAAAAATAAGAGGAAAGAGAGAGAAAGAAAAGAGAGGAGAGAGAGAGAGAGAAGAAAAGCACAGATAGAAGAGAAGAAGAAGAAGAAGAAAATAGCATAAACACAGAGAGAGAGAGAGAGAGAGAGAGAGAGAGAGAGGAGAGAGAGAGAATAATAGAGAGAGAAAATATAAAATTTAAAATAGAGAGAGAGAGAACCAGGAGAGGACAAAAAAACGAAAATAGAAGGCAAAGAGAGAGAGAAATTAGACATAGGGAATTGGGAGGGGAGAGAGAGAGAGGGTGAAGAAAAAAATTAGAAAGAGAGAGAGAGGTAAAATAGGAGAGAGAAAAAGGAGAAATGGATTGTTGAGTGAAGTTGGCGTGTGCACAACAACTCACTTGCCGCTTTGGGGCAACGAAGCTGCCCACAGAAGTTGCCTAGCATTTCGTGCATGCGCTGAACGCTAGTATATATTATGGGGATAGAAGCTTTCACAAAGCAAAGGAATTGTGTAGAGAGTAATGATCGAAGAGGTATGCTTTTGTGGGCCGAATTTGGTGTATGCTACATCTTAGGGCCTAGTCCCACCTAGGTGGAGTAGGGTAGTGAGACCCCACTATTGTTTAGTTGTACCTAGAACAAGCTGGGGAAGTGGGGTTTTTCTTACCCCTCTCTTCCCCTACTAAACCATAAAAAAAGGCTCGTGCTAACTCAGGGCCAAAAGAGTTAACACTCTCCCATTTGGTGATGGAGGGTCTGTAGCCTGCAATATCCAATCAAACAAGTTTGACGATAGCTTAATAATGATTCTTTTTCTCATTTCATGGAGAAGCCTATTGTAAAAGCGAGGAGATGAGACTGCATTAAAACTCCTCTTGCAAAACCATCCTGTTATCCCACTTGGCCTTGGTGTGACCGGGGCTCTTAACAATTGCAGAGTTGGGTGGTGAGTACATTAAGCTGGTCTCTTCGATTTGTATTGAGATATCAAGCCTCCTTGCTTACCTAATATGCTATTGGGGATCACTAAATGCATTGGGAAGACATTGTATGTGCTGCCTCTAGAAATCCCTTTCAAAAATAGGGTTTACTTGTGGTGGTTGGACATTGGGGAGAAAAGCTAGAATTTCTAGTGGTGGATGCCCCTTATATTGGCAACCTTAATTTTTAGCTTATGTGGAGTGAATTTGTAGGTACTTTTTTCAATTGTAGTCTTTGACAACAGTATTATAAGAAATGCCTTGAATCAAAAGAGGAACAATTGGAGAATGCAACACATATGAACATGTTTGGGTAGTAATGTGTGTGAATATACTTAGAATTGTTGAGGTACCCTTTTTTCTCTCTAGGAGGCTTTTTTTATTGGAAGTTATATATATACCTATTCACTTTTAGGGCATACTTAGTTTTGTAAATCTTCTATATTAATACTGCTTAGTATAGTTTCAATTATAGTTTCTCAAGCTTCTTTTTCTCCTAGTTGTCAAGAATCGTGTGGTGGGGGGACTTACTCAGGATACTACGCCGAACACACATAGAATGCACAAGGAGAAGCTCACTCAAGAGACAAGAAGAGAGATGGAGGGTAAAACATGTTCTTGCTGATTTTTTCTTGTTCTTCCACACACTTTACAATGTACACAAAGTATAGATAAGATACAACATAAAGGAAAATGGCCTACTAAGTCAAACAATGCATAACCGACTACACTAGTCGACTGAGGCTATAACTATGCCAGCTGCAAATAGGTGTAACAACTTGAATATAATAAGTAATGAGTCAATGGCCATGTGAGAGTCATAATGACCACCGACGTGCTAAGTTTAGACGTGTGGACCCATCTAACCAGGCGGTCCATCATTAATGTCCACATATGTTGAGCTTGTCATCTCAACACTCCCCCTCAAGCTCAACTGCATCTCTGCAACTCCAAGTAAGCTTCGAAACTTTTGAAGCTTCTCTGTACCCAATGCCTTTGTGAAGATGTCAGCTATGTGATCTTGTGTACTTATATACACCAAGCCAATCTCACCTGCTAGTACCTTCTCTCTCACAAAGTGGGAGTGTATCTCAATATGTTTTGTCTTGGCATGGAACACATGGTTCCTAGCCAAATGTATACTGCTCATGTTGTCACAATAAATGACAACTGGACCTTCCACCTACACATCTAAATCAGCCAATAACTTTTGCAGCCATACTACCTCACATGTTGTAAGAGTAGCACCTCTATACTCAGCCTCTGTACTCGACAAAGCAATTGTAGATTGCTTTTTGCTGCTCCAAGTAACTGCTGCACTACCAAGAGAGAACATGTATCCGTTGGTAGATCTTCTATCAGACATACTGCCAGTCCAATCTGCATCTGTGTATCAAAATACTTGTACATCTGTATCTGCCTCATAGAAAAGTCCATAATGTAATGTGGACTTCACATATCTCAATATGCGTCTGACTGCATCCAAATGTGGCTTTCTAGGTACTTGCATAAATTGACTCACAAGACCAATAGCGTAGCTCAAGTCTGGCCTTGTAATGGTCATGTAGATCAAACTCCCCACTATCCTCCGGAACATAGTAGGGTCTTCTATCTCATCCCCAACATTAGCACTCAACTTTACATTCTGCTCCAACGGGACTGTAAGTGGTTTGCATACTGTCATACCATACTTGGACAACATATCCAAGCCATACTGTATTTGGGACAACCATTTACTATCATCACATATGATCACCTCAATGCCAAGGAAGTACCTTAGCTCACCTAAATCCTTCATCTCAAACTTATTCTTCAAAAAATCCTTGACTTCAGCAATCCCACTATCACTATCACCTGTAATAATCAAGTCATCCACATAGATGACTATGATGACCAAACCTGCATCTCCCTTTCTCACATAAAATGAGTGATCAACATTAGAAACATAAAATCCAATATGGACAAGATACTCTTTAATCTTGTCAGACCATGCTCTAGGTGCTTGCTTGAGCCCATAGAGCGCCCTCTTCAACCTGCACACATACGTGGGATGCTTTAAATCTTCATAACCTGCTGGCTGATCCATATACACTTCTTCCTGCAAATCACCATGCAAAAAGGCATTCTTCACATCCATTTGCTGTAACCTCCAATCTTTGGTTGCTGCCAAGGCAATCACACATCTGATAGTTGCCATCCTAGCAACTGGACTGAAGGTTTCATCATAATCTATGCCATATGTCTGGGCATAGCCTTTTGCAACTAGCCTAGCTTTGTACCTACTGATAGAACCATCTGCATTGTGCTTAATCTTATAAATCCACTTACATCCAATAGCTTTTTTGTCCTTCGGCAATGATATTAGATCCCAAGTCTTATTGGCCTCTAATGCAACCATCTCCTCATCCATTGCTGCATCCCAATGAGTATGACCAACATCATCCTCAAAATAAGTCGGCTCAACATCCTCAACTAGTTTCACCATATAAGTATAATGGTGAGCTGCATAACCTTCAAAACCAAATCTTTTAACAGGGTATCTGATCCTACTAGATCTGTGTACCATCGGATCACTCAATGGAGCCTTTATATTACTATGAGCTCTCTGTACACCTGGTATCCTGATAGAAGGAATACCAAGCTCATCATCCAAGCTCTCTAAGCCACTAGAGTCTCCATCAAAAATTGCATCAATGCAATCTGACACTTTATTCTTTCCTTTGTCTTTACGTGTAGTGCTACTAGATGCACTTGACGATGTAGAGCTACTCCTTAGTCTCCCAGACCAAGGACTACCAGATGATGTCTCTAGTCCACTAAGAGTTCGTGATTCTTGCTTCTCAGCCTGCACATGAGTGTCATAATCATCATCATCATCCAATGCATCACCACTAGAAGCATACCAACTGCTCATTTCATCAAAGATGACATCCCTACTCACTCTGAACTTACATGTGACAGGGTTATAACAGCGATACCCTTTTTGCTCTAAAGAGTATCCAATAAAGACACATTTTTCTTGCCTTTGGATCAAGCTTCTTCCGTAGCTCATCTGGCACATAAACATATGCAACACTGCCAAATATCTTCAAGTGCGATACATCAAGCTTCTTGCCAGTAAAGCATTCTTCAGGAGTCATCCTATGAACTGCAGCGTGGGAGTTTTGTTCATAATATAAATAACAGTATGAACAGTCTCAGACCAAAAATACTTAGGCATATTCTTTTCAGCCATCAAGGCGCGTGCAACTTCTGCAATATGCCTGTTTTTCCTTTCTGCAACACCATTTTGCTGTGGATTATACCTGCATGTGAACTATCTCTTTATCCCATGAGACCTTAGAAAATCACTGAACTCATTCGAGAGGTACTCTCCCCCTCCATCTGACCTCAAGCACTTTACTTTCAAGCATGTTTCTCTTTCAACTGCAGCCTTGAAAGTTCTAAAGTGCTCAAACGCTTCACTCTTTTCCTTCATAAAATATATCCACAACTTTCTAGAACAATCATCAATGAATGTGACAAAGTATGAATTGCCTCCAAGAGATTCATTTTGTGTAGGCCCCCAAATATCTGTATGCACAACATCAAGGACATTTCTGCTTACATCTCTATCATGTGAAAAGGGTTGTCTTGCTTGCTTACCAAACTGACATGCTTCGCATACCTTATGAAGTTCTGCAACTCTAAATGTAGGCAAACCTGTAACAAACCCTTTGGACTGCATTAATTTCAGCCTTTGTACATTTGCATGTCCAATGTGTTTGTGACAAATTTCAATATCTGCAACAACACCTTTTCCTTTAGCATACATAGCAGCATTCATAGTAGGAATTCTAGCATCCAGAGTAAACATACGTCCAACTCTACTTCCCTTTGCAACCAACCTGCACTTGTCATTGAATTCTTCTACAAAGCAGTCCTTTGCATTAAATCTGACTTGCAGCCCTTGCTCTACCAAATCTGACCGACTGACACTAATGTCAAGAATCGCGTGGTGGAGGGGGTTGCTCAAGATGCTGCGCCGAACACACACAGAATGCACAAGGAGAAGCTCACTCAAGAGACAAGAAGAGAGATGGAGGCCAAAACGTTTTCTTGCTGATTTCTTCTTCTTCTTCCACACTCTTTACAATGTACACAAAGTATAGATAAGATACAACATAAAAGGAAAGTGGCCTACTAAGTCAAACAATGCATAACCGACTACATTAGTCGACTGGCGCTATAACTATGCCAGCTGTAAATAGGTGTAACAACCTGAATATAATAAATAATGAGTCAGTGGCCATGTGAGAGTCATAATGACCACCAACGTGCTAAGTGTAGACGTGTGGACCCATCTAACCAGGCGGTCCATCATCAATGTCCGCATGTGTTGAGCTTGTCATCTCAACACTCCCCCTCAAGCTCAACTGCATCTCTGCAACTCCAAGTAAGCTTCGAAACTTTTGAAGCTTCTCTGTACCCAATGCCTTCGTGAAGATGTCAGCTATCTGATCCTGTGTGCTGACATACACCAAGTCAATCTCACCTGCTAGTACCTTCTCTCTCACAAAGTGGTAGTGTACCTCAATATGTTTTGTCCTGGCATGGAACACAGGGTTCCTAGCCAACTGTATACTGCTCATGTTGTCACAATAAATGACAACTGGACCTTCCACCTGCACATCCAAATCAACCAGTAACTTTTGCAGCCATACTACCTCACATGCTGCAACAGCAGCACCTCTATACTCAGCCTCTGTACTCGACAAAGCAACTGTAGATTGCTTTTTACTGCTCCATGCAACTGCTGCACTACCAAGAGAGAACATGTATCCGCTGGTAGATCTTCTATCAGACATACTACCAGCCCAATCTGCATCTGTGTATCCAAACACCTGTACGTCTGTACCTGCCTCATAGAAAAGTCCATAATGTAATGTGGACTTCACATATCTCAATATGCATCTGACTGCATCCAAATGTGGCTTTCTAGGTACTTGCATAAACTGACTCACAAGACCAACAACGTAGCTCAAGTCTGGCCTTGTAATGGTTATGTAGATCAAACTCCCCACTATCCTCTTGAACATAGTAGGGTCTTCTATCTCATCCCCAACATCAGCACTCAGCTTTACATTCTGCTCCAACGGGACTGAAAGTGGTTTGCATGCAGTCATACCATACTTGGACAACATATCCAAGCCATACTGTCTTTGGGACAGCCATATACCATCATCACATCTGATCACCTCAATGCCAAGGAAGTACCTTAGCTCACCTAAATCCTTCATCTCAAACTTCATCTTCAAACAGCCCTTGACTTCAGCAATTCCACTATCACTATCACCTGTAATAATCAAGTCATCCACATAGATGACTATGATGACCAAACCTGCATCTCCCTTTCTCACATAAAGTGAGTGATCAGCATCAGAAACATAAAAGCCAATATTGACAAGATACTCTCTAATCTTGTCAGACCATGCTCTAGGTGCCTGCTTGAGCCCATAAAGTGCCTTCTTCAACCTGCACACATAGGTGGGATGCTCTAAATCTTCATAACCTGCTGCTTGATCCATATACACTTCTTCCTGCAAGTCACCATGCAAGAAGGCATTCTTTACATCCATTTGCTGCAACCTCCAACCTTTGGCTGCTGCCAAAGCAATCACACATCTGACAGTTGCCATCCTAGCAACTGGACTGAAGGTTTCATCATAATCTATGCCATATGTTTGCGCATAGCCTTTTGCAACCAGCCTAGCTTTGTACCTGCTAATAGAACCATCTGCATTGTGCTTAATCTTATAAACCCACTTACATCCAATAGCTTTCTTTTCCTTTGGCAATGATACTAGATCCCAAGTCTTATTGGCCTCTAATGCAGCCATCTCCTCATCCATTGCTGCATCCCAATGAGCATGACCAACAGCCTCCTCAAAACATTTGGGCTCAATATCCTCAACTAGTTTCACCATATAAGCATAATGGTGAGCTGCATAACCTTCAAAACCAAATATTTTAACAGGGTATCTCACCCTGCTAGACCTGCGTACCACTGGATCACTCAATGGAGTCTTTGCATTAACACGTGCTCTCTGCACACCTGGAGTCCTCACTGAAGGAATGCCAAGCTCATCATCCAAGCTCTCTGAGCCACTGGAGTCTCCATCAAGAACCGCATCAATGCCTTCTGACACTTTATTCTTTCCTTTGTCTTTACATGTAGTGCTACTAGATGCACTCGAAGATGTAGAGGTACTCCTTAGTCTCCCAGACCAAGGACTACCAGATGATGTCTCTGGTCCACTAAGAGTCCGTGATTCTTGCCTTTCAGCCTGCACATGAGTGTCATGATCATCATCAACATCCAATGCATCACCACTAGATGCATACCAACTGCTCATTTCATCAAAGATGACATCCCTGCTCACTCTGAACTTACATGTGACAGGGTTGTAACAGCGATACCCTTTCTGCTCTAAAGAGTATCCAATAAAGACACACTTTTCAGCCTTTGGATCCAGTTTCTTCCGCAACTCATCAGGCACATGAACATACGCAATGTAGCCAAATACTTTCAAGTGTGAAACATCAGGCTTCTTACCTGTAAAACATTCTTCGGGGGTCATACCATGAACTGCAGCTGTGGGAGTTCTGTTCATAATATAAACAGCAGTATGAACAGCCTCAGACAAAAAATGCTTAGGCATATTCTTTTCAGCCATCAAGGCGCGTGCAACTTCTGCAATATGCCTGTTTTTCCTTTCTGCAACCCCATTTTGCTGTGGGGTATACCTGCATGTGAACTGTCTCTTTATCCCATGAGACTTCAAAAAATCACTGAACTCATTTGAGAGGTACTCTCCCCCTCCATCTGACCTTAGGCACTTTACTTTCAAGCCTGTTTCTCTTTCAACTGCAGCCTTGAAAGTTCTAAAGTGCTCAAATGCTTCACTCTTTTCCTTCATAAAATACACCCACAGCTTTCTAGAACAATCATCAATGAATGTGACAAAGTATGAACTACCTCCAAGAGATACATTTTGTGTAGGCCCCCAAATGTCTGTATGCACAACATCAAGGATATTCCTGCTTACATCTCTGTCATGTGAAAAGGGTTGTCTTGCTTGCTTACCAAACTGACATGCTTCACATATCTTCTGAAATTCTGCAACTTTAAATGTATGCAAACCTGTAACCAACCCTTTGGACTGCATTAATTTCAGCCTTTGTACATTTGCATGTCCAATGCGTTTGTGCCAAATTTCAATGTCTGCAACAACACCTTTTCCTTTGGCATACATAGCCGCATTCATAGTAGGAATTCCAGCATCTAGAGTGAACATACGTCCAACTCTACTTCCCTTTGCTACCAATCTGCACTTGTCATTGAAGTCTTCTACAAAGCAGCCCTTTGCATTGAATCTGACTTGCAGCCCTTGCTCTACCATTTGACCGACTGACACCAAGTTCTTTGTAATAGAGGGCACATGCAATACATCTGAAAGACTCTTTGTCTTACCATCATGCAAGGACAAGGGAACTTTTCCAATGTGTGAAATTGGGTGGCATGAGTCATCACCCGTCTGCACATAACCTGCATTCTGCAAATCCTGCATCTCTCCAAACCATTCTGCATGGCTGGTCATATGATTGGATGCACCTGAATCAACATACCAAACATCTTCATGTGTTCCCTTTCCTATAACAGCATTCACCATATGCTGCATAACGAACAAACGTTCATTTTTGTCTTCATTCTGTCGTGAAGACGATGCATAATTTCCTTGCTGCAACTTACCACTGCGGATATCATCTCTCTTAGCATAACATTGGGCTGCAATATGACCTGTTTTGCCACAGTAGTGGCACACAATACCAGAGTTGTTAGAACCTCTGTTCTGCCATCCACCTCTTCCTCTAAAGCTCCCCCTGCCTCTAAAGTTACCACGACCTCCTGAAACCTGCATATCGCCAAATTGCTGATTCAATCTGTTTTGCTGGTTGTCACTTCCACGGCCTGTACCACGGCCTCTTGAAGAGAACCTGCCACGTCCCCTTCCTGAACTGGAGTAGAAAGCTTGGACCTGTTCACCACTTCTTTCAGATGTCTCACTCTGCATGTTGATCTCTTCAGTGATCATAAGGGAGACCAATTCATCGAAATCTGGAAATGGCTTTCTGACATATACGGAAGTTACAAAAGACTTCCAAGCCTTTTCATTGTTAAGCCCACCCAAGGTAGACGACACCAAATCATCATCATCGGGCATTGCATCAATCGCTGCCAATGCATCTGCAATGCTTCTTACCTTCAGTGCATACTCATTGATAGACATCTTCCCTTTCTTTAATGTATTCAACTCTTGCTTGAGTTGAATCTTTCGTGCCTTTGTATTTACAAAAAACATACTTTCAAGTATGGTCCAAGCTGCATATGAATTCTCTGCATTTCTAATGTGTCCCAGCATATTATTGTCAATTACTGCAGACAACCAATACATGACCTTCTTGTCTTTTGCATTCCATTCCTTTCGTGCCTTTGTCTCTTCCGCAGTTGGAGGATCACTCACCTCCGGCTCCTTTTCTTCATCTGAAACGAACTCGTAGAGGCCTTTTCCAATAAGGAAGTTCGTGACACGGAACTTCCATGAAGGGTAGTTGTTCTTGTCGAGCTTCTCAATGATGGGGCTTCCACTGTTCTCTGCCATTATCACAAGAATAATACCAAACAACAAGCAAATCTTCTACAACCCTTGACCTGTAGTGCACAGCAATACACCAGACAGCCTTTTTAACTGTCTGCTCAACAATACATGCAATCTGCAACCTGTTTGCAGATAAACCTTGTGTTTAATCACTGGTAAACACCTTTGAACTTACAGATCTGAAATCTGTAACCTGCGCACCCACTTTCGGTCAATACAGTCGAAGTCACAGCGTACCCTGAAACTGCTGTCTGCAACCTTGCGACTCTAAAATGGGCCCTGAAACGGCCTCAGATGCCCAAAATACCTGCGGGAAATGCCCTAAAGGGCTTATTTGCAGAATACACAGCGCTCTTCGCGCACACCAAATCTCACTGCAATCTGAGATTTTTGCTCTGCCCTGCTTCCGGTGCCTCCACAGGCACTATCCAAGAGAAAGAGTTGAAGGATGGGAGAGCTTCTTACCCGTGGCTTGCTTGCTCGAACCTTGCTTCTTCTCCTTTGCTTCAACCTTCGAAATCAGCCTCTCTCAATGGCGCGGCTCTGATACCATGTTAAGAATCGCGTGGTGGAGGGGGTTGCTCAAGATGCTGCGCCGAACACACACAGAATGCACAAGGAGAAGCTCACTCAAGAGACAAGAAGAGAGATGGAGGCCAAAATGTTTTCTTGCTGATTTCTTCTTCTTCTTCCACACTCTTTACAATGTACACAAAGTATAGATAAGATACAACATAAAAGGAAAGTGGCCTACTAAGTCAAACAATGCATAACCGACTACACTAGTCGACTGGCGCTATAACTATGCCAGCTGTAAATAGGTGTAACAACCTGAATATAATAAGTAATGAGTCAGTGGCCATGTGAGAGTCATAATGACCACCAACGTGCTAAGTGTAGACGTGTGGACCCATCTAACCAGGCGGTCCATCATCAATGTCCGCATGTGTTGAGCTTGTCATCTCAACAACTAAGTTCTTTGTAATAGATGGCACATGTAATACATCTGAAAGACTCTTTGTCTTACCATTATGCAAGGACAAGGGAACTTTTCCAATGTGTGAAATTGGGTGGCATGAATCATCACCCACCTACACATAACCTGCATTTTGCAAATCCTGCATCTCTCCAAATAATTCTGCATGGCTGGTCATATGATTGGATGCACCTGAATCAACATACCAAACATCATCATGTGTTCCCTTTCCTGTAAAAGCATTCAGCATATGCTGCATAACAAACATACGTTCATATTTGTCTTCATTCTGTCATGAAGACGATGCATAGTTTCTTTGCTGTAACTTACGACTGCGAATATCATATTTCCTAGCATAACATTAGGCTGCAATATGACCTGTTTTGCCATAGATAATACCAGAGTTGTTAAAACCTTTGTTCTGCCATCCACCTCTTCCTCTAAAGCTCCCCCTACCTCTAAAGTTACCACAACCTCCTGAAACCTACATATCGCTAAATTGTTGATTCAATCTATTTTGCTGGTTGTCACTACCACGTCCTGTACCACGGCCTCTTGAAGAGAACCTGCCACGTCCCCTTTCTGAACTGGAGTAGAAAGCTTGGACTTGTTCACCACTTTTTTCACATGTCTCACTCTGCATGTTGATCTCTTCAGTGATCATAAGGGAGACCAACTCATCAAAATCTGGTAATGGCTTTCTGACATATATGGAAGTTACAAAAGACTTCCAAGCCTTTTCGTTGTTAAGTTCACCCAAGGTAGACGATACTAAATCATCATCATTGGGCATTGCATCAATCGCTGCCAAGGCATCTGCAATGCTCCTTACCTTTAGTACATGCTCATTGATAGACATCTTTCCTTTCTTCAATGTATTCAACTCTTGCTTGAGTTGAATCTTTCATGCCTTTCTATTTACGGAAAACATACTTTCAAGTATGGTCCAAGTTGCATATGAAGTCTCTGCATTTCTAATATGTCCCAGCATATTATTGTCAATTACTACAAATAGCCAATACATGACCTTTTTGTCTTTTGCATTCCATTCCTTTCATGCCTTTGTCTCTTCTGCAGTTGGAGGATCACTCACCTCCGGCTCATTTTCTTCACCTGAAACAAACTCGTAGAGGCATTTTCCAATAAGGAAGTTCGTGACACAGAACTTCCATGAAGGATAGTTGTTCTTGTCGAGTTTCTCAATGATGGGGTTTCCACTATTTTCTGCCATTATCACAAAACTAATACCAAACAGCAACCAAGCAAATCTTCTGCAACCCTCAACTTGTAGTGCACAGCAATACACCAGACAACCTTTTTCACTGTCTGCTCAACAATACATGCAATCTGCAATCAGTTTGCAGATAAACCTTGCGTTTATTTGCTGGTAAACACCTTTGAACTTACAGATTTGAAATCTGTAACCTGTGCACCTATATATGGCAGACATAGTTGAAATTGTAGGGTATCTCGAACTACTGTCCGCAACCTTGTGGCTCTAAAACGGGGCCTGAAATGACATTGGATGGCCAAAATATCTTCGCACACGATTAGCGCGAACAACACTCTTTGCGCACACCAAATCTCACTGCAATCTGAGATTTTTTTCTCTGCTCTGCTTCTGGTGCCTCCACAGGCACTGTCCAAGAGAAAGAGTGGAAGAATGGGAGAGCTTCTTACCCATGGCTTGCTTGCTCGAACCTTACTTCTTCTCCTTCACTTCAGCCTTTGAAATCAGCCTCTCTCAGTGGCGTGGCTTTGATACCATGTCAAGAATCGTGTGGTGGGGGGACTTGCTCAAGATGCTGCGCGGAACACACACAGAATGCACAAGGAGAAGCTCACTCAAGAGACAAGAAAAGAGATGGAGGGAAAAACGTTTTCTTGTTGATTTTTTCTTCTTCTTCCACACACTTTACAATGTACACAAAGTATAGATAAGATACAACATAAAGAAAAATGGCTTACTAAGTCAAACAATGCATAACCAACTACACTAGTCGAGTGGCACTATAACTATGCCAGCTGTAAATAGGTGTAACATCCTGAATATAATAAGTAATGAGTCAGTGGCCATGTGAGAGTCATAATGACCACCGACGTGCTAAGTGTAGACGTGTGGACCCATCTAGGCAGGCGGTCCATCATTGACGTCCGCATATGTTGAGCTTGTCATCTCAACACTAGTTGCGTACTTGCATTTCTACAATCCTAAATCAAACAATTGGTATTAAAGCATGCTTTGATATCTTGGACAAAGTCATCAATACCCTCTATTTGATTTTCTCAGATTGGATGAGATTAGATGAGTATTTGGAAGTTGACATTTATATCAAATACATTCAATGGCTATGATTGGCAATAATGATGTTTTTCATATGTCGATTATTAGGCTCCTATTAGGACAAGCTTGATGAAATCAATCATTCACTGTGGAAATATATAATGTGCCATGTGTTGGTTCCAAGGGCTTTGTATCATTGTGTATATAATTTAAAATGTCTTACTGGTGTTTTTAAATTGCAAATATAACAAAAACAACAAAATCATGTATTGGTGAGGATGCTATAGGTTCTGGTTCTACTCTGGTTAGTGCTAGAGCATTATCACCATCTACTCTTAAGTAGTCTCATTGGGATGGTAGAGATGCAAACGCTTACACTTTGATTACTTTATTTGTTAGATATACCATGATCTCACATATGCAGTCATATAAGACAGCTATGGATGCGTGGGATATGATGTCACATTTATATCAAGGAAGACAAAAGGTCCATGTTGTCTTGAAGTGTACACCTATAAGAAATCGGCTATATAATGTGCGTTCAAAGGGTGTTCAAAAATACATTTTCTTTACATGTTATAAGGTTATAAGATGAGCCCATTTACTTTACTAAACTAATTAATTTTTTAAAATTGCAATTATTTTTAAATAAATATAATTTTATATATTTTACTAAATAAAATACCATTTCTTTTGAGCTCACGTGGTATCTTATATGTTCTATAAGATGCATCCCTTGATATTTTGTTTACTTGTGTAAGTAGTTAGAGAGTGAACATATTGACATCGATGATTTTATGGATAATTTTTTGACAAAGATCAAAGATCTTCATGAGCAGTTGATTGTTGTAGATGAGATTTTGCCAAACAGTTTACTCGTGCAGATAGTTCTCAATGGTCTTCTTGATTTTTATTAGAGTTGTGTATCTACTCTTTATTTCATGTTGAAAGGCAATTCATAGTGAATTGTGCACTATGCATTGTGTAGAATGTGGATCCACAAAGCACCAAAGTGATTAAATGCACAACTGTAACAACCTTAATCAATAAACCAAGAATTAAAAATTAGTGTGATAGACAATCATTGAATGCAACTAGATTGCCTCCTTCCCATTAATCTTCTCTTTCCACCTCCCTTGCAAACATGGTGGGTATTAAAGAAGCCAAGGTGTCAAACAACCTCCCCCTACACAATAAATTGCCCTTTGTTAGATAGATGTAATCAACTTGATTAAATGCTCTATGCAAATTTTGAATAATCTCTTTACCTCTTGAGACTAATGATTGATTGAAGCTCTCTCTCTATATTTGCTTGTGGAGGTTCTGCTCCTTCTCTTAGTTGTTTCCTCCCTTTGTGACAACTCTTTCTCTTTCTCAATTGTTTCTCCTTCCATCATAGGTATGATAGATGAAGCACAAAAGATGTCAAAGAGAAAGAAGAGTAAAAAGCAAGCATAGGGGGTATTAGAGAAGATGGTGGGAATAAGGGAAGAGGTGGAGATACAATAGATTTGTGTTGTTGGGTGCTAAAAAAGATGCTACATGCACTCCTAATGTTGACAAATATGATGTTTATGTTTTTGCTACTCATGATGCTGATGATGATGACAATATTTATGTCTATTTACCTCCTCATTATGATGATAATGATGCTACTTATGCTGATGCAAGTAATGAAGAAGATGGCTATGATTTTGATGTTGAGTATAACGAAGATGATTGTAGGGCAGGTGTGCAGAGAGAAAACTAAGAGGATGCAATCATGTTGCTATCCATGATGATGATAATTATATAAATGTTGCTTTTGTAGATGATGAATATCAGATAATGGTATAGATATTGCTAGATTTTTCAAGCTCTACAGATTATGATATTAACGTTGATTATGATGACATCTATGATATCAATTTTCCCAGGCAGCATATAGGCACAAACAACATGCGAAAAATAGCATGCCAAGAGGATTAGGTAACATTAATGGTTCCTATTGTGCATAATGATTCACTTGACAACCAACAACGATGAGAAAGAAGAGGTAGGGGATAGTTGCATTACAAGATATAGGTCTTATACAGATGTTTAAAGCGACGAAAATGCAAATAATAAAATTTTTCCCCGTCGTCGTAAAAAGCATCATTATTGGCGACGCCATAGAACAGTCGGTATTACCGTCGCTATCAGCATCGCCTTGCTAATACCGACGCTGATAGTGACGGTTTGGGACTTACATAACTACGCCAATAACGACGCGAGCAATAAAATTTACGATGCTAATAGCGACGGTAACAGGGAAACTTTTTTTTTTGTGGTAGGGCAGCAAGCTGCCCTACCACATATAGCACAGTGTGCTTTATGAGAGCCATACAAAATAGTTTTTGCACTACTGTGTACAATGCACTTGCAAACAAAAACAATGCATACTGAAATCATAAAACTGATACATGAAATAAATACATGATCGCATCAAAAGAGATTGGTACAATCATGACATGATATCATTAATACATAGAAAATGTCTACATAGATCAGGCGACTCAAAAATAAAGGTGTGTGAGCTCCAGGGATCCAAGGGCGAGCTATGCATCCTCGTCCCCGAAAGCTCATCCTGCCGCAAAGGAGCGTCGAACGGACTATACAGAAAAAGAAACAACACATGAGTCCACCATACAATAATGCATTCAAATATCTCATGGTAAGTACGGACAAGAAAGATGAGTGACTTACAGGGCCGCCGCGTCTATACAATCGGTCGATCAATGCAGTGAGACCATGCCTCTCTGCATATCAAGTCTCAAGGCCAGTCGGATCGCGATTTGTAATGGAGTGCTGCAAAGAAAACAAAATGCTAACTGTTAGAAACATGATTGTAAGTACAAAGAATATTTCAAAAAAATAAACAAGCAAACCAAAAGAAAAACTTACAAAGTCCTCCAAATATGTCCTGTGGCCACTACTCCCAAGATGATGGACCACTCCGGCCTCGAGTCTTGCCCTCGCCGCCTCGCTCTGCTGACTCCAATGTCCTAGAGAATCTGTAGCCTCCTCCCTCAGTCGGCACCAATCGTCTGCATCTAACGACTCGGGCTTTGCAGCCCCACTCTTGATTGCCTTGCGTGCATCGGATCGTTTATGTGACATGTATGCACGCATGCAATCCATCATCCAGCGCATAGAGAATGATCCAAGATATGTAGCCCTTGCTTCCCCTTTGGTATGTTCTTCCAATGATCGTCTATGTGACATGTCCTGCAACTCCTCATCGCTCATCCCTCGACTCATCCTGAAAATGTCACCTGCACAGATAAAAAATGATGTTAGAATAATCAATTTAAATCATACAAAGCACAGTAATATAAATCATTCAAAAAAAATCTCACTTAAAATGTATATCTTATATACCCTTATAAGCGATTGGTCAACGAATTGAGTAAGTGGATGCTCCAAGTATGAAGTATCCTATGGTTCCATGTTAATCTCCTGACACAACTCTGCATACACTGGAAGGTCGATAGACATGTCACCACAAAAGAATGAGTCCGCCTCGTTCTCAAAGAATTCTTAGACTCCTGTATTTCCATCATTGTTAGCCGATGCTGGCTCCAAGCTTTCGACGGCCTCCACCCTTGCAATATCGACCCTTCTATTTGCATATTATCTTTATCTATGCTCGGAACATCGCTTTGATCATATACTCTCGCACTTCGGGGAGTTGAAGGTATAACATACCACCATTGAGGTTGTCGGGGGTTTGGATAGAAGATTACCTGTTCACAAACACGTATAAGAGAGTTCAAACCATTGTGACATAAACCATGTCGTAATACAATTAGCAAGAAGATGAGTCCATGCACCTGTTCACAATGGGCCGACAACACAAAGGTGTTGCGCAAATCTGTCCATTTTTTTTCGGAATCTATTTCGAGAAATCCAGATGGACCTCATCGAACTGTTGCTCTAGCTCCTCCAAGTACCACTTTGAACCACTACACATCGAATAGTATCATGGAGAAGCTACGGTAATCCACCGTAACAATACTTTGCAAGTTCCCAAAATACTTCATCTCATCCACAACCATGTTTGGATCCGTTGCTCGTCGCCGGCTCTCTTGCTCGAACCTTGCCATGACACCACAGTCCATTGTGGAGCGCATTTTGTCAATACGCTCCATGCGAAAATACCGTCCGCACGACCAGCTGCACTATATATTTTGTACTATACATTGAAACACTCAAATTAGATGTCTTACATAAAATTTAGATACGACAGATTCTAAACCCTCATCACCTTTGGACTACATTCTCTTGAGAATTCTCACTCCTCCATTGAGATCTCTGTCCCTTTGCGAGACGCTGCGGTCAAGGCTCCATGCAACCATCGTGTTGACATAAACCGCGGCATCTCCTCCATGCCTTCGGGATATCGAATTGGTCGATGATGCGTACTACGTCGGAATTTAGCTCGCGCTTCCTCTCGATCTTGCCTAAGGATCTGGTACTTGGCGAGCCACGTCTCCATAGAGGCATGGTGTAACATACAAAAGCGATTCACCTTCTCTTCCATTGAGGCATCCATTCTTTTTTCTACCCCATTTCCAACTACCACATCTCCAGTCAGTCTATCATCGTCCCTCCCTTGCCCTCTCTCATTCCTTTTTCTCTCTCCTCTCTCTCTCATTCCTTTTTCTCTCTCTCCTCTTCCTCTCTCATTTTCTTTTCTCTCTCCTCTCCCTCTCATTCCTCTCCCTCCCTCTCTCTTTTTCCCTCTCCTCTCTCTCTCATTCCTCTCCCTCCCTTGCCCTCTCTCATTTCCTTTTTCTCTCTCCTCTCCCTCTCTCATTTCCTCTCCCTCCCTTGCCCTCACCCTCTCTTTCTCTCTTTCCCTATTAGGTATAATGATATTTCTCTTTTTCTCTCTCCTCTCTCTCTTATTTCCTTTTCTCTCTCTACTCTCCCTCTCATTTCTCTCCCTCCCTCTCTTTTTCTCTCTCCTCTCTCTCATTCCTCTCCCTCCCTTGCCCTCTCTCATTCATTTTTCTCTCTCCTCTCTCTCTCATTCATTTTTCTCTCTCCTCTCCCTCTCATTTCCTTTTCTCTCTCCTCTTCCTCTCATTCCTCTCCCTCCCTCTCTCTTCTTCTCTCTCCTCTCTCTCTCTCATTCCTCTCCCTCCCTTGCCCTCTCTTATTCCTTTTTCTCTCTCCTCTCCCTCTCTCATTTCCTTTTTCTCTCTCCTCTCCCTCTCTCATTTCCTCTCCCTCCCTCGCCCTCACCCTCTCTTTCTCTCTTTCCCTATTAGGTTTAGTGGTTTTTCTCTCTTTTTCTCTCTCCTCTCTCTCTCTCTCTCATTTCGTTTTCCCTCTTCCTCTTCCTCCCTCATTTCCTCTCCCTCTCTCGCCCTCACCCTCTCTTTCTATCTCTCTTTCCCTATTAGGTTTAATGATTTTTCTCTATTTTTCTCTCTCCTCTCTCTCTCTCTCTCTCTCTCTCATTTTTTATTCTCTCTCCTCTCCCTCTCTCATTTACCTTTCTCTCTTTCTCTCCCTCTCTCATTTCCTGTCCCTTCTTCACCTTGACTCTCTCTTTTTCTCTTTCTCTATTATTTTTAATAAATTTTTCTCTTTTTCTCTCTCCTCTCCCTCTCTCATTTTTCTCTCTCATCCTCTCCCTCTCTCATTTCCTCTCCCTCCCTCGCCCTCACCCTCACCCATACCCTCTCTTGCTCTATTTGCCTATTATGTTTAACATCTTATCTCTTTTTCTCTCTCCTCTCTCTCTCTCTCTCATTTCCTTTTTCTCTCTTTCTCTCCTTCTCTCATTTCTTCTCCCTCCCTCTTGTTAAGAAACACGAGATCTAGAGCATGGCAAAAGCTATGGAGGTTGGAAGGTAGAGATGAACCTCATGATGACATAGACAAAGAAGACAAGACTGTTACACAAGTGAATTAGGTTTCAAGATTGAGACTTGAACTCATAAACACATTCTTGTGTATTAGACAGACAATGACAATGACACTAACTGAAAGAGGAAAGCATCATGATATTGTATTCATCTCATATAAAAGTGACATCCAAGTACAATGTTATATAGAACTAGGTAGTAGCATTCTGCACCACTGTGCTTATGGGATTCAGGACCTCATCTTAGACTGCTTGCTTTCCCTTGCCTACTGCTCCATACAAAGAGGCATACAAGTGGATGTGATTGCTAGATTCTCAACACCCCTCCTCAATCACAACCCGGAAGGCACAAAGTGTGTAGAGGCTTTAGTGAGAGCAACACCTGCAAAGTGTGGGCATACCACAAACATGGCAAAACACCAGAGGCTGTCGCAGAAAAGGCTAAGTGTGGGTACCACAAACATGGTGGACATCCAAAGGCTGTAACAGGGGCCTCACAAAGTATACATGGACTGTAATGCCAGGTTACATGAGGAGTTTACAAGCTTATGGTAGGAGCATCAATGGCAAATACATACAATAAAAAATCTAGTAAAAATTTAGGTCAAGTACCGGCAAGCCCTTGTGGTTTTCTATATTTTTAGGTATGCCATTATGAGCATAACAAAACTTCTTGTCCTTCTTCATCTTGATGTAGGTCTTTTTGTCGGTGTAGTCCAGCTTGCTCTTTTTGATTTTGTACTTGTTATTTACTTTGCTTGCAGCTTCAGTCTTCATGTCCATGTCCATGTCCCCCTCAAGCAAAGATACCGTCATTTTTGAGGCAGCGGAAATGTCTTCAAAATCTTGCATTATCCCAAAGGTAGTAGACATGTCTTCAAGTTCTTCAATTGAGCTCATTGATTGTACTTTAATGTAAGCAGCTCCATGTGTCTTTGCAAGTAGAATAGAAACATCTTCTATGTAGTACCAGTGAGCAACAAGAGTAGTTATGTCACTCCTGATAAGAAGAATCCACTTAAAAATCTTCATGTTTGGCAAATGCATAAGCATCAAATGAGTGAGATTAGACCACCAATGAGTTGATTTTTGAATGTGCTAAAAAACACAAGTGCCAAGAAGCACAGAATTAGTATCAAGAGATACTATGCTTGAACTTCAAGTGGGTTGCCTGATCTTCAGGTGGGTGCTTGGATCTTCAGGCGTGTGCTCCAAATCTTCTTCTTCAGATCTGAGTAACAAATGCTTCAGTTGATTGAGAAGAAGCAAGAGCTTAAAGTGAAGGAAGAATCTTGAGTTAAAGTGGCTTGGTCTTCTCTTGATGCTTGTTGTTGAATGCTTGGTCTTCCAATCTTCCAAAAATATCCAAAGACCTCCTTGATATGTGGCACTGAGTAAATCAGTGAATTTGGATGTCAAATAGGGTGATCCAAGTAGCAAGAGTGAGAAAAAAAATGGTTTATGAGTTTGAAGCTCAAAGGCTATGGAGTCCCTATTTCGGGTTCTGACAGACGAGTGTTAAACCAGCTCGTGCAGACAATCAGCAGAGCAATTCGAACCAATACTCAGTGGGGAGAGAGCTTATGAGCCATCCTTGAATTGCCCTATGGTCGCAGGGGAGATCGCAGTCCGTGTGCGCAAGGACAGCAGTATGACGTGATACAGGTGCAGAATTTCTAGCGAGCTCAAATTCACGCAATGCTGGGCTCAATGATGAGCAATGTTGGACTGTGATGTATCAGGGAGCTTTTCCACGAGTAGAGGATTGTTTCTCCAGAAGGAATCGTGGGCTAAGATGGCCTGTAGAGTAAGATATAGAAGCTCCAAGTGCTCTATGTCCTGTCTGGCTATGGCTGCCAAAGAGTGGCTATGGGGTTCAAGTGAGAGATTGGAGTCATACACTCACATTGAGTTGGATGTGAGCTGGATAGAGGTTGAGAGGAATCAAGAAAGGCTGGAGACGCAATGCCATGCCCAACTAGCTCTGATACCATGTTGAGAAACACGAGATCTAGAGCATGGCAAAAGCTATGGAAGTTGGAAGGTAGAGATGAACCTCATGATGACATAGACAAAGAAGACAAGACTGTTACACAAGTGAATTAGGTTTCAAGATTGAGACGAACTCATAAACACATTCTTGTGTATTAGACAGACAATGACAATGACACTAACTGAAAGAGGAAAGCATCATGATATTGTATTCATCTCATATAAAAGTGACATCCAAGTACAATGTTATATAGAACTAGGTAGTAGCATTCTGCACCACTGTGCTTATGGGATTCAGGACCTCATCCTAGACTGCTTGCTTTCCCTTGCCTACTGCTCCATACAAAGAGGCGTACAAGTGGATGTGATTGCTAGATTCTCAACACCCCTCCTCAATCACAACCCGGAAGGCACAAAGTGTGTAGAGGCTTTAGTGAGAGCAACACCTGCAAAGTGTGGGCATACCACAAACATGGCAAAACACTAGAGGCTGTCGCAGAAAAGGCTAAGTGTGGGTACCACAAACATGGTGGACATCCAGAGGCTGTAACAGGGGCCTCACAAAGTATACAGAGACTGTAATGCCAGGTTACATGAGGAGTTTACAAGCTTATGGTAGGAGCATCAATGGCAAATACATACAATAAAAAATCTAGTAAAAATTTAGGTCAAGGATTGGCAAGCCCTTGTGGTTTTCTATATTTTTAGGTATGGCATTATGAGCATAACAAAACTTCTTGTCCTTCTTCATCTTGATGTAGGTCTTCTTGTCGGTGTAGTCCAGCTTGCTCTTTTTGATTTTGTACTTGTTATTTACTTTGCTTGCAGCTTCAGTCTTCATGTCCATGTCCATGTCCATGTCCATGTCCATGTCCATGCCCCCCTCAAGCAAAGATACCGTCATTTTTGAGGCAGGGGAAATGTCTTCAAAATCTTGCATTATCCCAAAGGTAGTAGACATGTCTTCAAGTTCTTCAATTGAGCTCATTGATTGTACTTTAATGTAAGCAGCTCCATGTGTCTTTGCAAGTAGAATAGAAACATCTTCTATGTAGTACCAGTGAGCAACAAGAGTAGTTATGTCACTCCTGATAAGAAGAATCCACTTAAAAATCTTCATGTTTGGCAAATGCATCAGCATCAAATGAGTGAGATTAGACCACGAATGAGTTGATTTTTGAATGTGCTAAAAAACACAAGTGCCAAGAAGCACAGAATTAGTATCAAGAGATACTATGCTTGAACTTCAAGTGGGTTGCGTGATCTTCAGGTGGGTGCTTGGATCTTCAGGCGTGTGCTCCAAATCTTCTTCTTCAGATCTGAGTAACAAATGCTTCAGTTGATTGAGAAGAAGCAAGAGCTTCAAGTGAAGGAAGAATCTTGAGTTAAAGTGGCTTGGTCTTCTCTTGATGCTTGTTGTTGAATGCTTGGTCTTCCAATCTTCCAAAAATATCCAAAGACCTCCTTGATGTGTGGCACTGAGTAAATCAGTGAATTTGGATGTCAAATAGGGTGATCCAAGTAGCAAGAGTGAGAAAAAAAATGGTTTATGAGTTTGAAGCTCAAAGGCTATGGAGTCCCTATTTAGGGTTCTGACAGACGATTGTTAAACCAGCTCGTGCAGACAATCAGTAGAGCAATTCGAACCAATACTCAGTGCGGAGAGAGCTTATGAGCCATCCTTGAATTGCCCTATGGTCGCAGGGGAGATCGCAGTCTGTGCGCGCAAGGACAGAAGTACGACCTGATACAGGTGCAGAATTTCCAGCGAGCTCAAATTCACGCAATGCTGGGCTCAATGATGAGCAATGTTGGACTGTGATGTGTCAGGGAGCTTCGCCACGAGTAGAGGATTGTTTCTCCAGAAGGAATCGTGGGCTAAGATGGCCTGTAGAGTAAGATATAGAAGGTCCAAGTGCTCTATGTCCTGTCTGGCTATGGGGTTCAAGTGAGAGATTGGAGTCATACACTCACACTGAGTTGGATGTGAGCTGGATAGAGGTTGAGAGGAATCAAGAAAGGCTGGAGACGCAATGCAATGCCCAACTAGCTCTGATACCATGTTGAGAAACACGAGATCTAGAGCATGGCAAAAGCTATGGAGGTTGGAAGGTAGAGATGAACCTCATGATGACATAGACAAAGAAGACAAGACTGTTACACAAGTGAATTAGGTTTCAAGATTGAGACTTGAACTCATAAACACATTCTTGTGTATTAGAGAGACAATGACAATGACACTAACTGAAAGAGGAAAGCATCATGATATTGTATTCATCTCATATAAAAGTGACATCCAAGTACAATGTTATATAGAACTAGGTAGTAGCATTCTGCACCACTGTGCTTATGGGATTCAGGACCTCATCCTAGACTGCTTGCTTTACCTTGCCTACTGCTCCATACAAAGAGGCATACAAGTGGATGTGATTGCTAGATTCTCAACACCCCTCCTCAATCACAACCCGGAAGGCACAAAGTGTGTAGAGGCTTTAGTGAGAGCAACACCTGCAAAGTGTGGGCATACCACAAACATGGCAAAACACTAGAGGCTGTCGCAGAAAAGGCTAAGTGTGGGTACCACAAACATGGCGGACATCCAGAGGCTGTAACAGGGGCCTCACAAAATATACAGAGACTGTAATGCCAGGTTACATGAGGAGTTTACAAGCTTATGGTAGGAGCATCAATGGCAAATACATACAATAAAAAATCTAGTAAAAATTTAGGTCAAGGACCGGCAAGCCCTTGTGGTTTTCTATATTTTTAGGTATGGCATTATGAGCATAACAAAACTTCTTGTCCTTCTTCATCTTGATGTAGGTCTTCTTGTTGGTGTAGTCCAGCTTGCTCTTTTTGATTTTGTACTTGTTATTTACTTTGCTTGCAGCTTCAGTCTTTATGTCCATGTCCATGTCCCCCTCAAGCAAAGATACCGTCATTTTTGAGGCAGCGGAAATGTCTTCAAAATCTTGCATTATCCCAAAGGTAGTAGACATGTCTTCAAGTTCTTCAATTGAGCTCATTGATTGTACTTTAATGTAAGCAGCTCCATGTCTCTTTGCAAGTAGAATAGAAACATCTTCTATGTAGTACCAGTGAGCAACAAGAGTAGTTATGTCACTCCTGATAAGAAGAATCCACTTAAAAATCTTCATGTTTGGCAAATGCATAAGCATCAAATGAGTGAGATTAGACCACGAATGAGTTGATTTTTGAATGTGCTAAAAAACACAAGTGCCAAGAAGCACAGAATTAGTATCAAGAGATACTATGCTTGAACTTCAAGTGGGTTGCCTGATCTCTAGGTGGGTACTTGGATCTTCAGGCGTGTGCTCCAAATCTTCTTCTTCAGATCTGAGTAACAAATGCTTCAGTTGATTGAGAAGAAGCAAGAGCTTCAAGTGAAGGAAGAATCTTGAGTTAAAGTGGCTTGGTCTTCTCTTGATACTTGTTGTTGAATGCTTGGTCTTCCAATCTTCCAAAAATATCCAAAGACCTCCTTGATGTGTGGCACTGAGTAAATCAGTGAATTTGGATGTCAAATAGGGTGATCCAAGTAGCAAGAGTGAGAAAAAAAATGGTTTATGAGTTTGAAGCTCAAAGGCTATGGAGTCCCTATTTAGGGTTCTGACAGACGATTGTTAAACCAGCTCGTGCAGACAATCAGTAGAGCAATTCGAACCAATACTCAGTGGGGAGAGAGCTTATGAGCCATCCTTGAATTGCCCTATGGTCGCAGGGGAGATCGCAGTCCGTGCGCGCAAGGACAGAAGTACGACCTGATACAGGTGCAGAATTTCTAGCGAGCTCAAATTCACGCAATGCTAGGCTCAATGATGAGCAATGTTGGACTGTGATGTATCAGGGAGCTTCGCCACGAGTAGAGGATTGTTTCTCCAGAAGGAATCATGGGCTAAGATGGCCTGTAGAGTAAGATATAGAAGCTCCAAGTGCTCTATGTCCTGTTTGGCTATGGCTGCCAAATAGTGGCTATGGGGTTCAAGTGAGAGATTGGAGTCATACACTCACACTGAGTTGGATGTGAGCTGGATAGAGGTTGAGAGGAATCAAGAAAGGCTGGAGACGCAATGCAATGCCCAACTAGCTCTGATACCATGTTGAGAAACACGAGATCTAGAGCATGGCAAAAGCTATGGAGGTTGGAAGGTAGAGATGAACCTCATGATGACATAGACAAAGAAGACAAGACTGTTACACAAGTGAATTAGGTTTCAAGATTGAGACTTGAACTCACAAACACATTCTTGTGTATTAGAGAGACAATGACAATGACACTAACTGAAAGAGGAAAGCATCATGATATTGTATTCATCTCATATTAAAGTGACATCCAAGTACAATGTTATATAGAACTAGGTAGTAGCATTTTGCACCACTGTGCTTATGGGATTCAGGACCTCATCCTAGACTGCTTGCTTTACCTTGCCTACTGCTCCATACAAAGAGGCATACAAGTGGATGTGATTGCTAGATTCTCAACACCCCTCCTCAATCACAACCCGGAAGGCACAAAGTGTGTAGAGGCTTTAGTGAGAGCAACACCTGCAAAGTGTGGGCATACCACAAACATGGCAAAACACTAGAGGCTGTCGCAGAAAAGGCTAAGTTTGGGTACCACAAACATGGTGGACATCCAGAGGCTGTAACAGGGGCCTCACAAAGTATACAGAGACTGTAATGCCAGGTTACATGAGGAGTTTACAAGCTTATGGTAGGAGCATCAATGGCAAATACATACAATAAAAAATCTAGTAAAAATTTAGGTCAAGGACCGGCAAGCCCTTGTGGTTTTCTATATTTTTAGGTATGGCATTATGAGCATAACAAAACTTCTTGTCCTTCTTCATCTTGATGTAGGTCTTCTTGTCGGTGTAGTCCAGCTTGCTCTTTTTGATTTTGTACTTGTTATTTACTTTGCTTGCAGCTTCAGTCTTCATGTCCATGTCCATGTCCATGTCCATGTCCATGTCCATGTCCATGTCCCCCTCAAGCAAAGATACCGTCATTTTTGAGGCAGCGGAAATGTCTTCAAAATCTTGCATTATCCCAAAGGTAGTAGACATGTCTTCAAGTTCTTCAATTGAGCTCATTGATTGTACTTTAATGTAAGCAGCTCCATGTCTCTTTGCAAGTAGAATAGAAACATCTTCTATGTAGTACCAGTGAGCAACAAGAGTAGTTATGTCACTCCTGATAAGAAGAATCCACTTAAAAATCTTCATGTTTGGCAAATGCATAAGCATCAAATGAGTGAGATTAGACCACGAATGAGTTGATTTTTGAATGTGCTAAAAAACACAAGTGCCAAGAAGCACAGAATTAGTATCAAGAGATACTATGCTTGAACTTCAAGTGGGTTGCGTGATCTTCAGGTGGGTGCTTGGATCTTCAGGCATGTGCTCCAAATATTCTTCTTCAGATCTGAGTAACAAATGCTTCAGTTGATTGAGAAGAAGCAAGAGCTTCAAGTGAAGGAAGAATCTTGAGTTAAAGTGGCTTGGTCTTCTCTTGATGCTTGTTGTTGAATGCTTGGTCTTCCAATCTTCCAAAAATATCCAAAGACCTCCTTGATGTGTGGCACTGAGTAAATCAGTGAATCTGGATGTCAAATAGGGTGATCCAAGTAGCAAGAGTGAGAAAAAAAATGGTTTATGAGTTTGAAGCTCAAAGGCTATGGAGTCCCTATTTAGGGTTCTGACAGACGATTGTTAAACCAGCTCGTGCAGACAATCAGTAGAGCAATTTGAACCAATACTCAGTGGGGAGAGAGCTTATGAGCCATCCTTGAATTGCCCTATGGTTGCAGGGGAGATCACAGTCTGTGCGCGCAAGGACAGCAGTACGACCTGATACAGGTGTAGAATTTCCAGCGAGCTCAAATTCACGCAATGCTGGGCTCAATGATGAGCAATGTTGGACTGTGATGTATGTGGGAGCTTTGCCACGAGTAGAGGATTGTTTCTCCAGAAGGAATCATGGGCTAAGATGGCCTGTAGAGTAAGATATAGAAGCTCCAAGTGCTCTATGTCCTGTCTGGCTATGGCTGCCAAACAGTGTCTATGGGGTTCAAGTGAGAGATTGGAGTCATACACTCACACTGAGTTGGATGTGAGCTGGATAGAGGTTGAGAGGAATCAAGAAAGGCTGGAGACGCAATGCCATGCCCAACTAGCTCTGATACCATGTTGAGAAACACGAGATCTAGAGCATGGCAAAAGCTATGGAGGTTGGAAGGTAGAGATGAACCTCATGATGACATAGACAAAGAAGACAAGACTGTTACACAAGTGAATTAGGTTTCAAGATTGAGACTTGAACTCATAAACACATTCTTGTGTATTAGAGAGACAATGACAATGACACTAACTGAAAGAGGAAAGCATCATGATATTGTATTCATCTCATATAAAAGTGACATCCAAGTACAATGTTATATAGAACTAGGTAGTAGCATTCTGCACCACTGTGCTTATGGGATTCAGGACCTCATCCTAGACTGCTTGCTTTCCCTTGCCTACTGCTCCATACAAAGAGGCATACAAGTGGATGTGATTGCTAGATTCTCAACACCCCTCCTCAATCACAACCCGGAAGGCACAAAGTGTGTAGAGGCTTTAGTGAGAGCAACACCTGCTAGATTCTCAACACCCCTCCTCAATCACAACCCGGAAGGCACAAAGTGTGTAGAGGCTTTAGTGCACAAGTGGATGTGATTGCTAGATTTTCAACACCTCTTCCTCTCCCATTTCCCTATTATGTTTTCGTCTCTCCCCTCTCTCCCTCTCCCTCTCTCATTCCCTGTCCCCCTCCCTCTCTCACTTTCGCTCTCTTCCTCCCCCTCCCTCTCCCTCTCTTTAATTTCCCTCTCCCTCTCCCTCATTTCTTCTGCCTTTCTCATTAGATACAAATTATACAAAATATAAATAAAAAAGAGAGAGAATACACTCTCCCTCTCTCATTCCCTCTCTCTCTTCCTCTCTTTCTCTCTTATTTCCTCCCCCTCCCTCTCCCATTTCCTCCCTCTCCCTCTCTTTAATTTCACTCTCTTTCTCCCTTCCCTCTTCCTCATTTCTTCTCCCTCTCACATTATATACAAATTATAAAAAAATTAAATAAACAAGAGTGAGAATACAATATCCCTCTCTCTCGTTCTCTCATTTTATCCCCCTTCCTCTTCCATTTCCTCCCTCTCACTCTCCCTCCCTCCCCCATTTCCTCCCTCTCCCTCTCTTTCTCTCTCATTTCCTCTCCCTCTCTCAATATATATACACAAATTATAAAAGCAAAAGGGAGAGGGAGAGAGAGAATGCACTCTCTCTCTCTCTCCCTCTCTCATTTCCTCCCCATCCCTCTCCCTCTCCCTCTCCCTCTCTTTCTCTTTCTCTCCCTCTCTCGTTTCCTCCCCCATCCCTCTCCCTCTCTTTCTCTTTCTCTTTGTCTTTGTCTTTCTCTCCCTCTCTCTCCATCTCTCTCATTCTCTCATTTCATCCCCCTCCCTCTTTCATTTCCTCCCTCTCCCTCTCCCTCTCTCTCTCTCATTTCCTCTCCTAAACAAGCAAAAGAGAAAGATAATTAAACCCTAAACAAGAAAAAGAAGGAGAGAATGGACTCACCGATGAGATTGTTGAGATATCGAACTCCACTCGTGATATGCCAGGGTGACCGTTGTGCGTTTATGTCACCGACTTGTCAGTTGTTGCAGATGCGGTTGGTACACCGCCCATGAATAATAGCTAGATGACAGCTATCCTTATCTATTCTAGTTCGTGGCTCAGTTAGTATGCCACCTTAGTTAGTTGAGTTTGGTTTGAGACCCATATATAGGGTTCTTCTATTTCTATGTACTTGAGTTATTTTTGGCTTACACAACTAAGAAGAGGAAAACTGTTTTCAGCCTCCACCTTTGTGTGTATTCCCCCATTGTGCAAGCGAGAAAGCTACAAGTGAGACTCCTTCCTTCTCTCCCACAATCTTGACATGGTATCAGAGCCTTGTTCGTGGTAAGGAGCTCAAGAAAGCAAGCCAAGCTCGCGATGTTCTGGTAAGAGGAGCAGTGTTGCTTTCATTTTCTGTTTTGGGAGCAGATCTATGCAGGTAGCACAGCCGAAAATTGCAAGAGTGCATTGTCTCAGGTTGAGATGCCCTTCGCGGTGAAGCAAGAGGATAGTATATGCTGCGGGCAAGGTCTTTAGCCCTTGGTGACCCTGTTTTTTTGATTTGAGGCCATTTCGGGGCCTGTTTTGGAGGTGGAAGTTTTCTACATGCACTCAGGAAAAAGCCCTGTTTTATGCTGTGCGACCACTGTTCTATTGGTCGGTGAAAAGTTACCACAGAAATTGCATCGTATGCTTGTGTGTAGAGACATTGGGAGTTACAGAATCATCCTTGGTTCCTGTATATGCAAAATCGTCACTAGGAAGTGACTGTGTGGTTAAATACCACTTTCACCAGTTTTGAAGATTTGCCCTTGTGAGGGTGAAGCTGTGTTTTTTGCAGTGACATAATTTTTTGCAGTGTTCTGTAATGGCGTCTGATTCTCTTTCACAGATTGTAACTGAAAAGCTTGACAAGAACAACTTCCAAGCATGGACGTTTAGAATGACGAATTTCCTTATGGGAAAAGGATATTGGGAATTTGTTGCAGGAAATGAAGAAGAACCAGTTCTTCCTGATGTTCCCAATCAACAGCAAATGTAGGCATTTAAAGCATGGCATGAGAGAGCCATGAAAGTTATGTATTGGCTATCTATCAGCATTTCAGACTCTATGATTGTGCATATTTAGGATGCAAGTACGCCAAAGGAGGCATGGGATACTTTGTCAAAAATGTATAGCACAAATACACAAGCCAGGAAAATGCAGCTCAAGCAAGAGTTGCATAATGTGCAAAGAGAAAATATGAGCATCAATGACTACCACATGAAGGTGAAGAAGATTGCAGATGCACTTGCTTCCATTGGGTCGCCAGTGGAAGATGATGATTTAGTTTCTGTGACCTTGAATGGTCTAGGAAAGGATTATGCACAGTTTCGGACATCCATTTCAGTTCATGAAAGATTTTCTGATTTTGAGGAGTTGATTGCTCTTCTAATTTCTGAGGAGCAGAGAAATGGTGGTGCATCTTCTTCAGGAGGAACTTCAAAGGAAGCTGTCTTCTACTCAAATGCTAGAAGAGGTAGAGGCAGAGGTAGAGGAGGCCGATCTGGAGGCCGTGGTAGAAATCAGAATATGTAGCAAACTCAAGAAAACCAGTCCTATGGAGGAGAACGTGGTAACTCTAGAGGGATGGGAGCCAAAGAGGTCGTGGTGGATGGCAAAGAGGCCAAAATGCAAATAGTAATGTTGAATGCTACTACTGTGGTAAAATGGGTCATATGGCTAAAGACTGCTATAAAAAGTAGAATGACATCATGAATGGAAAATTGCAACAAGGGAGTTCTGCATCTTCTAGTAGACAGGGTGATGACAGAAATGAGCATTTTTTAATGGTGCAGTACATGAGCGATTCTGTGACAAGTGCAGAAGAAAGCAATGATGTATGGTATGTTGACTCAGGTGCATCAAACCACATGACAGGTCATGCAGAATGGATGGAGGATGCAAGGAAAATGGAAAAACTAGGATTTGTGGAGACTGGTGATGATACTGCACATCCTATTGTGCAGATTGGAAAAATTCATTTGTCTATGAAGGATGGGAAAAAGAAATACCTGTCTGATGTATTTCATGTCCCAAATATCACCAAGAATCTGGTTTCTGTTGGTCAAATGGTTGAGCAGGGCTTGCAGGTCAAATTTAATCCTCATGGATGCTTTGTTGAGGATATGAAAAATAAAGGTCGCTTGATAGCAAAAGGAAAGAAGAAGGGCATAATGTTTATGTTGGATGCAGACATGCCTGAATTGAGTGTAGCAATGTTTGCACATGGGACCGGTGTAGTTGCAGATATTGGTATCTGGCATAAACGCATTGGTCATGTTAATGTACAGCGACTTAAATCAATGCAGGCCCAAAATATTGTTGCAGGATTGCCTAAATTCAAGGTTGCAGAAATGCATACGGTATGTGAAGCCTGTCAATTTGGAAAACAGGCAAGGAAACCATTTCCTAGACATGTTCAAGAGAGTAAGAAGCCATTGGAATTAATCCACTCTGATGTGTGGACTACTAAAGCTGCATCTCTTGGAGGCTGTCATTATTTTATCACTTTTATTGATGACTATAGCAGAAAAGTTTGGGTGTATTTTATGAAAAAGAAAAGTGAAGTTTTTGGGCATTTCAAAACTCTTAAAGCTATGGTTGAAAAAGAAACATGCCTGTAAATAAAATGCCTAAGGTTAGATGGAGGGGGAGAGTACCTCTCAAATGAGTTTGCAAGGTTCCTGCAGGAGCATGGCATAAAGCAACAATATTCATGCAGTCATACCCCACAATAAAATGGAATTGCAGAAAGGAAAAACAGGCATATTGGAGAGGTATCTCGTGCCATGCTCAATGAAAAAGACTTGCTATATTTTTACTGGGCTGAAGCAGTTGCTACAGCAGTTTACATAATCAACAGGACTCCCACTGCAGCAATACATGGGATGACTCCAGAGGAGAGGTATACTGGTAGGAAACTAGATATTTCTCATTTGAAGATTTTTGGTTACATTGCCTATGTTCATGTGCTAGATGAGTTGAGATCCAAGTTGGATCCAAAAGCTGAGAAGTGCATCTTTATTGGTTACTCTTTGCAGCAGAAAGGGTATAGATGCTATAACCCCTCTACTCGTAAGTTTACAGTGAGCAGAGATGTTGTTTTTGATGAGATGAGTAGCTGGTATAAACTAGTAAATGTGATTGATAATGTAGATGCACAAAATGGTAATGCTGCACAGAATTCACAGCAGCAGTCACAAGATATTAGTGGACTTGGAGCGTCCTCTAGTAGTGGTTCACATTCTTCGCCATGGACAGATAGATTGAGATCAGCAGAATCTTCTCAAAGCAATGCAGATAGTGGTATTCAGGTATCACGAAAAGGAAAAGAGAAGGTAGATCAGCCCATGTTTGATGTGAATGCAGGTCACTCTTATGTGGATGGTGAATCCAGTGGCTCAGAACAGAGCATTGATGATGAGTTGGGTATTCCTTCTATTGTTACACCTCGAGTAAGGAAGATCAGGGATGTTTTGAGAGCACCTCGGAGTGAACCTACACTTTGCACAGGTCTACCAGAGCTAGGTATCTTGTGGATAGGCTGAAATATGATGGATTTACAGCCATTCACTATGCATATATAGTCAAAGTGATACAGGAACCAGAACCCGCTTCTTTTGAGCAAGCCATGGGAAAAGAAATGTGTGAGAAAGCCATGGATGAAGAAATGGATGCCTTGGAAGCAAATGCTACATGGGAATTGGTACCTTTGCCTAAAGGTAAGAATGCAATTGGCTATAAGTGGGTTTATAAGGTGAAGCACAATGCAGATGGTCCTGTGAATAGATACAAGGCAAGATTGGTAGTCAAGGGGTATGCACAAACATATGGCATTGATTATGAAGAAACATTCAATCCGGTTACAAGGTTGGCAACCATAAGAGCAGTCATTGCTATGGCTGCATCAAAGGAATGGTCTTTACATCAGATGGATGTAAAGAATGCCTTCTTACAAGAAGAGGTCTATATGGAGCAGCCACCAGGTTATGTGCATGCTATTCATCCTGAGTTTGTTTGCAGGTTGAAGAAAGCCTTGTATGGCTTGAAGCAAGCACCTAGAGCATGGTCTGACAAGATAGGACAGTATCTTGTCACTATTGGCTTTCAGATTTTCAAGGCAGATTTCTCACTTTATGTGAGGAAAACATAGAGAGATATTATGCCACTTGTCATTTATGTTGATGATTTGATTATGACAGGTGACAATGATGAAGATATCCTTCATGTAAAAATGCTATTGAAGCAGAAGTTTGAGATGAAGGATTTGGGAGAGTTGCGCTATTTCTTGGGCATTGAGGTGATTAGATCACCAAGTGGGATACGGCTCTTGCAGAGGCAGTATGGATTGGACATGCTGTCGAAATATGGGATGACAGGCTGTAAGCCTATTTCAGTTCCTTTGGAGCAGAATGTGAAGCTGAGCGTAGATGCAGGTGAGCTTCTCGAAGACCCTACTATGTACAGATGCATAGTAGGAAGTTTGATTTATATGACTATTACCAGGCCAGATTTGAGCTATGCTATTGGATTGGTAAGTCAATTTATGCAGGCTCCAAGGAAACCACATTTGGATGCGGCTAGACGCATACTCAGGTATGTGAAGTCCACATTGCAGTATGGACTACTTTATGAGACTGGGGTTTAGATACAGTTGCATGGATACACTGATGCTGATTGGGCTGGTAGTATTTCTGATAGAGGATCTACCAGTGGATATGTGTTCTCTTTTGGGAGTGGTGCAGTCACTTGGAGCAGCAAGAAACAGCCTACAGTTGCCTTGTCAAGCACAGAGGCTGAGTACAGGGGTGCAGTAATGGCTGCATGTGAGGTAGCTTGGTTGCATAAGCTACTTTATGATATGCATTAGTCTCTACAGATGGGCCAGTTGTCATTTATTGTGACGACATGAGTAGTATACACTTGGAAAATAACCCAGTCTATCATGCTAGAACAAAGCACATTGAGGTGCATTATCACTATGTGCGAGAGAGGGTTTTACTAGGTCTTATTGATCTAGTTTATGTCAGCATAGAGGATCAGGTAGCTGACATATTTACGAAGGCATTGGGCATAGAGAAGCTGCGCAAGTTTAGAGACCTGCTTGGTGTGCATGAATTGGGATTGAGCTTGAGGGGGAGTGTTGAGATATCGAGCTCCACTCATGATATGCCAGGGTGACCGTTGTGCGTTTATGTCACCGACTTGTCAGTTGTAGATGCGGTTGGTACACTGCCCATGAATAATAGCTAGATGATAGCTATCCTTATCTATTCTAGTTCGTGGCTCAGTTAGTATGCCACCTTAGTTAGTTGAGTTTGGTTTGAGACCCATATATAGGGTTCTTTTATTTCTATGTACTTGAGTTTTTTTTGGCTTACACAACTAAGAAGAGGAAAACTGTTTTCAGCCTCCACCTTTGTGTGTATTCCCCCATTGTGTAAGCAAGAGAGCTACAAGTGAGACTCCTTCTCTCCCACAATCTTGACAGAGATATGGCGAGGGTTTGGTAGCTCCTCTTCGCAATGAAGGCTCCTCCTCTCCTTTGCGAATGGCAGCGGCGGTGGCGGCAAGCCTTCTTCCTCTCCCTCTCTCATGATGGTCGCTCTCTCTCTCACTTTCTCTCTCACTCTCCTTCTCAAAACGATCGATGAAAATGCGAGAAATGAACCCGTGCTCGGTTTCGGCTTGTTTTTTTCCCTGTGGGGCATTGCTATTTGCGTCGCTATTAAATGCGTCGCACATAGCAACGCAAATAGCGATGCCGCTACCTGCGTCGCTACCCGCCGTTGCTATAGGTTTAAATCCTTGTAGTGTTGGTAGCCTAGGGACTTTTGGGGAGTGTCTTTCAAGATTGATGAAATAATCTTCATTGTTGATTCAAGGTCATATATAAATCCCTATTGTAAGAAAACTTGTTTATGAGTTTTTTGTGATTTTTAGTTGATTAAATAGAGTATTATTATTGATTCAAAATCAATGTTTTCAAAAAATGACATTCAAATTTAATTTTTGCTTCATAATCATGCAATGATCCATGAAAAAATTGCGGGATTGTCCAATGGTAAGATGGGGAAATCAAGCTTGGTCTACCATGCCAGAAGTACCTGATGCAATTATAATCTTTTCCAAAATCCAATGTTTTTTTCTATTCAAAATTTTATGCTATTTTTGTCTCTAAGCACATTCATGTTCTCCATAAGCATGTTTGACCATTCTTTTACCTCACTCGTTACTTATTTTCAATCACATGATTGGTTATTTTAAGCATTAAAGCTAAGACTATGACATAACTACTTTTCATGTTTTGGACTTAGTACACAAGTACCATATCTTATTTTGTGGTTTGATATGCATAAGTGACTTCATCCGATTAGTTCTCACCTAGCCTACTTACATGACAGATCCATACTAATGATGGGATAATATTGTAAAGAAGCTAATTTCCCACTTCAAACTATAAAACTAGAAATATAAGAAAATAGACTAAATTGCCAAGAAACCACAGCCAAGGTGGCTAGAGGCTGAAATCATGTTACCTTTAATGGTTGAGAATCAGTTGATGAGAGGTTGCAGCATTGATATGCACCCCAATACCATGGTGGCTAAGAGTATGCACCCTCTTACATGGTGGGACATTGAGACCTCAAACATGAAATGTTAGAATTGGCCAAAAATATCATTTGCAAATTACATCTTAGTCTTTTATACTTAACCCTAGTAGGTTAAATATTGGCTAAGACATTTTTACTTTATTATAAGCCATCCCGGCCTAAAAGAGCTTTGTCCTCAAAGCTGAAATTGGGACAAGATATAAAGATGAATACAAGGATAGCTTGAAATAGATGAAGTCATGCTAAAATAAAACTCCAAGTTGAAGAAGACCAAGTGAGTTGATGAAGAAGGACCATATAAGTGGAACAAACTACTATAGGCTATCCAAAATAGGCTACAGTACAAATTTGGATATATCTTGAAGTAAAAGTGTCTCATTTCCATGTCCAAGCTACAGAAATATAGATGACAATATGTAGTATCCAGGCATTCCATCGAAATCAAATTTTGATGAAGATAAAGCAATTAATTTTGTCAGAGAAATCTATTAGAGCAAGTTGGTTTTGCTCAATGAGTGAATCATCCTCTTGAAGAAGCCATGAAAATTGTTCCAAATACAATGTATGCTACCAAGAAGACTCTTCCATAGGTAAACCCTTCCACTTTATGAGATACTCCACAAGAATTCAGCTCCTTAGAACCTTCTCTCGCTTGGCAACAATCTTTTCGAGCTCATATATGATCAAATCGTCTTCATCAAGGGGAGCTAGTTCTTTAAGAACTTGGATTTCAAGACCAGCTGAGATACATGAAAGACATTGTGGATATGTGTAGTTGAATGAAAATCAAGTTGATAGGCAAGATTCCCAACTTACTTGACTATTTGGCATGGACCATAAAACCTACGAGCAAGTTTATTATGTCCTCCCTTAAGAGAAGCATAATAGGATTTTGGAACTATCAAGAAAACCCATTCACCTTTGTCAAACTCCACATGTCTTCTTTTCTCATCCACATAGGCTTTCATTGTCTCTTGAGCTTTCTTAATATTGTCCTTGCATTGCTTCGTAAGAGCCTCCATCTTCTCCAACTCTTCACGAGCATGAGGGTTCACATCATCATGAAATAATGCGGAAGACACTTAAAGCCATATAATTCTTCGAAAGGAGACATTTCAATACTCATGTGATGAGTATTATTATAACAAAACTCCGTAAGGTGAATCCAATATCCCATGTGTTTTGTGTATCATAGCAAAAGTGATGCAAGTAGACCTCTAGCCATTTGTTGACCGATTTGGTTTGCTCGTCAGTTTATGGATGATAAGCCATACTAGGAGTTAAAATAATCTGAATAGAAGAGAATAAAATCCACTAAAAGCTACGTATAAATTTAGTATCTCGCAATCTTCATTGGAATTTCATGAAGTGATGACAAAAGGCATATTCCACGGTGGATTCCGTGAGATCACGGTGGATTTTGTGAGTTTTTTATTCCATGGTGGATTCTGTAAAACTATATTTATTTTTTGGGGCTCGTATACAAGGTGGATTCCATGTGCGAGAAGTTGACAGGGACGTCTGTCCTTTTCGGGCGTCGTGTTAATTTAATGTGCACATGGGTGACTCCACAGGGGGTGATTTCGTAAAATATATATTTAAATTAATGGATATTTATGAGTTTAGAGTGCACTCGTATTAAATTAAGGTTATGACAGAGTTTCAATCTATTTATTTATTTTGTAGCTGAAGACTGCTAGGTATTTACTATTATTTGTTTATTTTATTTATAAACAATTATGAATGCTTTAGTTGATGTGTAAAGCAGACAGCGGTGGCTTTGGGTAGGACTAGGCATCAGCGTAAGTCCAAGCGTAAATTTCATTATTAAAATTATTACTCTATTTGTAAGTTATAAGTTTAAACTTCTTTAGTAATAATTAGATAATTGTCCTTAGTACTATTAATTAATTTATTTTTAAATATAGATTATTTTAGAATATAAGATTTAAGATATGCTTTTATAGAAATAAGCTTTCTTTGTGGAACACTTGTTATTTTCTTAATGCGGTTAAGTTCACAAGGCTTTTCTAGTTTTCTTTATAAAAGGAACATGATCGCGTGCAAAACAAGAGAACATTGTCAAAGCTTAGTTTTTTCGTTTCTCCCTCACACGGAATCGGAATTTAGAGATTCAAGAGTGCTTTTGGGGGTTTTGGCATGCTTCGGATGCGATGGTGATGTCAAAACATCAAGAGTCAGAGTACAAAATTTTCTGCAGCAGCCGCAACATATTACAAGATACCTCTTGACTCTTAAAACTCTAAATTTCAATTGATATTTGTATTTTCTTTGTAATTATATGTAAGATATGTATGCAAATATCCATATAAAACTATAATATATAATTAAGGATGGAAAACCATGGCTTTTGCTATGGGGGAGGTTGGACCCAATCGTATGTTTTTCTATTGTCTTTCTCAATCTATTGAGTTATTCAAATCCTCTTATGTATTATAATGTTGTTTGTATTTAATAGTTGAGATTTTTGATTTATTAGAAATTTTCTCTAAATTCTTTGTTTATGATTGAGATTTGATTTGCTAGATTTGCCACGTGTTCCGCTTCGCAGCATTGATATCAGAGCTTGGCTACGCTCCGAGTTTTCAATTGTATGATATCAGTATATAAAGGCGAACACCGTGGAACAATCGCAATCTACAAGACAAATCACTACAGATGAATATTGCAGCTATATTTCTCGTGTTTTGGATAGCCTTATATCCATAGTTGATTGACTCGAATTGATCCAATTTGTTCTTCTCTGAATTGGATTATAGCATGGACTTGGCTATGCAAACATGATGTTATAGCCAAAAAACTTTTAAAGTTTATTTCATAGCTTTGTTTTATTTCATAAATTTTCAAGTTTAAGCATACTAAGTCTTTATTTATGTTACAGGCTATATAGAATAGGCACTTGAAAGTAGTCTAGCTGTTGTATATGATTCACCATAAAAATCCTATAGAACAACTATTTTTCAGGTAATGTAACTTTTTACTGGTTCATATTTTGAGGATGGTGTAAAAACAAAAGTTTTAGCCCTAAATAAGATCTACAATGGTTATTAGATACATATTTTACAATTCTGAATATTTCTAGTTATTTGAGTCCTAAAGTAACCCTAAATGCAAATTTCACAGTAGTATGCAAAAAACTGTATAGTAGTTAACTTTGAGCCCTATTTTTTATGACCTTACCTTTAGATTTGGTAATCCATCATAGGGACATGAATTGTAGAACTTTTTGTTGTCCACAACTCTCTAGTTATCATCATGACCTGATTCTATCTACAAAGAAAGTTATTTATCTTGAAAGTAGGTATCACAATTAACCTAGACTTGGTAAAATTTGTAAATTTTAACCTATACAAACATATAATTTCCTAGTAAGATAGCTTTTAATCCATTTGGAATTTGATTATACTTCCAAAAGAAAAAGTTTAGCTTATACAAAGATTTAAAACTTATATTAGACATGGTTTTGTCAAAATATGTATATATTAAAAGATAATCATATCTAAATATGCCATAGAACTTGAATATTACTATTTTTTACCAAGAGACTAGTATTTTATCCAACTTTAGCCTTATCTTTAATATGTTTCTTTTTAAATTTTAGCCTTAGCCATAAGTAAATGTTTTGTAAAATTTCTTATAAGCTCCATTATAGACTAACTTGATTCACAAGAAGATATAAGTTGTTTTTTATTCAAAGTCCGCCTTCAATATGATTCTCACTCCAATTTTTGACGATTATAGTATATGCCTTTAATATTGTTATCTTTTGATTTGATAGACATTGAGACTAACAAAATTTTCTTGAAAGTATTTTGGAAAATTCTTCAGCTTCCTAATTCTGTTGCGAATTCATGCTTTCTAATAAAGATAGAGATCTCCAATCAGGGTAAGATAGGTAAGTCTTTTTTTTTTCCTAAAATTCTTAGTTAAATTTTTATTTACTACTAAGCTAGAATAACAATTTTATTTGTTATTGTCGATGCTTTGAGTATGAGACCTAGCATTCATAATATTTATGTCCTATCTTTTGACCCTCTTACTCCCATGAAAGACATCTATAGCACTAACACTAGTTTTTAATCTTATTAGAATCAATTGTTTGTTAATAATTAGACTCTGATCGATTCATTGTCCTATACTAGATACTTGGTTTAATTGAAGACGTGTAACGGATGACCGCCCGTGCTCTTAGTGCTTATCCTACATTGCTAGCTCCACATTGAGCAGCTAATAGCAATTGTCTCACCCAGGGGGTATGATGCCAGGAGGCATATTCCACGGTGGATTTCGTGAGACCACGGTGGATTCTGTGAGTTTTTTATTCCATGGTGGATATTGTGAGGTGTTGCGGTGGATTCTGTAAAACTATATTTATTTGTCGGGGATCGTACACAAGGTGGATTCATTGTGCGAGAAGTTGACGAGAACACCTATCCTTTTTAGGCGTCATGTTAATTTAATGTGCACGTGGGCGACTCCACAGGTGGGTGATTCCGTAAAATACATATTTAAATTAATGACGTTTATGAATTTAGAGTGCACTCATATTAAATTAAAGTTAGGACAGAGTTCCAACCTATTTATTTATTTTGTAGTTGAAGACTACTAGGTATTCACTATTGTTTATTTATTTTATTTATAAACAATTGTGAATGCCTTAGTTAATGTGTAAAGCAAGCAGCGGTGGCTTTGGGTGGGACTAGGCATTAGTATAAGTCCAAGCATAAATTTCATTATTAAAATTATTACTCTATTTGTAAGTTATAAGTTTAAACTTCTTTAGTAATAATTAGATCATTGTCCTTAGTACTATTAATTTTTTTATTCTTTAATATAGATTATTTTAGAATATAAGATTTAAGATATGCTTTTATTGAAATAAGCTTTCTTTATGGAACACTTGTTATTTTCTTATTGTGGTTAAGTTTAGAAGGCTTTTCTAGCTTCCTTTATAAAAGGAACATGATCGCGTGCAAAACAGGAGAACATGGTGAAAACTTAGTTTTTTCGTTTCTCCCTCATTCGAAATCGGAATTTAGAGCTTCAAGAGTCGTTTTGGGGGTTTTGGCACGCTCTGGATACGATGGTGATGTCAAAAGGTCAAGATTCAAAGTACAAAATTTCTTGCAGCAACTGCAACATGTTATAGGATACCTCTTCACTCTTAAAACTCTGTATTTCAATTGATATTTATATATTTTTTATAATTATATGTAAGATATATATGTAATTATCCATATAAAACTATAATATATAATTAAGGGTGGCAAATCATGGCTTTTGCCATGCGGGAGGTTGGGCCCAAATCGTGCATTTTTCTCTTGTATTTTTCAATCTATTGAGTTATTCAAATCCTCTTATGTATTATAATGTTTTTTGTATTTAATAGTTTAGATTTTTGATTTATTAGATTTTTTCACTAAATTCTTTGTTTATGATTGAGATTTGATTTTCTAGATTTGCCATGTATTCCGCTTCGCAGCATGAAGCTTAAAGGCACATTCTATAAAATATCATCCACTTGCTTTGTTGTAAATTGAGCCGTGATTGGGATGAAAGGGGCTGATTTAGTCAATTATTCCACCACCATATATATGCTATTCCACTCGTGTTTTATTGTAGGCAATCCCATTATGAAATCCATGCTAATATCAGTCCACTTTCTATATAAGGAATAGGTAGTGGCTAAAGCAATCCACCAGGTAGAAGCATGGAATCTTTATTTTGTTGATATAGAAGACATCTCATTACATATTTTTTAACATCTCTCCAAATACCCTTGCAATAAAGCCTCTTATGGATATTGTCAAATGTTTTAAACAAATCATGATGTCCCGATAAAGGTGAAGAATATATCTATTGCAAAATGTAGTATTTGAAAGACGATTGAGGAGTCAAGAAGACTTGTCCTTGATACCATAAAAGAGCATTGTACCACTTATATTTCGATACTCTTCTCCTTTGCCTTGCTACAATTCCTTCATCATTTTGGATGCTCACTCATCAAGAAAATACTCTTCTTGAATTTCATGGATCCAATTCTTATGTATGGTTGAAATGGTAGAAATTCCACATTCTTAATAAGGTATCCACTACCACATTATCTTTTCCAACCATATAGGATATCTCAAAGTCATATCCTTGAAGAGTAGCCAACTATCTTCGTTGCTTAGGAGACAAATTTGGTGGTGAAAGAAAGTATTTTAGCATACAATGATCGCCTTTGACCTTGAAATGATCTTGACACAAAACAGCCTCAACTCCTCTTTTACTAGCATCCACACATATGATAAACTACTTAGAGAAATCCGGGCATACAAGAATAGGATGGAGTCCTAAAAGAAGGCTTCTTTTTTAAGCCCATTCCATCAATGGAGTTACCACACGAGCACAAATCTTGACAAACCTCCTATAGAAAGAGGATAATCTAAGAAAAGCTCTCAAAGGTGCCGAATTTATAGGAGAAGGCCATTCTTTGACACATTTCACCTTGTTGGGATCCACTCTAATGCCTTGCTCTCCCACATTATGATTTAAGTATTCCATTTCATCTTCCATGAATGAACACTTTGTCATCTTGGCAAAAAGTGTGTGTCTTCTTAATATGTCAAAGACCTCTTGTACTACATGCTTCAAAATGATTATCCTTGAATTTGCTATAGATAAGGATATCATAAAAGAAAACAAGGACTGATTTAAACAAGAATAGCTGCAATATTTTCTTCATGAGAGTTTGAAAAGTAGCGGACGTATTGAAAAGCCCAAATAGCCCAAGAAGTGGTATAACCCCCTTTCAGTCTCCTAAATGCTATTTTGAACTCATCTCCTTTCTTCATTCGAATTTAATGGTAACCCAAATGAAGATCTATTTGTTGAGATATCGAGCCCCACTCATGATATGCCAGGGTGACCGTTGTGCATTTATGTCACTGACTTGTCAGTTTGCAGATGCGGTTGGTACACCGCCCATGAATAATAGCTAGATGACAGCTATCCTTATCTACTCTAGTTCGTGGCTCAGTTAGTATGCCACCTTAGTTAGTTGAGTTTGGTTTGAGACCCATATATAGGGTCCTTCTATTTCTATGTACTAGAGTTATTTTTGGCTTACACAACTAAGAAGAGGAAAACTGTTTTTAGCCTCCACCCCTGTGTATATTCCCCCATTGTGCAAGCAAGAAAGCTACAAGTGAGACTCCTTTCTTCTCTCCTACAATCTTGACATGGTATTAGAGCCTTGTTCGTGGTAAGGAGCTCAAGAAAGCAAGCCAAGTTGACGGTGTTCTGTTAAGAGGACTAGTGTTGCTTTCATTTTTATGTTTTGGGAGCAAGTCTTTGCAGGTAGCACAGCCGAAAAGTGTAAGAGTGCATTGTCTCAGATTGAGATGCCCTTCGCGGTGTAGCAAGAGGGCAGTATATGCTGCGGGAAAGGGCTTTAGCCCATGGTTGCTCTATTTTTTGATTTGAGGCCATTTCGGGGCTTGTTTTGGAGGCGGAAGTTTTCTGCACGCACTCAGGAAAAGGCCCTGTTTTATGCTGTGCGACCACTGTTCTACAGGTCGGTGAAAAGTTACCACTTAAATCAATGCAGGCCCAAAATATTGTTGCAGGATTGCCTAAATTCAAGGTTGCAGAAATGCATAAGGTATGTGAAGCCTGTCAATTTGGAAAACATGCAAGGAAACCATTTCATAGGCATGTTCAAGAGAGTAAGAAGCCATTGGAATTAATCCATTCTGATGTGTGGACTACTAAGGCTGCATCTCTTGGAGGTTGTCATTATTTTATCACTTTTATTAATGACTATAGCAGAAAAGTTTGGGTGTATTTTATGAAAAAGAAAAGTGAAGTTTTTGGGCATTTTAAAACTCTTAAAGCTATGGTTGAGGCCTGCAAATAAAATGCCTAAGGTCAGATGGAGGGGGAGAGTACCTCTCAAATGAGTTTGCAAGGTTCCTGCAGGAGCATGGCATAAAGCAGCAATATTCATGCAGTCATACCCCACAACAAAATGGAATTGCAGAAAGGAAAAACAGGCATATTGGAGAGGTCTCTCGTGCCATGCTCAATGAAAAAGACATGCCAGATTTTTATTGGGCTGAGGTAGTTGCTATAGCAGTCTACATAATGAACATGACTCCCACTGTAGCAATACATGGGATGACTCCAGAGGAGAGGTATACTGGTAGGAAACCATATATTTCTCATTTGAAGATTTTTGGTTGCATTGCCTATGTTCATGCGCCAGATGAGTTGAGATCCAAGTTGGATCCAAAAGCTGAGAAGTGCACCTTTATTGATTACTCTTTGCAGCAGAAAGGGTATAGATGCTATAATCCTTCTATTCGTAAGTTTATAGTAAGCAAAGATGTTGTTTTTTATGAGATGAGTAGCTGGTATAAACCAGTAAATGTGATTGATAATGTAGATGCACAAAATGGTAATGCTGCACAGAATTCATAGCAGTAGTCACAAGATATTAGTGGACTTGGAGCGTCCTCTAGTAGTGGTTCACATTATTCGCCATGGACAGGCAGATTGAGATAAGGAGAATCTTCTCAAAGCAATGCAGATAGTGGTATGTAGGTATCACGAAAAGGAAAAAAGAAGGTAGATCGGACCATGTTTCATGTGAATGCAGGTCACTCTTATGTGGATGGTGAATCCAGTGGCTCAGAACAGAGCATTGATGATGAGTTGGGTATTCCTTCTATTGTTACACCTGGAGTAAGGAAGACCAGGGATGTTTTGAGAGTACCTGGAAGTGAGCCTACTTTGCGTAGATCTACCAGAGCTAGGTATCCTGTGGATAGGTTGAAATATGATGGATTTATAGCCATTCACTATGCATATATAGTCAAAGTGATACATGAACCAGAACCCACTTCTTTTGAGCAAGCCATAGGAAAAGAAAAATGGGAGAAAGCGATGGATGCCTTGGAAGCAAATGCTACATGGAAGTTGGTACCTTTGCCTAAAGATAAGAATGCAATTGGCTGTAAGTGGGTTTATAAGGTGAAGCACAACGCAGATGGTTTTGTGAATAGATACAAGGCAAGATTAGTAGTCAAGGGGTATGCACAAACATATGGCATTGACTATGAAGAAACATTCAGTCCGGTTGCAAGGATGGCAATTGTAAGAGCAGTCATTGCTATGGCTGCATCAAAGGGATGGTCTTTACATCAGATGGATGTAAAGAATGCCTTCTTGCATGGTGATTTGCAAGAAGAGGTCTATATGGAGCAGCCACTAGGTTATGTGCATGCTGTTCATCCTGAGTTTGTTTGCAGGTTGAAGAAAGCATTGTAGGGCGTGAAGCAAGCACCTAGAGCATGGTCTGAGAAGATAGGACAATATCTTGTCACTATTGGCTTTCAGATTTCCAAGGCAGATTTCTCACTTTATGTGAGAAAAACAGAGAAAGGTATTATGCTGCTTGTCATTTATGTTGATGACTTGTTATCACAGGTGATAGTGATGAAGATATCCTTCATGTGAAAATGCTATTGAAGCAAAAGTTTGAGATGAAGGATTTGGGAGAGTTGTGTTATTATTTCTTGGGCATTGAGGTGATTAGATCACCAAGTGGGATATGGCTCTTGCAGAGGCAGTATGGATTGGACATGCTGTTGAAATATGGGATGACAGGCTGTAAGCCTATTTCAGTTCCTTTGGAGCAGAATGTGAAGTTGAGCGCAGATGCATGTGAGCTTCTCGAAGACCCTACTATGTACAGACGCATAGTAGGAAGTTTGATTTATATGACTATTACCATGCCAGATTTGAGCTATGTTGTTGGATTGGTAAGTCAGTTTATGCAGGCTCCAAGGAAACCACATTTGGATGCGGCTAGACGCATACTCAGATATGTGAAGTCCACATTGCAGTATGGACTATTTTATGAGACTGGGGTTCAGATACAGTTGCATGGATACACTGATGCTGATTGGGCTGGTAGTATTTCTGATAGATGATCTACCAGTGGATATGTGTTCTCTTTTGGGAGTGCTGGAGTCACTTGGAGTAGCAAGAAACAGCCTACAGTTTTGTTGTCGAGCACAAAGGCTGAGTACAGGGGTGCAACAATGGCTGCATGTGAGGTAGCTTGGTTGCATAAGCTACTTTATGATATGCATAAGCCTACAAATGGTCCAGTTTTCATTTATTGTGACAACATGAGTAGTATACACTTGGAAAATAACCTAGTCTATCATGCTAGAACAAAGCACATTGAGGTGCATTATCACTATGTGCGGGAGAGGTTTTTACTAGGTCTTATTGATCTAGTTTATGTCAACACAGAGGATAAGGTAGCTGACATATTCACGAAGGCATTGGGCGCAGAGAAGCTGCGCAAGTTCAGAGACTTGCTTGGTAAATTTTGTCCAAAAGATTATCAATGCACGGAATAGGATACCTATTCTTGACCATTGACTTGTTCAAATCCCTATAATAAATGTACATGTGAAATGACTATCCTTCTTCTTGACTAACAATACATAGAAGAGGCAAATAGTGATTGACTTGGTTGAATTAAGCCCATTCGCAGTAACTCTTTGACTTATTGGTCCACCTCTTCCCTCTTAAACTTGGAAAAGCGATAGGGAGGTTTGTTGATGGACTTTGTATTGTTGGGCAACAAGTTGATAGGATGATCAATCTCTTGCTATGGAGGCAAGAATGATAGTGTAACGTGTCCGCTTGTCCGCTTGTGGGACATGACTTAGCAACCCATCGGGAGGAGAGTCTAGAAGGCTCTGCCCGTAGGGAATGACACAAGGTTTGCGTTCTAGGTCTTCCCGAGTCTGCCCCGAGTGGAAGTGTCCAGCCATTCCCACTTGGGATCGACCTGAGGTCAGGGTTCCTTTCCTATCAGCAAAGTCTCTAGGAAGAATCTAGCGTCAAGTTCCAGATGTACCACTTTGCGTAGGAACAACAAAGTCGAAGCAGATTCATGCTGCACTTGGTTCATGGAGAATGGGAAACGAGAGGGATGCAGAGCTTAACCTCTCTGCCATATGGTATAGTCCCATCCCTTTCCCCTAAAACAGAATAAACCGGGATTCTACATCTACTAACACTAGGTCTTCATAGTCTTATTATCTCATCATTTGAGAAAAATTCCCAGCTAACCGGGACCACCCTTCCGTAGGACGGACCTAAATCACGTCCATCACACTTTTCTCAGTTTACTTTAGTTAGCTAATTACCTACCACATTATGTTTTGACATGCAAAAGCAACTCCCTTAATTAATCAGGGTTCCTTCATGCAACTTAGGCACTGACATAAAAACAATGTCAAGCAAATTCCTTTTTCTCCAATATCTGCTCTTTATTTATAAAAATCCTGGAGTACATTCAATATCATGCTCGAAGGCTATTCCAGCAATCTACAGGATTGCTGCTCCAAGTTTCGCCCGTTGACTAGTACACGGGCCTCGAGATCCCATCTCGAGTCATGTCGGCCTCTTGTGCGGGATTCAAAGGCAAGGGATTTATAGCCAGAGCCTCCTCTGGCACCCAAGCATCCTCCCGCTCCAAGTAGCACCCACGGAGAGACCTCTCGCGGCAGGTTAGGTCCATATACTCGGAGTGGCTAACAACCCCCTTGGATAGGGCCAGGCAGATAGTCGAAGGTAACTGTTTCTGCCTCTCTCTCCAGGCTGTCAACCTGAAGCATTAAGTGTTTTCCTTGAATTAGTTCTTTGAGCAAAGAGATCAAATAATGTACCTTACAAGAACCAACATTTCGGAGGTTGTTTGCACGACCGACTGCTAAGGTGTGATTCCTTTCTCCCCGGATGCTCCCAGCATCCAATCTTGGGTCTTTTCACAACTTGGTGAGATCCCAATAATCTCAAACAAGATTACGCAAGCAAATGTAAGTTAACTTATTTTGTGTTGCTCTTTCCTTGGGTGCTTCCTTATGGTATCTTAAGCTAACCCAAGCATTAACTTGACAATCAAGGCAACGAACATGCCTTCATTCATAACCCAACCAAAGGTCTTTTATTCTTCTAGTTCTAACCAAGTTCGGTTATTACACTTGGCAACACAGGACTCATCATTTAGGCCTTCAAGATACATTCTCAATGCATGCGATTTCTCCATTTTCCTTAGTGCGGTTCCATGCAGAATTTTCCAATCAGCCTTATCCATCATGCACATGGTGCGCTTAGTAAAGTTGAACGTCCTAAAAAACCTTTGTCTCTCATCATTCCTGGCAACGGGTACTTATTTCTAATGCACCGGATCACATGTGACTTGCGTATATGAAAGTCTAGGTTTCTTTTTCGACGGTGCAAATGCATTTTATGAACGGAAACTAATATTTCATGTGTTTCTTTTAATCATGAATGCAAAGCATGAATTCTAAATGATTGTTCATGCACTGAAGTGGTTTAAAAGCTATTAATTTATGTGAAATAATGCGAAGGCCTTATCATTTTATGTGCATAAAAACTATCATTTCATGTATATAATCTTATGCGAATTCCATACTCTACCATTTCATGCATGCAACTTAGTGCTTAGAGTAAGCAAAAACCCTAAGACTCGTTCTAGTTCCATGCACGTCACAAACCTTTCATCTCTTCCATGAGAAATATTACCTAATTAATTTTTAAAGCTTAGAACCTAGGTTTGATTCGTGTTTGCAGCGTTGGTCGCTCCGCTCGCCTCTCTAGCATTACCGGTAGCTTTGACACCTACGCTTCCCGTGACTTTCTTCTTGGGAGCCATTCGCCTCGTGGAGATTGGACAGTCTGGACCTTAACGGTGTTCGGGTTGACAGGTTCGGGTGGGAAAGACTGCTGGATGGGGTCCTTTGCCCAGGAAATGGTTTGAGTGTGGCTCTTTGCAGTTACTCACCAACTCTCACTCCCTCTTCTTCTTTCTCTCTCTTTCTCTCTCTTCTTCTTCTTTTTCTCCTCTTCTCCTTCCCTCTCTTTCTCTTCCTCTTCTCTTCTTTTCTCCTTCTACCTCTTCTTCTTCTTCTTCTTCTTCTATTTCTCTCCTTCTCCTTCTTCTTCTCCTCTCCTTCTCTTCTACCCCTTTTTTTTCTCTTTCTTCTTCTCTCCCTCTTCTTCTCTTCACTCTCCCTCTCCTTTCCCTCTCTCCTTCTCCTTCTCTCCCTCTTCTTCTCTTCACTCTCCTTCTCTTCACTCTCCCACTCCTTTTCCTCTCTCCTCCTTCTTCTCTTCCTCTTCTTCTCTTCACTCTCCCTCTCCTTCTTTTCCTCTCTCCTTCTCCTTCTCTTCCTCTTCTTCTTCTTCCTCTACTTCTCTCCTAGTCCTTCTCTTCTTCTCCTTCTCTCCCTCTACTTCCCTTCTTCTTACTCTCCCTCTTTCTCTACTTCTCTCCTACTCCTTCTCTTCTTCTCCTTCTCTCCCTCTACTTCTCTTCTTCTTACTCTCCCTCACGGGGCCCCGCGCAACTAGTGATCAGAAGGGGGGGGGGTGGCTATGGTTGTAGGTCCCTAGACCCCGTTTTAGTTGGACGGAGGGGGGAAAAGAGCCCCAATCTGAAGGCCTAGGGGAGGGGTGTGCGGCTGCTGCCAAGCGAGGAGGGGGGAGAAAGAGCCGACTGATGGCCGCCAGGATCCTGCCGCCTGCTGGCGGTGATGACACAGATAAGGGGCTTTGTCGAGCCGAGGGAGGGGACGGGCCTCCCCTTATATAGGGAGGAGGAGGTGGGTGGCATGGCCAACCCTCCCACCTGGGGGTTGCATGCCTCCCCCCCCCATCATCACCACTCCCACTCTCTCTCCCCTGAGGTGCTGTCGAGGGCGGGGAGAGAGGGGGGAGTGAAAAAATTTGTACTAATGATAATAAATTTTTCTTTTTTTTGAAATTACAGGGGGGTTCCTATGGCATGTTACATTCTCTCCCCCTTAGAGGAAATCGAGATGTCCTCATCTCGAGAGGACCTAGGGGTATTGTTGGTTGAGAGTATCTTCGTCCATCCAGGTGGCATCCTCTTCGGGATAATCTTTCCACTGGACGAGGTATTCTCTCAAGTTCCTTGACCTCAAATACCTCTCCCTAACATGTAGGACTCTATTAGGCTGTAGCTCAAGGACTCCTTGGCTAGGCATTACAATTTTCTGATCATCAAGTATATGATTCAGATTAGGTAGATACTTTTTCAATAGGCTAACGTGGAATACATTATGAATCTTTAGGGTTGCGGGCAATTGTAGTTTGTAAGCATTAGGCCATAGGCACTTAATGATCTTATAAGGTCCACAATACCTTGGATTTAGGTTCTTGTACTCTCCCAAGAATAGTAAACTCTTTTTAGGACGTATGCAGATGAAGACCATATCACCTTCAACGAAGGATCTGTCTTGACGTTTCAAGTCCGCATAAGCCTTCTGTCTAACCTTGGTGACTTGGATGTCTTGTCTTATTGATTTGATTTGGTCATCCATGTCTTCCAGCATCTACCTTGAAGCTTCTACCCTCAAATTTGGGCCGAGAAGCTCAAAGGGGTACGATAATCATGCCCATACAATGCTTGAAAAGGGGTCATTTGAATACTCTGTTGGTAGGAAGCATTGTAGGCAAACTCAACCAGTGACAAATATTGAATTCACTTTTTGGGTTCGCAACAGCAGTATGCCCTAAGCATATCTTCAATGACTTGGTTGACTCATTCTATTTGACCATCAGTTTGGGGATTGTAAGCTGTATTGAAACAGAGTTGAGTCCCAATAGCCTCAAAGATAGCCCTCCAGAAGTGTGATGTGAAGAGAGAGTCACAATTACTAATGATTCTTCTGGGTAACCCATGCAGTTTGAACATTTCCTTGATGAATAATCTTGCGATGTCTGAGGCTTTATAGTTTGTCTTGATAGGGATGAGATGTGCAACCTTGGTAAGCATATCTACTACAACTATAATAGAGTTGTATCCTCCCTCAACTTGGGGTAGGCCAACAAAGAAGTCCATACTAATGAATTCCCATTTCATTTGGAAAATGTCAAGTGGTTGCAATTTCCCCGGCATTTTGATATGTTTCGCCTTAATGCGTTGACAAGACAAACATTCAGTGACATATTTGAGAACATCACCTTTGAGCCTATCCCAATAATAGCTCTTCCTGACCGCATTAAGGGTCTTGGCATAGCTAGGATGTCTTGAGAAAGGGGAGTCATGGGCTTCCCAAAGTATCTTCTGCTTGAGAGATTGGCTTGTAGGGATACATAATCTTGTCCTAAAGTAGACAAGTCCAGTACTGAGGACAGAGAATTCTTGATACTTCGTCTTTAGCTTCGGGTCTTAATCCTTGATGGGGATCTCCCTTAGCAATTTCTGATAGACTGGGTCATGACATGCCTCTTCCTTAGCTAGCTCAAGAATTGGGTTATTTGGCATTGATACCTTGGTGGCTAGTGACCTTGCTGCTGATGGATCTTGCAAAATAAGAGAGTTTAGAAATGCCTTGTGATGAGTGCATCGGCAATTACATTCTCTTTTCCAGGCCTATATTTGATTTCAAAGTCATATTCTTCCAACAGTTCGATCCATCAACATTGTCTCATATTGAGCTCATTTTGGGTGAAGATCCATTTAAGACTCTTATGGTCCGTCACTAAGGAAAATTTGTTACCTAGCAGGTAATGTCTCCAAAGTTTGAGAGCATGGATGACAGCCAACAGCTCCAGATCGTGGGTAGCATAATTCCTTTCATGCCTTTTCAATTTCCTTGAAGAATATGCTATGGGATGACCTTCTTGCATAAGCACACATCCTAAGGCAAGTGTGCTAGCATCAGTTACCACTTTGAACTCTTTACCAGGGTCAGGAAGTTTCAGGATGGGTGCTGATACTAAGCTTTTCTTTAGTTTGTCAAAGCTGGTCTGTTTGGCAGGTGACCATTCAATTGCTACTTGCTTCTTTAGTAGATCAGTTAGAGGCATTGTAATCAAAGCATAATCTTTGATGAAAATCCTGTACCATCCTGTCAATCCAAGAAAGCTACGTATTTCTTTGATAGAAGTTGGTTTTGGCCACTCCAGAACATCTCTGGATCTACTGAAATTCCTTTTGTTGATACAATGAATCCTAGATATTCAATCTGTCACTTGAAAAATGCATACTTCTTCTTCTTAGCATAAAGCTTGTGTGCTCTCATTGTTTCAAGGACAATGCGAAGCTGGGGTTCATGATCTTTTTCCTGTTTAGAGTAGACTAGGGTATCGTCAAAGAAGACGAGTATGAAGTCATCAAGATAGGGCCTAAAGATATCCTGCATTAACCTGTTGAAGGTAGTAGGAGCATTCGTTAGCCCAAATGACATCACTAGGAATTCAAAGTGTCCATACATTGTGTTGAATGTAGTCTTCGGGATATCATCTTCCTTGATCCTTATCTGATAATATCCTGATCTGAGATCTATCTTAGAGAAGATCTTCGCACCTTGAAGACGGTCAAGTAATTCATCTATTCTTGGAATGGGGTATTTATTTTTGATGGTTGACTGATTCAACCCTCTATAGTCAATGCATAAATGAAGCATTCCATCTTTCTTCTTTTGGAACAACACTGGAGCTCCCCATGGTGAACTGCTAGGACAGATGTAGCCTTGGTCTAACAGTTACTTGAGTTGCTCCTTCAGTTCGATAGCTTCCGGGATGGACATCCTATACGGCCTCTTTGCGACAACTGGTGCAACTCCTAGTGCCAGCTTGATTTCGTGGTCGACTTCCCTTTGAGGAGGAAGTTCTATCAGCTCTTTAGGAAACACGTCTATGTATTCCTTTAACCACGAAGGTTCTTCCCTAGATTCCTGATTCTGATCTAGCTTATTTAATTTAATCAGATAAGCAGGTAGGCCCTTTTTAACTTCTTTTATTATCTGTGTTACTTTTGCCAGCTGTATTTTTGGCTTACCAGCCTCTACTTGAGTGTAACTAGTTCCCCTTTAGAATTTCGGAAGGAGACTTGGCACTTTCCACAGTGGATGTGGGCATCATTGGGTATTAGCCAATCCATTCCGAGAAAACATTCATGGACACCTAGGTTCATTACCCTGAATCTCACTAAAGTTGGCTTCACACCCAGTAGGAATTTCACCTTAGCAGTTTGCCTAGTATAAGAGACCTCACGACCATTTGCCAATTCCACAAGCAAAGTAGGTGTGTCTATTGTGGCTATCCCTAGTCTTTTTGCACAGATTGGTGAAATGAAGGAATGTGTACTACCATAGTCAATTAGGGTTTTGAAGCTTTTACCTTCGTAATCTGATGGAGTTTGGATCACCGAGAATTGGTGATTTGGACCCTTCTTGTGAAGACCGGCATGAACCGTTGCCCTCTCAATGTCAGCATCCATGGATGGATCTTCTTAATCGCCCAGCTCCTTGTTGAAAACATTGGAGGTTCTCCCTCTGGCCATGACGGTGGTTCCTTGGCCATGGGCAGCTCCATGGGATTGCCCTTGGCGATGTCCTCTACTAAGCTTGGGGCACTGCCTCTTGAAGTGTCCGGGCTCGTTGCAATGGAAGCAATGTAGATTGCGGTCATTACCTTGTGTAGGAACAAAGTTGTTGACATCATTGGACTAGCTTTCTTCCTTTGACCCTAATTCTGACCCTGCGCTCTCTTAGTCTGAGCTCTGAACATTCCCTTGTTCTGATCTCTGTAAGGCCAAGTCCTAATGTTCCTTGGTTTGGCCTGAACCTCCTGTATTATTGGTACAGCTCGAATGAGTGCGTCTTGTAGGTCCGTTGGGCGCATTGATTCCAAGCGGGTGTTTATGGGTGGATTTAACCCAACACAAAACTTTGACACCTGTTGTGTCATATCCATTGGAGGATCGTACTTTAAGAGAGAAAAGAAATTTGAATAATATGCATCAAGGGATAGTCCAAGCTGCTTCAATTCATAGAATTCGTTCATCTTTTGTGTGCGGTAGGCAGGTGGCAGATACCTCCCTCACACAGCTTCCTTAAGCTTTTCCCATGTGACTGTCCCTTTTGAGATCGCTTGGTCTTTGCACCATTGTTTCCACCAAAGTCTTGCTTCGCCTGTAAGCTTAAGTTTGGCAAGCATGGCTTGGTTAGCAGGTGCAGTTCCTGCTGCCTCAAAATAGTCCTCCATGGAATCGATCCAGATCTCGACGTCAGCTTGAAAAGTCCTTTCCTTGCCATCAAACTCAGGTGGCTTGATCTGTTTGAGAAGGAACTTCTTCTCTTGAATCACAACTGTACTTAGTGTAGGAGTCAGACTTGTGTTACCGTGTTTCTGCAGCACAAAGGAGCGAAAAATGGAAAAAAGGGAAATAGCAAAAAAGGCGCAGGATAAAAGCAGAAAAAGGTGCCTTGACTGGCAACCAATCCCTGAAAAATTTAGATGTTCGGGCATGACCCTCAAAAAGCTTCGGTGTCGGGCCAAGGCAACGAAAGAGAAAAAATGCGCACCATTAAAATGCGGAAGCGCCCCCGAATCTGTGTAAAAGAGTGCCAGGCTCGCTCCTGTGCAAAGTGTATGCATTAGTTAGGAATAGGATAAATTAGAATGGTGGGAAATGGGAAAAAGGGCCTAGGCTACGGCCGGCCATGTAAAAGAGGGAAAAGGGGATGAGCGCCCAAAAAGGGATTTAGGGTTTTGTATATAAAGCTGAAAAGTGAATGAGAAGCTCATTCTTTGGTGTGTGGCAAAAAGAGTCTTCTTCTTCCTCTCTTCTTCTCTCCTTCTTGCTTGTGTGTGCTCTTGAGAGAGGGAGTGTGAGCGTGTGAGGGAGTGAGTGTGCGTGAGAGTGAGGGATCAAGAGGGTGAAGCTCTTCACCATCTCCTCTTCCCTTCTTCTCTTCTCTTCTCTTCTCTTCTCTTGCATGCGCGGCTATGGGGGATGGAGCTTGGAGATGGAGGAGGCTTGAGGATGCTTGATCTAGCATCAAGAATCGTGGAGCTACCGGAGTGCAAGAGAGAGAAGGGTACTCGATCGGCATCAAGGTAAGCTGACTACACTTGTAGGATCGACGGCGCATCGGCTAGGTGATAGATAGCCATTAGAGCTCGCTTGGAACGCTTGAAACAATAAGTGGTCCGTGGGTCTTGGCAGTTGAGAAAAAGCTCCCACATTTTGGTTCCGTTTATCGGGACAAATGGATTCAAGCTTGAGCACTTGCGCACCTCATATCGAGCATCGAAGTAGGGTATTCATTCCCAAAACGGAGCTTGAGATAGATAGGAAGTTGGGTGCTTTTAATCTTTAAAACAAGTAAGTATTTTGGGATATTTTGGTTGCTTGATGATTGGAAAGCATGGAGGATGTATTTTAGTTTTTTGCCTTTGATTTTTGTTGCATTTAGCGTAAGTTAAAGTTAGGAAATTGAGCCGAAAAAGGGTAGGGTTTACTGTTTCAAAACAGGAAAAGCCTGATTGGACGCACTCGGGATTTGGCCCTCGGCCAAGCGCCATTCGGCCCATCCGAATTACCCTGTCCGAACCTGCCATTTGGCTCGTTTGAATAAAAATCGTTCGAGTCAAATCCGGCGATTCGGCCCTTGACCCTGTGCCATTCGGCCCGTCCGAGTGACCCACTCGGACCAGTTGGTTCGAGTGCAACTTTTTGTCAAATCTGTCAGAAATTTGACCCGATCCAGCAAATACGCATTAGCACAACTTGTCAAAACCCTTCGGCTGCTCAGAACTTGATTCTGGCACACGTGATAAGAGAAATTGTAGTACACAGCCGCTTAGTGGTTAGCAGTAGACAGTTGAGGGACCCAAGGACTCAGATGCGAGCCGCTGAACCGTAAAACCTGATCGATCGAAAGCGAATGAGGCAACGTACAAGGAAACCCTAAACCCTGACTAAACAGCCAGAAAATGGACCTACAAGCCTATCAGGCCCAAAATGAGCGAGAGTGAGTAAGACGCCGGGGAATTGCTTGTGGCACTCACATTGAATTTCCGCACTTGAAGTACATGTAAGAAAGTTGAAAGCCTAATTGGGCACAAGTGCACGAGAGACAACACACTCACCGAGTGACCATAAGTTGAGGCTTGTGTTCAATAATCAAAGGAACTCACTCAGATAAATTGCTTAAGGAACCCACTAGTAGGAGAAGACCCCAAGATTTAGACAGGTGCCTGAGTGCCCTACTAGTAGGACCTAGAGAAGACACGAAGACACGGAAAGCAACAAGATAGAGGATTGGATGCTTTCGCGGAGCTGCTTGGATTTATCAACAACCTCGTGGAGCTGGAAGCAGAGGCAATGGTGGAATCAAGAGGCGAATGAAGAGAGGACCAATTAGACTTAGGAGAATTTCCAACCTCAGTCCATGAATTGGTCCACAACTACGACCTACTCACTAGGACAGTGATCCAGGGCAGACTTGTAGAGGAAGTAGTAGCTAACCTGAAAGAAGAGAGAAGAGCTATCAAGAGAGCGCTGGAAGGCATAATTGCCTACAACCATGAGCAAAGGGCTAGAAGACTGCAGCAAGACGTAGATATGTACGAGGCTATAGACCTAGCTTGAACGGCCAAATTCAGACCGAACGTAGAGAGGGAACGGGTAGCAGAGGTTGACATGACATAGAGTGAACTGGTAGCAAAGTGACTCATGGACAATATGTTCGTGGAACAGAGCGCTACTGCCCTAGCCACCGCGCTACTATCGGGATTGGGAGTCACACAAGGGGATAAGGGGCAGGCTAGAATCCCCATAGTAGCAAAACAACTAGCTAGATATGAACCTAGCAGTGACCCGTACAACTTCATGGAGCAGTTCGAGCAAGTATGTGAGGCAAATGGTCTTACTGACCCTGCACAGCGAGCTCAAGCTTTCGGTCTGTGCTTGGGTGATAAGGGGAGGACCTTGTATTCTAGACTGGATGACGTAGAACATATGAACTTTGCTCGTCTTAAGGGCCTATTCATCAAGAGGTTTTCAGATGCTGGGTATTCGGATAACCTCATTGTTAGTTTGATGAACATCAGTCAAAGGGAGAAGGAGGACGTTAGGGATTACATCACTCAGGTGCGTAGCCTCTACAAGAGAATCCCTGCCAATGAGCGACCTACCAAGAGGGCAGTGTCTACAGTGTTCATGAACATGATTTGGAGCGAGGAGCTCTACAAGGCTTTGGCCAGTAACTCCACCTTGCAACGAGACGTGCTAGCTAGAGTCTTCGAGGAGGCAATACGCGTAGATGATCAACTCAGGGAACGTAGCATGAGGACTACCAATCGAGAAAGTGCAAGCAAGAGGGACCCCGAGAGATCAACCACTTGGGGGGAAAAAGCAATTGCCAGTGTGCAGGATAAGGGAAAGAGCGTAGACCACGACCAAGGGATGGCAGAGATGAAAATGGAGATTGCACGGTTGTAAGAGCTCGTGAGGAAGCTTGTGAGATCTCATGTACAATGTATATACTGTGGCGGCAATCACCTCCCAGTCGAGTGCCAAGATCCTAGATCTCGGCCGTGCTCAAATTGTGGTAGATTCGGGCATGATGCAGTGCATTGCAGAATGCCGAGGAGATTCCCATATGCACAGCAATACAACTCTCCATACGTAGGTAATAGGCCACCCAATTTCTTTGGGAGGGGAGCCCAGTTAGCTCTTCCAGCACCGATTGACTCATGACCTTCCATGCCTAGGCTGGAGATGAACCCAATTGGTATACCCAGGCCACCAGGGCCTTTTGTAACCCACCCATCTAGCAATACTCTTGTTCACTTTGTGGAGGAGCCTAATGAGGAAGAGACATATGTCAACCCGTACATATCCTATGACGAGGAGGGCAACCCAGTCCTGATGGACTATCGGCTAGTGCCGGTGATGGCTTTAGGAAGAGGAAGAGGCAGAGGCTTTGGAGGGCCCAGCCAGGATCTAGTCACATGATGGACTTGCGGCCAGCCAGGCCACATTTCATCATGCTGCCCAGAACGAGAACAAGCTAACAAGGACAAAGCGGATCTCCGATGCACATAGTGTGGAATCACACATATGTTTCCTGACTTTCCTAGAACACAATATTAGTGAGTTTGGGAATCTCCCAATTCCTATTTTTTGAATACTAAAAAGGTGGCTCCCGGATAACATGCCCATAAGTTTCTCAAAACCATATGATGTGACCTATCATTGGAAAGTGCGTGAAAAATGGAATCTATTGAGCTATAGAGCACTCGATTTGGAGTTATAATGTTCAAGTTATGACAAATCGAAAGAATTCACCATGTGTCCCAAACTTATGGAAAATTCCCATATTTCCCAATATGGTGTTCTAGGTGGAAGCCATCAACTAGCTCTGCCAACATGCCATCGGTGCCTTTGGGGCTCTTTGCAGTGGAAACCTTTGGTAGTGAGGACACGCCCATCCCACTACATGCCATGAAGAGAGCTCAAACAAAGCAGGCAGGCATCTCCTTGCCAGGGCCAAGTAACCTTGACGCAACCTCAATAGGAAAGAAAAGCCGGAGGAGATGGGAAAAGAAAACCGAGGCAAAGATAACTCTTAAAACCGAGGAAGCGACTACGTTAGTAATTTGAAAGAAGGTCACAGACGCAGAGGCGGAGTCCTCAGATTCTAAGACAGTCGAACTAGGGAGTGCCAAGGCAGGGGAATATCCTCACCCCAAACGGCAACTCGAGGCTATAGCCAAGATTAAGGAGTGGGTCAAGGATGCCCAAAAGCAACTCGAGGATGCTGAACCCATATTAGAATATCCTATGGACGACTTCTCCAGTGTGAGCACACCAGTCTCACCTTCAAAACCACAAGCTGCTAGCATACCTGCACCATTGGGAGCGACTCAGCAGCAAGGCCAGGGGGAAACTTGCCAGGGCAAACAGAATGCATGGCCTAGAAATGCTAGCCTCAGGGGAAGACAAGAGGCGAGTAACCTCCTCACAACCTTGTTGTCTACTCTAGTAACTCTAAGCTTGGAAGATCTGCTTAGGCAAAATCATTCCTTGTGGCAGGAGTTAAAAGACTTGATCGAGGGACACACAGGACTTGCGGGGGTTGATCCGTAAGATCATGATGCAGTTACATAGATCCCAAGTCTAACTCTACACTCAAATCCTAAGTCTTTGCACATCAATGCTTTTTGGGAAGGCACTGAAATGCACACAGTTTTGCCCATCCTAGCCTTAGGAGATATGACACGAAAAGGAATTGTAGACACAGGAGCACGTGTTAGCGTACTAAACCATGCACTCTTAGAGGCATGGGGAAACCCTCCTGTAGAGAGTGCCAGGTTTAACATCACGTTAGCAAATGGAATGAAGGTAAGACCATTCGGGGTCTTAAAGAATTGGCCAGTAAAGATTACCGGTGTGCAATTTTCGGTAAACTTCATTGCCATGAAGGGAGTGGATTACGACATACTATTAGGCCGACCTTGGATGAGGAATGTGCGTGTCATAGAGGACTGGGGCAATGGGTTGATTTTCCTAGGGAACAGAACTAGTGTAGTAAGGGTAGAGATGGAAACTTGAAAGATGACCCCTGTTGACCTAGCTGCCATCTCGGCTATGCTGAAAGGCGATACTCAAACGACCAAACCCTATGGATCACTCACTAAATATATTCCTTGCCTTGAGGATGAGAGGGACTGGATGCATGTTTCGGCAATCATTGACCTACCATTCTCGGATGAGGAAGAACCATATCGGCAGGCTGCTAAAGCCGCAACCATGCCAACTGAGGAGCCAATTGTGTCACTTTGCATGATGGCAGGGAGCTCACTCAACCCGGGCAAACTAGCCTCGTTCCACATCCCCAACAACAAACTAGAGCTTCAGGAAATTGTAGAGTATCTGACCAATAAATTGGAAGGCAATTTGACCGCTAACTTAAAACCTCTACGTGATCTTTTAGCTAAGCCAGAATGGAAATGGACCAAGGTCCACGACCTGAATTTGTTATATAACTGGGCTTTAGTTACTGAAGACAAGGAGATTGAAGAGGAAAGCTTAGGGGATGATGAACAATCAGAAGGAAAGGACTCGGATGATGAGGAGTATGAGGACTGTCACTCTACGGGAGAAGAGAGTGAAAAAGAGATAGATACAATAGAGTACGACACGGAAGGAAAAGCAAAAGAACAAATCAGGGCAGACTCGAGGCCTAGGAAAGGAAGGACCAGTCAGAACGAAAAAGGAGTCATGCGGATGGAGTGTGATAGATCCTGGCTAGAACACATAGGAGCCGTGGATTACGAGCAAGCCGGAGTGGCACGACAATGGGTAATCCCAGTGCTCAAGACGGATACACCTACTGAACTATGACCCCCTGGGGAAACACCTTCCTCAAGTGAGGGGTGCAAGTTTAACTCCGAGTCGGAAGTCAGCACTGAGAGTGATCCCGAGATACCGCAACCCTCTAAGGTGAAACATACCAAGGGAGACTTGCCAGTCCACCTGAGGCGTAGGAGGCTAAAAGAGGAGGCCAGGAAGCAAGCAAGGGACTCAGAAGCAGAAAGGCAAAAGAAACCGCAGGATCTACCCAAACGGTTTACAAAATTTAAAAAGAGTGATAGAGTGGTGATTTTGCTAGGTGCGAAAAGACAAGGCCAAACTAGTGAACAGATCGAGGGACCCGCCAAAGTCAAGGAAGTTAACTTGGTTGGGGAAGGTGAAAAGCCAAGACTGGTGTTCATTGCAGATGGCTTGGCGGAGGATGAGGAGACCAAACTCGTTGCGCTCTTGCAAGAGTACATTGATGTATTTGCCTGGACATTGGCTTAAGGGAGTCGACCCTAGGGTCGTGACTCATAATATCCCAATGGTCCCTCATGCAGTGCCAACGAAACAACGAACTTACCCCATGAATCCCAAACACGCCCATGTAGTAAAAGAGGAGATTGATAAACTCATGAGGGCAGGATTCATATATGAGATCAAGCATACGGACTGGGTATCACCTATCGTGATTGTCATGAAGAAAAATGGAAAAATCCGAGTGTGCATGAACTACAAGAAAGTGAATGCCGCTACGAAGAGGGATAACTATCCATTACCCTACACCAAGCACATGCTTGAGAGGGTAGTAGGTAAAGAAGCCTACAGTTTTCTGGATGGTTTCTCGGGCTATAATCAAGTGCAAGTGCACCCCGACGACAGGCACAAGACTGCCTTTGCCACGGAATGGGGTGTGTTTGCCTACATTGTCATGTCTTTTGGGCTAATGAACGCACCTGCAACTTTTCAACGCCTAATGTGCACTATTTTTAAGAACATGCTTAGGCGCAAATTGGAAGTGTTTGTAGACGACTTATGCTTACACTCTAGTTGGGCCGAACACTTGGAGAAATTGAGAGCTATCTTTGAAAGGTGTAGGTTGTACCACCTCTCGTTGAACCCCTTAAAGTGCCAGTTCTGGGTGAAACACGGATGCATCTTAGGGCACGTAGTGTCAAGGAATGGCATTGCCACTGACTTTTCCAAAGTCAGAGTCATTGTTGACTTACCGCCACCTGATAACTACAAGGGAGTTCAGTGCTTCTTAGGACACACTGGATATTATCAACGCTTTGTACTAAATTATGCACTAATTGCTAGACCATTGTACAAGCTGCTGATAGTGTTCGAGTGGACGGAGGAATGCCAGCGTGCATATGAGGAGTTGAAAAAGGCTCTTACGACTGCACCAATCTTATGAGCCCTAGACTAGAACATAACATTCCATGTACACATAGACGCCTCTAAGTTCGCTATTGGAGCCGTGCTATGTCAGCCTGGTGAACATAACTTGGATTACCCGGTGAGTTTTGCGAGCAAGCAACTGACATAGACCGAGATGAACTATTCCACGACAGAAAGGGAGGGGTTGGCCATGGTATTTGCGGTTACATGGCTGACCACATGTCTCGCATACCCATAGGAGAAGCCATTGGACAAGGCATACTTGACGATTTACCGGACGCTCATCTCTTTAACCTGTCTAGCGAGAGAGAATTATTTAAAGCTGATCTGATGCCGTATTGGGCCGATGACATAGTGCAAGTGCTAGAAAACAGACTACCTGAGCAACCCATTGAGAAGGCCAGGATGAGAAGAATTATCCTGAAAATTCAACCATACCAACTGATAGCTGGCCAGCTCTGCAGGTTGAGACAAAACGGTTTATTGCGCAGATGCGTATGTGAGCACGAGATGCACGATGCATTGAACGAAACACATGGCAGAATTGCTGGAGGACACTTTAGCGGAGACACAACAGCCCGAAAGGTGCTACAATCCCAACTATGGTGGCCCACCCTCTTCCGCAATGCAGCTAAATTCGTAAAGCACTGCGATGAGTGCCAAAGGACCAAAGTGCCTGCGCGGAAAGACAAGATGGAGTTGACCCTTGTCATAGCCCGACAACCCTTTGAAAAATGAGGCATCGATTTTCTTGGACCGATCAGTCCTGCAGCACAATATTCCCAAGCTCACTATATCATAGTGGCAACCGATTATCTAACGAAGTGGGCAGAGGCACGAGCCATGAGGAATAATGATGCTAGGACCACTGCAAAGTTCTTGTGGGAGCAGGTCATTTCACGGTTTGGCTGTCCAATCGAACTTGTAAGCGACCAAGGCACGCACTTCGTTAATGAGGTGATTGCCCACCTGCTCTCTACCTTCCTAATAATTCATCAGAAGTCCTCTCCCTATTACCCTCAGGCTAATGGCCAAGCCGAATCCACAAATAAAATCTTAGTCAATGTGCTTACAAAGGTCGTGTCTACTTCAAGAAGTGACTAGGACAACAAGCTAATGGCGGCCTTGTGGACCTATCACACAGCTTATAAAATGACTGTAGGATAGACGCCTTTTAGGCTGACGTACGGAACTGAAGCCATTTTGCCCTTAGAATTCTTCATCCCTAGCTTAAGGCTAGCAGTCCAGGAGCGTTGGGAGGGAAGAGAGGCTTGGACCAATCGCTTAGTGGAGCTAGAGCGCCTAACAGAGACCCGACTCCTCGCCACTCACTCTCTGATTTGTGAGAAGGCTCGATGAAAGATGTGGTTTGACAAGCATGTCAAGCAGCGAGACTTTGAACAAGGGGACCTTGTTTTGCTATACTCTGTAAAAAGGACATAAACAGAAGATGAAGTTTCGGGGGCTAGGGCCTTTCAGAGTATGCATGATTGGTAAAACAGGGAATGTTGAGTTGGAGACACTTGAAGGTGAAGGAATAGGCTTTTTTAACGGCAGCTGCATAAAGAAGTACTATCCTCCTTCCCATCCATTACATGAGCCACCCATGCTAGAACCCCCAATGAATGTTTGCATGGCTACTATTACCGACCTTACAGAACAGTACGAAGAAGCAGTGGCACCGGCGTATCTACAAATCACAGTTGCAGCAGGAGCGATGTATTCTTTCGATGCCTTGATTGATGAAGGGGCCGACTACAACATCTTGACGCATGACCATTGGACACGCATTGGTCAATCGAAACTACAGCCCACTAATGCCAAACTCACCCCGTTTGGGGGTACTACTTATTCACTCCTAGGGAAGTGCAAAGTAGTCGTTTCCATCGAGTCTGAAAGTTTACCAGCTTTCTTCCATGTGTTGCCTGACACTAAAGGAGCCGGTAATGTGTCACTATTGGGTCGCACTTTCAAGAAGCAAACGAACTGTAATGTGGATTACAACCTAAACCACATTCATCTTGCTATCGGCAATGTGCGTATAGTGACGACTTTCAGCAAGGGTTGTCATGATTCCTCCACCATTATGAAGCCACCGGTAGAAACCCCTACAACCACGCTCCAGCCCAAGTCTACACAGAAGAAAACTACGGCCTCGTGCCAGGCTCTCGACCCCAGGCCCAAACCCACCAAGAGTGCTCACAAGGCCAAGGAGTCCAAGCTTATATGGGTGCCAAAACGGCAAAAACCACATCCGGGTAGACCACCCAAATGTGATCCTAAACGCCAAAATCATCAGCCGTCATGGCCTAAGAGGCAGTCTAGACGCTATCGACGTAGACACACAACCACGCCGCGATGGATCCCCAAAGATCTCTTGTGAGCATAAGGATACTCTACGAGGGCAACCCCTAGATTTGGGTGCCTTAAAATGGCCAGCTAAAAAGCTCATCTACAAGCAATCTCACCCTAGTGAGGGAGGCTTGCACACGTGGTGCCCAGAACATAGTCAGCACACCATCGCCAGTTGTGGCTAGTAAGCCCCAGCTCATCTATCGACCAAAGAAAACACCACAAGCCTTAAACTTACCTAATCCAGATAACTTAAAAACCCCTATGACTGCTCACTCAGAACCCACCACAACTCCCCTGCCCCTAGAGCTTCCTATAGCACCTCAAAGTGCTTCGGAGTGCAAAGCCCAACCTGTGACACCGATGATGGAGTCACCACTATATCGAGTCCAGTTGCACCATCCCCACCAGCAGGACTTAAACCTTCCTATGCAATACGACCTTTCCTCTCCTTGGCTAAGGACCTTGCCGCGACTTCTGGGGATGACTTAATAACCTGCATCAAGATGTTGGATGAAACTTTCACTACATTCGCTAGAAGTTATGAGAGGCTAGACCTAGGCCTTCTTGACAAAACACTTGCTTCGCATGTTCGTGCATTACCATGCACTTGGGAAGAATATGAACTTATGACCACTAAATTCTCCAAAATTGCTGCCGAACTAATAGCAAACAACGAAATCTCAAAGGAGCAAGCTACCCTTAGAAGACTAATCACTTCATATCGTAAGCCTCCTCGTTCTGTTCCTGAACACGAGTTGCAAGAGCTTAGGCAAATGGCAAGATTGCCTTCCACCTTCTTGCAGCAGTGGTTTGCTCTGAGAATCCAATGGGAGAAAAAAGGATGCCAGATAATGACCAATGCTGAGCAATGCAGGGCAGTTAAAACCATCGAATATGACCCTACTTATGTGGCATCTATCTCGTTTAGGGTTTTGGCCATCACTTGCAATCAGCATTTGGACGACCATCGCTCACCCCTACATTGACCAATTTCTCACGGAAGAGGAATTACATGTTGCCAGCCGCCTTAACACTGGAGATCTCTTTCACAATGTCTTGACCTACATCTCCCAATTCTCCATCCAACCATCTGCTCTTGATTGTCATGCTCAATTGGAATACAATCCAAAATTCTACATGTGGCTTCTTCACACGTAAACTCCTACCCCAATAGGCCCAAAGCCCTTCACCTGTTAACCCCCAATCCTAGCAAGGATTCTTTTCTAAGCCGGAAGAGGAGGGGGTATGTGGGTATGTGGTGAAGATGAAAAAAATCAGATAGGAAATGAATAAAAAGGGGGTACAGTAAAGTAAAGGTAGTGAAAAACATAAGCATATAGTATGAGAAAAATGGCTTCCTAAAACATTCAATCAAGAGTTTTTATTCTCGCATAAACAGCAAAGTGCTATGTGGAAAATGCTAACGAAAGTTATGAATTATGGCAGGAGCAGAAAATGTTGCAGCAAGATCGCGCCCATCAACTCCTATTCACAGACGAGGAAAGGGAGCAGTATCGCATCCATTTAGAGAACTGCGCCTTCGGCCAACTCAAGTTCCGAACCATCCACAACATCGAAGTCGTGGTGGTGGCCAAGGAGGAGGCAGCTAGGAGGGTAGTGGAGCAGTTCAACCTTACAAAGTATATTGAAAAATTCTCGCAGGAGCCGGATCACTTAAAATGCGTAGAATTCCTTAGAACATACAATTCGGACTAGGAAGGTGACATTGTAACAGTGGGCCGAGGAGAGGGTGCAAAGCAGGTGCAAGTCCGGTTGGATCCAGCCTTGGTGGAAAAGGCTTTGGGATTGGTACCAAGGATAGAAAAGAGACAAAAAAGGGATGTTTATGCCTTGCTGAAAATGAAGAAGGAAAAGGTGCTCACGAATGATGGCATAAGCATCCAGGACATCCCTGACACAGAAGCCAGGTTGCAGGCCAAGTTGGTGCACGTGCTCTTCTCCAACCAATGTTACAATTTCTTAATGCATCAAATTAGCATGCCAATGCTGGAGAATGTAGCAGCCCACACCCTAGACGAGGTGGATTGGAATGGCTATGTGCGGAAGAAGATTGATCAAGTGGCCAAGGCGCTAGCCCTGGGAAGTGCACCAACAGGAGGAGAATCTCCGGCTTCTAAGGTAACGAAAAGGAAGAAAGCCTCCTCCAAGGCCTCTTTCATCGGATACGGAGGAGTCTTGATTGCACTCATTCAGGAGGCAGTAAAGGCAGCACAGGAGGCGGAGGAGGGAGAAGGAGAAACGCCGGAGAGGTTGCCTCCTCGCCAGACAAAGATAGGTCCATCGACAGAACGGAAATCGAAGAAGAAGGGGAGGGACAAACTAGTAAGAAGACAATTAGGACAACGAAGAAGAAGGCGGCACAGAGGAAGAAGAAGAATGACGAAGGCAAGAAGAAGGAAAGGGAATACTTGGAAAGGGCAAAGAAGGAATCCTTGAAAGAAGCAAAGGAGAGAGAGAGAACAAAGAGACAGGAGGAAGAGAGGGAAAAAGAGGAGTTACAGAAAGCAAAGGAGGCGTCAAAACAAGAAGCTAAAGAGGATAAAAGGAGGGAAAGATAACAGAAAGGGAAAAAGAAGGAGGAGCAGAAGAAAAGGGAGGAGGAAAGGAAGAGAAAAGCAGATGAGGAAGAGGAAGAGCTACGAAGAAAGGAGAAAGAGGACCTGGCAGAGGCCACCCGCCGGTCCATTGAACAACAGTGCCGAGCAGATGAACTAAGGAACTTGAGCCCGCGCAGGGAAGAGGGGCCAGGGTCTAGCATGTAGGTGCCAAAGTTCGTGCCACCTCCAGTCCCTGAAGGCAAGGGCAAGGCCCCGCTCGATCCGATCCTTACCCTCCTAGTGCCTTCCGTGAAACTCACCACCATCACCCCCAGCATCCCCACTAGTGCAGATGTGTCAAACTTCGTGGCATGGATGCATTATTTCATCAACAAGGAGATGGGCCAGGGGCAGAGCACAGAGACTATGGCCACAGAACAGAAGAGGCCAGCCACGGATGCAAAGTCTAGGCAAGAGCCCAAAAAGCAAAAAGTCGAAGCCTCAACCTCACCCATTCACACAATGATGACGCCACCGGCTAATTATGACGAATATGTTGCCGAGCTGCTCTCCCAATTGGAGAGAGTGAAGGAGGAACACAAAATAGCCGTGGCTGAGTTGGCAGCTGAGAAGGAAACCGTGGCCGCCTTCCAGCTGGACAAGACAAGAATGATAGCCTTGCAGCGGCGCGAGATTGCAAATCTGAGAAAAGAACTGAAGGCTAGGGAGGAGAGGGAGGAACACTGGAGGCAGCTGCTAAAAAACGAGACTCAAGAGTTAGTAATTATGCAAAGAGAGCACAAGCTCTTAATAGTGTAGTACCGGGAGCTTGCTACGCAATCTGCTCAGATTGATGCACTCGTGATGGAGCTGAATGCCAGGGACGAAGAAAGAAAACGAAGCATGGAGAAGCAGCAGGAGGAACTCAAGCACCTAACAGATCAACTGACCTCTGAAAGACGAGAACAAGAGAGGCTAGTCAGGGAACTAGAGGATTCTGAGCAGAAAATCATGATGTTGACCTTAAGATAGGGAGAGGGCTTGGAAGTAATGAATAAAAGGGCAGAGGAGTGGGCTGCGCACAACGAGAAGAGAGTGAAGACACTAGCGTACCGCCTTGCTCTGATAGAAAAGGAAAAAATGATCGCGGAGAGCAAGACGGAGGCAGCCCAAGTGGCCTTCAGCACTCAACAGAAGGCCTTTCTCGACACTATCCTGGACGCCACGCACGCAGCACAAGGAGAGCCACTGGAGGCAATGCAAAGAAAGCTCGACATGGCAAGAAGAGGCCTACACGCTGGACTATAGATGCCACCATTACCAGGCTGAGTTTGGATGAATAGCGAAAATACCTAATGCTGGCCGGCCTAACCCCCTAGGAGATAGACACCCTAGGATTCGAGGAAGAAGCAGCACACGCAGAATGGTAGGGGGAAGAAGTAGAGTTGGAAATCGATGTCAATCGATTCAGGGAAGACGTAGTCCCACAACCCCCCTCGCCGCAGGCCCAAGACCCGCCACAAGAAGACCCAGCTGCAGAAAGAAAAGCCATCTCTAAAGAAAGACACAAAAAGCTGGTGGAGGAGGCTAGACAGAAATTGAGAGCCAAGCTAGCCATGCTACCGTCCGCGCCTCTCCCTCCGTGCCCAGATGATCTCTCTGCAGGATTCCATGCACAACTGGCTGTGTGGGAGGTACAGGAACTAGAAAAGAATCCATTCTGCTTCAATTTCCTCCTACCCAACAGTTTGCAGAGGGTCCTGCCCCTCAAAGTGATGGACGAGGTGATCGCGGTCGGTGGCCGGTTGGGGAAAAAATGGCTGGAGAAGCGGGAAAAGACCCCAACCTCTTGGGGCACCGAAGCGGCCAACTACTGGCAAGATAAAATTTTTGAAATCCCCCACACTGTACAAAACTACAAGAGCCAACCCCTGTGGAGGAGGCGAGTATGCGACATAAGCATGCTCGCCTGGATGGCTTTTTGTAATACCCTATCGTTCGAGTGGAACGACCCTCCCTACATGGCCTACCCTTGAAGGGTAGGGGTAGATTTTGACGCCACCCTCCACGGGCGGTATGACTTTCCCGTTATCTATAACTCCACTGTAGTATCCTTTGAGAACGCCCTTCTTTTTACCGCAGAAAGCCTAGACGAGTCTATGATGCGCTTCCTTGCGGACTTTTCCTCATGTCCTGACCCCGCTTTTATAACCACTTGTAATTATCTTAGGTTACTTAGGCTACTTCTTAAGTAAGACCCGACTCCACAAGAGCGTGACCTGCCTCCCCTATTCTTTGACCCTAACACTATAGACAACTGCGCTTTGGCTTGTCTCATGATGAGGGTTAGTCTCCTTCCCTCTTTTTACCTAGCCCTCCTAAAGGACATGAATGACAGCCAATTCACTAGATGCAACCACCTCTTTCTCTCCACCACCTCCCTTCATGTCCGCATGAATCTAAAAGATTACATGCAAAGTCGCCAATTTTTGAGCAAGTCTCTTCGACCCCGTTCTCCTCCTCATTCCGATCAAGATAATTAGGCCTATGTATCATTTCCAAAAAAAAAAAGAAAAGAAAAGAAAAGAAAAGCAAGAAAGAAAGCACCACAATCACTGCACCTAGGGTTCTCCCTAGCCCCCTCCCCCACTTCACGCTTAGGGCACATCAAGGGCAGGACTTTTAGACCTGTCACCCTAAGGTTCACACCGCATCTCCAACGAAGCACAAGCTGGGTCCTCAAGTGTGGGACGTTACCAAGGGCTTGCCCAAGGTTAGACCCATCTCCCAGTTCCACTACCACGAGCACCACACACTACACAGCAAGTAGATACACCCCTTAGGGAGTGCACAACTTTTCTTGCAGGTTATATTCGACTCTCAATAAATGGCTACCCGTGGAAGAGGATCACCCACGGCACTCTTTAATGACCCAAACGTGCCGGCATCCAGTCATCCTACTGATGGCCACCATGATCGAACCAGGTCAAGGTAGAACTGCCATTGGCATAGATCTTGGAACTGCATCGTCCAAAGATCCATGCACAATGCCTCAAGATCCACGGATCGCTTATTGATTCCACAAGCCTGAAGACCTTCAACTCAAAACTAAAGACCTTCAACTCAAAGACAAGGATCTTCAATCGAAGCCATGGATTTTCAAGACAAACAACGTTCGAGGGGTTTCTCCAAAATAAATCCCTCCAATACCATCATCCTAAGATATTGCTTATTGCTTCAAGCGTTTCTCATACTCAAAAGACGACCAGCTACATAACCAGTGCCACAACCGAGTGACAGATACCGAGTGTCTTCATGGAACCCAAAGCACGTCGGAATCTTTCCTGGTCATCATCCCCAACCTCCATCACCTATCAATCCCCCAACCACCCACCTACCTGTTCCACCTAGCAGCTGACCTAACTAGCCACTACATCCCACCGCAGTGCCATGGGACTTGCACTTGGCTAGGAGAGGGGTAATGTTACCGTGTTTTCGTAGCACAAAGGAGCGGAAAATGGAAAAAAGAAAAATAGCAAAAAAGGCACAGGATAAAAGCAGGAAAAGGCGCCTTGATCGGCAACCAATCCCTGAAAAATTCAGATGTTCGAGCACGACCCTCAAAAAGCTTCGGTGTTGGGCCAAGGCAACGAAAGAGAAAAAAGGCGCACCATTAAAATGTGAAAGCGCCCCCGAATCTGTGTAAAAGAGTGTCAGGCTCGCTCCTGTGCAAAGTGTATGCATTAGTTGGGAATAGGATAAATTAGAATGGTGGGAAATGGGAAAAAGGGCCTAGGCTACAATCGGCCATGTAAAAGAGGGAAAAGGGTTGACCGCCCAAAAAGGGATTTAGGGTTTTGTATATAAAGTTGAAAAGTGAATGAGAAGCTCATTCTTTGGTGTGTGGCAAAAAGAGTCTTCTTCTTCCTCTCTTCTTCTCTCCTTCTTGCTTGTGTGTGCTCTTGAGAGAGGGAGTGTGAGAGTGTGAGGGAGTGAGTGTGCGTGAGAGTGAGGGATCAAGAGGGTGAAGCTCTTCACCATCTCCTCTTCCCTTCTTCTCTTCTCTTCTCTTCTCTTATCTTGCGTGCGCGGCTATGGGGGATGGAGCTTGGAGATGGAGGAGGCTTGAGGATGCTTGAGCTAGCATCAAGACTCATGGAGCTACCGGAGTGCAAGAGAGAGGAGGGTACTTGATCAGGCATCAAGATAAGCTCACTACACTCGTAGGATCGACGGCACGTCGGCTAGGTGAGATATAGCCATTAGAGCTTGCTTGGAATGCTTGAAACAATAAGAGGTCCGTGGGTCTTGGCGGTTGAGCGAAAGCTCCCACAACTTGACCTGCACTTGGGGTTGCGTCTGGACAGTAAGATTCTTTATGTTAACAACTTATCTTTCATTCCCCATATCACATTATTGTGACTTGCACAGCTTTTAGCCAAGTGACTTAATCACTTAACACCTTTGCCAACATTTACAATCAGGATAGACAATAGTAAAAAGTCTTATTTACTCATGAGGGCATAACCCTTTGTGTGCATTTTCTTTTGGAAACGTAGGACAAGCTGATTGATATATCAGTTTGGGGAAAATAGGATTGTGTTACAATTGGCTACAGGGACTGAGGAATAATATGGAGTGGGGTTGTGGATTTTCAAGAAGCGATAAGTCATAGGAAGCTCAGGGTATCCCTTCCTTTGATACCCGTTCTTCTCATAGCGCCCTAGCACTTTGATCCTATCGGCAAGGTTCACCTGGGTCACTTCTTCATAGACATACTTGTTTTGCTTGACTTGCCGACCGTCAACATGCAAGGTTGCGTTTGCGTGAGCTTCGACAAAGATGAACAACTTCACGATCTTTAAATCCTCCATCCACTTGGTTCTCTTTAAGTTGGTTTGAAGATACGCGAGTCAGTGGGATGCTATGTAGTATATTCCTAATTTTCCCATCCATCTCCGTTCCACATACAGGGGTGAAAGATTATAGATGCAATCGAGAATATTCATCATGCCTAGCCTCTGACGATAATTCGAAGCACGCATTGCAGTCATGAACGTGACCTCGAACACCAAGAACTTGCTCCATGCTTCCTGACTCTACAACCTAGTATCCATAAGTGAGTAAAGGAATGTTTTCACAGAAACACTACTGTATTCCACTCACCTTCCCCTGGCTGTCCCCTTATTCCCAGTATTTTCCTCCATTAAGTTCCCTTGTAAATCTTAGATCCCGTTGGTTCGCTCTGATACCAATTGTAACGTGTCCGCTTGTCCACTTGTGGGACACGTCTTAGTAGCCCATCGGGAGGGGGTCTAGAAGGCTCCGCCTGGCACTCGTAGGGAATGACATAGGGTTTGAATTCTAGGTCTTCCCAAGTCTACCCTGAGCAAAAGTGTCTAGCTATTCCCACTTGGGATCGACTTGAGGTCAGGGTTGCTTTCCTCTCAGCAAAGTCTCTAGGAAGAAGCTAGCGTCGAGCTCTAGATGTACCACATTGCGTAGGAACAATAGAGTCGAAGAGGATTCATACTGCACTTGGCTCATGGAGAATGGAAAACGAGAGGGATGCGGAGCTCAACCTCTCTGCCATATGGTATAGTCCCATCCCTTTTCCCTAAAACAGAATAAACCGGGATTCTACATCTACTGACACTAGGTCTTCATAGTCTTATTATCTCATCATTTGAGAAAAGTTCCCAGCTAACCAGGATCACCCTTTTGTAGGACGAACCTAAGTCATGCCCACCGCACTTTCCTTAGTTTTCTTTAGTTATCTAATTACCTACCACATTATGTTTTGACATGCAAAAGCAGCTTCCTTAATTAATTAAATTAATCACGGGTTCCTTCACGCAACTTAGGCATTGATTCAAAAACAATGTCAAGCAAATTCCCTTTTTTTCAATATCTGCTCTTTATTTATAAAAATCCTGGAGTACATCCAATATCACACTCGAAGGCTATTCCAGCAATCTACAGGATTGTTGCTCCAAGTTTCGCCCGTTGACTAGTACACGGGCCTCGAGATCCCATCTCAAGTCACGTCGACTTCTTGTGCGGGATCCGGAGGTAAGGGATTTATAGCCAGAGCCTCCCCTGGCACCCAAGCATCCTCCCGCTCCAAGCAGCACCCACGGAGAGACCTCTCGCGGCGGGTTAGGTCCATATACCCGGTGTGGCTAACAACCCCCTTGGATAGAGCCAAGCAGACAGTCAGAGGTAGCTATTCCTGCCTCTCCCTCAAGGCTTTTAACCTGAAGCATTAAGTGTTTTCCTTGAATTAGTTCCTTGAGTAAAGAGATCAAATAATGTACATGAGTGCAAGCATGAATATTTCGGAGGTCGTTTGCACGACCGACTACTAAGGTGTGACTCCTTTCTCCCCGGATGCTCTTAGCATCCGATCTTGGGTCTTTTCGCAACTGGGCGAGATCCCAATAATCTCAAACAAGATTATGCAAGAAAATGTAAGTTAACTTATTTTGTGTTGCTCTTTCCTTGGGTTCTTCCTTATGGTATCTTAACCTAACCCAAGCATTAACTGGACAATCAAGGCAACGGTCATGCCTTCATTCACAACCAAACCAAAGGTCTTTTATTCTTCTAGTTCTAACCAAGTTAGGTTATTACACTTGGCAACATAGGACTCATCATTTAGGCTTTCAAGTTATAGTCTAGATGCATGCGATTCCTCCATTTCCCTTAGTGTGGTTCCATGCAGAATTTTCCAATCAGCCTTATCCATCATGCACATGGTGCACTTAGTAAAGTTAAACATCCTAAATAACCTTTGTCTCTCATCATTCCTGGCAATGGGCACTTATTTCTAATACACCGGATCACATGTGACTTGCGTATATGAAAGTCTAGGTTTCTTTTTCGACGGTGCAAATGCATTTTACGAATGAAAACTAACATTTCATGTGTTTCTTTTAATCATGAATGTGAAGCATGAATTCTAAATGATTGTTCATGCACTGAAGTGGTTTAAAAGCTATTATTTTATGTGAAATAATGTGAAGGCCTTATCATTTTATGTGCATAAAAACTATCATTTCATGCATATAATCTTATGCGAATTCCATACTCTACCGTTTCACGCATGCAACTTAGTGCTTAGAGTAAGAAAAAACCCTAAGACTTGTTCTAGTTCCATGCACATCACAAACCCTTTCATCTCTTCCACGAGAAATATTACCTAATTGAAATTTTAAAGCTTAGAACCTGGGTTTGATTCGTGTTTGCTGCGTTGGTCACTCCGCTCGCCTCTCCAGCATTACCGGTAGGTTTGGTATGTATGCTTCCCGTGACTTTCTTCTTGGGAGTCATTCGCCTCACGGAGATTGGATAGTCCGGACCTTAACGGTGTTTGGGTTGATAGGTTTGGGTGGGAAAGACCGCTGGATGGGGTCCTTTGCCAAGTGAGTGGTTTGAGTGTGGCTCTTTGTAGTTACTCACCAACTCTCACTCCCTCTCCTTCTTTCTCTCTCTTTCTCTCTCTTTCTCTCTCTTCTTCTTCTTTTTATCCTCTTCTCCTTCCCTCTCTTTCTCTTCCTCTTCTCTTCTTTTCTCCTTCTACCTCTTCTTCTTCTCCTTCTTCTTCTCCTCTCCTTCTCTTCTACCCCTTTTTTTCTCCTTCTTCTTCCCTCCCTCTTCTTCTCTTCACTCTCCCACTCCTTCTTTTCCTCTCTCCTTCTCCTTCTCTCCCTCTTCTTCTCTTCACTCTCCCACTCCTTCCTTCCCTCTCTCCTTCTCCTTCTCTCCCTCTTCTTCTCTTCACTCTCCCACTCCTTCTCTTCACTCTCCCACTCCTTCTTCTTCCCTCCCTCTTCTTCTCTTCACTCTCCCACTCCTTCTTTTCCTCTCTCCTTCTCCTTCTCTCCCTCTTCTTCTCTTCACTCTCCCACTCCTTCTTTTCCTCTCTCCTTCTCCTTCTCTCCCTCTTCTTCTCTTCACTCTCCCACTCCTTCTTTCCCTCTCTCCTTCTCCTTCTCTCCCTCTTCTTATTCTTCTTCCTCTACTTCTCTCCTACTCCTTCTCTTCTTCTCCTTCTCTCCCTCTACTTCCCTTCTTATTACTCTCCCTCACGGGGCCCCATCCAATTGGTGATCAAAAGGGGGGGGGGTGGCTATGGTCGTAGGTCCCTAGACCCCATTTCAGCAGGACAGAGGGGGGAAAAGAGCCCCAATCGGAAGGCCCAGGGGAGGGGTGTGCAGCTGTCTGCTTCCAAGCGAGGAGGGGGGAGAAAGAACTCACTGATGGCTGCCGGGATGCTACCACTGCTGGTGGTGATGACACATGGAAGGGGAGGGGGTAGTCTCTATTGAGCTGAGGGAGGAGAGGGGCCTCCCCTTATATAGGGGGGAGGAGGTGGGTGGCATGGCCAACCCTCCCACCTGGGGGTTGCATGCCTCCCCCCCATCACCACCACTCCCACTCTCTCTCCCCCCGATGTGCTGTGGATGGGGAGAGAGGGGGGATTAAAAAAAATTGTACTAATGATAATAGATTTTTCTTTTTTTTGAAATTACAGGGGGGTTCCTATGGCATGTTACAGATAGTGGCTAAAACAAATCCTTATATTCATCCAATAGCTTTTCCAATATTGGATCTCTTTTCTTTGGAGAAGAAGATGACTGCTCTTCATCTACTTTTATAAGAAAAAGAGTGAAGTTGCATGAATTGGCATTGATTTCCTTCTACAAATTCTTCATGGAGACGAGTTCTATGTGTTTATGATCAATGCCTTTCAAGTCAATGTGTTTCCCTTTCCAATTAAATTCCATTTGCATTTGTTTCAAATTGAAAGTAAAATTTCCAAGAGTTTTTAGCCAATTGCAACCAATAGCAATGCCAATAGGCCCCATATCTAAAGTGATCAAATCCACTTGTATTGTGCAAGAGGGCGATAGTTCAATTGGATTACATGGACATAGAGTGAGTGCAGAAAATGAGACAGAAGCGGAAAATGAGATTGAACATAGAATGAGAATAGGGATGAGTAGCTGGGCAATCAATAGCAAGTGAGCACAATGGAGAATTGCTAGTATGAAATATGAAAACGTTGTATTGCTTGGTGATTGCACTCTGCGGAATGAAGATACAACGGGGGTATTTATAGGCTTCAGGGGGCAAAAGATAAGGAAGCATCTAAGTAGTGCTTGCTGATGAAAGAATATTTGTGCCTTTTGGTGGGAAAATGGAAAAGTATCATACAAGCAATATAGTGGGAATAATTATTAAATATGTCAAGGTGGTTGCCGAGACAAAAGGTTAGCTATAATGTTTTGGATGCCGGGAACATGTTCAAATGTTAGATCAAGGGCGTCAAAGAAAAGAGACCACCTTAAAAGGTGTTTATTCCCTATCTCATTTGGAGCCTTCTTTGTCAGATAGTTGTATACATGTTTGAGATCTATCCGTATGGTGAAAGGGACAAACTCAATAAAGAATCTAAAAGATTTAATAGCTTTGATCATAGCCAGTATCTCGCATTGATAGGAGGTGTAATTTTGTTGAGTACTGGTAAATATTCCCGAAGAATATCTGCATGGGTGAAGAATTGAAGAATCTTCTTCACATAAACAAGCACCCCATCCAAAATCGGAAGCATCAATGCACAAGATTAATGGCAGACCTGTGGGAAGCCGTAGAGGAGGAAGATGTCTATTAGATTTTTTATGCTTTGCACTACTAGTTTGTGAAGAGATTTCCATTGGAAATGATCTTTCCGAAGTAGGGGGTAAATATCTTTGGAATAAGTTGGAGTATTGGATGTGGAAGAATTTATCCAATTGAGACACCCTAAAAACTGTTGTAGTTGCTTCACAATGATGAATGTATATGGCTTATCAAGTTATCTTGGTTAAAACATGATCTTGTAATTTGATTGTGCCTTGGTGGATTTCCAAACCTAAGAATTCAATGGAGGTTTGAAAGATGACAAATTTAGTAGGTGATAGGACCATGCCTGCATCTTCTATTGCTTTAGCAAATTGAGTAAGATGCTCAATATGCTCTGTAATTGTCTTAGGGAAAACAAGAATTTCATCTATATACACTAGACAAAAAGGGAATTTGGCGAAGATAGAGTCGTCCATCCTTGGAATTTGGAAGGAGTAGTCTTAATTCCAAAGGCAAGGACTGTCCATTGGTAGTGACCTTGTGGGACACAAACAACAGCATTATATCGATCTTCAGCTTTGAGTGGGAGTTGCCAAAACCTTGAATTCAAATCAATCTTGCTAAAAATGTTAGCTTTTTGGAGGTTTTTGAGTAATAAATCATTTAGGGGAATGGGATGCCCATGACCTATTAAATATTTATTTAGAGGTTTACAATTTATGACCATTATTTTCTTCCCTATTTTTTTTCTTAATAATTGTTTACATAAAAGGCCTGACATGCCCAGGGAGAATTAGTTGGCTCTATAAGCCAAAGAGTTTGAATCTCTTCTTTGCATAGTATAGGATCTTCAACCTTCATTCTTGAGTGAACTATCTTTGTTGGGATAGCATTGGGTTGTATAGGCAGAGAAACAACATAGGAAACCTATTTTTCTTTGTACATAAGCGGGTCTTCATGCATGAAAGTCATAAGATGTTCTTTTAGCTTCAGTATGGTTGGGGCATGCAATTCGATGTCTCCTTTTATCCACTGCTCTCAAGCAACAATCTTCTGTTTGAGAAGTTGATTCTTTAATAGAATATATAGTTTTGCAAATTTTGGGGAGTAAAGGCATTTTTGCCATTTTTTCCTTATATGAGATTGTGAAGTGGTTGAACCAGAAAGTGTAGGAGACCAGGTGTTGTAGAATATCGGTCCCAATAAGCAAATCATATCTCATTTGCTTCATTAACTGTATCTCAATAGGAACCTATATGTGGCCAAGTTGGAGAAAGGCTTGTGTGTTATGGATTAGTGTGACCTTCTTGTTGTTAGAGAGTTCAACTATGATTGGGGTAGAGGATTTTATACATTTTGAAGGAAAAAGTTCAAAGGGAGCAATAGTGAGGCTAGATCCTATATCCAACAAAGCATCTACATATAAAGAAAATTGAGGCATGTTGTTTAATTAAACATAGATCCTAGGAATAGGGCCTCCAGTATTCAAACCATTGACTTTATGTACCTAAGGCTGAGATAGCTTGATTTGGTTTACTGGTCTAACAAGGAATTTAGTAGAAGAAGAATGTAGTTCCTATAGGATGGAAGTGGTACCTTGTGACAATTGTTTTTGGCCTATTAGAATTCTTCTATAGACTTTACAAAGGGAGTGTAGTTCTTGCTGGATGAGAAGAAAATCTTGTACTATATAAACACCTGCTTCTTGAGTGCCGATAGTCATAGAAGATAATGATTGCATTAGCTATGTAGTAGTGCGGGGATGATGTAAAATTTCAAGATTGTATGGGACAAACATATTGGCCTGTTCATTGGTTTTGGGGCCAAGCATTCCTGATTTAGGAAGATCATAAGGATTGGAAAAAAACTCTTGGCGTACCTTGCTTTTATGTTTTCTAGAGGAGGAACTAGTGGAGGTGCAAAATATAGCATTTGAGCTCCTTCTTGGAGTCTTTATCATGATTATGTGATTTTTCAAACTTGTGATGAGCTTTACCATGTGAATGACGATGTGAATGCTTTTGATGGTGAGATGATAATTTGTAGCTCGAATCTTGCTTGGTATTTTTATAACGGTGATGCGAAGAATAACTATGTTTTGAGCCATTATAATTGGTAGTTGCACAACTACATTTTTTACATCCAAAATATAATTCATATTTAGAAGAAATTTTACAAACTAATTGAGGGAACTTCTGGTTCAATTGAGTCATCTTTTGGTGGTGACAAATTTCTTTAATAGTTTGTTTTATCGTCTGTATGATTTGACCCACCCTATCACTGAAATCTTTGTTCTCATTCTTCATTCTTTGCTTGCAGTAAAAGGGAATGGGCTCTAGGAAGGAGCACACTAAATGTTCCTTCATGGAGTTATCATGTGCCCCAAGTCCTTCATATCGTAAATCCCTCATATAGATAATATATTCTTTATCTAGCATGGGGTCACAAAGATTGGATTTAAAAAATGCTTCTCGGGCTTTGAGAACATCATCAAGCTTATTTTCAACTAGTTCACTAAGGAGGAGTTGAAAGAATAGTTGGACAAGAGCAAGTTTGACTTGTGGATGGATAGATATCCACCATTGTTTCAATCCACCAACGAAACCATGAGTCATTGCATTTAAGATATCAATTCTATTTGTCTAAGGTTTTTCCACAATTTTTTGACCAACATATGCATACATCATTTTTATGAGAAGCTTGATTTCTGATGGGGACTTTCCATCTATAGACCAGATGGGAAATGAGCTTACTTTTTCAGGGACTCCTATTTTTTAATAGAAGCTATTGTAAGAGGGTTTTGAATGCGAAGAGGAAATAGTTGCATTCAAAGGTTTAGTAGTAGTATTAACACAGGATATTTTACTTACAGTATGAGCATTAAGATGAGCTCGAAGAATTGAATTTGGAGATGCTTGTGTTCTATGAGGGTTGATAGGGACGAAATCTTGATCAACCATGCTGTCTCCATCTTCATCCGAAGAAGAAAGTGTATAAGCACCTTGCCTTTGAAAGGCGATTTGATCCCTAAAATACCATGGAGGTAATTCATTGGGGAGTATATTTGGGGGATGTTGCTCAAAAGTTTCACCCATCCTCCTTGAGTCGAGGCGGTTTTCAACATGGCAGGTGAGGCTATATTTTTGGTGGTTCTCTAGGTTAATGCACAAAGGCATCTCATCCAAAACTTAATTCTCCTCTCTTTGTTACTTCCTATTGAAAACAACTGCCATACAAGAGTCATTCAAACCTCTTCGAAAGAGCGGGATAATACCTATTGCTATGTAGCCTAGATGAACATAAGGATAGTCTTTCTAATGCTCATGTTTTTGTATTTTTGGGAGTACTAAGGCTAATAGGTTTACATGTTGATCCTCAGAAAAAGTAACACCAACTGTTAAAATGCCATGATCTTTGATATATGACTCATGGTTTCGTTGGTGGATTGAAACAATGGTGGATATCTATCCATCCACAAGTCAAATTTGCTATTGTCTAACATGTTGATCTAGTCAAACTTGCTATTGTCCAACATGCTGATCTAGTCCAACTATTTTTTGAACTCTTCCTTGGTGAATTAGTTGGAAATAAGTTGGATGATGTTCTCGAAGTCCAAAAAGCATTTTTTAAATCCAAGTTTTGTGACCCCAAGCTATATAAAGAATATATTATCTATATGGGGGATTTACTACATGAAGAACTTGGGGCACATGATAACTCCATGAAGAAACATTTTGTATGCCCCTTCCCAGAGCCCCTTCCCTTTTATTGCAAGTAAAGAATGAAGAATGAGAACATAGATTTCATTGATAGAGTGGGTCAGATCATATAGATGATAGAACATACTATTAAAGAAGTCTGTCACCACCAGAAGATGACTCAATTGAACTAGAAGTTCCCTCAGCCAGTTTGTAAAGCTGCTTCTAAATATGAAGTAGAATTTGGATGTAAAAACTGGAGTTGTGAAACTTCCAATTATAATGGCCCAAAACATAGATATTCTTCACATCGCCATTATGAAAATTACAAGTAAGATTCTAGCTACAAATCATGTTGCCATCACAAGCATTCACATCGTCATCGACATGGTAAAGCTGATCATAGGTCTAAAAAATCACAGCATCATGATAAAGACTCCAAGAAGGATCTCAAATGCTATATTTGTGGTAGTTCCTCACATTTAGCAAACAAGTGCCCAAAGAAAGGCAAAGAAAAAGCTAATGCTGCTAAGGTCAACATGCAATATCTTAGCAACTCCTCTTCTTCTGGTGAGTATGCCTCTTATTTTGAATATGAAGGCTATTCTTCTAACAATGAAGATTCCTCTTCTTCTCTTGATTCTAGTGGCAGCAATATCTCCTAGCATTCTACCTACTAGATGATTCTATAGAATCCGACAAAATACTTCTGACGATTTTGAGGATAACACAATCAATCCCGAGAAATTTGAGCTAGTAAATGCACACTCCATCCATTTCCCCAGAAGAAAATATAAATTGGACAAATTGTTTATTGGAGCTACCTCCATTGTAAAAGGTGAATCTTCTAGGAAATATAAGGGAGAACAAGTCAAACAAAGCTCGTCAAACTCTCATGATTTTGATACCTCCACTAGTTTCGCCTCCAAAAAATATAAAAGCAAGGTATGCCGAGTTTTTTGCCAATGCTTATGATCTTCCTAAACCAGGAACTCAACAAGTAGGTGTTGATATGGTACAAGCTTTTCTTCTCAAGTAGCAAGAACTGCACTCCCTTTGTAAAGTCTATAGAAAAGTTCTAATAGGAAAAAAAGATTTGGCACAAGGTACCACTTCCATCCTACAGGAACTACATTCTTCTTCTATTGAATTCCCTGCTAGACTAGTAAACCAAATCAGGCTATCTCAGCCTTAGGTACATAAAGTCAATGCTTTGAATACTAGAGGCCCTATTCCACTACAAGGAATTGGGCAATTAGCGACGCCGATTAGCGACGGTGGATATCGGCGTCGCTATTTGTGTCGCAGTTGCGACGCCAATAGCGACGCAAATAGCGACGCTAATAGCGACGCCTATAGCGACGCTGATAGCGACGCCGCAGGGAAAAAAGCGCGGCCAAAACCAGAGCGTCGTTTTCATTTTCATTTCTTTGCCTTTTGAGAGCGAGAGCGAGGGAGAGAGCCAAGGCTTTGTGAGAGAAGAAGAGGAAGAGACTTGCTGCCGCCGCCGCCGCCGCTGCCACCGCCACCGCCGTTGTTCGCGAAGGAGAGGAGGAGCCCTCGTTGCAAAGAGAAGCCGCCCACGCTCGCCATATCTCATTGGTGAGTCTCCCTCTCTCTTTCTTTTACTTGTTGAAGGTTTAAATCGTTCTCTTTTGTTTGTTTAGGAGAGGAAATGAAAGAGAATGAGAGGGAGAGGGAGAGAGAGGGAGAGAAAGAGAGGGAGAGGGAGAGGGAGAGGGAGAGAAAGAGAGGGAGAGTGCATTCTCTCTCTTTCTCTCCCTTTTGCTTGTTTAATGTTTAAATTACTTTCTTTTTTGCTTGTTTAGGAGAGGAAACGAGAGAGTAAGAGAGAGAGAGAGGGAGAGAGAGAGGGAGAGGGAGAGGGAGAGGGAAAGAAAGAGAAAGAGAAAGAGAAAGAGAAAGAGAAATAGAGGGAGAGGGAGAGGGAGGGGGAGGAAATAGGAGAGGGAGAGAAAGAGAAAGAGAGGGAGAAGGAGGGAGAGTGCATTCTCTCTCTCCCTCTCCCTTTTGCTTGTTTAATGTTTAAATTACTTTCTTTTTTGCTTGTTTAGGAGAGGAAACGAGAGAGTAAGAGAGAAAGAGAGGGAGAGAGAGAGGGACAGGGAGAGGGAGAGGGAAAGAAAGAGAAAGAGAAAGAGAAAGAGAAAGAGAAATAGAGGGAGAGGGAGAGGGAGGGGGAGGAAATAGGAGAGGGAGAGAAAGAGAAAGAGAGGGAGAATGAGGGAGAGTGCATTCTCTCTCTCCCTCTCCCTTTTGCTTGTTTAATGTTTGAATCACTTTATTTTTTTCTTGTTTAGGAGAGGAAATGAGAGAGAAAGAGAGTGAGAGGGAGAGGAAGGGGAAGTAAATGAGAGAGGGATAGAAAGAGAAAGAGAGGGAGAGTGCATTGTATCTCTCCCTCTCCCTTTTGCTTGGAGGATGTTTAAATCACTTTATTTTTTGCTTGTTTAGGAAATGAGAGAGAAAGTGAGATAGAGAGGGAGAGGGAGAGGGAGAGGGAGGGGGAGGGGAAGGAAATGAGAGAGGGAGAGAAAGAGAACGAGAGGGAGAGGGAGAGGGTGAGAGAAAGAGAGGAAGAGAGGGAGAGGGAGAGAAAGAGAGGGAGAGGGAGGGGAAGGAAATTTAAGATAATATACTTATTGATAATGGTATGCAATGTGCTTTGCCATGGGCCACGTACTTCATCAAAATGAACCCAAAATTATTGTTATAGAAGAAGAAACCCTTAAATTGAGTATAGGATAATTTCTCTCAGGTCTTATGACTATGAGTAGAATTGATTGAAATAAATTTTATTACTATAGTTATAAAATTTCATAGATGGCGCGCATTAATTTTAAAATGGATTACTTATACTCAAAGCCGAGATATAACAAATAATTATCTACCGGGACAAACAAATCGTTGAGCATGATATAAGGCCGAGATATAACATCGGAAAATCTCTCGACTACTATATATAATGCAAGGTTTATGGTCAACTTGCAACTTGACGTACATCTCCATAAAGCTATCCATTTAAGCCTCGTTTGTTGTAATGTAGATAACATGGGAAACGAAGAAGGTCTTATTGTTCAAGACTGCGAGACGTATCTTAATCAGCGTGTCCCATGTCCTTGCTCTCAATGCAAGTTGGCAATTAGACGAAAACGCCGATTGTCTATAGAACATGTACGACGATTTGGCGAGTTTCAATCTGAGATCATTGATCAGGCGATTGCAGATTTTCAACAAACGGTAATTTGAAGTTAGCATTTTTCATGCATTGTACTCTCAAGCTAATTGAAAACCATACACAATAAGATTGGGTCTTGTTGGCAAATTTTGTATGCAGGGGGGTGATGTCTCGACCCAAGGGGGAGTGCACGCTTTGCGGCCAATTAGAAGAGTTTCTGGACGTGCGATGGATGGATTGCAGGAGCCAATCGACCACTCGCAAGGCCCATCTATACCGTCAATACCAAAGGAGACAGAAAACCTTCCCGACTTGCCTACAATCTTGGAGCCTGAGATGGAGGCAATGATCGATGCATTGATTCCCATGGATGTTGAGACATCTGACCCGCTTAGAGAGGAAGCATCCATACCATTATATGATGGGTGCCGAGTATCTCGGTTGAAGACATTGCTTGCACTCTTAAGTGTGCAAGCAAAATACGGTTGGAGCGATACGAGTGTGACTGAGTTATTCAAGTACCTTGCACACAGACTTCATTGTTTTTTTTAAAAACAGTATTATTGCAAACATGGATGGATTTTTCAAGGTGTTTTATGATTTTTTCAGGTTATTGAAATATCATATATTGCCACCTGCAAACACCATGCCTGAGTCTCGTGATGATGCACGACATGTTTTACGGCAGCTTGGCATGGACTACAATAACATCCATGCATGTATCAACGACTGCATATTGTTTCGAGATGAATACGAGACTATGGAGACATATCCAAAGTGTGGTGCTCACAGGTATCGATAGGACTTGCAAGGGCAGACCATCCCTCAAAAAGTTCTCAGACACTTTCCGCTCATCCCCCGCATAAACCACATGTTTCACACGTCTGTCATGGCAAGCTTGACAATGTGGCATGTGCAAAATAGGTCCACGGATGGAGTGCAACGAATATCAGCAAATTCGCGTGCATGGAGCCACATTGACTCTACCTTCCCAGGCTTTACGCGAGAGCCAAGGAATCTTCGGCTCGGTCTCGCCATGGATGGTGTGAACCCATTCGGTCTGCGCTCGACTTCTTACAGTGTGTGGCCTATAGTGCTTGTCAACTACAACATTCCTCCATGGTTTTCTATGAAGAAAGGACATCTCATCCTTAGCTTGCTCGTCCCGGGCCGCTACAAAGTAAAAAATATGGATGTGTATCTTCATCCATTAGTCGATGAGCTTAAGATTTTGTGGGAGGAGGGGGTCACGGTGCAAGATATGAGCAGGCGCGATGGTCGGCGGTCAGCCAACATTCGAGCCATTCTCATGTGGACGATGCATGACTTTCCGGGATTGGGAGAGTGCTCAAGTGTGTAGACCTTTGTTCTCGCTGGTAATATCTATATTTTATTTCATTCAATCAAGTATTCACTAGGTCGTGGATCGCCTTGCAGGTCTCGTTACCTTAGGTTATCATGCATGTCCATTGTGTGGGCCACAGTTAGACTCCCGAAGGTCACGAACCATGAAGAAGATGGTATATCAAGGACATGCTGCTTTCTTGCCGGAGGATCATGAACTCAGGGAAAGTTTTCTTGGACGACCTCCAGTACTTATGAACGCTGCAAGCTGGTACGAGCTGAAAATGGTAAACCCGGAATCACATCCAAATGGAATGCGACGGTTCTCAGTTTTCTACGAGTTGCCATATTGGACCCACTTACAGGTCAACCACTTGTTGGATCCCATGCATATTTTCAAAAATGTGGGCAGCTTGCTATGGGACCACATCATAGGAAAGAGAGACACTATAGGGTCACGGATGGATTTAAAGGAGGTAGGTAAGATGGAGGCGCTTTGGCTGCAGTCGAGTACTGAAGGGGGAGTGCAGCTTCCTCGCGCTCCCTGGGTTTTGTCTACCAAAGAAGAGCGCATTGTGAAGCAAGTAATCAAGTCTATCCACACTTCGACGGGTATGATGTGTTCTCTCAGGTCCGCATTTTCTAAAGATGACCAAATGTCTGGGCTAAAATCCCATGATTGGCATAAGATATGTCAGGTTTGTGAATAGAATGGATTTTAATTAGCGTGGACATTTTGAAATTTGAAAAGTGACCATTATTCTTAATGCTTTCTCATTTGTGGCAGTTTGTCCTACCGATCGCGATCGCGAGATGCCTAACTCCAGAAATTCGCGGGGCCATTTACAAGTTGTCGACTTTGGTGCAATGGATCTCACAGAAAGAGATTAAGACATCCTCTATTGAATCCGCAAGGCGGGGAGCAGTTGAGACGGTCTGTCTCTTTGAGAAATACCTGCCCACTAGCATACTCATGATACAAGTTCACCTTCTTGTGCATCTTGTGGATGAAGTGAAGATTGCTAGACCTGTCCATACGCGATGGATGTTCTTCTTGGAATGCTTCATGAAAACCCTGAAAGGATTTGTGCGACAACGAGCTCGTCTGAAAGGTAGCATGGCAAAAGGTTGGTTGGTGTTAGAGGCGTTAGTGCATATCTCACAATGGCTACCAACGGTGGAACCAGACAATGAAATGCTATGGACGCTGAAGGACGATGACAGGCTGACTGGAGATGTGGTGGTTGGAAATGGGGTAGAAAAAAGAATGGATGCCTCAATGGAAGAGAAGGTGAATCGCTTTTGTATGCTGCACCATGCCTCCATGGAGACGTGGCTCGCCAAGTACCAGATTGCAAGGCAAGATCGAGAGGAAGCGCGAGCTGAATTTCGACGCAGTACACTGTCGTATTGCTGCGCATTCGAGGTGTGAAAACCACCCAAAAGTCGTGTGTGTGATTTGATACTTTGTACATACTTAGTTGTTATGTTTGCTCTTTCATTTTATGCCGAAGACAGAGAAGAATAAGGAATTTTGGTAGATTGGTGACTCGAGATGCAATCTCATGGACCACTTTGATTGTGACCAAGGGTTCGTTTGAAAGCTTGTGGCAACATTGGAGCCATTGAGCAGGGGAACCTAATATTTATTCAGCTGACACTGGACAGTGTTGTATCTGATTTGGCCATTGGCAATGTACTGGTTGACATGTATGTGAAATGTGGGAGGATGGAAGAAGTACGAAATGTTTTAATCGACTGCCTAAATAAGATAATGTCTCTTTGGGCTCAATTATTGCAGGGTATGTTCAGCGTGGGCAAGGGATATTGGCTCTCAAACTCTTCGAGAAAATGCAGTAACATGGCAAGAAACCAGATGAGTTCATGTTCTCTACAGCTTTGAAAGCATGTGGAACCACAAGCAATGAAGAATGGGGCGGCCGAATATGTGTGAAATATCACTAATTAGTCGGCTATTTTCAGGAAAAAGCTAATTTGAGGACCGCTTTTGGAGAGAAATTGGGAAAAGGAGGCGTAGAAAACATGGAAGGAGGAGACTAATAAGAGATTTTTCAAAGACTAAAGAGGGGATTTTCAAAAGCTAAAGAGGGAGGGAAAAATAAGTGTATGGGATGGAAAAAACAGGTCGAGGCTAATCGGGACAGGGGAGTATTACGCTGAATCTGAAAAAGAGGAAAAAAACAGAGGATTGGAGGGGGAGCTACGAGGAGTGCAGAGAGAGGATTGGAGGGGAAGCTTTTGAGAGAGCACTGGTTTTTGTATGCATTGGAGGAGGGAAGACGGAGAATTCCTAGTGAAGCATGGCGCCCTTGCTCCTGAGAGGATAAGAGCTATAGAAACTGGTGGCTGTCCTCATGCAGCTGATCGAGAAGATATAAGTATAAACCTTGGCCCATTGGAGGATCTATCCATGACCTTTTCAGCAGATATTTTGCTTTGCGAATCAGGAGGAGACAATCTGGCTGCCAATTTTAGCAGAGAGCTTGCAGACTATATCATATATATCATAGATGTTGCCGGAGGTGATAAGATTCCTCGCAAAGGAGGACCATGAATTACACAGGCTGATCTTTTGGTGATCAATAAGAGTGATCTAGCAGATGCTGTGGGTGCTAATTTGGAAGTGATGGAACGGGGTACTCTCTGCGGCTGATTGGAGAACGGGGAATGATTACGCGGAATGGACTGGGGAAAAATCCGCACTCTCAGCAGCATCCTGTACCTGGAACAAGACTGTATACCCGTGAAGCTGCTGCACGAAGTCGAAGGCCATATCGTCTCCATCGAGCTCAAGAGCGGGAAGCTCTATAAGGGATTTCTTATCGAATCTGAGGATAACTGGAATTACTAGCTCGAGAACATCACTTACACTGCAAAGAATAGCAGAGTCTCGCAATTGAAGCTCTATCGGGGAGCAAAGTGAAGGAGTAAAAAAAAAACGGTGATGTGGTTGCGGTTATTGAGACCACAGGGGTTCCTTACGAATGCTTGAGAGAGGTATTAACTCAGTTACCGAAGCTCATTTTCATAAACTGAGTGCCCCTCGGTCGAGAAGGAGGAGAGAGCGCCTTCCTGTTCGGTCAGTGTCTTCTCGTCTTCGGCATAACCCTATAGAAATCTTTGTTGGATACTAGGAAGACATTTCACCAGACAATCCTGAGGATTTAACGCAATCGGTGCTGCCCACTGCTTTCTCAAGATATAGGAAAACCAGTGTACTGGTTGGATTTTTACCAATTTTGGGTTGCTGTGGCGGTGATTTTGTTGTGAATCCATTCAATTTCCTACGAAGAAGGTTCAAGGGATAATGTTAGTCGCATAAGGTGCTGTAGTTGTTCGAGCATTGTTTGATGATTGTGAGTCAGTCTGTAGAAGCTTTACAACAACTAAGCAGCTTTGGCCCATATGTTCTAGTATCAGATGTGGATGTATATGCAGGCTTCACAATTGTGTTACGATTCTTTTCCATGGTGATTGCAAATTACACTTCCGAGAGTTTCTTTTGAGTGCTGGACATTGTGGAACAGGGGCAAGTACTGCAAAGCTTGAATATGATTGAAAATTGTGAATATGCTTCAATTGTTATGGGCAACCAGGGTTGCAGACTCTCAGATGCTGCATTATGTTATGTAAACCTAGTGTCAATGTAGCTGGAAAGTGTGATAGCTATGAGCCTGATTTGTTGCATTACACAAAGTTTCAACACCCATATCAGTGAAATCAAGAGTAGAGCTCAATGGTGCCCTCCATCCACAAGCCAAATAGAAATACCTGCCCTCAGGTATGAGATTAAGAAAAATAATCTCAAATGAAAAACAAAACAACTACCCAAAGCTCTCAGAACATTTGGCAGATCTATTGCTGCTCACAAATCCTCTCATCTTGCTTATTCGTATGATTGATCTTCTATCCTGAAATTAGTCAAGGTCCTCTGTGGTCACGACTTTGCTTTCATAAATCCTTCGACATCTTTGGTGAACCCGACGTGAAAGCGTCGCAGAAATTTCAGGATGGGAGATACTTCAGTCTCTATTTCAGCTTCGTCTACAATTCCAGCTGCCTCTACTTCAGCTCCATCAATGACTGCTGCGTCAAGTACTTCAACGGAGGATCTAAAGCAGATTTTGCAGAATATGTCCATGTATATGCAGCTCCAAAATCAGCAAACACAATTGTATATGCAGCAGCAACAACAATTGCATCAACAGTAGTTGTCTCAGCAAAGGCAACTCTATTCGGAGCAGGAGAATGCAAACAGCGCGACTAAGGCTATTGAAGCAGTTGAGAGTGAGAAGAAGCTATTTGACGGGCGTAATGTTTCAACATATTTGAAGACATATGAGATCAAGATGGGGTTTTTTGGAGTTCCTGCTGGACTTATGAGTAAGTACTTCCTTCGTCTTGTCACACCTGCTTTGAGGACAAAAGTGATTGATCTTTTTATTCAAAATACACATTGGCAAGATTTTAAGAAGGCCTTGAAAGAAGAATACTTCCTTGAGGACTTTGGTATGGCTACCCGACGGTCATTCTGAGAGTGGGTCTACATGCCAAACAAAGGTCTCGCTGCTTTGGAGTTGATTCGAGAATTCGAAGAGAGGTATAGTCAGCTTGATGCTATTGAACAAAGAGCATTGGATGTTGAAAAAGTTGAGCTTTTCTTGCAAGGTGCAGATCCTGCTCTTCAAGAAGAATTGGGTGAGCTTCTTGAAGATCGTACGAAGCCTATGGGTCTTAAAACTGATTGGCAGGATGCTCAGGATGCAGTCTCGACTTTGACCAAGAGGAGGATATGGAAGACTCGCCTACAGAATGGTTCCATGACACCTACACCATTATCAGCTCCTATGCCTACTTCTATCCCTGTTATTTCTTCTCCTCCTCAGCCAGTTTCTTGGCCTATGCCAGTGCCTACTGTTTCTACTCCACCTATTCCTCCTGTTCCACGACTGATGCCTACACCTTCTGCTCCAAAACCATCCGCTCCATCGGTGCCTACCTCTATTGATGACATAATCAAAGGCATCACAGATTTGACACTTGAGTCAGTCAAAGCGGAGTTAGTGGGAAAGTTGAAGGAGCAGTTTGCTTCAACTGTGCCTACTACTTCTTCTAGTGCTCCTACTGCACCTAGGAGTGCTCCTAGTGCACCTAGGAGAGATCGGAGATGTATTTGGTGTGATAGTACGGAGCATCAGCATTGCAGGGATTGTGACTCTTTCCAGGATGCAAGGAGGCAGAATTTGGTATATTGGGGGCAAGATGGTAAGATTTGGTTGACTGAGACAGGAGCTCCACTTGCTACCAACTTTGGTAAATGTGGAATGAAGAAGTTAGTGGAGGACATGGCTGCGCGTACTTCTTATGTGACAGCTAGAGGTGATGCTTCTGCATATGGAGTACAGATTGAGAAGGGATCAGAGACTCAGTCCGCACTATGGACTTATGCTATGGAGACTGCAAACAAGGGGAAAATTCAGCAAACTGTTTTGACTAGCGCAGGCTCTAGCATCAGATCAGAGACAGGTTGGGACTCGCCTGTTGATAGGTATTCTATTTATGCTTATTTTGCTAAATCTCATGGTGCAGATGTATTTGTTGAGGAGAAGCGTAAGAGGGATGAAGAAAATCCAAGTGTAGCTAAGAAGACTAGAGGGGGTGAGTTTGTTACTCCACCTGCTGCAGGACCGTCTTCAAGACTAGGGCCAGATTGACAGATGGAGGATGCTCAAAAGAGAGACAAGAGGCAAGAGCCTAGAGAGAGGAAACAGCCAAGATTCAGATTGATGTCCGATATTGAGACATCTACAGACATGAAGAAAATCTTTAATGATAAGATACTTGGCAGTGAGGTGACTTTCACTATTTCTGAGATTTTGGGCATCTCAAAAAGAGAGTTTCAGGAGGTCTTGAAGAGGAAAAGGCATGCATTGTCTACCACTGATACACAGGGAGTTTTGATTGGGGAGTTGGATGAGGATGAAGATGAGGTTATGGTTGATAATGCTTCTGTTTTGCCGCAGGTAGAGAAGAGGGTTCAGCCTATGCATTATGCTGAAATTGATGAGCTTGTTTTGATACCGCGTAGTCACTTTTCGCGGAGCCATTGGGCTAGGGCAACTACAGAGACGATGGTAAAGATTGGAGAGAAACAGGTGCCTTATGTTGCATTGGTTGATCATGGTTCAGAGATTAATCTCATAGTTCGTGGAGTTTATGAGAGTAACAGATGGCCTATGGATGTAGAGCATGGGTGGCGTATGAGAGCCGCCAATAACACTGCAGGTGATTTGTATGCTGCCTGCCCTAGTGTCAAGGTTTCTATTGGTGATGTAGAGGAGGATTTTCATTTCTTTGTGCAGGATTCATGCTCTTATCCCATAATTCTTGGACAGCCATTCATTACAGAGATGCGCATGGAAACAAAGGTCATGGATGATGGATCTGCTTATGCACGGATTCGCAGTAAAGATGGTATGAGAGCAGTTCAGTTTATGACTGTATGTGTGAACCATGTTAGAAACATGGATACTCTCAGAGATGCACCCTTGCCCACTGTGAGGGATTCGGGTTTTCATTAGGTACTGCCGTTTCGCGAGATGACGGTGGTACAGAGGAGAGGAGATTGGAGTTCTCGCCTCCTGGTAGCAGCAGTGTTTTCTCCTCTGGTTATGTTGGGATTTCAGCAAACAGTTCGATGAGCTATCAGAAGACTTCTAGGTTGCCTAGAGCTACCAGGCAGTATATATGCAGGAAGGAGAAAAATTTGAAAAATGCAGGAATTTTGAAGGATGATGAGCACATAGATGGGATGTATGACAGTGTGATTTGTGCAGATACGATGACAGAGATGGGAGATATGCTAAAAACTGATATGCTAAATTGTCACGGTAATGTATTAGTGCAGTCCTTGGACATGTTTCATGAAATTGCAGATTTTATGTCACAGATTGAGTCAGAGGCTGAGGTAACTCAGCAAAGAGTGTTGAGTGCTGAAGAAAATCAGCAAACAGAGTTTCCAGCTGGCTATGATCAGCTTTCAGAGAGACAGAGGGCTGAAAATTTTCAGCCAACAGAGTTTACTGCTGAAATATTTCAGCATTCAGAGTTTGGGGCTGTTTCTATGCAGTCCATAGAGCAGAGGGCTGAGAATATTCAACCATTGGAGTGCAGAATTGCTGATTTACAGCAAGGTTTATGGAATGCAGAAGAGCATAATGAAGCCAGGGTTGACACGAAATACAAAACTGTGGATAAGAAGGTGAAGCCGGTTGCTGTACCGCTTCCACCTGACAGTGATCAGCAAATAGAGAGGGCTGCTAAACAGCAAAATTTGAGGAATCCGGAGCATATTGGTCATAAATTTTCAGCAGAGACTCTTGCTGAATTGAAAATTGGAAATGGTGACTTCTTGTTACCCATAGAAAAGCAATGCTTTCAGGATATGCTTGAGCGTCATGGAAGGGGATTTGCTTTTTTCCCACATGAGATTGGATGTGTGAATCCTGATATTGTTGCTCCTATGGTCATTTTTACTATTCCTCATATTCCATGGAATCTCCGACCTATTCCAGTGCCTAAAGCACACTTGCCAAAGCTGATTGATTTATTGAATGAGAAAATCAGGATGGGAATCCTTGAGCCTTCATCTGCACCATACTCAAACAGGTGGTTTACAGTTCCAAAGAAGAATGGTACTCTTCGATTTATTCAGGACATGCAGCCAGTGAACAGAGTTACTATCAGGAATGTTGGTATAGGTCCAGTTGTGGATGAGTTTGCAGAGGCATTTGCTGGATGTGCCATCTATTCTTTGGGTGATTTGTATTCAGGATATGATCAGTTTCAGCTGGCTTTGGAAAGCAGGGACATAACCACCATGAGAACTCCTATTGGGCTTGTCAGGATGTGTACCTTGCCTCAAGGTGCCACTAATTCTGTTGCGCATATGATGAATGCCATGCATAAGGTCCTTCGTGATTACATACCTTAGCTTACTATGCCTTTCTTGGATGATGTGCCCATTAAGGGGTGTGCAGAAGAAGAGAAGAATGAGAGCCTAAATGAGCAGGGATGCAGATACTTTGTGGCTGATCATATTTCAGCATGTGAGAAGATTTTGGCCAGGTTAGAAGAAGTGAACTTGACACTTTCAGGGCAAAAATCTGTTTTTGGAGTGAATGAGGTTGTCATTGTTGGGCATATGTGTGGATATTATGGCAGGAAACCCTCACCTGATAAGGTGAATGCTATAGGAAAGATTGCAGAGTATTGTTCTACCACTTCGGAGGTACAGAGTTTCATTGGTGCTTGTGTGTTTTATATGATTTGGATACCTCATTTTGCACACATAGCAGATTGTTTGTATCAGCTGCTTCGAAAGGGGCAGAAATTCTATTGGGATGAGAGCCACACTAAAGCCATGCGGAAATTGAAGAAGTTATTGCAGAATGCTCCTACTCTCAGGAAAGCGGATTATAATTGTGATAGGCCTATTGTATTGACAGTTGACACTAGTCCAATTGGCATAGGTTGGGCTGTGGGTCAAGATGATGCAGATGGAAATAGGTATGCTATTCGGTTTGGGGCGAAAGTCCTAAACGAGAGACAGAGGAGATATCCGCAAATCAAGAGGGAGTTATTGGGGATTGTCACGGCTCTCAAATGTGACAAGGAGTACTTTATTGGAGCTTCAGTTGTGGTAGAGACAGATTGCTTGCCATTGATTGGTATGATTGCGAGTTACTCTACTCCGGATATAGCCATGTTGAGATGGATTGCATACATCAAGTCATTAAATCCGGAATTTAAACACATAGTAGGGAAGGATAATCCAGTGGCAGATATGTTGTCTAGAGCTAGATATGATGATGAGGAGACTCTACTTGCAGAAGAGGAAGATGCAGAAATTTCAGCCACTATGGTTGATCATGTTTGTCATGTCTATGATATTGTGGCTTTCACAGAAGAACTCTATGTTGGAGATTGGTTGCAGATTGGCAGGTACCTTAGTACACTAAGCAAAAGAGATGAATGGACAGATGAAGAGTTCAAGAAGATCAGAAGGAAAGCCTATGGTTATTTTCTCAAGGATGGATTTCTTTGGAAGCATCCGAAGAAAAGAGGCGGATTACCTTTGCGGGTTGTCTGCAATAGAGAAACACAGTTACAGGTGATGAGGGAGTTTCATGAGAGTTCTTGGGCTGGTCATAGAGGAGTGTGGGCTACTTATGAGAAAATCAAGGAGAAATATTGGTGGAAAGGAATGTACAGAGATGTTTCTCACTTTGTTGAGACTTGCAGAGACTGCCAGGTGTATTCAGTAGTGCGTCATCGAGATGAGCTTCATCCGACCTATCCACTATGCATTCATTATAAGTGGGTAGTTGATTTGGTTACCATGCCTATGGGTCTATGGCAGATGAGATACATTGTTTTGGCTAGAGAGGATCTTACTAATCATGTTGAGGGCAGATCTTTGAGAACGAAGACCACTAGTACAGTGTGTAAGTTCTTATTGGAGGAAATTTTCTGCAGGTATGGTTGTGTGGGTAAGATCACTGCGGATCGTGGTGAATTGGATGTAGATGAAGCTAGGGAGTTTTTCTCTCAGCTAGGAATCAAGTTGGCTCTAACCACAGCATATAATCCAGAGGGAAATTGGAAAAGTGAAAGAGGGCATCCGCCGATAGTGAAAGCATTAGCCAAAGCATGCAGAGGACGGATTGGAGAATGGCCGAGACTTCTACCATTTGCTTTATGGGCTGATCGTACGACTCATAGTGTTACCACAGGATATATGCCTGCAGAGTTGATGCATGGTCAGAAACCTGTTATGCCGATTGAGACTTGTGCTTTGACTTGGTCAGTTCTACCTTGGCAGGAGGATTTGACGAGAGAAGAGCTCTTAGCTCTTCGGATTCGACAGTTGGAGAGGAGACCTGAGGATATTCAGCTAGCTATTGACAGGTTGAAGGTTGCTAGACTAAGAAATAAGGACAGGTTTGACAGCAGGCATCGCTTGCGGCCTAGAGCAATAGAAGAGGGAGATTGGGTTTTGGTCTTTGATAGCAGCCTTGAAAATCAGCATACTGCACTTCGGAAGATGGTGAAAAGATGGTTTGGGCCGTACATAGTCAGACATGTCTTTGATAATGCAACATATGAGCTGACTGAATTGGATGGGATAGTGCTTAGAGTGCCTATTGCTGGAAAAAGAATCAAGATTTTCAAGAAAAGAGATGATGAGGATTATGCTTTGGAAGAATTTTCAAGAGAAGAGCAACGACAAGAAACTCCAATGGAAGAGACAGATGATATGATAGATAATCTTGTTGATCTACCGGAAATGCATAACGAAGAGATTGATCTGTTTGTGGATCTTGATGATAATGATCATGGGTAGTTGGCCCATCCGGAGGATTCGCAGGATTAGAGGGGATGGATGTCGTATTGTTGCGCATTCGAGGTGTGAAAACCACCCAAAAGTCATGTGTGTGATTTGATACTTTGTACATACTTAGTTGTTGTGTTTGCTCTTTCATTTTATGCTGAAGACAGAGAAGAATAAGGAATTTTGGTAGATTGGTGACTCGAGATGCAATCTCATGGACCACTTTGATTGTGACCAAGGGTTCGTTTGAAAGCTTGTGGCAACATTGGAGCCATTGAGCAGGGGAACCTAGTATTTATTCAGCTGACACTGGACAGTGTTGTATCTGATTTGGCCATTGGCAATGTACTGGTTGACATGTATGTGAAATGTGGGAGGATGGAAGAAGTATGAAATGTTTTAATCGACTGCCTAAATAAGATAATGTCTCTTTGGGCTCAATTATTGCAGGGTATGTTCAGCGTGGGCAAGGGATATTGGCTCTCAAACTCTTCGAGAAAATGCAGTAACATGGAAAGAAACCAGATGAGTTCATGTTCTCTACAGCTTTGAAAGCATGTGGAACCACAAGCAATGAAGAATGGGGCGGCTGAATATGTGTGAAATATCACTAATTAGTCGGCTATTTTCAGGAAAAAGCTAATTTGAGGACCGCTTTTGGAGAGAAATTGGGAAAAGGAGGCGTAGAAAACATGGAAGGAGGAGACTAATAAGAGATTTTTCAAAGACTAAAGAGGGGATTTTCAAAAGCTAAAGAGGGAGGGAAAAATAAGTGTATGGGATGGAAAAAAGAGGTCGAGGCTAATCGGGACAGGGGAGTATTACGCTGAATCTGAAAAAGAGGAAAAAAACAGAGGATTGGAGGGGGAGCTACGAGGAGTGCAGAGAGAGGATTGGAGGGGAAGCTTTTGAGAGAGCACTAGTTTTTGTATGCATTGGAGGAGGGAAGACGGAGAATTCCTAGTGAAGCATGGCGCCCTTGCTCCTGAGAGGATAAGAGCTATAGAAACTGGTGGCTGTCCTCATGCAGCTGATCGAGAAGATATAAGTATAAACCTTGGCCCATTGGAGGATCTATCCAGGACCTTTTCAGCAGATATTTTGCTTTGCGAATCAGGAGGAGACAATCTGACTGCCAATTTCAGCAGAGAGCTTGCAGACTATATCATATATATCATAGATGTTGCCGGAGGTGATAAGATTCCTCGCAAAGGAGGACCAGGATTTTCACAGGCTGATCTTTTGGTGATCAATAAGAGTGATCTAGCAGATGCTGTGGGTGCTAATTTGGAAGTGATGGAACGGGGTACTCTCTGCGGCTGATTGGAGAACGGGGAATGATTACACGGAATGGACTAGGGAAAAATCCGCACTCTCAGCAGCATCCTGTACCTGGAACAAGACTGTATACCCGTGAAGCTGCTGCACGAAGTCGAAGGCCATATTGTCTCCATCGAGCTCAAGAGCGGGAAGCTCTATAAGGGATTTCTTATCGAATCTGAGGATAACTGGAATTACTAGCTCGAGAACATCACTTACACTGCAAAGAATAGCAGAGTCTCGCAATTGAAGCTCTATCGGGGAGCAAAGTGAAGGAGTAAAAAAAAACGGTGATGTGGTTGCGGTTATTGAGGCCACAGGGGTTCCTTACGAATGCCTGAGAGAGGTATTAACTCAGTTACCGAAGCTCATTTTCATAAACTGAGTGCCCCTCGGTCGAGAAGGAGGAGAGAGCGCCTTCCTGTTCGGTCAGTGTCTTCTCGTCTTCGGCATAACCCTATAGAAATCTTTGTTGGATACTAGGAAGACATTTCACCAGACAATCCTAAGGATTTAACGCAATCGGTGCTGCCCACTGCTTTCTCAAGATATAGGAAAACCAGTGTACTGGTTGGATTTTTACCAATTTTGGGTTGCTGTGGCGGTGATTTTGTTGTGAGTCCATTCAATTTCCTACAAAGAAGGTTCAAGGGATAATGTTAGTTGCATAAGGTGCTGTAGTTGTTCGAGCATTGTTTGATGATTGTGAGTCAGTCTGTAGAAGCTTTACAACAACTAAGCAGCTTTGGCCCATATGTTCTAGTATCAGATGTGGATGTATATGCAGGCTTCACAATTGTGTTACGATTCTTTTCCATGGTGATGGCAAATTACACTTCCGAGAGTTTCTTTTGACGGCTGGACATTGTGGAACAGGGGCAAGTACTGCAAAGCTTGAATATGATTGAAAATTGTGAATATGCTTCAATTGTTATGGGCAACCAGGGTTGCAGACTCTCAGATGCTGCATTATGTTATGTAAACCCAGTGTCAATGTAGCTGGAAAGTGTGATAGCTATGAGCCTTATTTGTTGCATTACACAAAGTTTCAACACCCATATCAGTGAAATCAAGAGTAGAGCTCAATGGTGCCCTCCATCCACAAGCCAAATAGAAATACCTGCCCTCAGGTATGAGATTAAGAAAAATAATCTTAAATGAAAAACAAAACAACTACCCAAAGCTCTCAGAACATTTGGCAGATCTATTGCTGCTCACAAATCCTCTCATCTTGCTTATTCATATGATTGATCTTCTATCTTGAAATTAGTCAAGGTCCTCTATGGTCATGACTTTGCTTTCATAAATCCTTCGACAACGCGTCATCGACCGATTCGATATCCCGAAGGCATGGAGGAGATGCCGTGGTTTATGTCAACATGATGGTTGCATGGAGCCTTGACCGCAGCATCCAGCGAAGGGACAAAGGTCTCAATGGAGGAGTGGGAGTTCTCGAGGGGATGTAGTCCAAAGGTAATGAGGGGTTTAGAATGTGTCGTATCTAAATTTGCTTGCTAAATCTAATTTGAGTGTTTCAATGTGCAGTACAAAATATATAGTGCAGCATGGTCGCGTGGACGGCATTTTCGGGTGGAGCGTATTGACCAAATGCGCTCCACAATGGACTGTGGTGTCATAGCAAGGTTTGAGCAAGAGAGCCGGCGACGAGCAACGGATCCGAACACGGTTGTGGATGAGATGGAGTATTTTGGGAACTTGCAAAGTATTATTACGGTGGATTACCGTAGCTTCTCCATGATAATATTCGATGTGCAGTGGTTCAAAGTGGTACTTGGAGGAGCTGGCGCAACAGTTCGATGAGGTCCATCTGGATTTCTCGAAATAGATTCTGAAAAAAAATGGATGGATTTGCGCGACACCTTTGTGTTGCCGGCCCATTGTGAACAGGTACAAATAGTCATTTGCTTGCTAATTGTAATACGACATGGTTTATGTCACAATGGTTTGAAGCCGCTTTGTAAGTGTTTGTGAACAGGTAATCTTCTATCCAAATCCTCGACAACCTCAATGGTGGTATGTTATACCTTCAACTCCTCGAGGTGCGAGAGTATACGATCAAAGCGATGTTCCAGGCATAGATGAAGAAAATATGCAAATAGAGGGATCGAAATTACAAGGGGTGGAGGCCACCGCAAGCTTGGAGCCCGCATCGGCTAACAATGATGGAAATACAGAAGTCGTAGAATTTTTTGAGAACGAGGCAAACTCGTTCTTTTGTGGTGACATGTCTATCGACCTTCCAGTGTATGCAGAGTTGTGTCAGGAGATTAACGTGGGACCATAGAATACTTCAATTCGTTGTTTAGATCTTCCATAAAGGTAGATAAGATATGCATTTTAAGAGGGATTTTTCAAAAATGATTTATATTAATGTGCTTTGTATAGTTTAAATTGATTATTCTAACATCATTTTTTATCTGTGTAGATATCGACATTTTCAGGATGAGTCGAGGGATGAGCGATGAGGAGTTTCAGGACATGATGGCACGTATGTTTCCAGATCAGCTCGCGAGATTCAGAGAGATGGCAGATCAGGAGCTGTCTCGTTCTTCGTCAGGGTGCTCTGCTAGATCAGCTTCAGCGTGATCAGATGCTTCAGCTTCGAGCAGACGATCTCGACGCTCGCGACTTGGGCCAGAGGGAGGGATTGCGACTGCAGGAGGATCAAGGGGGTGCTGCTGTGGAGACACGGACACGGTGTCTCCGTCTCGTCATTCAGCTGGAGCTACGTCACCTCCAGGATTTGTCACACCTGTGGGGACGTCCACTCCAGTTACTCCGGCTTTTGCACAGCCGTCGGTAGATGGCACGCCTTTTGGTGGCACCCCCTTTGGTGGCACCCCTTTGAGTGGCACTCCGGGAGAGGGTACCCCCGTCGGTACACCGGATGTACAGGGGTCTCCTGGATATGCCCAGGAGCGTGGATAGAGATGGGAGAGGGCCTATCTTAGGCATACTCCTAGGGGTTATGGATACCTAGTGGATGGCAGGTCAGGAGCCATCATCATGAATGATGAGGGGAGGAGGGTGATGGCTCGCATGAGGGAGTTGTGCCAACAAGTTTTTCGGCACAACAACCTGGATCATTGGAGGAACATACCGGAGGGGAGCAAGGAGTACATAGTAGCATCCTTGTACGAGGAGTTCCCGGTGCCAGCCGCAGTGGATAGATTCTCTACGGGCTGGATGATGGATTGCATGCGTGCATACATGTCACATAGACGATCCGACGCACGCAAGGAAATCAAGAGTGGGGCTCCGAATCCCGAGTGGTTAGATGTAGACGACTGGCACCGACTGAGGGAGGAGGTTACAAATTCGCCAGGACGTTGGAGTCAGCAGCGGGAGGCGGCGAGGGCACGAATCGAGGCCGGATCGGTACATCATCTTGGGAGTGGCGGCCACAGGACATATTTGGAGGACTTTGTAAGTTTCTCTTTTGTTTTGCTTATTTGTTTTTTTGAGATATTCTTTGTACTGACAATCATGTTTCTAACAGTTAGCATTTTGTTTTCTTTGCAGCACTCCATTACAAATCTCGATCCACAAGGCCTTGAGACTCGATATGCAGAGAGGCACGGCCTCAGATCATTGATCGACCGATTGTATAGACGCGGTGGCCCAGTAAGTCACTCATCTTTCTTGTCCGTAGTTACCATGAGATATTTGAATGCATTATTGTATGGTGGATTGATATGTTGTTTCTTTTTCTGCAGAATCCGTTCGATGCTCCTTTGCAGCGGGACGAGCTTTCGGGGGACGAGGATTTGTGGCTCGCCCTTGGATCCTTAGAGCTCACATACCTTTAGTTTTTAGTCGCCCGATCTATGTACACATTTTCTATGTATTAGTGATATTGTTTTATGATTGTACCAATCGCATTTTATGCGATATCATGTATTTATTTCATCTATCAGTTTTATGATTTTAGTATACATTCTTTTTGTTTGCAAATGCTTTGTATGCAGTAGTGCAGAAACTATTTTGTATGGCTCTCATACAACACACAATGCTAGCTGCTCTGCCACAATTTTTTTTTTCTCTGTTACCGTCGCTATTTGCGTCGCAAATATATTGCATGCGTCGCTATTGTCGTCGCTACAAGCATCGCAAATTCTCTGTAACTGTCGCTATATGCGTCGCAAATGCGACGAATATAGTGACGCATATAGCGATGCATATAGCGACGATTCTATGGCGTCGTCAATAACGACGCTTTTTGCGACGACGGGGGCAAATTTTGTTGTTTGTATTTTCGTCGCTTTAAACGTCGCTATAAGGTCTATATCTTGTAGTGTTCCTATGATCTATGTTCAATTAAAGAACATGCCTCAATTTTCTTTATATGTAGATGCTTTGTCGGATACATGATCCAGCCTCACTATTGCTCCCTTTGAACTTTTTCCTTCAAAATGTATAAAATCCTCCACCCCAATCATAGTTGAACTCTTTAACAACAAGAAGGTCACACTAATCCATGTTACACAAGCCTTTGTCCGACTTGGTCACATAAAGGTTCCTATTTAGATACAATTAATGAAGCAAATGAGCTATGATTTGCTTATTAGGATTGATATTCTACAACACCTGGTCCCCTATAGTTTCTGGTCCGACCACTTCACAATATCCTACAAGGGAAAATTGGAAGAAATGCCTTTACTCCCCAAAATTAGCAGAACCATATATTCTATTAGAGAATCAACTTCTCAACAGAAGACTGTTGCTTGAGAGAAGTAGGTAAAAGGAGAAATGGAAGTGCATGCCATGCCCCAACCATATAGAAGATAAAAGAACATCTTATGACGTTCATACATGAAGACCCACTTATGTACAAAGAAAAATAGGTTTCCTATGTTGTTTCTCTGCCTATATAGCCCAATGCTATCCCAACAAAGGCAGTTCACTCAGGAATGAAGGATGAAGATCTTAAACTATGCAAAGAAGAGATTCAAACTCTTCTTGATAAAGGGCTTATAGAGGCAACTAATTCTCCCTCAGCATGTCAGGCCTTTTATGTAAATAAACATTTAGAGCAAGAAAGAGGGAAGAAAAGAATGGTCATAAATTATAAACCTCTAAATAAATATTTAATAGGTCATGGACATCCCATTCCCCTAAAGATTTATTACTCAAAAAACTCCAAAAAGCTAACATTTTTAGCAAGTTTGAACTAAAGTCAGGGTTTTGGTTACTCCCACTCAACACTGAAGATTGATATAAAACTACTTTTTGTGTCCCACAAGGTCATTACTAATGGACAATCCTTGCCTTTGGAATTAAGACTGGCCCTACCAAATTCCAGGAATGGGTATACTCTATCTTTGCCAAATTCCCTTTTGTCTGGTGTATATAGATGACATTCTTGTTTTTTTTGAGACAATTATAGAGCATATTGAGCATCTTACTCAATTTGCTAAAGCAATAGAAGATGCAGGCATGGTCCTATCACCTACTAAATCTGTCATGTTTCAAACTTCCATTGAATTCTTAGGTTTGGAAATCTACCGAGGCACAATCAAATTACAGGATCATGTTTTAACCAATATACTTGATATGCCACATACATTCACTAGTGTGAAGCAACAAGAACAGTTTTTAGGATGTCTCAATTGGATAAATTCTTCCACACCCAATTTTGCAACCTATTCCAAAGATCTTTATCCCTTGCTTCGGAAAGATCACTTCCAATGGAAATCTCTTCACACACTGGCACTGCAAAACATAAAAAATCGCATCAGATATCTTGCTTCTCTACGACTTCCCACATGTCTGCCATTAATCCTACATACTAATGCTTTCGATTCCCTGATGGGGTTCGTGTTTATGTGAATAAGATTCTTCAACTCTTCATCCATGTAGATATGCTTTGGGAATATTTACTAGTACTCAACAAAATTGGCCCTCCTATCAACACGAGATATTGGCTATGATCAAAGCTATAAAATCTTTTAGATTTTTTATTGAGTTTGTCCCTTTCACCATACAGATAGATCTCAAACATGTACCCAGCTATCTAACATAGAAGGCTCCGAATGAGATATTGAATAAACACATTTTAAGGTGTTCTCTTTTCTTTGATGCCCTTGATGTAACATTCGAACATGTTCCTAGCACCCAAAGCATTGCAGCCGACCTTTTGTCCCGACAACCACCTTGACATATGTAATAATTATTTCCACAACATTGCTTGTATGATACTTTTCCATTTTCCTGCCAAAAGGTACAAATATTCTTTTGTTAGCAAGCGCTACCCACATGATTCCTTATCTTTTGCCCCTTGAAGCCTATAAATACCCCCGTTGTATTTTCATTTGGTAGAGTGCAATCACCAAAATTGTGGAAAAAACTTACACAAATAGAATTGATATCTTAAATGCAATGACTCATGGTTTTCATTGGTGGATTGAAACAATGGTTGATATCTATCCATCCACAAGTCAAACTTTCTATTGTCCAACATGTTGATCCACTCGAACTATTTTTTGAACTCCTCCAAGTTGGTGAACTGGTTGGAAATAAGCTTGATGATGATCTCAAAGCCCGAGAAGCATTTTTTAAATACAAGCTTTGTGACCCCATGCTAGATAAATAATATCTTATCTATATGAGGGATTTACTATATGAAGGACTTGTGGCACATGATAACTCCATGAAGGAACATTTAGAGTGCTCCTTCTTAGAGCCCATTCCCTTTTACTGCAAGCAAAGAATGAAGAATGATAATAGAGACCAGAGGCCATTCCCTTTTACTGCAAGCAAAGAATGAAGAATGAGAATAGAGATCTCATTGATAGCATGGGTCAGATCATATAGATGATAGAACATACTATTAAAGAACTCTGTCAACCACCAGAAGATGACTCAATTGAACCAGAAGTTCCCTTAGTCTATTTGTAAAACTACTTCTAAATATGAAATAGATTTTGGATGTAAAAATTGCAGTTGTGCAACTACCAATTATAATGGCCCAAATCCTAGATATTATTCACATCACCATGATAAAAATTACAAGCAAGATTCCACCTACAAATCATCTCACCATCACAAGCATTGACATCGTCATCGACATGATAAAGCTCATCACATATGTGAAAAATCATAGCATCATGATAAAAACTCCAAGAAGGATCTCAAATTCTATATTTGTGGCAGTTCCTCACATTTAGCAAACAAGTGCCCAAAGAAAGGCAAAGCACAAGCTAATGCCGCTTAGGTCAACATGCACTATCTTAGTAACTCCTCTTCCTTTGGTGAGTATTCCCCTTATTCTAAATCTAAAGGCTATTCTTCTAACAATGAAGATTCCTCTTCTTCTCTTGATTCTAGTGGCAGCAATACCTCCTCGCATACTACCTACTCAGATGACTCTATAGAATCAGACACATATACTTTTGAAGATTCTGAGGATGACACTACCAGTCCCGAGAAATTTGAGCCAGTAAATGCACACTCCATCCATTTCCCCGGAAGAAAATATAAATTGGACAAATTTTTTATTGGGCCCACCTCCATTGTAAAAGGTGAATTTTCCAGGAAATACAAGGGAAAACAAGTCAAACAAAGCTCATTAGACTCTCATGATTTTGACACCTCCACTAGTTCCTCCTCCAAAAAACATAAAAGCAAGGTACGCTAAGAGTTTTTTGCCAATCCTTATGATCTTCCTCAACTGGGAAAACTTGGCTTGAAACCAAGGGAGAGGCCAATATGTTTGTCCAATACAATCATGAAAAATTACATCAGTCTCACAGTGCTTCATAGCTAATGCAATCATTATCTTCTGTGACTACCGGCACTCAACAAGGAGGTGTTGATGTGGTACAAGCTTTTCTTCTCATGCAGTAAGAACTGCACTCCCTTTGTAAAATCTATAAAATAATTCTAGCATGACAAAAAGATTTGGCACAAGGTACCACTTCTATCCTAAAGGAACTACATTCTTCTTCTACTGAATTCCTTGTTAGACTAGTAAACCAAATCAGGCTATCTCAACTTGAGGTACATAAATTCAATGCTTCGAATACTAGAGGCCCTATTCCTATGATCTAAAGAACATGAATCTATTTTCTATATATGTAGATACTTTGTTGGATATAGTATTCAGCATCACTATTGCTCCCTTTGAACTTTTTCCTTCAAAATGTATAAAATCCTCCACCCCAATCATAGTTGAACTCTCTAACAACAACAAGAAGGTCACACTAATCATGTGACACAAGACTTTGTCCAACTTGGTCACATAAAGGTTCCTATTGAGATACAATTAATGAAGCAAATGAGATATGATTTGCTTATTGGAGCCAATATTTCACAACAGCTAGTCTCCTACACTTTTTGGTCTGATCACTTGACCATTTCCTACAAGGGAAAAATGGCAAAAATGCCTTTACTCCCCAAAATTGGAAGAACCATAGATTCTATTATAGAATCAAATTCCCAACAAAAGACTATTGCTTGAGAGCAATGGATAAAAAGAAACATGCAATTGCATGCTCCAGCCAGACAGAAGATAAAAGAACATCTTATGACTTTCATGCATGAAGACCTGCTTATGTACAAAGAAAAATAGGTTTCCTATGCAGTTTCTCTGCCTATACAGCCCAATGCTATCCCAACAAAGGAAATTCACTTAGGAATGAAGGATGAAGATCTTATACTATGCAAAGAAGAGATTCAAACTCTTCTTGACAAAGGGCTTATAGAGCCAACTAATTCTCCCTAGGCGTGTCAAGCCTTTTATGTAAATAGACATTGAGAGCAAAAAAGAGGGAAGAAAAGAATGATCATAAATTATAAAACTCTAAATAAATATTTAATAGGTCATGGACATCCCATTCCCCTAAAAGATTTATCACTCAAAAAACTAAAAAAAGCTAACATTTTTAGCAAGTTCAGGGTTTTGGCAACTCCCACTCAAAGTTGAAGATCGATATAAAACTGCTTTTTGTGTCCCACAAGGTCACTACTAATGGACAGTTCTTACCTTTGGAATTAAGACTGCCCCTACCAAATTCCATGAATGGATAGAATCTATCTTCACTGAATTCCCCTTTTTTCTAGTGTATATAGATGACATTCTTGTTTTCTGAGAGACAATTACAGAGCATATTGAGCATCTTACTCAATTTGCTAAAGCAATAGAAGATGCATGCATGGTTCTATCACATACTAAATTTGTCATGTTTCAAACCTCCATTGAATTCTTAGGTTTGGAAATCCAACAAGGCACAATCAAATTACATGATCATGTTTTAACCAAGATAACTCGATAAGCCACATACTTTCACCAGTGTGATGCAACTACAACAGTTTTTAGGGTGTCTCAATTGGATGAATTCTTCCACACCCAATATTGCAACCTATTCCAAAGATCTTTACCCCCTGCTTCGGAAGGATCATTTCCAATGGAAATCTCTTCACACATTGGTAGTGCGAAAATAAAAAATCTCATCAGACATCTTCCTACTCTACGGCTTCCCATAGGTTTGCCATTAATCCTATACACTGATGCTTCTAATTCTGGATGTGGTGCCTATTTATGTGAAGAAGATTCTTCAACTCTTCACCGATGCAAATATGCTTCAGGAATATTTACTATTACTAAACAAAGTTACTCCTCCTATCAATGTGAGATACTGGCTATGATCAAAGCCATAAAATCTTTTAGATTTTTTATTGAGTTTGTCCCTTTCACCATACAGACAGATCTCAAACGTGTACCCGGCTATCTGAAAAAGAAGGCTCTGAATGAGATAGGGAATAAATGCATTTTAAGGTGGTGTCTTTTCTTTGATGCCCTTGACGTAACATTTGAACATGTTCCCGAAACATGTTCCCAGCATCCAAAACACTATAGCTGACCTTTTGTCATGACAACCACCTTGACATGTGTAATAATTATTCCCACAACATTTCTTGTATGATACTTTTCCATTTTCCCGCAAAAGGCACAAATATTGTTTCATCAACAAGTACTATCTAGATGCGTCCTTATTTTTTGCCCCGTGAGGCCTATAAATACCCCTGTTATATTTTCATTCGGTAGAGTGCAATCACCAAGCAATATAAGGTTTTCATATTTCATACTAGTAGCTCTACATCATGATCACTTGGTATCAGTCACCCATCTACTCATCCCTATTCTCATTCTATGTTCAGTCTCATTTTATGCTTCCATCTCATTTTTTGCGCTCACTCTATGTTTACAGGCTCTATCATCACACAATTCCCCTTTTGTGTGGTGTATATAGATGACATTCTTGTTGTTCGAAAAGTCAAATATGATTGGAGTAGAGGATTTAATACATTTGGAAGGAAAAAGCTCAAAGGGATCAATAGTGAGGCTAAATCTTGGGGCCGTAAATATGGGGCGGCTTTGTATTTGTTGTTTTCGTATTCAAATTCTAGGACAACATTAATGACTGAAGAAGAAGATGATGCTTGCTCTATTAATTTTTTGCAATGTTGGCATACACCATGCACAATTTGAGTGTGTGAACAAGGTTGCGTATGAAATTTCAGAATATTAGCCTGCTACAAGGGGGAAACCTTTGGCCGTGGCTGCAAAGATGACCGAGAGACCATTGAATCTGAAGCAGGAGGTTCTGGAGCTTGTTGTTGAGGCAGGAGAAGGGTTTTACCTCTGATATTCTAGACTTTAGTTACATTGGGAGGCAAAAGCTATTTCTTTTTTAGGGAAGATATATCCATCTGCCATTCATGATGAAGCTTTATCTCAGACCAGTTGACACAGTCGAGAAGAAAGCATTGTGTGCTCTCATCCGATTTCATGATTATTTTCTAGCCTTTGTCTTTGGGAGAATTCATCCTTCAACAACTCCTGGTATGGCCAATGACATGAGTTTGAAAACCATTATGTATTGGATGGCTAGATGGGTAGAAGATGTTTTCATTTGTAGACCCATTGTGCAGACATTAAGCATAAGTAATTTTGCTAAATAAGGATCATCCATTGCTATAACATAGCTAGGACATAATTCAAAAAAGATTGGACCATTGGATAGTGGAGAAACAACAACTCCAACTATCATATCATGTAGTTGTAGGAGTCTAGTGTCTAAAAGAGCTGCCATACAAGAGGCATTCAAACCTCTTCAAAAGAGGGGGATAATACCTATTGCTATGTAGCCTAGATGAAGATAAGGATAGTCTTTCTTATGCTATTGTTTTTGTGTTTTTGGAATTACTAACACTAATAGGTTTACATATTGATCCTTAGAAAGAGTATCACCATCTATTAATATGCCCTGATCTTCGATATACATAGTGGAAGCTTTAAATTTAAACAATTTCTTCTCACTGTATATGTGTGCTGCACCTATTTCAAGAAGTATCCATTTTGAGCTCAGATGTGACTCATCCACAATAATTGTTGAATGTTCTAGTGATTTGTAGCACTCCGAGAGAGTGTCTTAAGAGTAGAGGTGAAAACATTACCGGCTTGCTGAGAGGAAGCCATCAAGTTTTACTAGACCGTTGAGGATTAACACTCAAAAATATGGCAAAAATGGTGACATAGCTTGAGTGCCTTAACACAAGCAAGACCTCACTTGTCACTTACTACCTTCTCTCAAGTGGTATGTATCTAGGTTGCTCTGATACCAAACACAGAATGAGCACAGAAAATGAGATGGAAATGGAAAACGAGACCGAACATAGAATGAGAATTGGGATGAGTAGCTGGGCGACCGATAGCAAGTGAGCACGATGGAGAATTGCTAGTATGAAATATGAAAACCTTGTATTGCATCCAATATTCAAAGCATTGACTTTATGTACCTAAGGCTGAGATCACTTGATTTGGTTTATTAGTCTGACAAGGAATTCAATAGAAGAAGAATGTAGTTCCTATAGGATGGAAGTGGTACCTTGTGCCAATTCTTTTTGTCTTGTTAGAATTCTTCTATATACTTTACAAAGGGAGTGCAATTCTTGTTGCATGAGAGGAAAAGCTTGTACCATATCAGCACTTGCTTGTTAAGTGTCGGTAGTCATAGAAGATAATGATTGCATTAGCTGTGAAGTAGTGTGGGGCTGATGTAAATTTTCAAGATTGTATGGGACAAACATATTGGCCTATCCTTTGGTTTCAGGGCCAAGCGTTCATGGTTTAGGAAGATCATAAGGATTGGCAAAAAACTCTTGGGTACCTTACTTTGATGTTTTTTGGAGGAGGAACTAGTGGAGGTGTCAAAATCATGAGAGTCTGATGAGCATTGTTTGACTTTTTTTCCGTTGTATTTCTTGGAAGATTCACCTTTTACAATGGAGGTGGCTCCAATAAAAAATTTGTCCAATTTATCTTTTCTTCCAAGGAAATGGATGGAGTGTGCATTTATTGGTTCAAATTTCTCAGGATAGATAGTGTCATCCTCAGAATCTTCAAAAGTATATGTGACAAATTCTGTAGAGTCATCTGAGTAGGCAGTATGCTAGGAGGTATTGTTGCCGCTAGAATTAGGAGAAGAAGAGGAATCTTCATTCTTAGAAGAATAGTCTTCAGATTTAGAATAAGAGGAATACTCACTAGAGGAAGAGGAATTACTAAGATAGTGCATGTTGACCTTAGCGACATTAGCTTGTGGTTTTCCTTTCTTTGGGCACTTGTTTGCTAAATGTGAGGAACTGCCACAAACATAGCATTTGAGATCCTTCTTGGAGTCTTTATCATGATGATGTGATTTTTCAGATCTGTGATGAGCTTTACCATGTCAATGATGATGTGAATGCTTGTGATGGAGAGATTATTTGTAGCTGGAATCTTGCTTGTAATTTTTATAATGGCGATGTGAAGAATATCTATGTTTTGAGCCATTACAACTAGTAGTTGCACAATTGCAGTTTTTACATCCAAAATCTACTTCATATTTAGAAGCAGTTTTACAAACTGACTGAGGGAACTTTTGGTTCAATTGAGTCATCTTTGGGTGATGATAGACTTCTTTAATAGTGTGTTCTATCGTCTGTATGATCTGACCCACGCTATTAGTGAGATCTTTGTTCTCATTCTTCATTCTTTGCTTGCAGTAAAAGGGAATGGGCTCTAGGAAGGAGCATCCTAAATGTTCCTTCATGGAGTTATCATGTGCTCCAAATCCTTCATATAGTAAATCACTCATATAGATAAGATATTCTTTATATAGTCTAGCACAAAGCTTGGATTTAAAAAATGCTTCTCGGGCTTTGAGAACATCATCTAGCTTATTTCCAACTAATTCACCAAGGAGGAGTTCAAAAAGTAGTTGGATTGGATTAGCATGTTGAAGAATAGCAAGTTTTGACTTGTGGATGGATAAATATCCACCATTGTTTCCACCAACGAAACCATGAGTCATTGCATTTAAGATATCAATTCTATTTGTCTAAGATTTTTCCACAATTTTCTTACCAATGTATGCATATATCATGTATATGAGAAGCTTGATTTCCCTTGGGGACTTTCTAGATTGGACCATTGGTTGTAGGTTTTTAGTGTCTAAAATAGCTACCATACAAGAGGAATTCAAACCTCTTTGAAAGAGGGGGATAATACCTATTGCTATGTAGCCTAGATGAAGATAAGGATAGTCTTTCTTATGCTAATGTTTTTGTATTTTTGGGTGTACTAAGGCTAATAGGTTTACATGTTGATCCTCAAAAAGAGTATCACCAACAATTAATATGCCCTAATCTTCGATATACATAGTGGAAGCTTTAAATTTAAACAACTGGTTCTCACCATAAATGTGTGCTCCACCTATTTCATGAAGTATCCATTTTGAGCTTGATTGTGACTCATCCACAATAATTGTTGAATTTCATAGTGATTTGTAGCACTCCAAGAGTGTCTTAAGAGCAAAGCTGAAAACATTACCAGCTTGCTGAGAGGAAGCCATTAGGTTTTACTGGACGGTTGAGGATTAATGCTCAAAAACACGGCAAAAATGATGACACAACCTAACTGTCTTAACATGAGCAAGACCTCACTTGTCACTTACTAGATTACTTCTCTCAAGTGGTACATATCCAGGCTTCGATACCAAACCTAGAGTGAGCATAGAAAATGAGACGAAAGTGGAAAATGAGACTGAACATAGAATGAAAATAGGGGTGAGTAGCTAGGAGACCGATAGCAAGTTGCAATCACCAAGCAATACAAGGTTTTCATATTTCATACTAGTAGTTCTTCATCATGCTCACTTGTTATTGGTCACCCAACTACGCACCCTGAATCTCATTCTGTGTTCAGTCTTGTTTATCACTTTTGTCTCATTTTCTGTGCTCACTCTATATTTGGTATCAGAGCCTAGATATATACCACTTGAGAGAAGTAAGGTAGTAAGTGACAAGTGAGGTCTTGCTCATGTTAAGACAGCTAGGTTGTGTCATCGTTTTTGCTGTGTTTTTGAGCATTAATCCTCAACCGTCTAGTAAAACCTGATGGCTTCCTCTTAGCAAGCTAGTAATGTTTTCAGTTTTGCACTTAAGACACTCTGGGCAAAGTGCTACAAATCACTAGGAAATTCAACAATTATTGTGGATGAGTCACAACCGATCTCAAAATGGATACTTTTTGAAATAGGTGTAGCACACATATACGGTGAGAACCAATTGTTTAAATTTAAAGATTCCACTATGTATATCAAAGATCAAGGCATATTAACAGTTGGTGATACTCTTTCTGAGGATCAACATGTAAACCTATTAGCCTTAGTACTTCCAAAATACAAAAACATCTACATAAGAAAGACTATCCTTATCTTCATCTAGGCTACATAGCAATAGGTATTATCCCCCTCTTTCGAAGAGGTTTGAATGTCTCTTGTATGGCAGCTGCTTTAGACACTAGACACCTGCAACTACATGCTATGATAGTTGGAGCCGTTGTATCTCCACTATCTAATGGTTCAATATTTTTTGAATTACGTCCTAACTATGTTATAGCAATGGATGACCCTTATTTAGCAGAATTACTTATGCTTCATGTCCGCACAATGGGTCTACAAATGAAATCATATTCTGCTCATCTAGCCATCCAATATAGAATGGTTTTCATATGCATGTCATTGGCCATACCAAGAGTTGTTGAAGGAGTGAATTCCCCCAAAGACAAAGGATAGACAATAATCATGAAATTGGTTGAGAGCACATAACGCTATCTTCCCGACTGTGTCAATTGGTCTTTCCTCATGAATGGCAGATGGATATATCTTCTCTAAAAAAGAAATAGCTTTTGCCTCCCAAGGTAATTAAAGTCCAAAGTATCAGAGATAAAACCCTTCTCCTGCCTCAACAACAAGCTCCAGAACCTCCTGCTTTAGATTCAATGGTCTCCTAGCCATCTTCATAGCCCACAGCTAAAGGTTTCACCCTCACAATGGGCTAATATTCTAAAATTTCATACACATCCTTATCCACATACTCAAATTGTAGATGGCATATGCCAACATTGCAAAAAATTAATAGATCAAGCAAGCATCATCTTCTTCTTCAGTCATTAATGTTTTCCAAGAATTTGAATACGAAAACAACAAATACAAATCCGGCCCATATTTATGGCCCCAGGATGCAGCCTCATGGTGGACAACTAACTGCCGATTGGACACATTTGGCTCTTATAGGTTTAATTGATAAGATGGATACTTTGCAATATATTTTAGAACAAATTGTTGCTTTATGCCAACAATTGGTCAAGTCCTCCAAATCTAGTCCAAGTGCAACACTACCAATAAGTGCTAGCTCTTCCCTAGTCCCAACTTCAACTGTTGACTGGACTAGTTTCTCAAACAAAAGACTACAAAAGGGATGGAGTTCCCATTTTTATTCTCCATGAATTGGAACCTAAATGTGCATAAACTCTCCTTTGACTGTAAAGGTAAATAAAAAATGATAATTCCTACAGGTGAAGTCACATCAGGAACAACTTCTACTTTCAATCCTAACAATCTGGATCTGTATTGTTATGAAGACCTAGAAACTTCATCAAATGACCAAGACTCAAAAGATATATTAAAGGAGATTCAAAAAATTTATTGTCCTACTCTGGATGATACTATGAATGATCCCCCATCTAGCAAAATCTTATAATCAGGAACAACTGCTGAAGCTTTTGATAAAAGTGATGATTATGACCTTGATCTCATTAAGAGACAAAGAGAGGAAAATCAAGTTTTGGATCAGATGCCTTTGTGCATTGACCTAGAGAACCGCCAAAAATATGACCTCACCCATCATGTTGAAAACTATCTCGACTCAAGGAGGATGGGTGAAACTATTGAGCAACCTCCCCCATATATACCCCCCAATGAATTACATGCATGGTATTTTAGGGATCAAATCACCTTTCAAAGGCAAGCTGCTTATACACTTTCTTCTTTGGATGCAGATAGAGACATCGTGGTTGATGAAGATTTTGTCCCTATCAACCCTCAAAGAACACAAGCATCTCCAAATTTAGTTCTTCGAGCTCATGTTAATGCTCATATTGTAAGTAAAATATCCTCTATTAATGCTACTACTGTACCTTTGAATGCAACTACTTCCTCTTCGCATTCAAAACACTCTTACAATAGCTTCTATAAAAAATAAGAGTCCCTGAAAAAGTAGGCTCATTTCCCATTTGGTCTATAGATGGAAAGTCCCCAGCAGAAATCAAGCTTCTCATATACATGATGCATGCATATATTGGTCAGAAAATTGTGGAAAAACCTTAGACAAATAGAATTGATATCTTAAATGCAATGACTCATGGTTTCATTGGTGGATTGAAACAATGGTGGATATCTAACCATCCACGAGTCAAACTTAATGTTGTCTAACATGTTGATCCAGCCCAACTATTTTTTGAACTCCTCCTTGGTGAATTTGTTGGAAATAAGTCAAATGATGTTCTCGAAGCTTGAAAAGCATTTTTTAAATCCAAGCTTTGTGACCTCATGCTATATAAAGAATATCTTATCTATATGAGGGATTTACTATATGAAGGACTTTGGGCACATGACAAACGGGCACATGACAACTCCATGAAGGAACATTTAGTATGCTCCTTCTCAGAGCCCATTCCCTTTTACTGCAAGCAAAGAATGAAGAATGAGAATAGAGATTTCATTAATAGCATGGGTCAGATCATACAAACGATAGAACATACTATTAAAGAAGTTACTCGCATGACCAGAAGATGACTCAATTGAACTAGAAGTTCCCTTGGTCAGTTTGTAAAAATGCTTCTAAATATGAAGTAGATTTTGGATGTAAAAACTGCAAGTTGTGCAACTACTACTTATAATGACTCAAAACATAGATATTATTCACATCCCCATTATAAAAATTACAAGCAAGATTTTAGCTACAAATCATCTTGCCATCACAAGCATTCACATCGTCTCATTGACATGGGAAACTTTCATCACAGGTCTGAAAATCACAACATCATGATAAAGACTCCAAGAAGGATCTCAAATGCTTAATTTGTGGTAGTTCCTCACATTTAGCAAACAAGTGCCCAAAGAAAGGCAAAGCATAAGCTAATGCTGCTAAGGTCAACATGCACTATCTTAGTAACTCCTCTTCCTCTAGTGTGTATTCCTCTTATTTTGAATATGAAGGCTATTCTTCTAACAATGAAGATTCCTCTCCTTCTCTTGATTTTAGTGGCAACAATATCTCCTGGCATACTACCTACTCAGATGACTCTACAAAATTCAACACAGATACTTTTGAAGATTCTGAGGATGACACTATCAATGCCGAGAAATTTGAGCCAGTAAATGCACGCTCCATCCATTTCCCCAAAAGAAAATATAAATTGGACAATTTATTGGAGCCATCTCCATTGTAGAAGGTGAATCTTCTAGGAAATACAAGGGAAAACAAGTCAAACAAAGCTTGTCAAAATCAAACTCTCATGATTTTGACACCTCCACTAGTTTCGCCTCCAAAAAACATAAAAGCAATGTATTTTTGCCAATCCTTATGATCTTCCTCAACCAGGAACTCTTGGGATGAAACCAAATGACATGCCAATATGTTTGTCCAATACAATCATGAAAAATTACATCAGTCTCGCATTGCTTCACAGCTAATGCAATCATTATCTTCTGTGACTACCGGCACTCAACAAGCAGGTCCTGATATGGTACAGGCTTTTCTTCTCATGTAGCAAGAACTACACTCCCTTTGTAAGGTCTATAGAAGAATTTTAACATGACAAAAAGATTTGACACAAGGTACCACTTCCATCCTACAGGAACTACATTCTTCTTCTACTGAATTCCTTGTTAGACTAGTAAACCAAATCAGGCTATCTCAGCTTGAGGTACATAAAATCAATGCTTTGAATACTGGAGGCCCTATTCCTATGATCAATGCTCAATTAAAGAACATGTCTTAATTTTCTTTATATGTAGATGCTTTGTTGAATACAGGATCTAGCCTGACTATTGCTCCCTTTGAACTTTTTCCTTCAAAATGTATAAAATTATCCACCCCAATCGTAGTTGAACTCTCTAACAACAAGAAGGTCACACTAATCCATGTGACACAAGCCTTTGTCCAAGTCGGTCACACAAAGGTTCCCATTGAGATACAATTAATGAAGCAAATGAGATATGATTTCCTAATTGGAACCGATATTCTCAACACCTGGTCCCCTACACTTTTTGGTTTGACCACTTCACAATCTCCTACAAGGGAAAAATGGTTGAAATGCCTTTACTCCCCAAAATTGGTAGAACCATATATTCTATTGTAGAATCAATCTCCCAACAGAAGAGTGTTCCTTGAGAGGAGTGGGTAAAAGGAGAAATGGAATTTCATGCCATGCCCTAATCATATAGAAGATAAAAGAACATCTTATGACTTTCATGCATGAAGGCCCACTTATATACAAAGAAAAACGGGTTTCCTATGCTGTTTCCCAACAAAGGCATTTCACTCAAGAATGAAGGATGAAGATCTTATACTATGCAAAGAAGAGATTCAAACTCTTCTTGACAAAGGGCTTACAGAGCCAAATAATTCTCCCTGGGCGTGCCAGTCCTTTTATGTAAACAAACATTCAGAGTAAAAAAGAGGGAAGAGAAGAATGGTCATAAATTATAAACCTCTAAATAATTACTTAGTCAACCAAAGACATCCCATTCACCTAAAAGATTTATTACTAAAAAAAGCTAACATTTTTTAGCAAGCAAGGTTTTGGCAACTCCCACTCAAAGCTAAAGATCGATATAAAACTGCTTTTTGTGTCCGACAAGGTCACTACCAATGGACAGCCCTTGCCTTTGGAATTTAGACAGCTTCTACCAAATTCCAGGAATGGACAAACTTTATCTTTGTCAAATTCCTCATTTCTTCTGGTGTATATAGATGACATTCTTGTTTTCTCTGAGTGTAATGTCCCCGCTTGCCCGCATAGAACCCCCCTTAGAAAATTGAAAATAGTTCAAATTTTTTTAATGATTCCCCTCTCACCCAGCTAAACATGTGGTGGGGGAAAGAAGAGGAAGTAGGAGATGACATCCCAAGGGGAAGGTAAATGATTAAGGGGGAGACAAGGACGACGTGGAAGGGGGAGAGGAGGAAGCTAATGCAATAGACGATAGAGAAGTCGATGAAGGTGTCAACTATAGTGCCGTCAGGCTTGTTGACAGGTGGTGGGTGGGGAGACACCACCACCACCCCACGTGGCTCTTCCAAACATTTCCCCCCCAATAACACTTCCCCTACCCTATAAACCCCCCCCCCCCTCCCCCCCTCCCAATTGTAAGGAAGCCTTGAAAGGTGCTCAACATACTGACCATGCATGAGAGAGAGAGAGAGAGAGAGAGAGAAGTAGAAGAAGAAGAAAAAGTGTTGGGGTAAAAGGCCCTTGGGCCTGCCCATGTACAATGATCGCCCATATTCTTTATTCATATATATATGAAAGTGCAATAAGGCTGTCATAACATTTGTTGACAACACCTACATTGTGTGTGCTCTTCTCTCCCGCATCTCCTGCATCCCTTTCAATTGGTATCAGAGCCACTCCTTCACGAGCTCTTCCTGGCATCTACATGAGGTATGAGATCTTGTTATCTCTCATTCATTTCAGTCCACATAGGTACAGTAGGGTTTATAGGTTGGGGCAACCATTGATGAGCTTCCCCCTTGAAGCTTGAAGCTTCCCCCCTTGAACTTGGCTTGTTGAGGCTTGGTTTGGAGGCTTCTATTGGATTCCTTGAGTCCCCTTATGGCTCCCTTGAGCCCCCCCTTCATCAAAAACGTGATCAGCCCCCTCCCTACAGTTTGCGCCAATTTTTGGCACTTGAAAGCAACTCGTGATCCTCTTCCTTCAACTCCCCTCCTTGTTGGCACTCTTTGGCACTTCAAAATGGCTTCATGAGAGCCCCCATCACTTGGCATTGATTTGTGGGCTGATTTACTTCATTCCAGGACTATTCAAAGATAGTTTATAGTAGTTCTACATTAGCATTTTATGTTTGGGCTACATTGGCATTGGCATTGGTCGCCCGGTTAGTCCTGAATGCTCCCTGAATGATGTGGGAATGTATGCCTATCATGTGAGATGGATTTGGAGCTGGTATTGCTCAGCCATTGACTATTTTACATAGTCCACAAGTAGCCCAAACCAGGGCAGCCCCCTATCATTACATTTTATGCTCATGCTACATGGTCATTTGATGCCCGATTATGCCTGGTTGGTGTCTACATGTCTAGGAATGTATCCTATGAGTTGGCACTTGATTTGAGCTTGGTTTGAGCATTATATTACTCAATTTTGGACTGTTATTTACAATTGGAAACTTCAAGGCTGAAGCTATTTATGCTACGGTTGGGTTATGCCTATTGGTCACGGGGTGCTCCCGGCTACTCGGTATGATGTCATGATGTATTTGGACTATGCCACATGTCTTATTTATGCTCCAGAATGCTTTTGAGCTGAGATTAGAGCTTGATTTGAGTTTGACTGTCAGTTCTTTGCAGCTGGCATTTCATCTACGACATGGTTTATGCCTAGGCTACCCAGTACGGATTATGATGTCTTGGTGAATGCTTTATGCTTTGGCTGTGGATGGTAGTTGTTTGAGCTCGTCTTGACATTAATTTGAGTATTCCCTTGAGCAGTTGGACATTTACTTGGTTTTTTCAATTATGACTTGGCTTTTTCCGTTACAACCTTGGATGTTATATGGGATTTGATGCTCTGATTATGGATCTTGGCTATTACTTGGATGCACTTATAGGTATTGAGCAGTGAACTGCTCCCTTATTTTGGCAGTTGCCTATTGAGTTGCGATTGCTCATTTGCATTTGATATGCGGGATACTTACTGATCAATGGATTTGGATAGTGCTTGGGATGTACAATTATGGCCATATTGCTTCTCTGTTGTATGGCATCTATGCTATTTGGGTTGCTATTACCTATGCATGTCAGGAAGCACTTGATCTTTATGGCCACCCATGTATGCGCATGGTCTACTGCTATGTATTTTATAGAGCCCCTTACCTGGATGCTTTTACACAGATATTTGGGCTTTTATTGGATCTTGATTCTTGCAGGTTTATTTGCCACCTACCATTCTTGGCTAGACATGTATGTCAGTACATGGTATGAGACATTGCAAAGTTATGTATACTCCTATGTTTCGGGGATGCTTATGCATTTATGGCTTCGAAGCATGCTTATGATTTTATGGCTGTGAGCTACAGTGGTTGGATATGTCATGCTTTTTTCTACTAGGCTTGTCCATGTGGGAGCTTTTGCATCCGTGGTTGATGCCTTTGTGTTCTCCCCTTCTAGTTTGGATGAATCCCCTTTGCAATATGCTTGACAACTTTCAGCTCTTCTAGTCATGTAGATAGTCCTCTTGATGAGCCTGTTCTCTCTAATGAGAGTTCCCCTAATTCTTTGAGTTCCTTGGATGTATTGGACAGCCCTACTCATGCTATTATAGAGCAATTGTCCTCTTCTACAGGTTTTACAAGTTCTGTTTGCTTTCATTGTGAAAAGACAGGGCATGTGAAGCGTAAATGCTTCAAGTGGATTAGAGAGCAGAAAAGATTGCACCGCACTAGACATGAGAGTAGAGTTAGTGATACAGTAGGTGAGATCACTGTTGATAGTGGTATGGTGCATGTAGTTATCCATGATGATGTAACTGAGCCTAGACTCCTGGCATCGTGTTACCCTGTAGATTACTTGCTCAGTGATACGGCCTATACCTTTGATTGGCTTTTAGACAGTATGGCATCTTGTCATGTTACTCCGCATGGAGCTTGGTTCTCTTCTTATAGGGAGGTTGACGGGTGTATTTCTTTGGCCTTGAGTTTAAGATGTGGGCCTATTTAATTGTCCAATAGGAAGGCTAGATGTTGACATCCATGGAGGGTGAATCTTCTCTCTCCAAATCCTGGGGTTTTCATTAAAAAAATGGGTAGTTGGGGATAAAAAAAGGGAGAATAAATAGTACAAAAATCGTATTTCCCCTTCTTTTTTTGGAGAACTTTCAATTTTGGTTTTTTTCCCTCATGAAATTAGTTTGACCCAAAAGTTGAGCAACATACCACTTTCCCTCTCTTCTTTATATTGGTGAATTTTCATCTCCATTGAAGCTCTCGGGTGAGAGTAATTAGGGTTTTGAGTGTTGTGCTTATCTCTGCACTTTCTTCTCCGTATGAAGCTCCATATTTTGGAAAAAACACGGATGCCCATCTCTCTTTTCATTTTCTCTTATTTGCCATTTTTTCAATAGGGTTTGATATCATTTCTTACTGTTATTGTTGTTTTATTGAAGAGGTTGTTTTGGGTAGGAGGCACAGGTGCTCCTCTCTCTCTCTCCCCCTTTCTTTCCCCCTCTCTCTATGTGTTGTTTCTCTTTAATGTTGTGGTTTCAATAGAATTTGATGTTGGTTCTAATTGTTGTTTTCTTACAGAGTTTATTTGGAGCAAGAGGCACAGGTGTTAATATCTCTCTCTCTCTCTTTCTCTCTCTCTATTTGGTTTTTTTTTCTACTATCTTTTCAGTACATCATGATGTTAGTTCTAACCCTTGTTGTTATATTGCAGAGATCATTTTGGGTGACATTGCATAAGTGTTCATCTCTCTCTCTCTCTCTCTATGTCTTCTCTTTTCTATTGTTTTTTCAGTATACCTTCATATAAATGCCAACTCTTGCTATTGTCTTTTGCAGAGATCAATTTGAGCAAGATTGGATAGGTGCTCATTTCTTTCTCTCTCATGCATACTCACACACTCTCTCTTTCTTCCTCTCTGCATTTTCCCTTTTCTACTATCTTTACAATAGGGTTTAATGCTAGTTTTAACTTAAAGATCAAGTATTGTTGTAGCACTTAACACAAGGTAGAGCAAAGATTTTGTAGCTTGATTTATGAGAAAATATGTCATATTTTATGGTGCCAAAACTTATTCATTTGATTAGTGACTTTTATGTTTGATGGGATTGATGTTTCCTTTTGTTCGTCATTTGCAATGGGTTTTGATCAACAACAATTCAATCTTATCTTCAACAGATCAGCTTATAGGTAAATTGGCCCTATTTTGTGTTGCTTCTATTCATGTAGTTTTCTAGATATTTTTTGTTAAAAGGAATTAGTATAGGTATTGTACAAGGTTTAGGTGAAGCACATAATTCTCGATCAACTATTTTGTTGTGGTGAGTGATTTCTTTATGCTGGATGATATGGATCTATTGGAAGTTGATGATTCAAAAATCCTCTGCTTTTCGGTCATGTGTGTCCATTCGGATCTCTAAGGCAATGATCCATGAAACTCTTGTATCATATCATCCATATAATGCACAATGTGTTGAGTCATAGAATATCTCATGTGTCAATCCAATGTTTCTATTAAGATTTGCATGCCATGCGGTTGCTATCCTTGTAACAACTACTTTATAATACCCATGTCTTATATAGTATATTGAGTCAAATAAAACTCCTATTCATTATAATGAAATTTATTTTGGAAAATTTCTATGAGTATTCTTTTGCTATAATCATGTAAATGGTATGATTAAAGTGATGCCTTGAAATTGAATCTATACTTTGTGTCGATATACATATCCACATGCATTTCGATATCATTGTTTGTATTTGTTTACAAAAGTGTAAACATCTCTTAATGGCATGTTGATTTGTATGGCATATTGGTGATTACTAGACATACTTAAAATGCTTATTGTTTAAGGGTTAATACATACTTCTTTACATCTAATGCCTAGGTTATAATGCTTGAGAGAAGAACAAGCATTCTCTTGATAGTAGAAGTACGTAATATTGAATAAGCATTCTCTTAACCCCCCTTGGGTTATAATGCCTGAGAGAAGAATAAGCATTCTCTTGATAGAAGTACAACAATATTTCCCAAGGGGGTTTGATAATATGGAACCCTTGAGTCTATGCACATACCGAATGTCAATAGCATAGAACGACCATTGTGTAGTAGCGACATTTTGCACATGTGTAGCACAAAATTTTAGCAGACATATTGAACTCTATGAAGCCAAGCACCGACCTAAAGAATGTACATCTAAGTTGGTTCATACCAATTGCAATTTTTGCACATATGTTTAAGGAATGTAAGGGTTTGAGACGTACCAAAAGCATGTATGTCATAAAAAGTGCATTGGAGGATTATGTAACAAGGATTCTAGGCACAACTTAGACATAAAAGCTGACTCACAGTCCTGACACAGTCGAGTGCCGGAGTCACAACAAGGGACGTGGATTTCATGTAAATTTTTTCTCTCTTAGTTGACTATTATCTTACTTTGATATGGATCGGCTAACTTTCCTTTCCAATTAGAGGTACTTTGTCACACGATAGACTTTATGCCTAGTGTTCAAGTATCATAGATGGAGGATGCTCAAGGGTAAATGGTTGTGCCTTGATCAAGACACGGGTGAAAGTGTAGCTATACATGTTACTGTCATTTGTGAGGGCCGCGAGCCCCAAGTGTTGCAAATGGAGGATGATTGGCCCTTGAGTATAATGCGCCAGGAAATTACAATGTTGATGTGGAGTCCACCTGTTAGCTTCTATTTTAAACTAGATGGTAGGAAAATTTGAAGCCGAGCTGAGGATACTCTTACCAATGGAAAATGTGTAGCTCAATAAAATTTACAAAATTGTAGAGTCTCCCTAGAAATCCCAACACCACAAATTGTAATATCCAACACTTGTAAATTTTTGAAAATTTTTGGACAATATAATATTGTCGCTTGTAAACTTGTAATATTTAAAAATTATGGTATTTATGTAAAATCATACACTTGCTATACACTTTTCACATTAACACATTTACATATGCATGTGAACATTACAAAGATGTAAATAAAGCCATAACTAAATATCGTATGCAAATAGCCCTTAATGATTTAAAACTTAAGGTTTTTAAGGTAGAACTAGTTTAGTTATTGTTTCATTGTTTCATTTCACACTTTCTCTCTTCATCTCTTTATATCCACCACATCCCTCGTACCTGCTACAATGGATGCTCGCACACACTTTGACGAGTGAATCCATGAGACTATCTTTGCTAGCCATGGTGATGAGATATTTTCGGTTTTCTCTAAGAACTTCAACCTTGAAAGTATGCTTTCATTGCTAGATCCCCCCCTTTAGGTTTTGAAAGACTTTGTGAGCTCCATTGCTACTTGCACATACTCCATCGAGGGATCCGACATGATTTAGGTGCCTCTGGAATAGCTCATGGTATTTCAGGTAGGGAAGAATCACCAAAAAGTGGTGAATAGGTGTTTGGCCCATGTGGATCCTTTGCACAAAGTATGCATTGTTCCCATGGGCAACACACTAGGTACATCACCTTTGGATCTCGTGGAGTGTGACTGAGCATTCACAATTTACCTCCTTGCATTGGATACATCCCTAGAGGAGGAGAGTGATGAAGATACACCTCCACAGGTTGTTGCTATCACATACATGGGAGAAGAGCCCATTGAAGAGATCATAAATGTTGAAGAGGAACATTGAGTGGTAGCAGAGCAAGGGTTGGCTCTCATGGTCCCATCTTCTTTATAATAGCCACAAGTCCACAAACCCAACCTTGCCTCCTTGATGCCCATTGAAGTAGATGGTGTACAATACTTGCTTTTGTCAGATGTGCTGCAATACTTGGAAATGAAGGAAAAAGAGTTGTTTTTCATCCTAGTCAGGGATTTGATGGAATACCTGATCGATTATGATTAAATGGATGTGCATTCGATGATGGCAGAGATTGGAAGATATGATGGCACAAGCTTAGATACAATGAGTGCTATCATAGCAGCACATGAGAATATTACCTTGGTTGAAGAAGATTACCTTGTGCCACATACTGAATTTTAAGCACTATAGTATGATGTGTTCAGACCAAGGCCCCAGCTTCCTACGAAGGGGTTTATAGATTCCTCTGCCCAAAGAGGTGCCTCGCTCACACACGAGGAAATGAATATACAAGATGATCTTGAGAAGGTGAGATTTCTAACTACCATATATTTTTATGCAACAAAACTTGATGGTAGAGTGCATCGGGTCCCTGGAGTCCATCGGTGAGATCTTGGAAAAAAATGATGCTTGCAACTAGCTGCTCTACTAGTGTCTGGGGCCCCAGACGCCAGACTTCAGACATAGTAGCTACATGCATCATTTTTGGCCAAGATTTCACCTGTGGGACCCAATGCACCCTACCATCAAGTTTTGTCACTTTATGATAACTCTAGGTTAATTGCTAAATATATTGTTTGATTTGACTTTGTTATTAAGGACATATTGTATATAGATGAGTTTGCATCAAGGCAAGGAGGAGTTCAACATGCAGTTCGATGGAAGGATTGAGCTCTGAAGGAGTACATTGGCAACCTTGTTGCAGACTTGGTGGTCTTCCATAAGAAGCACTCACCACGAGGGCAAGAAACAATCATGAAAATTCGAGCTTGGACCTTTTCGAGTGATACATGTGACATCTAGCTTGGAGAAGGTGGTGCTAATGAAGCAGTCAAAGCTTCTTTACTTGTTTGACTAAATGCGTGCTGGAGCAATGTGTGTGCTTGCTACATTAGGTGACCTTGCTAAAGTGTTAGATCTTCTTCTCCTGGAGAAAGAGCTGAAGGGAGAGCGTGTCATTTTTGAAGCAAAGAAGGAGCTCCTATTTTCATCGGAAGCTGGCCCCTCCTCTCCACCAATGAAAAAGCCAAGGAACGAATGAGAGTTCTTGTTGGCTATTGGCTTTTTGTATCTACCATCACTATTAACCTACCATCACTATCAGCCCACCATCGCACGTATTTTCCTTGATGAATATAAGATATTTTACTTTGTCCCTATAAATAAATATTTATTGAATAAATATGTAAATTGTGTAAGTGTGAAGATAATGTGTGGTACGTAAATGACGCATTCACACATGTTAACATAATCCAAATTAATTATGTCAATGCATAGTACTGCACTTGCGATTGTGCATAGGCAATAACGTAACTAGTATCTGTATGTATTACTACTTTTGATGCGTACGTACGTTAAACAAGAATTAAGAGTCATGTATTTCAAGAAACGAAACAAAACAACTTTACTCAATTATTTGAATTCATCGCATGATATATTATGTGTGTGTGTGTGTGTGTGTGTGTGTGTGTGTGTACACACACACACACACACACACACACACACACACACACACACACGCACAAATGTGGAAGAGTATACAAAATGTTTTGGCCTTCCAAGATATATGGTGCTATAACACTCATTACAAAACCTTGCACCATTAATCTAATAACCTATGGAGGAGTCCCCTTGCTGTGTCAAAGTTGAATGATAAAGTTCATGTCTTAATTTGTGATTGTGACGCGCTTTGCATGGATGGCCGCTAGTTGTGTACCATGGAACAAGTTGATGAGAAACCCCTTTGCAGCCATTTGCAAGGCCTCCATAGTTGCATCATTCCACCTTCCTGTGTGTTGGTGGGCCATCCAGCACTCACACCCAAATTCTTCCCATCCCTTTTAGCTCCAAGTCTTGCATAACTTCCCAAACAATCTTATGAAAAGATCTTTTCGGGATGAGATCCGCACTGGATTCTCCTTATCTCCCAAAGGGTGACAATGCTCAGTTTCCATCTCCTCTTCTTTTGTGGTGGTCATTGTGCTCTATGGGGAGCACCTGCTGCTACACTAGAGGAGGCTCCATCTTGTGCTCCAGGTGGCGGGCCTTTGTATGAGGCCTTCTCGTGGTGGCCAAAACGGTGACATGCTTACTTGGTGCGTACCATGCAAGCTTAAGGAGGGCAAGATGGAGAAGAGACAGAGATTGAGGGTGTGAGAATGGAGGAAGCAAAGAAAGCAAGATGTGAAAATGAGAAGAATGAACTTTTAACTCATTTAAACCCCAAAATCGGTTTAATACAGCTTCATACGCACTGTCCATCATGTGATTGTAAATCCATAACCTTTTATCAGAATGCGATGAAACTTCACACACACACTCGTTAGGTGGCCAAGAGCTGAAATTATTTTTTTAAAGGAAGACACAAGATGACACCAAGACTTGGGACTAGGGGTCTGGAGGTATTTTTTTTCCTTTTTTTTTTGGGCTCCTGGCCACCTAACAAGTGCGCATGTGAAGTTTTTTCACATTTCGATAGAGTTTAGTATTTTAAAAATTATCTCATACCAAAATTATGAATGGATTGATAATCAAGAAATCAACCTTGCAACTACTGGCCCTTCGAAACTTTGCACCACATAGACTATATAGAGGCATTAGGAGTAAAGTCTACAACAAAAAATGGAAAATTTTTACATGTTTTTCCTATTGAAATCGATAGTGTTATCAAAAATATTAAGTAAGAGTTGAAAATACAACGAAGATGCATAGTCAAAGTTGAGAGCAAAGGACAAGAGAAAAAATTTAATTCATATTTTAAGGGCGTGTACAACATTGTTACACTGGGATAGTCATATGTCCAATGCATGAGGATAACACTATATCAAAAAAGATAACATTACAAACTGTATTCATTCCATTGGAACGAATGCATCCTTCACTTACAAGTTGAAAGCCCTTGGGAGTTACAATGATGCGCTTTGTATGTATTGCAAAACACTAAGCATCAGTCTCATCAAGTCAATTAAAAAGACATCTATAGCTGGTATGAAAATCGGATGCTGGATTCGTATGTAGCGAGCACCCGAAGGTCCCCAAGAACAAAAGAGCTCTACTTTAGCTCAAAATCCAGAAGAAGGTTTTGCACGACATGAGGCAAAAAGACCAATTGGGTACAATCTCCCCCCATGCCTTGTGTGAGCGCTTCACAAGGAATGTATTTATTAAAATTTTCATCTCAAAGCTCAAAAATAGCCCAATTTTACAATAAGCATGCTTTAGCTTTTGTGTTTACTTTTGTCCAAATAAAGAATAAAGCGGTTGGGTGGCCCAAGAGTCGGGTTGTGCCCAAATACAATGTCCAATAATAAAATATTTAAACAGTGTGACCATGCATATACAAAATAATAAATATTCGTCAAGCGCTTCGATAAATAAGCGCACCTAAATAAATATTAGCGCCACGCCTTTAATAATAAGGCGCGCGTCCATAAAAAATGATAATTTCTTCTAGGTAATTTGAATACATGCTATCGCCCACAGCACTTTCGAATGCCATTGTCGCCTGCTCTACACATCAACTGAAGCATTCACAATTGTTAAAAAATAATACAATTAAGCCGACAAAAGTGAATACCGAGTAGTCTTTAGCTAACAAATAAATAAATAGATTGGAACTCTGTCCTAACCTTAATTTAATATGAGTGCACTCTAAACTCATAAACATCCATTAATTTAAAGATGTATTTTGCGAAATCACCCACTATGGAGTCACCCACGTACACATTAAATTAACATGACGCCCGAAAAGGACAGGCATCCCCGTCAACTTCTCGCACAAGGAATTCGCCTTGTGTATGAGCCCCAGAAAATAAATATAGTTTTACGAAATCCACTGCAAAACCTCACAGAATCCATAGTGGAATAAAAAACTCATGAAATCCATCATGGTCTCACGAAATCCACTATGGAATATACCTCCTGGCATCATACCCCCGGGGTGGGATAGCAATTGTTCTCAATTGGTATTAGCTCAATGTGGAGCGAGCAGTGAGGGATAAGAACTTAGGTCATGGCTGTGCATCCATTGGGCCTCTCCAACAAGATGATTTTTAAACTTAACCAAATAGCTAGAATATCTAGGGCCAGTTCTAGTGGTCATACAGTTAGTGTGTGGAATAGTTTCAGGTTCAAGGATTTCAGTTTCTTCTTCTAACAAATGAGGGTTTTCATAGACAGGATGAACATGTAATTGCCCTTTAAAACTTCATAACAAACTGATATGAAAGTATTATGGATTTTCCAGTGTTGGGGTAGTTCTAATTTAAATGCATTGTTATTGATTTTATGAATGATTTTGAAAGGTTCGTAAAATCTAGGGGCTAACTTAACAATAGGGTGTGTCTCAACACATTGTCATCTTCTCTTTTCAATGCATAACCAAATATAATCATCAACAATGAAAGTCGTAACTTTTCTTTTCTTGTTAGATTGTTTAGTGTATGATTGTTGGGCTTTTACAATCATGTCTTTGACTTCAGCAAAAGTAGTAGCATGCATATTGGTAATATCATCAGCAGCTTTAACTTTGTTTGACAATGATGTAACAGATGTAGGCAATCTATTTCCATAAATGATTTCAAAATATGCTTTCTGTGTAGTTGTATGTGGTGTGTTATTGTATGCAAATTGAAGTAAATACAAGTGTGTATCCCATGTTTGTGGTTTTGAAATTGTGTATGCACGCAAAAGATCTAAAATTGTACTATTAGTAGCTTCTGTTTGCCCATTTGTTTCGGGATGAAATGCAAATGAGAAATCAATATTTGTACCTAAATTAGCAAACCAAGTAGTACAAAAAATATTGCAAAATCTAGAATCACGGTTAGAAATAATAACTTTTGGCAAACCGTGGTTAGTGAAAACAATTTTCAAAAATAATTGAGCAGCTTGAGATGCAATTAATGTTTTCTTGCATGGAATGAAATATGTTTGTTCGCTAAATCGATCTATAGTAGTCCAAATCATATCATGATTAGCTTCAACCGGTTATAAAATCCATTGAAATATGTTCCCATGGTCATTCAGGAATTGGAAAAGGCATTAATAAACCATATTTCTTACCATGGTGTTGCTTAACTCTTTGACAAATTAAACACTGAGATACAAAGTTAGAAACATCAAATTCCATCTGTGGCCAATAAAAATCTTCAACCAATGTACGTAAAGTAGAAATGATACCTCTATGACCTTGATATGGGGGATAATGAATTTCATGCAACACAAATGATCGAAATGGAACAGTAACACACAACCTTTTCTCATAAAACATAAATCCGTCAGAGTAAGACAATGAATCTATTGGAATCTAGTTATTTGCAACTAATTTATTCCAATCGGCTTGAAAACTAGGGTCTTCATTATAGGTATCTTTCATAGGGATAAGGGAGTCAAAATATATAACATAGATATTAAGAATACTTGGTCTTCTACTTAAGGCATCGGCAACAACATTCTCTATTCTGGGTTGATATTGGATAAGTAGATGAAAACTTTGAATAAAAGCAGCCCATTTAATATGATGGTTGTGGCTGACTGAGGAGATCTTTGATACTTTGTTGGTTAGTTTTAATCATGAATTCAGATTCCATTGAATAGTGTTTCCATTGACCTAAAGCTTATATTACAGCTAGCAATTCCTTATCATAGGTGGAATACTTGAGTTCAGATGGTTTAAGTTTGCAGCTAGAGTAAGCTATGGGATGTGAATCTTGCATAAGGACAGCTCCTATTCCAAATTCACTAGCATCAGTAACTAGTAGAAAGAATGGTCTATTAAAGCCAGGTAGTTGCAATACAGGGGCATGTGTTAAGGCATGTTTCAATAATCAAAAGACTTTTGCTAATAATCAGACCAATGATACACAATACATTTCTTTAATAATTTTGTCAAAGGCAATGCAAGCAATGAAAATTTTCTCACAAATTTTTTGTAAAAGCTAGCAAGTCCTAAGAAAGAACATAGTTCATGTACATTTTTAGGTAGCAAGTCCTAAGAAAGAACATAGTTCATGTACTTCTATCTTTTTAGGATCAACTTTAATACCTTCAGATGAAACAATATGTCCTAAGTGTTCAATGTGGGTTTGGAAAAATTTACTATTATCAAGATTAGCATATAATTGATTTTCTTTCAATAATTTGAAAACCAATTATAAATGTTCATAATGCTTGTTCTCATTCTTATTGAAAACCAATATGTCATCAAAGAAAACAATTACACAATGCTGATGCTTCAAAAATATGCGATTCATCATACGATTGAATGTGGCTGGTGTATTAGTTAAACCAAAAGGTATAACAAGGAATTCATAAAGACCAAATTGAGTTCTAAATGCAGTTTTGAAAATATCAGGTTTATCCAGTCGTACTTGATGATATCCAGATTTAAGATCTATCTTGCTAAATATTATGGCTCCTTGTAGCTTATCCATGAGGTACCCTAGGAATTGGATATTTATTCTTGACAATGATCTTGTTTAGGGCACGATAATTAATGCACATCTTATAGGTGTTATTTTTCTTTTTAACTAATAGGATATGTGCACCAAAAGGAGAACTACTGGGCCTACTGAGTCCTTGGGCTAACAATTCTTCAACTTGGGTTTGAATTTCTTTTTGTTCAATTTGATTATGTTGATAAGGTGCTTTACATGGTGGTTGCGAACCTGGAATTAAGTCTATTTTATGATCTTCAAGACGTGTAGGTGGTAAGCTAGGTGGCAAGTCAGTAGCAAAACAATCTTTAAATTGTGAAAGAAATTGTGCGTGCTTAGGATGCATTTGATTTTCCTTAGCTTCAATTTCATTCACCCATATTAAGTAGGATTTGCTACCTTTTCGTAATGCAGATTTAGCCTGTGTGTGACTAAGTAATGGAAAAGTATCTAAGGTATGTATACCATGTAATATGATTTGTTTTCCATTAGAATGAGTCGTCATTAAATGCATGGAATAATCTATATTGGGATTATATTTATGACGCCAAGGCATTCTTAAAATAATGTCACTAGATTGCAAAGCCACAACTAAAAAATTTCTGCGCTCAACATAATTGCCAATTTTAATTTCTAAGTCATGAACTTCTTGTGTTCCATTGTATCTAGTACCTAAGAATGCAACCTTGATGCGATAATGAGTTGAAACAGTATGTAAATTCAACTCTTTGACCAATTTTGCAGAAATAAAATAGTGTGTGCTCTTGTCGTCATGTAAAACAATCTTTTCTCTACCATGCATAAGACATTTCATCGTTAATAAAGAATGAGGATTTGGCATACTTGGTAAAGTATCTGAAGTAGTACAGATATCGTCATTGTCTTCTGTGAAATCAAGCATTTCTTCATGGTCTTCATCTTCAGTCGCTCCCAAGTAGTTGATGTGAACAGTTGGCTTTTTGGATTGACAATTAATTGCTAGGTGTCTAGATTGATGGCACTTGTAGCAGACTATGGGTTTGGCTTTGGAAACATTATTGGTAATGGCTGGGAGTTTAGGTATGTTGGGATTTGATTGGAAAGATGGATTAGGATTAGGATTTGGATTTGTGTTTGATGGTAAAGTAGGAGGTCATGTCCAAGATTTATGAAAAGAAGATGGAACAAAGAGATTTTGATTAAATCTTCGAAAGTTAGAATTGAATTGCTTTGTACCGAAGTTATTGTTAGTTGGGAATTATTGTGGTCGCTTCTCTCATCCTCGAATTTTGTCTTCAGCATCATGGGCCAAAGAAATCGCATCCTCAAGAGTCGATGGCTTGAACATGTGCACCTCCTCATAAAAGTGAGTAAGTAAACCAGACATAAACTTGCACTTGTGGATCGGCTCAGGTACATCTTCAAGAATTCAAAGTTGCAATATGGCATTCTAGAAACGCTCGGTATATTGTGAAATAGGCTCGCGATCTCTTTGCTGCAGAAGATCCCACTATTTGATTGCTTTTTTGTGGAATTGAGGTGGAATAAAATTCTGCAAAAAATTCTTTTGAAAAGCCTCCCAAGTAGTAGGACAATCAATACTTTTACGGACAACAGTCCACCATAGTGATGCTCTGTCCACTAAATGGTTAGTGACACACTTGAGTTTGTCTTTTTCGGCATACTGTTCTTCATGAAAATAATCATCAAACTAACTGATAAAAGCAAGAACAGTCTTTCCGTCATGTAGCCCATTAAAAGTACGGAATTTGAAATTTCTTTTACTTATCTTCGCTTCTTTCTTGATAGATTGTGCTTCGAGTGTCGCATGGATCATATGTCGTATAACATCTTTGGGGTGCAGTCCATCTTGTTCAGCAGTAGATCGTTGAAGTGTGGCTAGTTGAGCTTGCCAAGTTTGATATGCTCTTCATTCCTCTTGAAGTTGCATCATAATTAGGCCCAATTTTTGCTCCACCGTTGGTTTTGGTAAATCACCTTCGGCCATAGAATCTTCTATATTTTGATCAATCATTCTGCAAAATTTCAAACAATCTCACATACTCAAAATCTTGTTAGTGGGATGAGCGTAGCTCAAAGTTGGGTTTACAAGGCTTACTTCTCTTGTTTTTTTTAATGGCTTTTTGCGATCTTTCTTCTTTTTGCGGGTACGGAAATTGATGAAGTCTTTCTTCCAACGAATACTTCATTCGTGTAGACTACATATTGTTGGAAGAGAGGGAGAGAGACAGAGTGGAGCGGAAGATGAGTCTCAGCTTATTGTTATACTTCTTCCATTATTCTTCCATCATACTAACTGAAAGAGACTTACACACATAGGTATGACTAACCAAGACTAACTATGGTTAAGTCACTGACTATATCGACTTATTGAATGTCACACATGTGTATAGTTATATCTAACTAATGTCGATCACACACATAAAGATAGACTGACTGAAGAGTAATGGGAGCTTGATATTCTACCACTCCCCCTCAAGATCAAATCATATGATAAACTCCAAGTAGCTGTCTGAAGTATATGAACTTTTCTTCACCAAGAGACTTGGTAAATATGTCTGCTACTTGGTCTTTAGTCTTCACATGAATCAAGTAAATGTGCTATGTAAGAACCATTTCTCTAATGAAATGGTAGTGAACCTCAATATGTTTGGACCTAGCATGGTAGACATGATTGCTAGTCAACATAATACTACTGAGGTTATCACAATGCGATATCACTCTGCTTTCTAGTTGTTTTCCCAAGTCTTTTAGCAGTTTCATCAATCAAACTGCTTCGTAAGCTGCTAAGGCAGCTGCTTTGTACTCAGCTTTCGTGTACTAGACAATGCAATAGTAGGCTATTTCTAACTTTGCCAACTAATCATACTGTTGCCCAATCCAAATGCATAACCACTCGTTGACCTCCTATCATAAGCACAATCAACCCAATCAGCATTAGTAAACCTTGTCAAGTCAAGAGATTTTCCATATGCATAAAAAAACCCATAATCTATAGTACCCTTTACATATCTCATGATCCTCCTGATTGCATCTAAATGTGGTTTGCGAGGCTTCTGCATGAACTGACTAATCAGCCCCACTACATAACATAAGTCAGGACGAGTAATAGTCAAGTATATAAAGCTGCCCACCATCTGTCGATACATGGTCACATTCTCTATGTCATTCCCAACATCAATTTGCAACTTGACATTTTGATCAAGAGGTGTCTCCATAGGCTTGCATTCAGCCATACCATACTTCTGTAACATGTCATGAGCATACTGCTTTTGTAGTAACCATATATCTTGAGGCGTAGATACTACCTTAATTCCAAGAAAATACTTCAGCTCATCAAGATTTTTGACTTTGAATTCAATATGTAAACATGATTTAGTTTCAGTAATGCCCTCTTCATCATCTCCAGTGATGATAAGATCATCTATATAAACCACTAGAAACACATATCCATGATCTGTCTTCTTCGTGAATAGACTGTGATCTGCATCACCCAATCTAAATCCATATTGTTGCAAATAATTGCTGATCTGAGAATTCCATGCTCTAGGTGCCTATTTCAGTCCATATAAAGCCTTTTTCAGCTTATATACATGTGTAGGAAAGTCTTGGTGAACATAGCCTTCAAGCTGCTCCATATATACTTCCTCAACCAAATCACCGTTCAAGAAAGAATTCTTGATGTCCATTTGCCATAATTTCCAACCTTTGCATGCTGCCAAAGCAATGACAATTCTGACTGTTGCCATTTTAGCCATTGGACTGAAATTCTTCTCATAGTCAAGGCCATATTGTTGTGCATACCATTTTGCAACCAACCTAGCCTTATAGCATTCTAACAAACCATTCTTAACCTTGTACACCCATTTTCAGCCAATGGGGACTTTGCCTTCAAGCAACTCAACCAATTCCCATGTCTCATTTTTAGCTAGGGCTACATACTCCTCATCTGTGGGGCAGCACACTAGATATCATTTGTAAACTGCATCATCAAACTTTATAGGTTCTTTGTAACCTATAACACTAGCCATATATGCATAATGGCAAGCTGAATAACCAATGTATATAAACCCCTCAACTGGTTTTCTGACTCTCTTAGATCTCCGTAACTATGGCTCACTCTGAGCTTTCCTTTCATGAGGTCGTACATAACGACTCTACCTTGCTCCGGGCGTCATAATAGACGGAATGTCCAACTCACTATCCAAATTGTCGATGTTGGATGACTCATAACCTATTGTAAGTGGACCTGTCACATCGTCAAGCATCTTTTCTTTTCCCTTATCCAGTCTCCCCCTCACTAACATATCTGTGTCACTGGACGTAGGAGTATGACTCCGCAAGCGTCCTGACCAAGGACTTACTGTAGGTGACCCATCACTTGTAGGACCACTCATAGATGTACTCACTATAGGTGTATTTTCAGCATTACTAGTGTTGACTAATCCATCACTAGCCACTGCAACAGGATTACCATACCACGATGCTAGCTCATAAAAAACAACATCTCTGCTAATCAACGTCTCATGGTAGATGGTACATAACACCGTAAGCTTTTTGATCTTGTGCATAACCAATGAACACACTCTTGATAGCTTTAGGATTAAATTTCTTCCTCTTTTCATTAGGAACATGCATATATGGAGTTACATCATGAATCCCTATCGTAGAAGTTCTATTCAGCACATAGATAGTAGTCACTACTGCAGCCCAATAACCATTTGGCAAACTCTTCTCATTCAATATAGCTCTTGCTGAGTCCATTAGTATCCTATTTTTCCTTTCTACTACACCATTTTGATGTGGTAGCAAGGTATCTATCAGAGTAATTAGAGACATATTCTCCACCTCCATCTGATCTAAGACATGAAATTTTACAGCTCAACTCATTTTCAACATGCTTCTTGAAGTCCTTGAATGCATCAAACACGTCTTCCTTATGTTTCAGTATGTAAAGCCAAGTAAACCTACTGAAATCATCAATGAAGGATACATAGTAACGAGCACCACTAAATGAAGCATTATGAGATAGACCCCATACATCTGAATGTACAAATTCCAAGGGTCGTGAGCTATTCTGTACATGTCTCATAAATGGAAACCATGTCTACTTTCCAAATTGACATGCATCACATACATGTCCAAAGTCATGATACTTGAACTTAGGCAGTCCAAGCACAATCTCCTTCTACTGCATAGATTTCAGCTTTTGTACATTCACATGGCTAATCCGCTTATGCCATATCTCAACATCCCATATAGCACTATCATCATGTGCAAACATGGATACTTTCAATTTTGGAATTGATGCATCAAGAGTAAACATTCTGCCATCTCTTCAGCCTCTAGCAATCAATTTGTAACCATTACCATATTCTTCAACAAAGCATCCATCTCTATTAAATCTCACATGTAGATTCTGTTTTGCCATCTATCCAAATGACAAAAAATTCTTGGTTATTGTAGGTACATGTAGTACATCATGCAGGCTCTTTTTCTTGCCATCAGGAATCAACAAAGGCGCAACTCCTTTATGTTGAATAGTATGTTGGTTGTCATCCCCAGTACAAACATGTCCATGCGAACCTACAACCATCTCATCAAACCATTCTCTCTTAGGTGTCATATGGTTTGAAGCCCTTGAATCAATGTACCATCTCTCATCTCTATTCTACCTAGATGCATTCTTAGACATATGTTGCATGGCAAACAACCTGTCAACCTGCTCATCATGAGCATCGCTAGAAGATGCATAGTGCCCATGCTATTTTCCCTTTGCCTTCATATCTCCCTACTTCTTGTGACAACCTTTGCAATGTGTCCATATCTACCATAGTATTGACAGTCCTTATCTCTGTTTGACTGATCATTTGACTACCATGAACTAGATCCACCACCTCTACCATGGGGTGATCCCCCTGCCTCTAAAGCCACCAGATCCACGCTGGCTCTACGTATTTGTGCCATGAGAGGTATTCTGTTATTGTTGTCCATAAGTGTTTCGAGTGTCTCCTCGACCTCAAAAAGAGCCATGGCCTCTGCCATGCTAGCTAGAGTAAAGAATAGTGTCTCTGCTTTGAGACATACTAGAATGTGTATTCAAACCCAAGCTTAACTTCCTCATGCAGAAGCAAAGCAATCAGCTCATCCAAATCAAGGGATTTAGCTCTCATAGAAACAGATGTATCAAATTCCTTATACTCTTTGCCAAGTCCATTCAATGTCACTGCAATCATATCATCCTCAGACACTGAAGATCCAATGGTATCAAGCTGATCTGCTATGTTCTTAATCTTTGTAGTGTAGGCTTGAATGCTTGTGCCATTCCTAGACATGTTATTGAACAATTTCTTTAGCTGAATCTTTCTTGCATGTGTTACATTTCCATAATTCTTCATGAGTATGTCCCATGCATCCTTTGGAGAACTGCATCTAATAATTTGTATAACCATAGCATCTGATATACATAAGGAAAACAAATGTAACACCTTGCATGCTCTCTCGATCCATAGCTTATGAGCCCTTTTCTGATCATTTGTCGGATTTCTTTCAAGTATTTCAGGTTCAGCCTCATCACATGTACATAAGTCCCAATAACCTCTGCCAACCAAAAAATTCTTCAAATGGAACTTCCATAAATAAATTTTTTTGTTGTCCAGCTTTTCTCCCACAATTTGAGTAATATTGTCAGTGCCTTGAGTATTTGCCATAGTTGCAGCTTAGGTATTTAGTGATGTATACAACCTGTAAGTATCTGACTCCTTTTCCTACAGTTCAAGACCAGTTTCCTACTATTTAGGATAGTTTCTTGCAATTTACGATAGTTTTCTTGACAACCTGCTTACTATAAATTGTATTCCAACAATGAAACAACACAGTCAATTGAGCATAAACCAAGCTCAAATCAATTCAAAACATTCTATGGTAGTGGCAAAACATCCCAGCAATAAAGTATGTCCATACAAGTATCAATGTTTGTACTGTATACAAGTAGTAGTACCAAATACAACGAACCCATTGTTATTAATAGTAGTATTTTCTCTATTAAAACAAGAGTATTTAGACCTCGAAATAGCCCCAAAATATCTCATTCAGTTGCCACTCTATGCAGGAGTTGATACATGTCCAACCGGTCAGAATATATTGCATGTATGTCAAGTGAAGATAATAGGTATCCTTATTGCAAACAATAACTACTCAATACCTTGGTATAACTAGCAACAAATCGGTTCAAACTTTGGACTTTTAACACTCAAAATATCCCAAAAAGCATCCACCACTCAAGTGGTATGATCCAAGCATTTTTCAGTAGCAAATAAGCATCACAGATACTTCAACCCTGTAGGTATATTGTTTCCAATTCTAGATAGCAACTAGTTCACTGTTTCCAGCCTACAAATAAGCTCCAAAACTAAGCATTTAACACTCCAATATCATGCTCAAATGCATGATAATGAGGTCATATACATTGTTATGATGAAAGCCACTAGTGCCTTGGAATCATCTGTTGTTTACTACAGTAAACAGCCAGTCTGCAAGCACAGGTCTGTGCTGAATATCTCAAAATCTGTGAGAAATTTGAAAAAAAAATCTTCTACAAAATTGTGGACTACATCTAAGTGGTCAAAACTTAGTAACCCATTTCTCCAAAAACCATTTCTATAGCTAGATATAGCTTCTGCGAAAAAACAGGCTCTAGGCATAGTCTCCTTTGATGATGTTTTCTTCAGATCTAATGTCTTAATGTCAAATGGCCACTGCCAAGCCTTCAGGATTTAGGCGTTCAAGCTTTGATACCATGTTGGAAGAGAGTGAGAGAGATAGAGTGGAGCAGAAGATGAGTCTCATTTCATTGTTATTCTTCTTCCATTATTCTTCCATCATGCTAACTGAAAGAGACTTACACACATAGGTATGACTAACCAAGACTACATGTGGTTAAGTCACTGACTACACTGACTTATTGAATGTCACACATGTGTATAGTTGTATTCAGATAATGTTGGTCACACACTAAATATAGACTAAGTGAAGAGTAACGAAAACTTGATATTCTAACACGTATAGCAATCTGTTTGTTGGAAATTGGCTTTGTCAAAGTGCAAGTACGAACAAGGGCTTGCAGGGAGATTGAAAATGAGTTCAGGATTGATTTGGAGAAGAGCTCAGTGTGAACTTCCTCTATGCACGAGATTTAAAGAGTAAGGTCTTTAAACTTTAATAAAGCTTAACCTTAAGATTAAGCTTTTTAGTAAAAAGCTTTGACCTAACGAATTGGCTACAACAGGACGTTAGGAGCTTTTTGACATCACCGTCGTCTTGTAGTGCGTCCTCACGCCACAGTCGATGAGAATTGAAGAGCCTAAGCAAAGCTTAAGCTTTTATAAATCTCTTAAGCTCATTCTTAATGAAATTTTTACTTTCTATTATTTATGAGAAGAAAAACAACTTTCAAAGAAACTTCCCGGATGGTCCTCCATCGCAGAGAGTGGTCCTTTACGATCCAACATCACAGCAGGGGTTCTTCACCGCCAGAAACACGCTGGTATTGATGGATCACTGACTGTAGAGCCCATTCATTTCAGGAGCTTCGCCTTCACGGGAGATGGTAAGCAATTGGAAGCCCTTGATCTCAGCTTTGCTCTGATACCACTGGTGTGCAAATCGGATGTTGGATGCATACGTAGCTAGCGCCCGGAGGTCCCCAAGAATAAAAGAACTCTACTTTAGCTCAAAAAACAAGAAGGTTTTGCAAGACATGAGGCCAAAAGACCAATTGGATACAATCTCCCCCCATGCCTTGTGTGAGCGCTTCACAAGGCATGTATTTATAAATTTATTAATCTCAAAGCTAAAAAATGGCTCAATTTTACAATAAGCATGCTTTAGCTTTTGTGTTTGTTTTTTCCAAATAAAGAATAAAGTGGTTGGGTGGCCCAAGAGTCGAGCTCTGCCCAAATACAATGTCTAATAATAAAATCTTTAAACCGTGCATCCATGCATATAGATATTAATAAATATTTGTCAAGCACTTCAATAAATAAGTGCACCTAAATAAATATTAGCACCATGCCTTTAATAATAAGACGTGTGGACATCAAAAATGATAATCTCTTCTAGGTAATTTGAATACACGCTATCACCCACCAATGCTTCCCAACGCCACCGCCGCCTGCTCTACACATCAACTGAAGCATTCAAAATTGTTAGAAAATAATAAAATTAAGCCGACAAAACTGGATACCTAGCAGTCTTCAGCTACAAAATAAATAAATAGGTTGGAACTCTGTCCTAACCTTAATTTAATATGAATGCACTCTAAACTCATAAACGTCCATTAATTTAAATATGTATTTTGTAGAATCACCCGATGTGGAGTCACTCACATGCACATTAAATTAACATGACGCCCAAAAAGGACATGCGTCCCCGCCAACTTCTTGCACAAGGAATCTACCTTGTGTACGAGCCTCGACAAATAAATATAGTTTTACAAAATCCATTGCAAAACCTCACGGAATCCACCGTGGAATAAAAAACTCACGGAATCCACTGTGGTCTCACAAAGTCCACTGTGGAATATGCCTCCTGGCATCAACATCACACTATAGAGCATGAAGACATTCTTTTGTGAAGAGATAAGGTCTATCCTGACCTTGTGCCAAAAACCACCTCTTGCTTTCTATGTAGTGGAGGTATTGCACAATCTTGCAAACAAGTCTTAAGAAGCTTGCTTTCGGAATGATGAGTTCAAAAGAGCCTTGGTACCTCTTGATTTCTCTCAGGGCCACTGTACTTGGCTTCCACTTGCATTTCTTATGGGGATGCTGAGGAGGACCCTTTTGAGGGCGGCTTGAGGAAGCTCGGTTAGGTTGAGAAGGGGGTGCATCTAAGCTAGTAGATGCTCCAAGGGGCTGGATACCATATGGGGCTCTAAGTGGAAGCTTATTTGCAACTACCTTAGGCCTAGCCATCTTGCAACTCAATGAATAAGATAGAAAGTGAAACCCTCTTTTATATAACCCTAAACTGTAAGACTCATTCACATAGATGCACACTCTCTCTTTCTCTCTTAAACTATTAATTGCATTCACACTGAACACACTGTTCATCTTACTATTTTAACTCATTGAAACCATTTGTTGTTGCCTTGTCAAAGCCTTGTTTCAAGCCACTTGGCATGGTTTTCTTTGGCACTTGAGGCTTCATAACGCACTTTTTCAGTGACTCAACATGATTCCATCATGGTTACATCCAATTCATTAGCACTTTAATTTGCTCTCTTTTGCAAGAGATTAGCTTCATCCACTAATATAATCATATACCACCAAGATAGCAATTGTATAATTGGAGTGCTACCATTCACTCCTTCACCATGATCAGTTTTTCTTTGGTATCCACCACGCGCTATCCAATGTGAATTTTCCATCCCTTGTCTGGACCAAACTTCGATGCTTCCCTTTTCTGCAAAATATGGCCCATGTGCGTCAAGGATATGCTACAAAGACACATATCACACATGCATAAAACTATGCACAATACAATTCATACAATTTTAAAATATTAACTTAGTACATCCCATGTAATGTGTGATAGAGATTTTTGCCCCACGCTTCCACCATGTTTTCGTAGAAGCTATGCACATAATCGATAAATTCTTGCTTATCTTCATTGTTAAGCACCATCTTGCAAAGTAAGGGAGCCAATTTGTTACAACTTATCCAAACCTTAGCTTTGGACAACCTTGTTTTTCCTCCATTACTTCTATCAAGAACTACAAAATGTAACTTTTTCCACCCATCGTAGTCTTGTGGCCTACGAATCATGACATTTCCTTCCTCATTGATCCTTTGCTTCTCCAAAGCAAGGCTTTTCTGGCAAGTTACCAAATTTTATTGATCTCTTCTCATCTTTTTCAATCATCACTTGATGCTTGTGTAGCCCAATTTTCGATACCAGTCGCTCCACATTCCTACACGTTGCAATGGCTTCTTTTTCTAGTTGCATTCTATAAGCAAAGTAAATGTATTGATATATAAGTTTCTCCATGATTCTGACAAAAGCATGCAATGAAAAAATATGAATATGATCCAATGGAATATTAAAGATGAGCTTTCAAGTGGGATCTTCTCTATTGTGGGTCGGTGTATCACTTGTCACCCTTTGCCAGTTCTTCTTTTTTTCATTTCCTTCCACCCTCTTTGTCAAGCAATATAGGCATGGATTCTTTGTATTTGCACCATTGGAGATTCCACACATGCATTTTAAAGTTTTCAAGTCTCTTGCAAGATGCCATTCAACCAAATATTGACCATACCCTTCAATCGAGATCATCTCACCATGTTCCTGATGATCGATGATGTTTGGAATGCTTATGTACATAAACAACAGCTACAACACCTCAGATGTTTCCTTAGGAACTTCAAATGCAATGAGCCACTACACATGGCACTTGGATTGAACACTAAAGTTCCCTAAGTTGTTCTTCTCGAATTGAAAAGCTCTATTCATCATAGTTACACTAACTCTTTCAAGCTTTACTCCTTTGACGACCTCACTTTCATCCAATTTTATAACAAACTACAATTTACCATTATATTCCTTAACAGGCATATTGTAGTACATTACCATTATCGACTGCACCTTGTACAAATCTAAATAGTAATTGTTGAGTTCGGTGAACTTCACCTCATATGCATTTTTAGTCCCAACCTTTAGTGTTTCCAACCTTTAGTGTTCCAACCTCATATGCATTTTTAGTCCCAACCTTTAGTGTTTCCAAACCTCATATGCATTTTTAGTCCCAACCTTTAGTGTTTCCAACCTCATATGCATTTTTAGTCCCAACCTTTAGTGTTTCCAAACCTCATATGCATTTTTAGTCCCAACCTTTAGTGTTTCCACGCATTGAACATGCATGGGATCCCCTATCAGCTCCAAACCCTTTGTATTAAGTTGTCGCCAGGCCTTTATTAACTTTAAAGAGGTTGAGGAAGAGGCACGATTCTATTTCTCTTCAACACACGACCAAACCCATCCTTCACACCTTTGAATATCTTTGAGTAAGTCATTGTACTAATACTAGCCCTGTCACAAATGGATTGTGCATCCACAGTTGAGAACTCATTTGATACATATTTTAATGTGCACTCAATCACCTTTTCCTTCACAGCCTTAAACTTAGGATTGCTCAAAGAATTGTCCAATGTACTTGCCTTCACCAATCTACTAATACATGATCCAACCTCACCCTCACCTAGGTTCTCATTCTGACCTACCTTACATGCTTTGATACGTCACTTCCATTGGTTGCTATTCACAGTTAACTCATTGATTGGCTTCTTCTTTCGTTTTCACTCCTGCATTAGCTTGTTGTTGATCTTTCTCATGTCGTCCAATTGTGCTTTTTCCTCCTCATATAGGATACCAATGTCATGGATAGTGTCCTGCATTGAAATAATTTCATTGTTTTGTTGAATTATAGTGTCATTTAGCTGTACCACTTATCTTATGAGCTATTGTATACGAGGTTGATGTATAGTAACCACATCATGATAAATTTTTATGGTTACTTGGCAAGTTGTAAATACTTTGAACGCATGATCATTGAGTTGCCTAGTGTAACCGGGCAATCCGTTTTTCACCCTCACACACATACTTTAGAAAATTTGTGATTTGTGAGAAAGTTGGAGGTCTATTGTTTAAGGGGTGAATTGGGTGGATTCCCCCATCAACCCACAAGCGCACATGTTTCAATCCCATTTGCCTATAAATTTGCAGAACCTGAGGGTTGACATTGGTATGATGGGTTCTTTTGAATAATGGGGCGTATTGAATCTCTACCTCAATATGTAGCTCCTTATTTTGTGTATTCATTTTACTATTAATAGAAACGGGGATCCTACTTGGTTGTCACAGGAGGTAGTATGGAGATGCACAGAGACACACACAAAGGTGCCAAGGGAAAGGAGGGTGTAAATAATTTACTATGTTAATGAAGGTTGCATAAACATAGAGAAGAGGTCACAATAGAGCCATGAGAGAGTATAGATATGGGGGAAAATAGCTCAAAGAGTAGGGATGTCCAAGACATTTCATATTTTAGACATTTCATATTTTACCTCTAAAAACATTTCCAAAAAACAAGAAATTTGACTAGTTGGTTTGTTTTTTGACCAAAAGCTAGAATATAAAAAATCCCCAAAATATCTTAAAAGGAACTTTCAAAATTTCATTTTCTTTGTTCTCAATTAAAAAATCAATTACCTTGTATCTACTAATCATTTTGCATTGAAAACAAAGCACCACACTCCCGTAACTACTTTTTTAATATAAAATTTGGTTGAAAAACACTTCTTGAATGAGAAGAGGGAAGGAATCTGAGTATACCTTTGTAGATAATATAAAAAAGGTAAAATGAGATTGAAAAAGTGGAGAGAGAAGAGGATTACTTTACTATTCTTCTCTCCTCTTTTTCTTGTTTTAAGGAGGAGAGAGGGGAGGCTAAAAGGCCCATTTGTGAGTTTATTTTTTTCCTAATGATCCTTCTCACTTTCCATCTCATGCACTACCAGTGATAGATCCCTTTGTCACTAAGTAGCTACTTACAATGGGGTTGAGTCTATGATCTACTACCATGTGAGCTCAATGCCATAGCGGCCGCTAAGCCCCTCAAATGATTTAAACACTACACATGAGAAAAGAGGTCTGTGGCCTCAAAGAAGCTACTAACCTATGTTTCATGAGAGAGGCTAGGTAAGATAGGCAATCATACACTAGTGCTTTAAAGGATTGCTCCCCATATTTTTAGACCACATTTCTTGATCTGTGCATCCCAACACAATGGATTGGAGCAGAGGGCAGAACAACTTTTTTCAGTTATGTGAATCCGTTAACTATTGTCATAATTAGGGGTCTGCTTGCAAAATCTTGCAACAAAAATGTACCTTGGTCCACATCCTTAGCAATGAGATAAGGACTAGAGTAACGCAGTCAAAGCTTACCAAGATGCTTGCATTTGGCTCGGAATTATATTCCATGGTGGGCACTATAGCTTCCAGCCCATAAACCAATCAGAATAGATTCATCCCTATAGTGATCATATACATTGTGTGGAAAGTCTGTAAAGTAGAATCTAGTTTTTGATCCCCAATTAGCCTTATTACCTACTACCATCTTATTTAGAATCTACACCAAAATCTTATTGCACTATAACTATGCTACTTATAGGTAGGTGCAACAAGCTAAATATAATAAGTGATAAGTTTGTAGCCATGTGAGGATCATAATGACCACTGACATTCTAAGTGTAGATATGCAGATCAATCTAGCCAGGCGGTCCATCATCAATGTCCACACATGTTGAGCTTGCCATCTCAACACTCCCCCTCAAGTTTAACTGTATCTCTACAACTCCAAGTAAGCTTCAAAAATTTTGAAGTTTCTCTATATCCAATACCTTTGTGAAAATGTCAACTATTTGATCATGTGTGCTAACATATACCAAGTCAATCTCTCTTGCAAGTACCTTCTCTCTCACAAAGTGGTAGTGCACCTCAAGGTGTTTTGTCCTAGCATAGAATACTAGGTTCTTAGCTAGTTGTATGCTACTCATATTATCACATTGAATGACAATTGGACCATCTCCTTGTACATCCAAATCACCCAATAACATTTGCACCCATACCTCCTCACATGCTGCCATAGTAGCACCTTTATATTCAGCCTATGTACTACTCGATAAAGCAATTATAGGTTTCTTTCTGCTACTCCATGTAACTGCAGTACTACCAAGGAAAAATATGAGTTCACTAGTAGATCTTCTAACATGCTACCAGCCCAATCTATGTCTGTATATCCAAACACTTGTACATCCTTACCATCCTCATTAAAATTCCCATAATGTAAAGTGGACTTCACATACCTCAACATGCATCGAATTGCATCCAAATGAGGCTTTCTAGGCATGTGCTCAAGTTTGTCCTTGTGATAATCATGTAAGTCAGACTCCCTACTATCCTATCTCATTGTTGCCAACATCACTACTCAACACACTTTGCTCCAATGGTACTGAAAGAGGTGAAAGGGCAGCGGAACCCAGGAAGAAGAAGCTTGGCAGTGAGAGCTATGGCAGATGGAGAGCAAGAGCCAAGAGAGAGAGAGACTCAAAAGTGGAGACTCCAACAACCACAATGTGTGGCTGGGCCTTCCTTTATTCAAACTATCACTAAAAGATTAAAGAATAAGTAACTTTGAGAGGTGCCCACCACCTGCACTGTGTAGTGGTGGGTGTCAGTGTAGTAATACACACGCAGCTAGGCAGAGGTACCTTTACCCCAACAACCTCCCACTTAAAGGCGAATCTGCCTCAGTGAAAGAGAAAAAAGAAAATACAGTACAACATGCACACATGTACAACAGGATGAGGAAAAATACGTCATCTCATCCAATGCCCATCAATCTCCTGAGAAAGGCAAAGCGCTCGATAGTGAGGCTCTTTGTGAGCAAGTCTGCAGGATTCTACTCAGTCAAAATCTTACAAGGTCAACAGACCTGTCCTCAACGACTTCATGAATGAAGTGATACCTCACCTCAATATGTTTTTTCTTTGCATGGAAGACTGGATTCTTAGCCAACTAAATGACACTCATAGAATCTGAATGCAGTGTAGGCATAGTATTTGTCATACCAAGGTTAGCAATCAGACGGCCTAACCAGATAGCCTCCTTGCAAGCCTTTGTGGTTGCAATATACTCTGCCTTTGTAGTAGAAAGGGTCGTACACTTCTACGCCTTGGACATCCAAGAGATAGCCCCTCTAGAATAAGTGAACACATAGCTAGAAGTGGACTTCCTACTATCTGCATGTCCTGCATAATCAGAGTTAGTATACCCCACGACTCTTGTAGCCTGGCTATCATAACAAAGACACATATATGCTGTGCCCTTCAGGTACCTCATGATACCCTTCACAGAATCCCAATGTTTCTTGCCAGGTGTATCCATATAACATGCCACAACCCCAACTGCAAAAGCAATATCTAGATGGGTGGCTATCATGGCATACATAAGATTGCCCACGGCTGATGCATAGGAAATCTTGGCCTTCTTGGCCCTCTGCTCATCTGTCTATGGACAATCGGCTTGTGAAACCTTCACATGAGAAGGTAATGGATAGCCAATAGGCTTAACATCTTGCATGTGGAAGCGATCAAGGACTTTATAAATGTACTCCCTTTGTGACAGATAGAGTAGTCCTTGAGATCTATTGCGCATAATGCACATACCAAGTATATGAGAGGCCTATCCCAGATCTTTCACCTCAAAGCTCTTCTTGAGTTGAGCCTTAAGAGCATTTAGCTCCTCGTGAGCTATCCTTGCTAAAAGCATGCCATCCACACAGAGTACCAAAATCAGTAAAGAACCGTCACAGGCTTTCTTCGTGTACAAGCACGGATCCATAGCACTGTGACTGTAGCCCTGTGATTGCATGAATGCATCAAACTTATGGTACCATTCCCTAGGTGCTTGCTTCAAGCCATATAGACTCTTCTTTAGCTTGCACACTAGGTGTTTCCTGCCAGTGTTTGCAAAGCCCTTAGGTTGCTCAATGTAAATCTCATCATGCAAGTCCCCATGTAAAAAATCCGTCTTGACATCCATCTGGTATAAGTCCAAGTCAAGCTGTGTAGTCAAGGCCAATACTAAGCGTAGGGTGGTCATCTTGACCACAGGAGAAAAGGCTTCATCAAAGTCAACACCACAGCAAATGCACAGGGATGATTGTCAACACCACAGTCACTTATGATGACCACAGACATAGCCTCATTAGCATGTCTAGCATTTGGGCCATGAGCATCAGGTGATGCTACACGCTATCTAGCTAGTTGTGGAGCAGGCTGAACAGGAGCAGGTGGCTCCTCCTAAAAGATAACTCTACGTACCTCAACCACTTTCTCAGCCTACATATGAATTTTGTTCTCATGAAAGATGACATCATGACTACGATCACTTTCCGTACCTGCGGATCCCATAGATGGTAACCCATCTCTCCTACATCTCCATAGCCAATGAAAATGCATTTGATACTTTTCGGATCTAGTTTATTATGTTTGTCCTTGGGCACATGGTAGAATGCCTCACATCTAAAGACACGCAAATGATCATAAGAGGGGGGTTTGCCTGCCCATACCTCCTCTGCAACCTAAATGTCAATGCCACTGCTAGGCGACCTGTTAATGAGATGCATTGGAGTAGTAACTACCTCAACCCTAAAGTCCAGCCTAGCTAAGCATGCTACATACCCTTTCTTGAATGGTCCTATTCATGCATTCAGCCATACCATTTTGGGGAGGGGGTGTAAGGGGCGGTCAACTGACGCTTAATATCCCACTCATCACAAAACTGCTCAAAAGCACGTGATACATACTCACCCCCATTATCCGACTTTAGGCATTTTAGCCTTTTCCCAGATTGGTTCTCTGTCAATGCAAGCCAATTCTAAAATGTGTCTAAGACATTAGATTTCCTCTTTATGTTAAAATGTGTCTAAGACATCAGACTGGTTCTCTGTCAATGCAAGCTAATGCTAAAATGTGTCTAAGACATTAGATTGCCTTTTCCCAGACTGGTTCTCTGTCAATGCAAGCCAATGCTAAAATGTGTCTAAGACATTAGATTTCCTCTTTATGGGATAAGCCCAAACCTTACGTGAGTAATCATCTATGAAAGTAACAAAGTACTTTGCCCCACCGAGTGACTGACAGGGCATGGGCCCACATACATCTGAGTGGACAAGAGACAAGGGCTCACCCATGCGTTTCTTACCAAAAATTTTATGCATATTTCTACTCTGCCTGCCATACAAACAATTATCACAAGAATCAAAATGCGAAGAGTCAAAAGGCGGAAGATACTGCAAAGCATGGAGCATTTTCATTCCTTTAAGAGACATATGCCCCAAATGAGCATGCCAAAGGAATACATCGAGAATAGAACCCACTGACAAAACATGATCCAATGTAGCTCCAGATATAAGTAAGGGATAGAGGCTACCAGACTTGGCACCTCTTGCAAGCACAAGGCTGCCACGAGTAATCTTCCATGCAGAGTCTCCAAAAGACATAAAATACCATGCATCATCAAGTTGTCTAGCTGACATAAGGCTGCGAGTCAACGCAGGTACATGGCGTACATCATGCAAAACAAAAGAACTACCAGAAGGAAACTACAACCTAACATCTCCAATGCCCACAATGTCAAGAGACCTGTCATCACCAAGACTCATAGAACTAGACGTGGTACGATAGGTATGAAACCAATCTCTAGAGGGTGTCACATGAAAGGACACACCCGAATCCAAGAGCCAGCATTGTGCATACATAGAATATATCTCAGAAGCCTATAAGGCATCACATGAAGGAGCTGCAAGTATGTAATCATCATCTAAATCAGTGGCCTGCATGACATTAACCTCTTCAAACTTCACACTAGACTTTGTAGGTACAATATTACGCTGAGAAGACTTTTCCTACACTTTTTTTTCCCTTTTCCTTGTGCTTATCATCGCGCATTTTATGGCACTGCGGTCTAATATGTCCTGCTTTCCCACAATAATGATGGGTAAGATCAGACTTACTTCCACGGGACTTACTGCGACCATGTGACTTGGACCTAGACTTCTGAGAGTCCCTGCCCTTATGATCATTATCATGCCTGCCATGTCTGCCACCTCTAATGGTCAATGCATGTGAAGAGTGGGAAGCATCATTGTTTCTCCTGTTGATTTCCTCAGTCAATAAAGCACTCTCAACATCTTTGATTTTTAGCCCATTAAGCTTTTTTATGCATATGGCAGTATGGAAGACATCCCATGATTCAGGCAAGGGGCCAAGCAGAAACAATGGGTACAAGTTGTCTTTGGGCTCAATACCTTGTGACAATAGACTCTTCATGATAGCATGAAACTGACTGAAATGAGATGAAAGGGAGGTCCCCTCCTTCATGCAAAGGTCCATTAACTACTTCATCCAATACATCTGTGACGCAGGACTCTGCTGCACATAGAGCTCCTGAATCTTCTCCCATAAATCCCATGCACTCTGATTCTCATCTTCAACAACATTATGATGGACCTCTTCTGAGAGTGACAAAATAATGGTAGACTTGCATAGCTCATCAACTTCCATCCAAACATCATAATCCATATCCTCACGTTTAACACCCTTGAAATGCAAGGGTTTAATCTACAACTTCTACACCAAAACCTACCATATTTAGGACTTCCAATACCCATAGTTGGTACCATCCAACTTAGCAATGTTAAAGAGAGCTATATCTTTTAGATAACCAGCCATATTGTCCTAAATCAAAGCAAAAATGCAAAATTACAGGTTGCTGTAATTAACAAAAAATGCACTAAAACCACTACTAAAATTGGTTGAAAGGGTGGATTTTACCAAGAGAAGCACCTTTCCACCAAATATGACCAAGATAACATCAAATAGTAAGCATTACCCTCATAGAAGTGCTCAAAATCCACAAATTTCAGCTTGTTGTAATAAATGATAGCAATATGTAAAATTGTCCCAAAATGAAGCAATCACTGATACATATGTCACTGCAACTGCCAAGTAGCAAGATACATCCAACATTGAGTGTCCAAGGGCAAGAAGGTACCAAGAACTGTCAAATCAAACTGTCAAATCAATCACCTGTCAGGCAAGAGACATCTCATAGGTCTAGAATTCATGCATGTAATGGGCCTTGGGGTAAGAGAAGAGACCAAGCACAAACACAACTGATAGAGCAAGAAGCTCAATACATGATCATCCAAGATGCATACAAAACTGACAAACCTGTGACAAAGATAGGTGCCTGCCCCAATAGGCATATCAAATCAGCCCACTATAGACTAACTGCAGACATAAAGCTCTCAAGAGAGCAAATGCATGTAACTATCCCACAAGCTCAAGCTCAAGTGTAAACAAGACTCTGTGTACATCTGAATATACCAAGAGGCTCCCACTGGAAGTAAAGTCAGATGCAAAGAGAGCAAGCAACGCTCTAATACATCGAATACATAGCATTAGACATGCCAAATCCTAGCAGGGTACATCCAGAGCATAAATCCCAAGCTATCTTAAACCCGTAAAGCATAAGCTGGAAAGCATTCAAAGAGCATGTAACTGACAACCAGATGTAATGCCCAACAGATCCAAAATGCTCAAATACATCTAAAGATGAAGCTCCAAGTAACTATCCAGCATGGGAAAACCAAGTGGCATACATATTTGACCAAAGCATAAATGCAAGAAAGGCTAAATGTCAAGCAATGACAATAGACATAGATCGGTCCAAAGCATGCCAGCCAAATGCCAGTGAAGAACGACCAAGTTGGAGACTAATCCAAGCTCAAAAGCATTCCGAAACCAAGAAGAAGCATTTGACAACCTCCAAATACATCGGTATGATTATTCAAAACTCCAATAAGCACCCCGTATCCATGAACCAATGCATACACCAAGTAAATTAGCTTCAGCCCACTGTATTATAGCAACCAATTTACTGTTTAATGAAGCTCAAACAGTGCTCAAATATTCTCCAAATCAGTCCGAAAGCATAGACATAGCATCCCATAACATCCGGGCATCAATAGGCATCAAATGGGCAATGCCAAGAAGCATCAAATAGTAAATGTCAAGTGCTGCCCTGTTTTGACAATCCTAGGACTATGTATACAGCAAGGGTTGAAGGGAGAAGCACTCGAATCAATCACCAAGAGCAAAGCACTAATGCTGTGGGGTCCAACAATGATCGAAAAGGTTGCCAAGAGTGCCGGGAAGCTGATGAAGAGCAAGAAAATGCCAGGAGCAGGTTAGCCCAGCCCCTTAAAAATGAACTAAATTTTATGTTGGTTGTTCGTGGGGGTTGGGGGGTCTTCAACAGTCCTCGGGGGCACTTGGAAATATTGAGGGGGCTGCAATGGAGCCCGGGAAGAAGCCGATGAAGGTTCGAAATCTCGGGGAGGAGGTGGGAGATCAAAACATACCTGCAAATGAAGGTGCCATGGCTGCCATTGAAGCTCGGGTTGAATCTCTTCAAATCCAAGTTGAAGAAAATTCTGGGCAAGCTCCAATGCCTTTGCTCTGATACCAGTTGAAAGGAAAGTAGAACCCAAGAGGAAGAAGCTTGGTGGTGAGAGCTATGGCGGATGGAGAGTAAGAGCCAAGAGAGAGAGACACTCAAAAGTGGGAACTCCAACAACCACAATGTGTGGCCAGGCCTTCCTTTATTCAAATTGTCATTAAAAGAATAAAGAATAAGTGACTGTGACGGGCGCCTGCCACTTGCAGTGTGCAATGGCGGGTACTGTCAGTGTAATAATACACGGGCGGCTAGGTGGAGGCGCCTTTACCCCCAACAAGAGGCTTACATGCTATCATACCATATTTGGATAATATATCCAAGCTATAATAACTTTGGGATAGCCATATACCATCATTGCATCTTATTACCTCAATACCAAGAAAGTATATTAGCTCACCCAAATCCTTCATCTCAAACTTCTTCAAAAAGTCTTTAACTTTAGCAATCCCACTATCACTATCACTGTAATAATCAAGTCATCCACATAGATGACTATGATGACCAAGCTTGCGTCTCCCTTACTCACATAAAGTGAGTGGTCAATATCAAAAACATAAAAGCTAATGTGGACAAGATTCTCTCTAGACTTGTCAAACCATGCTCTAGGTGCTTGCTTCAGCCCATAGAGTGCTTTCTTTAACTTTCACACATATGTGGAATGCTTTAAATCCTTATAAACTATTGGTTGCTCCATATACACCTCTTTTGGAAATTCAGCATGCAAGAAGGCATTCTTGAGATCCATTTACTACAAATTCTAACCTTTGGTTGTTGCCAAAGTAATCATACATCTAACAATTGCCATTGACGAAGGAAATTCGGTATGGCAGCCTCTATACTATGCCAAACTCCCTTCTGCCACAAAGTGAATGAGATAAGGGCACCACCTAGCCATGGAAGAGCGGACTAGGACGCTATGCAAGAGGGAGAGGAGATTGTAAGGGAGAAAAGATGGAAACTAAGAGAGGAAGAGAGAGAGAGTGAGTGAGAATGAGAGAACTACGAAAAAATAGATGAATCAATAAACTTAAGAGATGGAGAAACCTCAGGACATAACCAATATACACAATATGGATGCCAATATCTTGGGCTTATTACATTGTAGAGCACACATAAGCTATAGTAAGAGAAGGAATTCCATAAGCTCATGAAGGTGAATGGGGAAGGCTCAATAGGGCTAAAGGAGGCCTCTTTGCTCTCTCTCTTCTTGCAAATTACAAAGGAGAAGGCCTCTTTATATAGGCCTTGAGGGTGTTTAGGGAGGAGGTTAAGATGTAATAGGAATTAACACCACCAAAGCTGCATTAAGGCGGTTCCACCAATATGGAAGCTCCATCTAGATGTTTTGTTGACCAATTTGTACTTAATCAAGCTCCATCATAGGTGAGTTGTCTCCATTCCCCCCCCCCATAGCTTGAGTCCAAGAGCTCTCCTATAAAAAAATATAGAGAATCTTCATAAAATAAGATCATATCTAGCAATAATAGAGAGAGAGTAATGAGAGTTCATACATTACTACTATAACTAAGGATGATTTGAGGGTGATTTAGGAGGGGAATTCTAATGGTTTATTAGCTTGAGAGAGAGGATAAGAGAGGGGAAAGGGTTGGGGTCTAATGAATGGTGTTTTATGGAAGTGTTAAGTGTGGGGAAGAAAGTATGGATGTGTATTAAATTGGGAGGTGGTCTCCACTGCAGTTGGAAAAAGTTGGCATCCACCATTTTGGCCATATCTCCCGACTCGTAGCTCCAAAAAATTATAAAAAAATACCAGCCGAAACTTCAGCTCACGAGCTACAACTTTCATGTTGAAAAGTTTTTTTGGGTCGGAGTGGAAGTATTTTTAATAAATCTTACAAAATCATGTGCCTGATTTTTCTTCCACTAATGCTTCCAAGAAGGGTCCCATTTGGTTGAATTGTCATAAGGCTCCAAAGTCATGACATTATGAGCCTCACATGCCCTTTGGATGGCTCCAAATCCATTTCATATCTTTCCTTTTCACATTATATATTTTCCCTTCACCTTCCTCCATTGATCTTTACTCTTCACCCCCCCTTGGTAAACCGGTCTATAAAATATTTTCATCCAGTGATGTCTTGGATTTCCCAAGAGGTTGTTCCCACCCTCTTCTTCATTTCAAAGCTCCAAATGTGCAAAAAAACAACAAAATGTTAGACAAATATTTTTTTGTGATTTTCTCGGATCACCATCATAGTAACTCAATTGAATGTCTCTTATAATATATGCCATATGTTTGAGCATAGCCTTTTGCAACTAGCCTAGCCTTATACCTGCTAACCAAACCATCTGCATTATGCTTGATTTTGTAAACCCATTTACAGCCAATAGCTTTCTTTCCCTTAGGAAAAGGAAAAAAATCCCAAGTCTTATTGGCTTCTAATGCAACCATCTCCCCATCCATTGCTGCATCCCAATGAGCATGACCAACAGCATCCTCAAAACAAGTGGGCTTAACATCCACAACTACCTTTACCATATAAGCATAATGGTGAGCTACATCTCCTCAATCTCTCAGACTAAGGGCTAATTGTACATATAGTACCAAATGATATTTTTGGTCCATTAAGACTCCGTGATTCTTTCTTTTTTTATTTCACATAACTATAATTATCATGATCATCATCTAATATATCACCACTAGATACATACCAATTGCTCATCTCATAAAAAGTAACATCCTTGCTCACTCTAAACTCACCTATGACAGAGTTATAATAATGATACCCTTTCTACTCTAAAGAGTATTCGATAAAAATATATTTTTTAGCCTTTGGATCAAGCTTCTTTCATAGCTTATCTACCACATGAACATATGTGATACAGCCAAACACTTTCAAGTGTGACACATCAGGCTTATTGCCTGTAAATCATTTTTTGACGATCATCTCATGAGCTTAGCTGTGGAAGTTATATTCATAATATAGATAGTGGTATATAAATAACTTTAGACTTTTTTTTTGGCATATTCTTTTCAATCACCATAAAATTTGCATGCACAACATGAAGTATATTTTTGCTCACATCTCTGTCATGCGACAAAGGTTGTCTTGCCTACTTACCAAACTGACATGCTTTACACACTTTGTGAAATTCTGTAACTCTAAAAATAGGCATCCCTATAACTAAATTTTCTTTATCATAGATAGTAGTATTCATAGCAAGAATTCCAGCATCTAAATTGAACATGTGGCCAACTCTACTTTCTTTTGTGACCAATCTGTACTTATAATTAAAGTCTTCTACAAAATAACCTTTTGCATTAAATCAAACTTGCAACATTGCTCTACCATTTGGCCAATATACACTTAATTCTTTGTGATTGATGACACATGTAATACATCTGATAGGTTCTTTGTCTAGTTATCATGAAAGGACAAGGGAACCTTTTGAATGTGTGAAATCGGGTGACATGAATTATCACTTGTCTACACATAACCTAGATTTTGTGAATCCTGCACATAACCTAGATTTTGTGAATCTTGCATCTCTCTAAACCATTCAACATGATTGGTCATATGATTAGATGCAACTGTATCAACATACCATACATCATCATGTGTTTCCTTTCCTGGAATAACATTCATCATGTGCTGCAAATAAATAGATGTTCATTTTAGTATTCATTTTGCCATGAATTATCATTGTCTACACATAACCTAGATTCTGTGAATCCTACATCTCTCCAAACCATTTAGCATGATTGGTCATATGATTAGATGCATCTGAATCAAGATACCATACATCATCATGTGTTTCCTTTCCTGGAACAACATTCATCATGTGCTACATAATAAATAGATGTTCATTTTAGTATTCGTTTTGCCATGAATACGATGCATGGTTTCCTTGTTGTAATTTACTAGTGTGCATATAATCCTTCTTAATATAATAATGGATTGCAATATGACCTATTTTTCCACAATAATGAAAAAAAATAGTAGAATTTTCAGAATCTCTATACTTCCTATCAACAACAAGGAGAGGACTTGAGAGAGAGAAAGAGGAGAGAGAGGATTGGAGAAGAGAAAGAAGATGAGATGCAAAAGAGAGAGAAAGAGAGTGACAATGAGAGAGTAGACTAGAAGAGGAGAGAGAAACATAAAAAGAGAGAAAAAGATAGGGAAGATGAAGAGAGATGCCTAGAAGCCATGAAAGGATAGGAGGAGCTAGAAAGAGAATAAGGACAAATTTGCATTCTTGTGTAAGAAAAAATTGATATCATGTACATGTATCCTTTGCCCTTCTATATGCCCCTAATTCTAGTATTTACATTCCATCTCCACTTGGATATTTTTTTCCTAAAAAAAAAAAGGGACTTATTACAAGTTGCAAAGTGGTGGAAAGGGGCAAAGTACTTTGCATGGATTGAAAATAAATTGGCCTAACATTCAAGGATCTACCAAAGTACAACTAGAGGCCTGAGAATCATGTACGAAGCATTGTTAGCCATTTGGAAATATGAAAATGAAATCTTGGATCATGCCATTAAGAGCTCCTCTTGGATGGAGACTTTGTGTTGTCTAATGTAGACCTTGCTATACTAAATCTGTAATAACTTTGGATTGGCTGATTCAAATAAAACATCCTATAGCTCTAGGGAAAGCTCTCTTGAAGTACTTTCAAGTTGTACGACTCACATATCTTGGACATAAATTCAACATTAAATTTGGCCCAAAATAGAGATTTGTTCTACAATGAAACAAAGCTCACTAGTTAGCATGATATTGTCTCAAAATTCTTGAAGGTAAGGATATCATTCCCAAAGTAATGCTGGTCCATGTAGAGAGTTAAGTCTAGCCCTTAGCCTCTTGGATCAAAATGAAATGTGACATCTCGTCCATGCATTAAAATAATGACCACCAAATCATAGATATAATCATTCATAATACAATATGTATGCACTTTTGAATCCACAAAATCATAAGCAACTAAGTCAAATATAAGCCCATGGTCATGGTCTTCCTCATCAAAAGTTTCATAGACTGTAAGTTTAAACCCTTTATCTTCTGCTTGATCAACATCAAAAGTTTCTTTAGCATAACTATCTTCATTCTCTTCATCTAAAAAAGCAAGTACCATAAATATCCTTGCATTCTTTCTCTACACATATCTTTGTGATTAGAATAATTGGTTCAACACATCTATATCATAACCTGGGCATGCAATTCTCTGATATGATCACTGGTTAAGAGCTTTACGGGTTTTAAACACAATGTTTCCCACATCATCACTATATAGATAAGCAATAGAATAACTATACTATTGTCCATGGTACTCATGAGAAGCATATGGTTGAGAAGGAAATGAATGCTTCTCACAGTCATATTGCTACCCATATAGATAATGGTGTCCCCACAAGAGAGTGATTGGCTATACTCATTGCTGTACATATTTAGCATTGATTGTAATAAGTCTTGTTGAGCTATCGCATCATCCATAGCAATTGATACAACCAACATATACTTGTCATGTGCACGAATTAAACCCTCTTGCAAAACAACATTACCATAAATATTGATGAGAGCTTTCAAGATGCATGACTATACCAAGTGATTGATATGAGATATCAAGTGTTGGGCAAGTGCTCCTTCTTTCCAACTACATCTACAACTTCATTCAATTTCTCAAATGATACTCATAATTTTGCTACTGGATGCCACTTGCCTCCTATAAGACACTTCAAAGTCAATATTTCCTTGTGGCACATGATGAGGATCAAAACCATGTGAGTAATGCTCTTGTTGAGACATCTCTTGCATCATAAACGAGAGTTGTGGAAGTTTTCCTACCATTGTTGTTTGTAATTCTAACCAATAGTAGCATTACTACTATTGTTGCCACAATTGGTACCATTGCCAAAGCAATAGTGGTATCAAGGGAGTTGAGGAAGAAATAGGCTTGTTTGATAAGAGTCTGATCCCAAGGACGTGGATAGACTAGTTTAGGTCCAAATAGCATGGTGTTCATTCTCTTCCATGAATGCACTATCAATAATTGGTCCTATTGAAACTTGAATGTTGTATGTTTCTAAGCCTTGCTACTACCACCTAGTTCAAGGTCTTTAGCCTACACTTCTACTGCATCTTCAATAGTCCAAGCATCTTTCTCATGGATACAATTGCCATTTCCATAGATACACACTATCTAAAAGCAACATCACAAGAGATGTTGACACAAGGAATTCCAATTCCAATACGTACTCTAAATCCTAGTACGAATTAGTAATATGCTTTTCTTATACCTCTTCTACTGAGTTAGACAAGTTTTGTGCAACAAACTTCTTCAAGATTTTCATTTGTGATGATTATCACTTGTGACCTTACACTTATATGAATGATCCAAATGATATAGCCTTTATTTAAACAATCAATGTTGATGGCAAGTCCACTCTGAAAAGAAAGTATGCACCTCACAAGACAATTACCTATCTCAAGGCATCGGTTTATGTGTTTAATCCTCCTTGGTAGAGCAAGAAGTAAATGTGAACAAAGAATCCTTCTTTCCATAATCTATTTCATCATCAAGTTTTTCTTAAGGTAGCTTGATGAACCTTATATCCTTGTCACTCTAGTTGTAGAGATTGCTATTGATGCAAATTAAGCACAATCCAGTAGTGCTGAACCAATCTAGTAGTGGTGAACTTGTCATAAGAACAACAGATCAGCTATCAATAGTTGCACTCCAAGCCCTTAAGATTGCTGGCAAGGTCAGACCTATTCAAGCCTACAAACTATTGTTGCCATGCTTCCTATTAGCAATAACTATAGCAAGAGTCATGAACTCTAATAGAAGATTTGCTTGGTTGTCATGAATAGGTAATGAAATCTGAAGTCATGGAGCTGCATATCAAACATGTTGCTACACCCTGGGGATTTTTGACATATGTGCATATCACACTTATTGCTGCACCCTTTTCCAAGTGATGCAGCTTTTGAATTATGCAGCCTTTTGAAGTGATGCAGCCTTTCAATTATGCTTGGTAGTAACTTCTTCCATCATCATCAAGACTGCCACTGGCAAAGCCCTATTAGGCCACATTGAAGAAAGGAGTATGGCCTTCCTCTTGAATAACATCAGCAATGATTTTAGTATCTGCAAACTATATTCCAACAATGATTTTAGTATATGCCACCTTGTAGACAAGTCCTTGATACGATGATCATGCCTAACATAAGCAAAGCTTTTTTTTCTTTGGAACAGGTTGTTGTGCTGCCACTATGAATGCTAGTGTATTTTAGCATATTTTCAAATTATTTTCAAAGATCTCGAGGTATGCCTTTCCAATCTCAAAAGAGTATGTGGAAACCAACATCACCAAGCTCAAACAAGGCACTACACTTTCTCCATTGTTTTTGTGGATTTTTTGGAAAACTCAAGTATATTTATGGGAGTGTTGCCCCTTTGATTGTAGCTGAAGTTTTTACATGACATGAAGAATAGTCATTTCTTTCCATCCCATATCATTCATCATCTTCTAATCAAGTCGAATGCAAGCAAATTATATTTTCTTTAAATCAAGGAAGTCTTAGCTTCAGCACTACATCTTTTACTCTTTCAATCTAGGGTACTATCAAATCCTTAGATGCTTGATAGCCATCAACTACTTTAGCACTAGTCCCAAAATGGAAGTCTAGAGCTTCTTTTGATGAATCTACAGACTACAACATCAGGTGCCCTTCTTAAATATAACCATGATGAATCTATAAATTGCATCAAGTGCCCTTCCTAGAGACATCTAGTTGTACCCTAATGGTATCATAATAGATTTCTCTTGAATGATCTACCCTAACCAAAAGATGCTTCATGTCCTATTATAGCCTTCAAGATGGAGGGTTCACTTATATTGACAAGCCATTGATCTTGCTCTTCAACTTGTTTAGAAATAACATGCCTTTTAGCTATAGTGGCTAGAAGTGAGGACATATAATGAATGGAAACAAAAACATATGGCTTCTGAGAGGTAATTGTTCACTGACAAGAAATTCCAGATTGTCAATACAACTTACTGGAACCAGTGGCACAAAGGAAGAGTTTCCTGAGAAATTCAAGGCTATGATTTCTAGGGGTTTTAATCATGATGTCAATCTCTCATGAGTTGATATTACTAATCAAACAACCATGCAGAAGGAGAGGTAGAAAAAAAAAGGCAAACTTCTTGAAAGAACAATTATGCAAAAGTATGGCATTGAGAATCTTAATAAGGCTTCTGGAAAGGCAAAAGCATAAGTTGTTGGAGGTGCCTATCGAGAAATCATAGCTCTGGTCCTCTGGGGTATTGATAACATCAAAACCTAGGGGGAATATCTTTCCCAAGTCCTATGGCTACTCGGAGTAGAGCCTAAATTTGATGTAGATGTGTAGAAATAGCTTGATCAATGGCCTTGACTACCTAAAATAGGGCACCAAAAGCTTGTCCTCTATCCTTCTAGGGTCATGTATATGGAGAAGAAGGACTTGCCTCTATCATTTGATGTCCCATATGTTGCTTGAAAATTTTTCTACAGTTAGTGTTGGGCCTGTAAGAAGGACTTTTCTTCTGCACATAGCTACTCTTGTGTCTCTTGGAGCTTTAACATCAGTTCCTCTCTCTCTACGTCTCTCATCCTGGGTTTGTTTTCCCACAACAACAAAGTCAAGAAATTCTGCATATTCTGTTTCTTTGTCCATTTTGTACAAATGTCCCTTCCAACTATGCTCTCCAACACCAAACATTTGCTAGAGCCGATTTGCAATTCCTGGACTATCTCTACGTTCTTTCTATTTGTCAATAGCATCTTGTAAAGCCTATAATCCTTCATCACAACTTGCCAAAACATTAAGAGATGACTTCCATGTATTGTTTAAGCTGGATCCACTAGGTGTTTGCATGACTCCATATCCAAGGGATCTGGAGATACTTCACTCTGCTTGTTTGAAAGAACTTAAGATAGTTGTGATTCCCATGTCTAAAAAGGCCAAACTTCACTTAGTGCCAATGAATTGGAGGAAAAAGTAATATCCATGCTTCTAGGGATTTGTAATAATGCCAAGATTGTATAGCTCATGCTTGACCATGCTCAATATGAGGTGTCTAGCCTTTGTTTTTTATCTTGATGAAACTTTGGTTGTTGCAAACATGCTGCGCTCATTTCAAGATCATATTGATGCACTTGGATCCAAAATCAAAGGTGAGATAGACTCACAAAAACTTTCACGCATGTCCTTAGAATCTAAAGCATGTAAAAGAATAGCATATTCATTAGGGATTGGGCCATTTGAGGGAGAGAGAAAGATCTTCTTCTCAAGCACATTCACCAATCAATAATGGTTTTCCTGACCTGCTTGCTTCCCATTTCCTCATACCCTTATTGAATGTCTTGCCCAGGCTCTTGACCTTCTTCATGAAAAACATTCTATCATTTTTTTGGCTTTGGGAGTACAAGCACTTTGTGCATATGTGTTGAGATATCGAGCTCCACTCGTGATACGCCAGGGTGACCGTTGTGTATTTATGTCACCGACTTGTCAGTTGCAGACGCGGTTGGTACACCGCCCATGAATAATAGCTACATGATAGCTATCCTTATCTACTCTAGTTCATGGCTCACTTAGTATGCCACCTTAGTTAGTTGAGTTTGGTTTAAGACCCATATATAGGGTTCTTCTATTTCTTTTTATGAGTGTTCTTTTTGGCTTACACAACTAAGAAGAGGAAAACTGTTTTCAGCCTCCACTCTTGTGTGTATTCCCCCATTGTGCAAGCAAGAAAGCTACAAGTGAGACTCCTTCCTTCTCTCCCACAATCTTGACAATATGCCACTAGTAGCACCTTGGAGATGCTTTCACTCGGTGGTAGCAAGCAGTTCTTTAGAAGTCATGGTTGCTCAACAAGATCAGTTGATTTGCAAGCCTTTTATAAACATCTGTGCTAAACTATGCTTGCATCAATTTCATTGTGTTGAGCCTCCACCAGACTTTGCAAGCCTACATCAGTGTGTATTATGCTAGCACATTGATATTTTTGGATCTTCTCATATTTGGTAACATTATGAAACCTCCTAGATCTATAAGATCAAGAGCCAAGGCAGCTTAGGTCTTGAAGTAAAGGTTGGTGTTGTTTTCTTGAGATCTCATTGTGATGGAAAAAATAGGCTTGAAATTCTAACATATATTGTGCTGTTGTCTAGTAGCTCATGTGGCCATTTTCCCCTCCTATATGGTGTTCATATTGAAGCTCTTAATGCATAAGCTCCCATGGTGGAATCTTAGATGCATGATCTTCATAGAAAAAAGATGAATGAATGGATTTCTAAAAAGCACTCCATGAAAAATTGAAGAGAAGCTTGAGAAGAAAAGATGAAGCCCTATTCTTTGAAAAAGTAACCAGGTCTTTAGTCATCACCTCGAGGGGGGGGGGGGGGGGGTCACTCATGAATATATGTATACATAACGTGAGTTCAAAATAAGGTGTATTTAAAATACTATTTTTATACATTTTTTACATACAAAAGGGTGTCATATAAAAGGGCTACTTACAGATTGAATAGAAAAGGGTTGTGTTTTATTCAAGAAAAAATTACAGATTAGGATATCTATAAATAGGCCATGAATGCACGTTATATCGAGGATATATATATATAGTGAACCCTCCGAGGTCATCACTAAAGCCTACAACCCTACTTTACCAAGTACCTCCAAAAATTGCATGAAAATTTTATGATGACTTGCTATTTTGTCTATTCACTGCCATATATATCCCTTTCATCTTCATAGATCCCCTGATTTTTCTACTTCCAACTGCAAATATCCTCATAGTTATTGCTAGTAACTATCCATGTCTTTGTTAGAATGCTAGAAGGTACTCATATGAGCATGTACTTAGAGAATATCTAGGAAGACAATATCTAGATATTTAGGAGAACTAGATAAGATCATTCTCCATCTCATTGTCTCATTGTCTCTCTCTTTCTCTCACCATCACTTTCACTACATGGTATCAGAGCTCACCAAGTTCCTGATGGCCCAGCATTCTCTATCGTCCACAAACTTAGAGGTGGCCCTAGGTTCTTTCGTGCATCTTAGTGCTCATATTATCTTGTCTACATCTCTATTTTCACTCATTAAGTTTGCAACACGTGATTGAGAAGATTTCTTCACCATAAAAGTTATTTCCATATCAAAAAATTCAAGAAGGATTTTTCCATGTAACAAAAAAGTCTCTATATCAACAAGAAGGTGTTTTTCTTTGAGAAGATTCATAATGAAGTCTATATCTCAAGGAGAGATACTTCAAAGAGTATTTCTACATCAAGTTTCAATATTTGGTATCTATATTTGAGCACAAAGTGTTGCTATCCCTTCAAGGATTATCTTGATAAAATCCACATGCCAAATTTTATGTCTTGTGCATCTATCTATCAAGTGGAAGTGGGACTTGGACCCACATAAGCCCCATTTGGCATTCCACTACAATAGCAAGTATTATTCTCTATCATCTTGGAGTGGAAACTATGCAATATTCATGTATTTGTGTGTCATTGGATCCTATCCTTTGAGAGACTACTATTACTCTTACAAATCTATTGAAGAGTTGGAAATCTTATCGTTTTGATCTTTCATCAAGAATATACATGCCAACATTAATGTAATGAAGAAGAAGAGGAGGAGGAAGAGTGAAGTAGCTTCAGATAGCACATGCAGCAACACAGGACTGCCTCAAATCTTCACCATCACCCAGTTGGTGCCATCTTGCCATCATCTACAATAGTTGCCAATCAACATCAATTGCTTGGTCCTAGTCTAGCATTAAACAAGAATCCTCCCAACTCCACTACAGGCCCTGGACTACAACACTGCCCGGCTAGTACTGTATCTTGCTAAAATGTCTATAGTCTAGCATTAGGCAAGAATCCTCCCAACTCCACTACAGGTCGCGGACTACAGTAGTGCGTGGCTAGTACCGTATCTTGCTTGAGTCACGAGCTCAAAGCATGCCATAAATCTACTTGTTGATGCAGTTGTAGTGCCTCCTAGTCCAGTGCCATCAACCGCCAACTTCCCCTATCAATATCAAGCCTCATCACAGCATAAGAAAAAGGGGCATCTCTCTATCAACCATGATTCTCTCCCTAAAATGTTAACACGCAGCAATAGTCTTTCACATGTAGGCTTGCTTTCCTCCAATACACTACTAGTGTGCCTCCAGCCACATATAATTCTTTTCTATCGTCTTCACTCCCCTACCCTACTCTGGCCCAATTTGCCTTGCTATGGTGATGATCAAGTGCCTACTTCTGTTACTCTAGCAGAAAAAGAAAAAGTCATGGATTGTAGGACTAAGGTCGCAATCCTTGGGAAGAAGTTTCAAATCCTTGGGCCCTTGACTATTTGCTTCTCTTCATCATTAGCTTTTCTACTGAACAAAGGCGCCCAACATAGTGTCAGTCCTCTCTCTCCCTAGCCACACATAATCAATATTTTCTCACCTAACTCTAAGGCTTCTCATTAAACTCATTCATCCTCACCTCTTATTTTGAGCCTTATCCACATCGTAGCCTTCTCTCTTATCTATCCTTGTTAGATAACACCATGCAACACATATGTTCCATGCTTGTATCCCCATTAAGTCCATTGTTCACTCTCTCTTGTCAACTAGTGGAATATATAGAAAATTCTCTCATGGAAAACCCCAATTCTCTAATAAATGAAGGCTCCTCACATCCATCTCTCTGTGACTCTTCCATTTTGTGCTCTTCTACTCTCAACTTATCCATCCAAGTATGTTCTAGGTCTCCCAGTCACTCTCAATACTACAATGTTTGTCATCCCTATCAGGCTCTCCTCTTACATTGTGAAATAGAGGACTCTACCTCAATTGGAACAACAATTGAAGAAGGGGACACTCTTTGCACCTTACATCTTGAGGCCCAAGAAGGCATTTCCCATGGCCTCTCTATTGAATTGTATTCTTCAATACATTTGGATGGTACTTTAGTGGCAAGAAGATGGCAACACCTTGTGACTCTCTCAATTAACAATGTGGATATGCCTAATGTTCCTCATCAACTCTTATTGGATATTTCTACCAGCCTTCAAGGTCACTCCCTCATTAGGTACATTGCTTCTGCTTACCTTGCATCTCTGTGTTCTATCCTATTTCCTTACATTTGTCACTCAACATCTAGTATTTTAAAAAAAAATTCTTCATTCTCAACATCACATCCCAGTCCTTATCTTACACTCTCTCAATGGGCTCAATATCCTCATATTCTTATGGTCATACACACACTCCACTTCAACTATGTGCCACAATCTCTTGACCAAATGCAATTACACATACTCTTAGCTTCCACCTTCAAGATTCTCACAATGTTTCCAAATTCACATAAAAATCCTATCTCCTTGAGTTTCTCATTTTCACATCACTACTTCTCAATGTGCAATCTTGAATCCCTATACATGATGTTATCCTACCATCACATTTCATCCACACTATATTTATTTATGTCCCATCAATCCCAATCTACCAAATCATCATTTCTTTCTATCCTATCCTATCCGACCTTCCTCTTGAGAGTGGAATTTTGGTGCCAGAAAGTGCTTAAAAATAGCTAAAAATTATGAATATCAAGGGAAAAATATTCACCGTCAAAGGCGGCGGCGACCTAGGACGATTTTAAGCGCCAAAGTGCTTTAAAGGCGCCCGAGAGACACTTGTTAATTTTTCATAAATTTTCAGACAGTTGTGCGGGTTGACACGAGCTACTAGCCAATGCGGGATGCCAAGTCGGATGCCCAGGATTTTTCAGAGTTCAATTCCGAGCCCAGACGGGGAAATGGCCAAGAATTGGTTAAGATTTGAAAGGGTGGCCACAACATGGACCAAAGGGGGGGTGCCCTTTGGGGGAATTTTAACCTCCAACCAAAAGGCATGCATTGTGAAAAAAAAAAATCGTGGGATGGAGAAGAAAGCGTGATCAACAGAGGGCACCGATTTTTTCGCCATGGATGGAGAGAGGGCATCATGGCTGTTACACACACCCTGCCTAATGGATTATGGGGCTTCATTCCCCTCTGTCTGTTGATCTTATCGTTGTCCTTCGCTCCTCAATTGATGGCCTGAATGCTGAGATAGAAATTCAGTCTTTCTCTCTCCTCCCTCTCTCTCTTCTAAGGGGGAATTCATGTGGGAAGAAGAAGGAAGAAGAAAGAATGGTGGAGGCTTGTCGGGCATGGATCGGATTGCTTCCCGGGCTGGAAATGGTGAATTTTGATCGTGCTGAGCATGAAGTGCTGCTGATTTTCAGATTTGCAACCATGGACATGAAACCCGAAACACGCAAATAAGCGGTAATTCAATTTCTTCAAAGGAAATTTGAGATTTTATGGCTTTTGATTGATAAAATGTTGTTCATGCGGGCTAAACATTGTTTATGTTGCTGTTTTCTATGAGCACTTGTTGATCATAATCAAAAAATCAGAAAAACATGCATCTTGTGGCTCAAAATAATATACTAAAACACGTAAAATATGGAAAATCAAGGGAAAATGATGTTTTGGGCATAAAAATGGGAAAATGAATAGGAACACCAACTAAATTTTCATTTTTGCTGCAAGAAGGAACTAAGGGTCACAGCCCATAACCTGTTTTGAATTTTCAGTAATTAAATAATGCAAAAAATAAGGAAAAATACAAGGAAAATAGAGGAAAATCACTAAAAATAGGGAAAAATGCATTTTGGGTGCGGAAAATTAATGAAAATTAAGAACAATGTTTGTGAATGTTTGTGGGGACTGAAGCATGAGGATTTGCCTCAGTTCAACCCCACCTTCTTGTTCTAGTGTGTTTTTCCCGCTTTTTACACATAAAATGATGGCAAAATGCCCTATAAATCTATACAACAATACAACATTTGATCGATGGGAGGGTAGAGTGGTTAAAGTGTGTCTAAATGTGGAGTAAAATGATGAAAAGATTGCTGCCTTGTTTGCATGCCATATAGGTCAGTGAATAATTATAAAATAAGGGCCTAGTAGCACGAGGGTTTCCTTGGTGCTAGGTTTGTGCAACGCCACATAAGAACGGTAGTTGAAAATCATTGAAAGGATGTTATCCACATGTGCACAATATTGATTTCATAATTGTCTGAGCACTTGGCATCCACAATATGCATAAATCATGGAAATATTTAAAGGTATCAGAAATCCTGGATGCACAGCAATTGTTTTCATTAGGACCTTGAACCACGTTGAGTGAGAGACAGGACACCCTAAGCCATAGGCTAGTCGTGGGGTCTAGGGAAAAGTGAAGTAAGGACAATGGTACATTCCTGTATACGATTAAATGGTACCTCGAGTGGATTTTGTGCAACATGTTTATATGTTGAGCGACGCATCGAGGGGCCAATCTCCAAGGTGTAGGAGAGTCGCAGAGGGGTGGCAGCATTCAATCATTGGAGGACCCCTTATGTCTGTGCTTTGTGCCATTAGGCAATGTGTAAGGGACTCCCTCTTAGGAGTAGTGGGTGATAGAAGAGTGGACTACAAACGACGTAATACAAACGCAAGATGTCTAGGAAGGCAATTTATGTGTCATCAACGCTCCTGGCCGCGAGGCCGTGGGGTTGTTGTGCGCGTGAGATAGAGGTCTGGCTAGTGCACGAGCCAGTGCCGGCCCGTTCTAGGTTCCATCAGTGGTGCGTCTGCCGGGAGCCCCTCAAAAGTGGCGGTCCTCGAATCCTGGTTATCTAGGGACCAACTAGCAGTTTATGCCAAAGGATACTGAGATTGATCCGTTATTTATTGATAAGCATCATCTAGCAAAAAGCCAAAAGCAAGAAAGAGACGAAAGAGCTAGGCGACGTGCTAAAATTTTTAGGAGATATTCCTCTAAGCGTAGCGGTGCTGAACCCTTACGAGGGAGTGGATCTAGTGGTCTTGGGGCCACAAGCAGTAAGTTAGGAGAAGGTGGAAGCTCTGGTGCTCCCCTTCCTTCCATAAGCTAGTCTACATCAAGTGCGGGAGGTGCAACCCCACCGTCCCCTATTCGTAGTGCAAATCCAATTTTCATTATGGCGCAGCCTATTGCAATTCCAGCAGGAACGACGGATTTTCCGGCCCTAGGTTACCCGCTACCCATTTTTAATGGGCTAGTTAAGGAAGATGCGGAACTCCACATTAGGGAGTTTCAAAAGCTGATGTTTAACTGTCGCATTCAAGAAGAAGGACATTTAATGATGTTCTTCAACATGACTCTCAAAGGAAGAGCCGCTATATGGTATCATGGTTTAGAAGCCGGAACCATATTGAATATTGATGCATTTTATGGAGCTTTTCGAAGGGAGTTTGCCCGTGAAAGGGGTGGGCAATATTGGTTGCGTGTACTCAATGTGACCCACCAAGAATCACACGAGGATATTTGTGCTTATGCGAAAAAGATAAAAGAGGTTTTCCGTAAGTTGGACACCTCTATTCCTATCCCCGCAGCTGCCCAATTGCAATATTTCCTACATGGTTTGGACTTTAACATCCAATTGCAGTTGAGTAGTGTCCCCTTGGGGGATATAGATACTGCCATTACACGAGCACAAGAGGTGGAATCCCGACTACAAGTAGCCTATGCTTCTCGAGGCAATTCGAATATGGGTTTAGTATTGGGAAACAATATGGCAATGGCCAATGGCAGTAGTGGCCAACGGATAGTGATGGCTAACCCTAATGGGAGAGGGAACATGATGCAGAATGTCCCTTTATTACTAGCTCCCCCTAGCATGTCGATGCCTACGGGCAATCAAATGGCTCTGAATGGTGGAGGCTTGGCGATCAATTCTAACATCATGCCTGTGGCCCAACAACCAGTGCCTAATCGAATTGTTAGGCCGATGGAACGACAGGGTAATGACCAAGGCTATGAGTCGAGCGCTTCCAATGGTCTTAGCGAGGTTAAGGACATGATCAAGCATTATACCGACATGATTACGAAGCAATATCGGCAAATAGCCGTTGATGTCAACTTCCTTTAATTTTTTTTTTTTTGATAGGAAGTAGATACCCAGATGAGGGTGCACCTTCGAGGTTTAGTTGCAAATGGTGTGGTGGGCAGCACTATCCAAGAAATTGCCCAAATGTTAAGTGCAACATCTGTGGAAAATTCGGCCATTTAGCAACTGCTTGCTGGAATAAGATCAGTTCCCTCCAGCGAGGTAGTCGGCAACCAGGGCCTGTTAATCATCGTGCCCAAGGAAATGATTCCCAGCGAGAAGACGGGCCTAAACAAATACTCGAGCGACCAAAGACTACAGTGGACAAGCTACCGAGTGGTAGTGGGGTTAGTTTGATTGAGGCTGTACGCATTAATGATGCTGAAACCTCTAATCTGCGAGCTGTTCTTACAAGAGGTCAAAAGGGTAGAGAAGCCGACAAGGGTCGACGAAAACCCTAAACAAGGCGACAAAGGAACGCAAGTTTTGGATCCTGCCATGGAAGGGGGACCTTTGAAGCCCGTAGAAAGTAAAGCCGAGAAGGAACCACCAAAGAAGAAGGTGAAAGTTAATAAAGAGGCAATAAAGCCCGTTCAGCAACCTAAAGAGCAGATGGTTTGGCGTGAAAAGAGAGCTCTATCGAACTATCATGAATTCGATTTGGCGATCTCTCTTTGTGAAGTCAAGCCGGATGTGAATCTTCTGCAGCTTATTAAGCTTTCCCCAGGAGTACGCAAGGAATTTAGAAAGATCCTACATATCGGGTATATCGTAGAACCTTTGGGTATTGCGCGAGTTGGTGATGACTGGTTCGAGCATGCTGAGAAGCATTGCCCAAGGGTTGCACCCTATGTTGATGGGATATTAGTAGATTATGCCATTGTCGACACGGGATCATCTGTTAACATTATGAGTTCTGAACTGATGGAAAGGTTGGATCTTGCGATCCAGAAAGATACCTCCACAATTCTTAGAATGGCAGATGATAGTTTGAGACAGCCGGAAGGCTGCATTACTAAGGTCCATGTCACTGTTGCAAATGTAGAATGCATGTTGGACTTTAGGATGATTCGTTTTGCAGGCCGTCCAGGTTACCAAGTATTACTTGGGTGACCTTGGATCTTGCAAGCGGACTGCCAAGTAGATATACCCGCATGTCGACTAATATTCGGTAGAGGTGCCCAGCATGTGGTGGTTGATGCTTATCCTGAGTCCCCGCAGAGTGAAAGAGCTCCTCTATCCTATACAGAATTGGAGACATTAGAGGATTTATCGGCCAGTGAGACATCATCGAGTGATGAGTCCAAAGAGGGATCCACCATGGAAGACATCTATCAGATCACTTTGAATGAGCCGATAGAGGGCCAAGATCGTATAAGAGATGCAAATGTTATCGAGCTAGACCTTGGTACGCCTGATGATTCACGGCCAATCAAATTAGGTTCTATGCTCAGTATAGCAGAAAGGGAGGACTATGTGGCCTTGATTCAGGAATTCCGTGATATCTTTGCCTGGAGTTATGATGAGCTGAGAGGCATTCCTCCTAGTCTTGCTGTTCATACAATTCCGTTGAAAGAGGGCAGTCACCCTATATGATAGAAAGTAAGGCGTATGCCTTTCGAACTGAGGGACGGGCTGTTTGAAGAGTTACAGAAGCTTCGGAAAGTGGGTTTGATTTTTCCTGTGCAACACACGGAATGGTGTTTGCCGGTTGTGATAAGAAAGAAGAATAATAATCAAATCCGATTGTGTGTAGACTTTAGAGAGCTGAATAAGCAGACAGTTAAGGACTACTACCCGTTGCCATTTATTGACCAGATTTTGGATCAATTAGCAGGTAGGGAAATATATTCGTTTATGGATTGCTTTGCAGGATATAACCAGATGGCAATTGCAAAAGAGGACAAGTTGAAAACAACTTTTATTACTGTATTTGGTACTTTTGCGTACCATGTGATGGCCTTTGGTTTATGCAATGCGCCTGGTTCGTGGCAACGAATAGTAGATAAGACATTCGGTGACATATCCCCTAAAGAGTTGAAGGTGTTTATTGATGACTTAGGGGCTGCCACCGTGAGAGAAAGGTAGTTGATCATTTTAAGAAAATGTTTTGAGCACTGTAGACAATTTTGCATCGCCCTAAACCCACGGAAGTGTGTTTTTGGAGTATCTTATGGGCTATTGCTGGGTCATGTGGTCAGTTCGGTAGGAATTGCGATAGACCCCGAGAAGGTCAAAGTTATAGTTGCCATGGGTCCACCACGCACTCGAAAGAAGTTCATAGCTTTCTGTCTTCGGTTGGTTATTACCGTAGATTCATAAACGCCTTGGCAGAAAGAACATTGCCGCTTACGAATTTATTGTCCTTTAGCTGTTCGTTTGAATGGGGTGACCCTTTTAAGGTAGCATTCGAGGATGTAAAACAAGAGCTGGCAAGAGCTCCCATTTTAAAAGCACCTAAAAGAGGAGAGGTGTTCTATATATTCTCAATAGCCACCATGTATAGTATCAGCCTGCTGTTTAGCCCAAATTTGGGAAGAGAAGTGGTACCACCCGATAACTTTTGCCAGCCGGAAGCTGGGGGTATCCAAAATCAATTATACCTACATGGAGAAGTTATGTCTAGCGATGGTCTTTGGGACCAAGAAATTCAGGCATTATATTCTCTATGAGAAAGTCGTGCTTTATACGAAGGCGGAGGGGCTTTGACTATTGATGAATAAGCTACAGCCGCCTGATCGTCTAGCAAAGTGGTTGATCACTTTGCAGGAATTTGATTATGAAATCAAGAGTAAGCCACCAAGGTTGCAAGGCATCGTGGAATGTCTTGTGGACTTTGGGGAGCCGAAAGAATCTGTGGCTGAAGGTAGTGACATGGAGTTGTTATTTAAAATAGATACGGCATCTATTCCCTCCTGGTATGTTGCAATAACACATTATTAATCGACGGGAGAGGCGGGATCCGAATTATCTAAAGCTGAGAGAAGGAAAACTAGGCAGCAAGTGTTAAAATTCGCCTTGATCGCAGGCACATTATATCGGCAAGGGGTTGATGACATCTATCGCCGATGTGTGATGCCTGACGAGGTGCCATTCATTTTGAAAGAGTGCCATGATTCTTCTTGTGGCGGCCATTTTGCTGGATGGCTTACAGCACAAAAGGCTTTAAGAGCAGGTTATTGGTGGCCTGCCATCTTCCAGGATGCATTTGCGTATGTTAAGAGATGCGATATTTGTCAACGACATGATAGTCGAGAGAATAGGAAATGACCACTCACCCCTATTATGGCGATACTTCCATTTGAGAAGTGGGGTATAGACTTTGTGGGTCCTATTACTCCGTCGTCGACTACGCAAAAGAGGTACATCATTGTAGCAACTGACTACTTCACAAAGTGGTCAGAAGCATGTGTAACAAGGAAAGATGATGCTAAAGAAACTACTAGTTTCCTTTTAGAGCAGATAATATGCCATTTTGGTCCGCCGAAAGAATTAGTGTCGGACCGCGGAACCCATTTCCTGAATAAGGTGATGAAAGGTTTGACAGAAATGTGGCAAATCAAGCATAACAAGAGAACCCCATATAACCTGCAAGCCAATGGGCAAGTTGAAAGCACCAACAAGCAGCTTGTGGGCATCCTGTCCAAAGTTTTGTCGGAAAAGAAACGAGATTGGGATAAAAAGTTATACGTGGCAGTGTGGGCCTATAATACGACTTTCAAACGCGCCACTAGCCATACCCCGTTCAAGTTAGTATATGGGGAGGAGTGTGTCTTGCCTTTAGAGATTGAGCTGCCGACTATTCGGTTTTCCATCAATCATACTTTGAGTAATGAAGACACACTTTTTGAGCGCTTGACGACACTGGCACATTTAGATGAGCTTAAGCTGTAGAGCTTATTGCACCAAGAAGTGGCGAAGCGCCGAATGAAGCAGTTACATGACCTGAAAGCCAAGAAATACACCTTCAAGAAAGGACAGCTTGTTCTGTATTATGACGCACGACGTGAATTATTTCCAGGCAAGCTAGAGCCCAAATGGGACGGGCCCTATAGGATCATTAGAATAGGAAAGAATAAATCCACAGTCTTGTTAGCTGACCTTGAGGGGGTAGAAATTAAAAATAAGGTTAATCTTAATAAGATTAAACCTTATTATTTCTGATTGCACTAATACTATGACTGCCTTGCAGGTCTAGGAGAGATCGATCAAATATCTGCAAGGAAATCTTGATAGAGGTTGATGGGTCGTCTAATCCCTTATTTAGAACACCCATATTTAGAACAGAGGTATCATCAGGGAAAGCTCATTTGGTGGAGCAAAGGATATAAGGTGACTAAGCAAGAAGGCGGGACATTTATTTGGGAGATCAAGGTCTTCTGCCATCACTGCCTACAAGTTTTGACAAGCATCCCTGTTGAATTCAATGATGATGGAGGGATGGAGCCTACGGTCCACCCGTTGAATATGCTGAATTTCAATTACCATAATTACGAGTAGAGTTCAGGATGGCGGGATATGTAAACCCTTTATGGACATACACTTTGTACTTTGATGGGGCATCCAGGGGTGCATGCAAAAAAGGAAGTGTAGGAGTTGTCATCCGAGACCCCTGACGACGCATTGTCATGAAGTTAGCTGCTTATCTCGGGGTGAATTTTACCAATAATATGGCAGAATACAAAGCCCTGATTATGGGTTTGAATATTGCAAAGAAGGGTGGTATTCGCTAGTTATTGGTGAAAGGGGACTCTCAGTTGGTTTTAAATCAATTCACTGGGACGTACATGGTACGAAACCCCATCCTTTGCATGTACCATCATACTGCCATAGCCCTGCTAGACGAATTTGATAGAGTGTCTTTTCAGCTGATTCCACGAAATTGGAATCACTTTGCCGATTCATTGGCTAATTTTGCGTATGAAGAAGACCTCTTCCTTAATTGTGGTCCTTGTCCCGATATATCTATTGACAATGGGACAGGACCTGGTTGGTTGTGGGGTATGCTTTCTGAACATGCCCTCTTTGGCAGACGATGGTTGATCTGGGTGATGCAAAGGGTAGGCGAGACTCATCTGCCTTTATTATCTTGGACCCACAGACTGATTAGACGACATGTGATGCGAACACCTCTTGCGATATACGCAGGAGGGATGGGTCATAATTTAATGCACCTAGTTTACGGCTACGAGCCTCTGTTTCCCTGGGAATGGTATGCTTTGATGTCTATCATAGTTGTTTCCAGGAGGATGTTATGCAAAGTCATGTTTGATTTCATTAGGCCAAGAGGGACGACTCAGTTTTGTAGTAGAAGTGTTTGATTACATTAGGCCAAGAGGGCCATTTTCCTGTCTAGTGCGGGTGCGTTTAATCAGGGTTTTGTTTTAAGTGTTGTGCTGGACAGATTTCGTGGTTCGTGGAATTTGGTGGAGCTTGGAGGAGCCTTTGCTGCGATGGAAGCTTCTTGTGGCCAATCCAGGTGATACCTCTCCTTTACAAGTATCTTTCTTTCCTGTTATATGTGTATTTGTACTTGTTGAGGGGATATATTTTTGTTGGGGACCGGGAACCAAGGCATGAAGTCCCAGGTTTAGGCTAAGTATGTTTGAGGGAGGTCGGAGTTGTCATTGCCTCCTGTAAAGACATTTTCAGGCATCGAAAGACCTGTTTAGAAGGAAGTCCTAGTGGCCCTGTTCTGCTAGCCTGCTAGGCAGCCATTCTAGGAGTTCTTGTTAGTAGTGAGGCAGTTAGGGAAGCCTGCCAGAAGATAATAATGATGATGCCAAGAAACCCTAAACATCCCAAAATATGAATATAAATACGAAGGTATGTAAAAAGGGGTTCTAACCCCTATCAAAAGACAAGGAATGAAAATATATAAGCAGTTGATCATCGCCTTGCGAAGGCTTGGTAGGTTCCTGGGGACGAGTCAGACCCGGGGCCGATACCTTGTCTTCCTAGGGGTGGCTTCTTGCTGGGGAAAATAATAATAATAACAAAACAAGGAAGGTTGGAGCGAAAATAAAAGTGAGTGTTAGAAAAGGATTAAGTGTCGCCTTGCGAGGGCTTGGTAGGTTCTTGGGTGCCGAGACAGGTCCTGAGACCGATGCCCTGTTCTCCTTGGGTCACTACGCTCAGCTCCCTCCTTTTTACATGCCCAAGTATGTTGATAAAATAAAAATCCTCAAAGAAGAAATGTATTAGAAGAAAATACTCCTTGATTAGGCTATAGGAGTCCTCGCCTTGTAGGAGCTCCTAGTTGTGTTGTCTTTAGTTGGTAAGTAGTTCAGACTACCATCTAGGGCAACCGCTTTGATAGGTTTTTTAGTTTGGCTGTGTTGGAGCAGTTGATTAGTGACTCGCTTCGGATCTTTTATCAGATTATACTAGGCCTACTCCTTGTGAAAGTCATGCCTTGGTTCTGCCCAAAAGTAGGGGGAGCATTGTGCTGAGTTTTATTATATATTTGTTTTGTATCAGTTTGATGCTTCTTTGGTTGTTTATGTGCAGATATGTTCGTGGATTTGACGGGCTGAGTCACCCTATCCCATGGTCGCCAATGAGAGCGGAATTTTGGTGCCGGAAAGTGCTTAAAAATAGCTAAAAATTATGAATATCAAGGGAAAAATATTCATCGTCAAAGGCGGTGCCAAAGTGCTTTAAAGGCGCCCAAGCGACACTTGTTGATTTTTCATAAATTTTTAGACAGTCGTGTAGGTTCACACGAGCTACTGGCCAATTTGGAATGCCAAGCCGGACGCCCAGGATTTTTTAGAGCTCAATTCCGAGCCCGGACGGGGAAATGGCCAAGAATTGGTTAAGATTTGAAAGGGTGGCCACAACATGGACCAAAGGGGGGGTGCCCTTTGGGGGAATTTTAACCCCCAACCAAAAGGCATGCATTGTGAAAAAAGAAAAAATGTGGGATGGAGAAGAAAGCGTGATCAACAGAGGGCGCCGATTTTTTCGCCATGGATGGAGAGAGGGCATCATGGCTGTTACACACACCCTGCCTAATGGATTATGGGGCCTCATTCCCCTTTGTCTACTGATCTTATCGCCGTCCTTCGCTCCTCAATTGATGGCCTGAATGCTGAGATAGAGATTCAGTCATTTTCTCTCCTCCCTCTCTCTCTTCTAAGGGGGAATTCATGTGGGAAGAAGAAGGAAGAAGAAAGAATGGTGGAGGCTTGTCGAGCATGGATTGGATTGCTTCCCAGGATGGAAATGGTGATTTGTGATCGTCCTGAGCATGAAGTGCTGCTGATTTTCAGATTTGCAGCCATGGACATGAAACCCAAAACACGCAAATAAGCGGTAATTCAATTTCTTCAAAGGAAATTTGAGATTTTATGGCTTTTGATTGATAAAATGTTGTTCATGTGGGCTAAAAATTGTTTATGTTGCTGTTTTCTATGAGCACTTGTTGATCATAATCAGAAAATCAGAAAAACATGCATCTTGTGTTGAGATATCGAGCTCCACTCGTGATACGCCAGGGTGACCGTTGTGTATTTATGTCACCGACTTGTCAGTTGCAGACGCAGTTGGTACACCGCCCATGAATAATAGCTACATGATAGCTATCCTTATCTACTCTAGTTCGTGGCTCAGTTAGTATGCCACCTTAGTTAGTTGAGTTTGGTTTGAGACCCATATATAGGGTTCTTCTATTTCTTTGTACTTGAGTTCTTTTTGGCTTACACAACTAAGAAGAGGAAAACTATTTTCAGCCTCCACCCTTGTGTGTCTTCCCCCATTGTGCAAGCAAGAAAGCTTCAAGCGAGACTCCTTCCTTCTCTCCCACAATCTTGACATGGTATCAGAGCCTTGTTCGTGGTAAGGAGCTCAAGAAAGCAAGCCAAGCTCGCGGTGTTCTGGTAAGAGAAGCAGTGTTGCTTTCATTTTCTATTTTGGGAGCAGATCTCTGCAGGTAGCATAGCCGGAAAGTGCAGGAGTGCATTGTCTCAGGTTGAGATGCTCTTCGCGGTGAAGCAAGAGGACAGTATATGCTACGGGTGGGTGGCGACCTTGTTTTTTTGATTTGAGGCCATTTCGGGGCCTGTTTTGGAGGCGGAAGTTTTCTGCACGCACTTAGGAAAAGGCCTAGTTTTATGCTGTGCAGCCACTGTTCTACAGGTCGGTGAAAAGTTACTGTAGAAATTGCATCGTATGCCTGTGAGCAGAGACATTGGGAGTTACAGAATCATCCTTGTTTCCTGTTTGTGCAAAATCATCACTAGGAAGTGACTGTGTGGTCAAATACCACTTTCGCCGGTTTTGCAGATTTGCCCTTGTGAGGGTGAAGCTGTTTTTTTTGCAGTGACAGAATTTTTTGCAGTATTCTGTAATCGCGTCTGATTCTCTTTCACAGATTATAACTGAAAAGCTTGACAATAACAACTTCCAAGCATGGAAGTTTAGAATGACGAATTTCCTTATGGGAAAAGGATATTGGGAATTTGTTGCAGGAAATGAAGAAGAACTAGTTCTTCCTGATGTTCCCAATCAACAGCAAATGCAGGCATTCAAAGCATGGCATGAGAAAGCCATGAAAGTTATGTACTGGTTGTCTATCAGTATTTCAGACTCTATGATTGTGCATATTCAGGATGCAAGTATGCCAAAGGAGGCATGGGATACTTTGTCAAAAATGTATAGCACAAATATGCAAGCCACGAAAATGCAGCTCAAGCAAGAGTTGCACAATGTGCAAAGAGAATATGAGCATCAACGACTACCACATGAAGGTGAAGAAGATTGCAGATGTAGTTGCTTCCATTGGGTCACCAGTGGAAGATGATGATTTAGTTTCTGTGACCTTGAATGGTCTAGGAAAGGATTATGCACAGTTTCGGACATCCATTTCAGTTCGTGAAAGATTTCCTGATTTTGAGGAGCTGATTGCTCTTCTAATTTCTGAGGAGCAAAGAAATGGTGGTGCATCTTCTTCAGGAGGATCTTCAAAAGAAGCTGTCTTCTACTCAAATGCTGGAAGAGGTAGAGGCAGAGGTAGAGGAGGCCGATATGGAGGCCGTGGTAGAAATCAAAATATGCAACAAACTCAAGAAAACTAGTCCTATGGAGGAGGACGTGGTAACTCTAGAGGCAGGGGGAGCCAAAGAGGTCGTGGTGGATGGCAAAGAGGCCAAAATGCAAACAGTAATGTTGAATGCTACTATTGTGGTAAAATGGGTCATATGGCTAAAGACTGCTATAAAAAGCAGAATGACATCATGAATGGAAAACTGCAACAAGGAAATTATGCATCCTCTAGTAGACAGGGTGATGACAGAAATGAGCATCTGTTTATGGTGCAGCACATGAACAATTCTGTGACAAGTGCAGAAGAAGGCAACGATGTATGGTATGTTGACTCAGGTGCACCAAACCATATGACAGGTCATGCAGAATGGATGGAGGATGCAAGGAAAATGGAAAAACCAGGATTTGTGGAGACTGGTGATGATACTGCACATCCTATTGTGTAGATTGGAAAAATTCCTTTGTCTATGCAGGATGGGAAAAAGAAATACCTGTCTGATGTATTTCATGTCCCGAATATCACCAAGAATCTAGTTTCTGTTGGTCAAATGGTTGAGCAGGGCTTGCAGGTCAGATTTAATCCTCATGGATGCTTTGTTGAGGATATAAAAAATAAAGGTCGCTTGATAGCAAAAGGAAAGAAGAAGGGCAGAATGTTTACATTGGATGCAGACATGTCTGAATTGAGTGCATCAATGTTTGCACATGGGACTGGTGTAGTTGCAGATATTGATATCTTGCATAAACGCATTGGTCATGTTAATGTACAACGACTTAAATCAATGCAGGCCCAAAATATTGTTGCAGGTTTGCCGAAATTCAAGGTTGCAGAAATGCATAAGGTATGTGAAGCCTGTCAGTTTGGAAAACAGGCAAGGAAACCATTTCCTAGACATGTTCAAGAGAGTAAGAAGCCATTGGAATTAATCCACTCTGATGTGTGGACAACTAAAGCTGCATCTCTTGGAGGCTGTCATTATTTTGTTAGTTTTATTGATGACTATAGCAGAAAAGTTTGGGTGTATTTTATGAAAAAGAAAAGTGAAGTTTTTGGGCATTTCAAAACTCTTAAAGCTATGGTTGAAAAAGAAACAGGCTTGCAGATAAAATGCCTAAGGTGAGATGGAGGGGGAGAGTACCTCTGAAATGAGTTTGCAAGGTTCCTGCAGGAGCATGGCATAAAGCAGCAATATTCATGCAGTCATACCCCACAACAAAATGGAATTGCAGAAAGAAAAAGCAGGCATATTGGAGAGGTATCTCGTGCCATGCTCAATGAAAAAGACTTGCCAGATTTTTATTGGGCTGAAGCAGTTGCTACAGCAATCTACATAATGAACAGGACTCCCACTGCAGCAATACATGGAATGACTCCAGAGGAGAGGTATACTGGTAGAAAACCAGATATTTCTCATTTGAAAATTTTTGGTTGCATTGTCTATGTACATGTGCCAGATGAGTTGAGATCCAAGTTGGATCCAAAAGCTGAGAAGTGCATCTTTATTGGTTACTCTCTGCAGCAAAAAGGGTATAGATGCTATAACCCTTCTACTCGTAAGTTTACAGTGAGCAGAGATGTTGTTTTTTATGAGATGAGTAGCTGGTATAAACCAGTAAATGTGATTGATGATGTAGATGCACAAAATGGTAATGCTGCACAAAATTCACAGCAGCAATCACAAAATATTAGTGGACCTGGAGCATCCTCTAGTAGTGGTTCACATTCTTCGCCATGGACAGGCAGATTGAGATCAGGAGAATCTTCTCAAAGTAATGCAGATAGTGGTATGCAGGTATCAGGAAAAGGAAAAGAGAAGGTTGATCAGCCCATGTTTGATGTGAATGCAGGTCACTCTTATGTAGATGGTGAATCCAGTGGCTCAGAACAGAGCATTGATGATGAGTTGGGTATTTCTTCTATTGTTACACCTCGAGTAAGGAAGACCAGGGATGTTTTGAGAGCACATCGAAGTAAACCTACTTTGCGCAGGTCTACGAGAGCTAGGTATCCTGTGGATAGGCTGAAATATGATGGATTTACAGCCATTCACTATGCATATATGGTTAAAGTGATACAGGAACCAGAACCCACTTCTTTTGAGGAAGCCATGGGAAAAGAAAAATGGGAGAAAGCCATGGATGAAGAAATGGATGCCTTGGAAGCAAATGCTACATGGGAATTGGTACCTTTGCCTAAAGGTAAAAATGCAATTGGCTGTAAGTGGGTTTATAAGGTGAAGCACAATGCAAATGGTTCTGTGAATAGATACAAGGCAAGATTAGTAGTCAAGGGGTATGCACAAACATATGGCATTGACTATGAAGAAACATTCAGTCCGGTTGCAAGGATGGCAACCGTAAGAGCAGTCATTGCTATGGCTGCATCAAAGGGATGGTCTTTACATCAGATGGATGTAAAGAATGCCTTCTTGCATGGTGATTTGCAAGAAGAGGTCTATATGGAGCAGCCACCAGGTTATGTGCATGCTGTTCATCCTGAGTTTGTTTGCAGGTTGAAGAAAGCCTTGTATGGCTTGAAGCAAGCACCTAGAGCATGGTCTGACAAGATAGGACAGTATCTTGTCACTATTGGCTTTCAGATTTCCAAGGCAGATTTCTCACTTTATGTGAGAAAAACAGAGAAAGGTATTATGCTACTTGTCATTTATGTTGATGATTTGATTATGACAGGTGACAGTGATGAAGATATCCTTCATGTGAAAATGCTATTGAAACAGAAGTTTGAGATGAAGGATTTGGAAGAGCTGCGTTATTTCTTGGGCTTTGAGGTGATTAGATCACCAAGTGGGATACAGCTCTTGCAGAGGCAGTATGGATTGGACATGCTGTCCAAATATGGGATGACATGCTGTAAGCCTATTTCAGTTCCTTTGGAGCAGAATGTGAAGCTGAGCACAGATGCAGGTGAGCTTCTAGAAGACCCTACTATGTACAGACGCATAGTAGGAAGTTTGATTTATATGACTATTACCAGGCCAGATTTGAGCTATGCTGTTGGATTGGTAAGTCAGTTTATGCAGGCTCCAAGGAAACCACATTTGGATGTGGCTAGACGCATACTCAGGTATGTGAAGTCCACATTGCAATATGGACTATTTTATGAGACTGGGGTTCAGATATAGTTGCATGGATACACTAATGCTGATTGGGCTGGTAGTATTTCTGATAGACGATCTACCAGTGGATATGTGTTCTCTTTTGGGAGTGCTGCAGTCACTTGGAGCAGCAAGAAACAGCCTACAGTTGCCTTGTCGAGCACAGAGGCTGAGTACAGGGGTACAGCAATGGCTGCACGTGAGGTAGCTTAGTTGCATAAGCTACTTTATGATATGCATCAGTCTACAGATGGACCAGTTGTCATTTATTGTGACAACATGAGTAGTATACACTTGGCCAATAACCCAGTCTATCATGCTAGAACAAAGCATATTGAGGTGCATTATCACTATGTGCGAGAGAGGGTTTTACTAGGTCTTATTGATCTAGTTTATGTCAGCACAGAGGATCAGGTAGCTGACATATTCACGAAGGCATTGGGCACAGAGAAGCTGCGCAAGTTCAGAGACCTGCTTGGTGTGCAGGAATTGGGATTGAGCTCGAGGGGGAGTGTTGAGATATCGAGCTCCACTCGTGATACGCCAGGGTGACCGTTGTGTATTTATGTCACCGACTTGTCAGTTGCAGACGCGGTTAGTACACCGCCCATGAATAATAGCTACATGATAGCTATCCTTATCTACTCTAGTTCGTGGCTCAGTTAGTATGCCACCTTAGTTAGTTGAGTTTGGTTTGAGACCCATATATAGGGTTCTTCTATTTCTTTGTACTTGAGTTCTTTTTGGCTTACACAACTAAGAAGAGGAAAACTCTTTTCAGACTCCACCCTTGTGTGTCTTCCCCCATTGTGTAAGCAAGAAAGCTTCAAGCGAGACTCCTTCCTTCTCTCCCACAATCTTGACATCTTGTGGCTCAAAATAATACACTAAAACACGTAAAATATGGAAAATCAAGGGAAAATGATGTTTTGGGCATAAAAATGGGAAAATAAATAGGAACACCAACTAAATTTTCATTTTTGCTGCAAGAAGGAACTAAGGGCCACAGCCCATAACTTGTTTTGAATTTCTAGTAATTAAATAATGCAAAAAATAAGGAAAAATACAAGGAAAATAGAGGAAAATCACTAAGAATAGGGGAAAAATGCATTTTGGGTGCGGAAAATTAATGAAAATTAAGAACAATGTTTGTGAATGTTTGTGGGGACTGAAGTATGAGGATTTGCCTCAGTTCAACCCCACCTTCTTGTTCTAGTGTGTTTTTTCCGCTTTTTACACATAAAATGATGGCAAAATGCCCTATAAATCTATACAACAATACAACATTTGATCAATGGGAGGGTAGAGTGGTTAAAGTGTGTCTAAATGTGGAGTAAAATGATGAAAAGATTGCTGCCTTGTTTGCATGCCATATAGGTCAGTGAATAATTATAAAATAAGGGCCTAGTAGCACGAGGGTTTCCTTGGTGCTAGGTTTGTGCAACGCCGAATAAGAACGGTAGTTGAAAATCATTGAAAGGATGTCTTCCACATGTGCACAATATTGATTTCATAATTGTCTAAGCACTTAGCATCCACAATATGCATAAATCATGGAAAGATTTAAAGGTATCAGAAATCCTGGATGCACAACAATTGTTTTCATTAGGACCTTGACCCACGTTGAGTGAGAGACAGGACACCCTAAGCCATAGGCTAGTCGTGGGGTCTAGGGAAAAGTGAAGTAAGGACAATGATACATTCTTGTATAGGATTAAATGGTACCTCGAGTGGATTTTGTGTGACATGTTTATATGTTGAGCAACGCATCGAGGGGCCAATCCCCAAGGTGTAGGAGAGTCGCAGAGGGGTGGCGGCATTCAGTCATTGGAGGACCCCCTATGTCTGTGCTTCGTGCCATTAGGCAATGTGTAAGGGACTCCCTCTGAGGAGTAGTGGGTGAGAGAAGAGTGGACTACAAACGACGTAATACAAACGCAAGATGTCTAGGAAGGCAATTTATGTGTCATCAATGCTCCTGGCCGCAAGGCCGTGGGGTTGTTGAGCGCGTGAGATAGAGGTCCGCCGGCTAGTGCACGAGCCAGTGCCGGCCCGTTCTAGGTTCGATCACCTCTTGCAATCATCTTACTCTAATTGTATACCCAAATCTCAATCATTATTCTAGGTTACATGGCAACAACCTCATCAATAATCACAAGGACTCTCTCTTCCAATTTTCTCTCAGTATCATCATGAAATGGTCTACCTCGTACCTTACCCAAATCATCATTTACAAATTGTATATTTCTCAAATCGGCCAACTATCTTGGCCTTCCAAAGGAAGCAAAAAGAATTGACAATATATAGAGAGATGCATGAGCATATTGGTACAAACTACTTTGTATGGATAAAAGAGTACACCGACACTAAGTAAGCTATTATTGAAGATGTGATACTGAACTCTTGGATTTCTCTCGAAGACAATATGCTTGAAATTTCTCATCAATCACTTGCTATTTTACACTGCCATATTCATCAACAACTTTCCCAAAGATCATGTCACAAGCACCTTATCAATCTCTATCTTACTATGTAATATTTCTGTTAAAAATATTATAAAGGCCATGTGAAGTCTCGGGGAAATGACAATGTTACATTGTGGGTTGGGACAGGTTAATCTAATACACTCTCCACTGAGCCCAAACGAGACATAGCTTAATGAAACCGCGTATTTTTCATGAGAACCTCCTCTTGGGAGGAGGATAAGGGATAATTTTTTATTACCTTCCCCCAGCCGAAGCGTGGCTGACGGAAGAGGATGGTGCTAAAATGGGAGAGTGCAGAGGTGGAGGGGAGGGTCTACATGCGGGCACCACGTGGGGGGAAGGGGAGGTCTTATCCCTTCCTATAAATACCCCCCCCCTAAGGGGTGCGAGGAGGAAGGTTGTGGAAAAAAAAAACTGTGAGGTTCGTGAACTGATTGAAGGCAATCACGCAGGGAGGGGAACGAAACGGCACCGGGCCGTGTCATGTGAGGAGGAGGTGAGAGGGCACCATATGCTGTGTTGCTGCCATTGGTACCTAGAGCCGCCCGCGCTGGTACGCAGAGCCGCCGCTAGCATTGTTGGAAATCATGGCCGCTTGGCCATGCTGGCCGTTGTCATCATGCTCATCTCCCTGCCATGACAGTAATTAGAAGCTTTAGAAGCTTCTTGTAACTTCTAAGGGCCTCCTCCAAAGCCCCCCTTCTTGTGGTACATTTAAGCCCCCCTTCCCATGGTACATTTAAGCCCCCTTCCCGTGGTACATTTAATCCCCCTTCCCGTGGTACATTTAAGCCAAGTCCCTTAAAGTTCACCTTACTCTAGAAATTAAAACCTTTTCCCCCCTAGCATCCCCCAAAAGCCACCTTAGCCCACTCCCCTTGGCCTAAAAAACCCTTAATCCCCCGTGCCTAAATCCATAAGTCCTATCTTGTGTTTGAAACCTCGTGTTTTACCCCTCATTTTTTTTTTTCTTAATACACCCCCCCAAGCCCTTTCTAAACCCCATGTCCCCTTTTTACTTACACGCCTTTTTCCCCCGTGCTATAAACCCTTGTGTTATCTTTCAAAATTTTCCCTTGGGTTTGAAAAACCCCTAAAGTCCTTTAACTCCAGTGCCCAAAGATTTGTTGAGATATCAAGCTCCACTCGTGATATGCCAGGGTGACCGTTGTGCATTTATGTCACCGACTTGTCAGTTGTAGATGCGGTTGGTACACCGCCTATGAATAATAGCTAGATGACAGCTATCCTTATCTACTCTAGTTCGTGGCTCAGTTAGTATGCCACCTTAGTTAGTTGTCTTTGGTTTGAGACCCATATATAGGGTTCTTCTATTTCTTTGTATGAGACTTCTTTTTGGCTTACACAACTAAGAAGAGGAAAACTGTTTTTAGCCTCCACCTTTGTGTGTATTCCCCCATTGTGCAAGCAAGAAAGCTACAAGTGAGACTCCTTCCTTCTCTCCCACAATCTTGACATGGTATCACAGCCTTGTTTGTGGTAAGGAGCTCAAGAAAGAAAGCCAAGCTCGCGGTGTTCAGGTAAGAGGAGCAGTGTTGCTTTCATTTTTTGTTTTGGGAGCAGATCTCTGCAGGTAGCACAGCCGAAAATTGCAAGAGTGCATTGTCTCAGGTTGAGACGCCCTTCGCGGTAAAGCAAGAGTCCAGTATATGCTGCGGGAGAGGGCTTTAGCCTATGGCGACCCTGTTTTTTTGATTTGAGGCCATTTCGGGGCCTGTTTTGGAGGCGGAAATTTTCTGCACGCACTTAGGAAAAGGCCCAGTTTTATGCTGTGCAGCCACTGTTCTACAGGTCGGTGAAAAGTTACTGTAGAAATTGCATCGTATGCTTGTGAGCAGAGACATTGGGAGTTACAGAATCATCCTTGTTTCCTGTTTGTGCAAAATCATCACTAGGAAGTGACTGTGTGGTCAAATACCACTTTCGCCGGTTTTGCAGATTTGCCCTTGTGAGGGTGAAGCTGTGTTTTTTGCAGTGATAGAATTTTTTGCAGTATTCTGTAATCGCGTCTGATTCTCTTTCACAGATTATAACTGAAAAGCTTGACAATAACAACTTCCAAGCATGGAAGTTTAGAATGACGAATTTCCTTATGGGAAAAGGATATTGGGAATTTGTTGCAGGAAATGAAGAAGAACCAGTTCTTCCTGATGTTCCCAATCAACAGCAAATGTAGGCATTCAAAGCATGGCATGAGAAAGCCATGAAAGTTATGTACTGGTTGTCTATCAGTATTTCAGACTCTATGATTGTGCATATTCAGGATGCAAGTATGCCAAAGGAGGCATGGGATACTTTGTCAAAAATGTATAGCACAAATACGCAAGCCACGAAAATGCAGCTCAAGCAAGAGTTATATAATGTGCAAAGAGAAAGTTTGAGCATCAATGATTACCACATGAAGGTGAAGAAGATTGCAGATGCACCTTCTTCCATTGGGTCGCCAATGGAAGATGATGATTTAGTTTCTGTGACCTTGAATGGTCTAGGAAAGGATTATGCACAGTTTCGGACATCCATTTTAGTTCATGAAAGATTTCCTGCTTTTGAGGAGTTGATTGCTCTTCTAATTTCTGAGGAGCAAAGAAATGGTGGTGCATCTTCTTCAGGAGGAACTTCAAAAGAAACTATCTTCTACTCAAATGCTGGAAGAGGTAGAGGTAGAGGTAGAAGAGGCCAATTTGGAGGCCGTGGTAGAAATCGGAATATGCAGCAAACTCAAGAAAACCAGTCCTATGGAGGAGGATGTGGTAACTCTAGAGGCAGGGGGAGCCAAAGAGGTCGTGGTGGATGGCAAAGAGGCCAAAATGCAAACAGTAATGTTGAATGCTACTACTCTGGTAAAATGGGTCATATGGCTAAAGACTGCTATAAAAAGCAGAATGACATCATGAATGGAAAACTGCAACAAGGGAATTATGCATCTTCTAGTAGACAGGGTGATGACAGAAATGAGCATTTGTTTATGGTGCAGCACATGAATAATTCTGTGACAAGTGCAGAAGAAAGCAACAATGTATGGTATGTTGACTCAGGTGCATCAAACCACATGACAGGTCATGCAGAATGGATGGAGGATACAAGGAAAATGGAAAAACCAGGATTTGTGGAGACTGGTGATGATATTGCACATCCTATTGTGCAGATTGGAAAAATTCCTTTGTCTATGCAGGATGGGAAAAAGAAATACCTGTCCGATATATTTCATGTCCCAAATATCACCTAGAATCTAGTTTCTGTTGGTCAAATGGTTGAGCAGGGCTTGCAGGTCAGATTTAATCCTCATGGATGCTTTGTTGAGGATATGAAAAATAAAGGTCGCTTGATAGCAAAAGGAAAGAAGAAGGGCAGAATGTTTACATTGGATGCAGACATGTCTGAATTGAGTGCAGCAATGTTTGCACATGGGACCGGTGTAGTTGCAGATATTGATATCTGGCATAAACGCATTGGTCATGTTAATGTACAACGACTTAAATCAATGCAGGCCCAAAATATTGTTGCAGGTTTGCCGAAATTCAAGGTTACAGAAATGCATAAGGTATGTGAAGCCTGTCAGTTTGGAAAACAGGCAAGGAAACCATTTCCTAGACATGTTCAAGAGAGTAAGAAGCCATTGGAATTAATCCACTCTGATGTGTGGACAACTAAAGCTGCATCTCTTGGAGGCTGTCATTATTTTGTTAGTTTTATTGATGACTATAGCAGAAAAATTTGGGTGTATTTTATGAAAAAGAAAAGTGAAGTTTTTGGGCATTTCAAAACTCTTAAAGCTATGGTTGAAAAAGAAACAGGCTTGCAGATAAAATGCCTAAGGTCAGATGGAGGGGGAGAGTACCTCTGAAATGAGTTTGCAAGGTTCCTGCAGGAGCATGGCATAAAGCAGCAATATTCATGAAGTCATACCCCACAACAAAATGGAATTGCAGAAAGAAAAAATAGGCATATTGGAGTGGTATCTCGTGCCATGCTCAATGAAAAAGACTTGCCAGATTTTTATTGGGCTGAAGCAGCTGCTACAGCAATCTACATAATGAACAGGACTCCCACTGCAGCAATACATGGAATGACTCCAGAGGAGAGGTATACTGGTAGGAAACCAGATATTTCTCATTTGAAAATTTTTGGTTGCATTGTCTATGTACATGTGCCAGATGAGTTGAGATCCAAGTTGGATCCAAAAGCTGAGAAGTGCATCTTTATTGGTTACTCTCTGCAGCAAAAAGGGTATAGATGCTATAACCCTTCTACTCGTAAGTTTATAGTGAGCAGAGATGTTGTTTTTTATGAGATGAGTAGCTGGTATAAACCAGTAAATGTGATTGATGATGTAGATGCACAAAATGGCAATGCTGCACAAAATTCACAGCAGCAGTCACAAAATATTAGTGGACCTGGAGCATCCTCTAGTAGTGGTTCACATTCTTCGCCATGGACAGGCAGATTGAGATCAGGAGAATCTTCTCAAAGTAATGCAGAAGTTTTTGGGCATTTCAAAACTCTTAAAGCTATGGTTGAAAAAGAAACAACATGCCTGCAAATAAAATGCCTAAGGTTAGATGGAGGGGGAGAGTACCTCTCAAATGAGTTTGCAAGGTTCCTACAGGAGCATGGCATAAAGTAGCAATATTTATGCAGTCATACCCCACAACAAAATGGAATTGCAGAAAGGAAAAATAGGCATATTGGAGAGGTATCTCGTGCCATGCTCAACGAAAAAGGCTTGCCAGATTTTTACTGGGCTGAAGCAGTTGCTACAGCAGTCTATATAATGAACAAGACTCCCACTGCAGCAATACATGGGATGACTCCAGAGGAGAGGTATATTGGTAGGAAACCAGATATTTCTCATTTGAAAATTTTTGGTTGCATTGCCTATGTACATGTGCCAGATGAGTTGAGATCCAAGTTGGATCCAAAAGCTGAGAAGTGCATCTTTATTGGTTACTCTCTGCAACAAAAAGGGTATAGATGCTATAACCCTTCTACTCGTAAGTTTACAGTGAGCAGAGATGTTGTTTTTGATGAGATGAGTAGCTGGTATAAACCAGTAAATGTGATTGATGATGTAGATGCACAAAATGGTAATGCTGCACAGAATTCACAGCAGCAGTCACAAAATATTAGTGGACCTGGAGCGTCCTCTAGCAGTGGTTCACATTCTTTGCCATGGACAGGCAGATTGAGATCAGGAGAATCTTCTTAAAGCAATGCAGATAGTGGTATTCACATATCACGAAAAGGAAAAGAGAAGGTAGATCAGCCCATGTTTGATGTGAATGCAGGTCACTCTTATGTGGATGGTGAATCCAATGGCTCAGAACAGAGCATTGATGATGAGTTGGGTATTCCTTCTATTGTTACACTTGGAGTAAGAAAGACCAGGGATGTTTTGAGAGCACTTGGGAGTGAACCTACTTTGCACAGGTCTACTAGAGCTAGGTATAGTGTGGATAGGCTGAAATATGATGGATTTATAGCCATTCACTATGCATATATGGTCAAAGTGATACAGGAACCAGAACCCACTTCTTTTGAGCAAGCCATGGGAGAAGAAAAATGGAGAAAGCCATGGATGAAGAAATGGATGCCTTGGAAGCAAATGCTACATGGGAATTGGTACCTTTGCCTAAAGGTAAGAATGCAATTGGCTGTAAGTGGGTTTATAAGGTGAAACACAATATAGATGGTTCTGTGAACAGATACAAGGCAAGATTAGTAGTTAAGGGGTATGCACAAACATATGGCATTGACTATGAAGAAACATTTAGTCTGGTTGCAAGGATGGCAACCGTAAGAGTAGTCATTGCTATGGCTACATCAAAGGGATGGTCTTTACATCAAATGGATGTAAAGAATGCATTTTTGCATGCAAGAAGAGGTATATATGGAGGACCCACCAGGTTATGTGCATGCTATTCATCCTGAGTTTGTTTGCAAGTTGAAGAAAGCATTGTATGGCTTGAAGCAAGCACCTAGAGCATGGTCTGACAAGATAGGACAATATCTTGTCACTATTGGCTTTCACATTTCCAAGGCAGATTTCTCACTTTATGTGAGAAAAACAGAGAAAGGTATTATGCTACTTGTCATTTATGTTGATGATTTGATTATGACAGGTGATAGTGATGAAGATATCCTTCATGTGAAAATGCTATTGAAGCAGAAGTTTGAGATGAAGGATTTGGGAGAGCTGCGTTATTTCTTGGGCATTGAGATGATTAGATCACCAAGTGGGATACAGATCTTATAGAGGCAGTATGGATTGGACATCCTGTCCAAATATGGGATGAGAGGCTGTAAGCCTATTTCAGTTCCTTTGGAGCAGAATGTGAAGCTGAGCACAGATGTAGGTGAGCTTCTGGAAGACCCTACTATGTACAGACGCATAGTAGGAAGTTTGATTTATATGACTATTACCAGGCCGAATTTGAGCTATGCTGTTGGATTGGTAAGTCAGTTTATGCAGGCTCCAAGGAAACCGCATTTGGATGCGGCTAGACGCATACTCAGGTATGTGAAGTCCACATTGCAGTATGGACTATTTTATGAGACTGGGGTTCAGATACAGTTGCATGGATACACTGATGCTGATTGGGCTGGTAGCATTTCTGATAGACGATCTACCAGTGGATATGTGTTCTCTTTTGGGAGTGCTGCAGTCACTTGGAGCAGCAAGAAATAGCTTACAGTTGCCTTGTCCAGCACAGAGGCCGAGTACAGGGGTGCAGCAATGGGTGCATGTGAGGTAGCTTGGTTGCATAAGCTAGTTTATGATATGCATCAGCCTATAGATGGGCCAGTTGTCATTTATTGTGACAACATGAGCAGTATACACTTGGCAAATAACCCAGTCTATCATGCTAAAACAAAGCACATTGAGGTGCATTATCACTATGTACGGGAGAGGGTTTTACTAGGTCTTATTGATCTAGTTTATGTCAGCACAGAGGATCAGGTAGCTGACATATTTACGAAGGCATTGGGCACAGAGAAGCTGCGCAAGTTCAGAGACCTGCTTGGTGTGCAGGAATTGGGATTGAGCTCGAGGGGGAGTGTTGAGATATCGAGCTCCACTCGTGATATGCCAGGGTGACCGTTGTGCATTTATGTCACCGACTTGTCAGTTGTAGATGCGGTTGGTACACCGCCCATGAATAATAGCTAGATGACAGCTATCCTTATCTACTCTAGTTCGTGGCTCAGTTAGTATGCCACCTTAGTTAGTTGTCTTTGGTTTGAGACCCATATATAGGGTTCTTCTATTTCTTTGTATGAGACTTCTTTTTGGCTTACACAACTAAGAAGAGGAAAACTGTTTTCAGCCTCCACCTTTGTGTGTATTCCCCCATTGTGCAAGCAAGAAAGCTACAAGTGAGACTCCTTTCTTCGCTCCCACAATCTTGACAAGATCTCCCAAGGGCTTTCATATATGTTTGTGAAGCCATACTCACACATAACCTTTTTCACCGTGATTATATCCTATCGAACCTTTTTTTGCTCTTAAGCTTTATAAACCTTTCCCTCTCCGAAGAAGCTAAGACTTTAGAGATCTTATTATCCCTTCTCGTGGTCAACCTTTTAAACAACTCCTTGCCTCGAAAGAGAGACGGTGAAAATCCGAAAGAAAGAGTAAAAGCTACCTTCACGTTCGAATTGCAATGTCGCCTAAGAAAGTCCAAGGAGTAGCTGTGGGAGGGTCATCTCCCGATATCCATGTGGATATCTCAGCCCAAAACCAGGTTTCCCTCTTGGTTTTATATCGGTTTTAAGTCAATCATGCAAAGATGAATTGTTAAGGATAAGATATATTTTTTTTCCGAGTTATTTATGATGAAGGAGTTTAGTTTAATTGTTCATGTAAAAAAAATGATAATAGTTTCCTTCAAATAGCATCATGCATTGAAACGAATTACGATCAAGATTATCTACCTGCTATAGTAAGTATATGCCGATTAAATCTTGAAGGTATAAAAAAACACTGCATCTTGCACCATTAACCCTATTCTTTTTTGCAATGAATCATCATAGAAGATGAAATTCATGAAAAGTTTCTTATGTTGCTTGAATTCTAGGAAGTTATCATTGCTAATTGCATATCTTAGCAGGGAAAAGATTGATATTTGGCATGAGTTTCATTTGCAAGGAAAAAGGAAGATTAATTGAATTTACCTAACCTCAAAGCATTAAAGTTTAGGACTGAAAAATCAATTGTCACAAGGATAACAAATCGTGCCGAGGTGATTTCAATATTACCTCCTAAAAGATAACCGAATTAATGTAAACTTAGAAATACCTATGCTGCCAAATATGCCTTGGGAATGATCTAAAGACCAAGAAACATTTATACCTTAAACACTTGACTACCTTCCCTGATTGTAGAGTCAGTAAATTCCTAAATGTAAAGGAACTAAGGTTTGTCCCTGAGGTTCTTAAAAAGAGATCCTAGTCTGACAAACGTCAGCTTAAAGAAACTAAAATGGATTGTTTCATCGTATATTACGATGCAGGACTTGAACAGCAAACAAGTACGAAGTCATATGGTCTTATGATTGATTCACAAGAAGGAAGGTTAAATAACCTCAGCAAGGATGGCGGATCCTTATGCAAGTTATCTTGCAAAAGGATGTATTCTTTGATATCTTTCTAAATAAGGAAGGTTAGAAAACGGAAACTAAAGTATCCAATGAACTTTAGGGTTGACCAAGTTGGGTTAATAAGGTACGCCCTAACCTAGAATATAAGGGATCTTGCCAAGTTGCAAGGAACCCTGGAACGAGTGCTGATGCATTCGAAAGGAAAGAATCATTCCTTAGCAGTTTACCAACAACAAGATTAGTTAATGAAAGTGTTTGTGCTTGCTAGAGAATTTAGAGCATTGTTTGATTTATGAATTAAAAATTAAATGAATATCTATACTTCAGGTTGAAGGCTTAAAGGGAGAGGCAGTTTCAATTACACCCGACTGCCTGCCTGACCCTAACCAAGGGGGTTGTTGACCGCGCCGGGAACGTGGACCGAACCCGCCGCGAGAGATCTCTCCGTTGAGCTCTACTCGGAGCAGGAGGATGCTTGGGTGCCAGGGGGGCTCTGGCCATAAATCCCTCACCTTTCGGGTCCTGCACAAGAGGCTAACGTGACTCGGGATTGGATCTTGAGGCTCGCATACTAGTTTACCGGTGGAAGCTTGGAATAGTGATCCTTGTGGATGACTGGATAGCCTTCGGGCGGATTATGGACAAGTCTACGGGCGGAACTCCTTGTATTTCAAAGTTAAAAATGATGATATGTTAATAAAGAACTTGTTTGATATTGTTTTTCTATGTCATGTGATAAGATTACGTGAAGAAACCAGTGCTTAACAAATTAATTATAGCAGCTGATTGTTACATGTCAAATTAATGTGTTAGATAATTACATAACTAAAACAAACCGAGGAAAGTGCGGAGGATGGGCCATGGGTCCGTCCTATGGATGGGTGGTCCTGGTTAGCCTGGAACTTTTCTCAAAATCTCAAAGAACAGCGGGATGATTGTTAAAGGAAACGAATAACTAAAGCGATGACCTAGAGTTATGACTTAACCGATTTATGTTGTTTTAGGGGAACAGAATGGGACTATGCCTTATGGCAGAGAGGCTGAGCTTTGCAACCCTCTCGTTTCCCATTCTCCTTGAACCAAGTGCAGCGTAAATGCGCTTTGGACATGGCGTTTCTGTGTAAAGTAGTTCGCTTGGGTCCGACGCTAGTTGCTATTAGGTAATGACCAATCAGGATAACCCAAATTCCGGTTGGTCCTAAGTGGGAACGGCCAAGATACTTCCGCTACGTGGCAGACGCGGGAAGACCTAGATCGCAAAGCCCGTAACATGCCATGGGAATGCCGGGTGGAGCTTTCTAGACATCCTTTCCGATGGACTGCTAAGACGTGTCCTGGATGATTCAAGTGGACACGTTACAGTATGTATCAGAGTTGACCAATAACGGAATTGTTTTTATAAAATATCAATAAAATGAAGTAAAGAAATTGTTGCTGTCCAAACATTTCCTTACCTTCAATGCTGTCTTGTAGAATTACGAAGCCTGGAACAATTTTTTGGTATTTCAAGTCATGTTTATGACTGCAATGCATTCTCCGCTTTATAGACAAAGAATTGGGATGATGAACATCTTGGAGCAAATTTATAATCCATCACCTTTATACATAGAACGAAGATGGACGGGGTCTTCAGGAATCTACTATATAGCCGCCCACGATTTGCTTATCTACAGACCAACCTAAAAAGGATCAAGTGGTTGGAAGACTTGAAAGTTGTGAAGCTATTCGTTTTTGTGGAAGCTCACGTAAATTCGACTTCACATATTCGTGGTCGGAGGGTTGAGATGAACTCATATGTATATGAGGAAGTAACTCGTGTAATCCCCGCCAGATTAAAGTGTTGGGCCGCCATGAGAAGTATGGATTTCAATGGAAAGGATATCCTGAACTTCCAATGACTTATCGATTCCTGAAGATCTATGACCCAAAACCCTACTATTACACAGTTCTTGTAGATAAATGCAATACAACGTTGTTCTCCCCAAACTAAATGTAACAATTGACTTATCATCACAGGGAACGTTGTATTCGAAAGGGCTATGCCCATGTAAATACAAATAAAAACTTCTTTTTATCAATGTCTGGCTGTGCATAAGAGTTGATAAAAAGTTAAGTAGCTACATTGTTTATGAGATAGCTAAATTAAAGATAAACTAACTTCGATTATCGTATAATAACGTTAACAAAACCTTTATTCATGCACAACCCCAAGTACAGGTTCCAAACTCGCCTCCTACATCAAGTACTGCTGTGATCCAGGAGAAGAAGTTCCTCCTCAAGCAAATTAAGCCACCTGAGTTTGACGTGAGAGGCAGATTCATTCAGCCTGATACTGAAATTTGGATTGAATCCATGGAGGATTACTTCAAAGCAGCCGGTACTACACCCACCAATCAGGCTATGCTCGCCAAGTTAAAGCTCACTGGCGAAGCTAGACTTTGGTGGAAGCAATGGTGCAGGGATCAAGGGATCGCAGAGGGATCCGTTACCTGGGAGAAGCTGAAGAAAGCTGTGCAGGGATGATACTTACCACCTGCATATCGCACGCAGAAAATGAACGAGTTCTATGAGCTAAAACAACTAGGACTCACTCTTGACGCATACTACTCTAAATTTTTCTCACTTTTAAAGTATGCGCCACAGATGGACATGACACAGCAGGTGTCCAAATTTTGTGTGGGCTTAAATCCACCAGTAAATACCCGTCTCGAATCTATGCATCCATCAGATCTTCAGGATGCACTCATTCGAGTGGCACCTATAATTCAGGAGGTGCAAGCTAAACCAAGGGGTAACAAAACTTGGTCTTATAGTGACCCGAACAGAGGAGCATTCAAACCTCAAATGAAGAGAGTTCAAGGTCATAATCAGGGTCAAAGAAAGAAAGCAAGGATAAATAACGTCAACAACTTAGTTCCTACTCAAAGTAATGGCCAAAACCTCCGTTGTTTCCACTGCAACGAACCCGGTCATTTCAAGAGGCAATGTCCCAATCACGGCGGAGGACATCGCCAAGCGCCTTTCCAAGGAACAGGCCGTGGTCAAGGAGCCGCTACCCGAGGAAGAGGAAGAACCGCCTACATTGCCAATAGGCAAATGTGTGAAGAAGAAAAAGAAGAAGATCCAACCATGGAAGCAGAGTTCGAAAGTGCGACAGTCCATGCCGCTTTGCACAAGAAAGGGACAAATCGCCAGTTCTCGGTGATTCAGACAACGTCGGACTATCAAGGTAAAGGTTTCAAAACCTTGATTGATTGTGGTAGTACACATTCCTTTATCTCACCAGCATGTGTAAAAAGATTAGGAATAGCCACAGTAGAAGCACCTACCCTGCTTGTGGAATTGGCAAATGGTCGTAAAGTAACTTATACCAGGCAAACTGCTAAGGTGGAACTCTTTCTGGGAGAAAAGAAGACTTCAGTTAAATTCAGAGTTATGAATTTAGGTATCCATGAGTATCTACTCGAAATGGATTGCAACGACGCCCACATTCACTGTGGAAAGGGTCAAGTTTCCTTTCGAAACTCTAAAAGGGAATTAGTCACAACTCAAGATGAGGCAGGAGTGCCAAGAATCCAATTGGCCAAAGTATCTCGGATCATAAAAGGAGTCAGAAAAGGATTACCCGTTTACTTGATCAAACTCAACAAGTTAGATCAAAAGCAAGAGTCTCATGAAGGACCTTCTTGGTTAAAGGAATACGTGGACGTATTCCCTGAGGAATTGACCGAACTTCCACCTCAAAGAGAAGTGGATCATGAGATTAGGTTAGTGCTTGGAGCTGCACCAATTGCAAAGAGACCTTATAGAATGTCCATACCGGAAGAAATTGAGTCGAAGGAACAACTCAAGCAACTCTTAGATCAGGGCTACATCCGGCCTAGCAATTCACCGTGGGCAGCTCCAGTACTATTCCAGAAAAAGAAAGATGGGACACTTCGACTATGTATTGATTATTGAGGGTTGAACCAATCAACAGTCAAGAACAAGTATCCCATTCCTAGAATAGATGAGCTTCTTGATCGTCTTTAGGGTGCAAAGATCTTTTCCAAGATTGATCTCAGGTCAGGTTACTATCAGATAAGGATCAAGGAAGAAGATATCCCAAAGACGGCCTTCAATACAAGATACGGGCACTTTGAGTTCCTGGTTATGTCATTCGGGCTTACGAATGCACCTGCCACCTTCAATAGGTTAATGCAGGACATCTTTAGGCCGTATCTTTATGATTTCGTGCTTGTCTTCTTCGATGACACTTTAGTCTATTCTAAATAGGAAGAAGATCATGAACCTCAACTGCGGATTGTCCTTGAGACAATGAGATCACATAAGCTGTATGCAAAAATGAAAAAGTGTGCATTCTTCAAGTGTCAGATTGAATATCTGGGATTCATAGTATCATCAGAAGGAATATCAGTAGACCCTGAGATGTGCTTGAATGGCCAATACTAGTATCCGTCAAAGAGATTTGTAGCTTTCTTGGATTGACAGGATGGTGTAGGGTCTTCATCAAAAACTATGCTTTGATTGCAGCACCTCTGATAGACTTACTAAAGAAGCAAACTTCCATTACATGGTCAACTCCCGAACAAAATAGCTTCGACAGATTGAAGCAAAGTTTGGTATCAGAACCTATTTTAAAACTTCCAGACCTCAATAAGGAGTTCGAGGTAGTAACTGATGGTAGCATTCTTGCCTTGGGGTGTGTACTTATGCAGGAAGGTCATCCAGTAGCATACTCTTCAAGGAAATTGAAGAACCATGAAAAGAATTATGCTACGCATGATCTGGAATTACTAGCTGTCATCCATGCTCTAAAGCTTTGGAGACACTACCTGTTGGGTAACAAGTTTACTCTAGTAACCAACCATAAGAGTCTCAAATGGATCTTTACCCAGAACGAGCTCAACATGAGGCAACGTCGGTGGATTGAAGTGTTGGAGGAATATGATTTTGAAATCAAGTACCGACCAGGGAAAGAGATTGTAGTTGCCGATGCACTTAGTCGCAAGGCATTCCTAAATTCCCTAATCCTGCAGAATCCATCAACAGCCAGATCTCTGGCTACAAAAGTATCTATACTACCAAACAACCCTATACTTGAGTTAGCTAGAGAGGAAGCATGCCATGATTTGGCCTACCAAACAATGCTAAATGAGATCTCTACCAAGGAGCAGAATCAAAAGTTACAAGCTAAATATAAAAAATTTTCCATTGATAATGGACTTGTCTACTATAGAACAAGGATGTGTATACCAGCAAGCCAGTCACTTAAGCAGAAGATAATGTGGGAAGCTCATGATTCCCCTTTTGCAGGACATCCTGGCTATGCTAAAACTCTTAATGCAGCTAGGAAGAGCTACCATTGGGAGAGGCTCAAAGGTGACATTCTCAAATATATCACTGAGTGTTTTTCTTGCCAACGTATCAAAGCCGAACATGTCATGATGCCAGGGAAACTGCAACCGCTTGACATTCCCCAAATGAAATGGGAATTTATCAGTATGGATTTTGTGGTAGGCTTACCCCAAGTCCAGGGAGGATACAACTCCATCATGGTTGTGGTTGACATGCCTACCAAGGTTGCACACCTGATTCCAGTAAAGAAAAACTATAAAGCCTCCGACATTGCAAGATTGTTTATCAAGGAGATATTCAAACTACATGGTTTACCCAGAAGAATCATTAGTGATCGAGATTCTCTCTTCACATCACACTTCTGGAGAGCTATCTTTGAAGCTATTGGGACTCAACTCTGTTTTAGTACCGCCTACCATCCCCAAACGGATGGCCAAACAGAGCGAGTAAATCAAGTCATCGAGGATATGCTTAGGGCATACTGCTGTCCAGAGCCGAAAAGGTGGATTCAATACTTACCGTTGGTTGAATTTGCCTACAATGCTTCTTACCAGCAGAGCATTCAGATGACTCCTTTCCAAGCATTGTATGGTCATGATTGTTGAAGTCCCCTAAACTTTTCTGATCCAACCCTAAGGGTTGAAGCGTCAAGACAGATGTTGGAAGACATGGATGATCAAATAAAAACAATAAGACAAGACATACAAGCGGCTAAGGATAGACAAAAGGCATACGCGGATCAGAAACGTCAAGAAAGAGTCTTCGAAGAAGGGGACATGGTCTTCATTCGCGTACGCCCTAAAAAGAGTTCTCTATCCCTAGGAGATTGCAAGAAGCTAAGTCCAAGGTATTGTGGGCCGTACAAAATCCTCAAATGCCTAGGACCCAATGCTTATAGATTGCAACTCCCTAAGAACCTAAAAGTTCACAATGTATTCCATATCAGCCTATTGAAAAAATATGTACCCAACCCTAACCATGTACTTGATGACCAATAAATTGTAATGCCTAGTCAAGGAGTCCTTGAACTAAGGCCGGATAGGATCTTAGATGTTAGGGAGAGACAGTTAAGATCCAGAACCTTGAGAGAATGCCTCGTCCAGTGGAAAGATTATCTCGAAGAGGATGCCACTTGGGTAGATGAAGGCACTCTCAACCATCAATGTCCCTAGTTTATCTTGAGATGAGGACATCTCGATTCCTCTAAGGGGGAGAGAATGTAATATTTCTGTTAAAAATATTATAAAGGCCATGTGAAGTCTCGGGGAAATGACAATGTTACATTATGGGTTGGGACGGGTTAATCTAATACACTCTCCACTGAGCCCAAATGAGACATAGCTTAACGAAACTGCGTATTTTTCATGAGAACCTCCTCTTGGGAGGAGGATAAGGGATAAATATTGGATTTAATGTAATTTCTTTTATTACCTTCCCCCATCCAAAGCATGGCTGAGGGAAGAGGATGGTGCTAAAATGGGAGAGTGTAGAGGTGGAGGGGAGGGTCTACATGCGGACACCACGTGGGGGGAAGGGGAGGCCTTATCCCTTCCTATAAATACCCCCCTCTAAGGGGTGAGAGGAGGAAGGTCGTGGAAAAAAAAAACTGTGAGGTTCGTGAACTGATTGAAGGCAATCACGCAGGGAGGGGAACAAAACGTCGTCAAGCCGTGTCGTGTGAGGAGGAGGTGAGAGGGCACCATATGCTGTGTTGCCACCCCGTTGGTACCTAGAGCCGCCGCTAGTACGCAGAGCCGTTGCCAGCATTGTTGGAAATCATGGCCGCCTAGCCATGCTAGCCGTCGTCATCATGCTCATCTCCCTGCCACGACAGTAATTAGAAGCTTTAGAAGCTTCTTATAACTTCTAAGGCCCTCCTCCCAAGCCCCTCTTCCGGTGGTACATTTAAGCCCCCCTTCCCGTGGTACATTTAAGCCCCCTTCCCGTGGTACATTTAAGCCAAGTCGCTAAAAGTTCACCTTACTCTAGAAATTAAAACCTTTTCCCCCCTAGCATCCCCCAAAAGCCACCTTAGCCCACTCCCCTTGGCCTCAAAAACCCTTAATCCCCCGTGCCTAAATCCATAAGTCCCATCTTGTGTTTGAAACCCCGTGTTTTACCCCTCGTATTTCTTTTTTTTTCTTAATACAACCCCTAAGCCCTTTCTAAACCCCGTGTCCCCTTTTTACTTACACGCCTTTTTCCCCCATGCTATAAACCCTTGTGTTATCTTTCAAAATTTTCCCTTGGGTTTGAAAAACCCCTAAAGTCCTTTCACTCCAGTGCCCAAAGATCTCCCAAGGGCTTTCATATATGTTTGTGAAGCCACACTCACACAACCTTTTTCACCGTGATTATATCCTATAGAAAATTTTTTTTCTCTTAAACTTTATAAACCTTTCCCTCTCCGAAGAAGCTAAGACTTTAGAGGTCTTATTATCCCTTCTCGTGGTGGTCAACCTTTTGAATGACTCCTTGCCTCGAAAGAGAGACGGTGGAAATCTGAAAGAAAGAGTAAAAGCTGCCTTCACGTTCGAATTGCGATGCCGCCTAAGAAAGTCCAAGGAGTAGCTGCGGGAGGGTCATCTCCCGATATCCATGTGGATATCTCACCCCAAAACTAGGTTTCCCTCTTGGTTTTATATCGGTTTTAAGTCAATCATGCAAAGATGAATTGTTAAGGATAATATATATATTTTTTTCGAGTTATTTATGATGAAGGAGTTTATTTTAATTGTTCATGTAAAAAAAATGATAATAGTTTCCTTCAAATAGCATCATGCATTGAAAGGAATTACGATCAAGATTATCTACCTGCTATAGTAAGTATATGTCGATTAAATCTTGAAGGTATAAAAAAAAACTACATCTTGCACCATTAACCCTATTCCTTTTTGCAACGAATCATCATAGAAGATGAAATTCATGAAAAGTTTCTTACGTTGCTTGAAATCTAGGAAGTTATCATTGCCAATTGCATATCTTAGCAGGGAAAAGATTGATATTTGGCATGAGTTTCGTTTGCAAGAAAAAAGGAAGATTAATTGAATCTACCTAACCTCAAAGCATTAAAGTTTAGGACTGAAAAATCAATTGTCACAAGGATAACAAATCGTGCCGACATGATCTCAATATTACCTTCTAAAAGATAAGCGAATTAACGTAAACTTAGAAATACCTATGCTGCGAAATATGCCTTGGGAATGATTTAAAGACCAAGAAACATTTATACCTTAAACACTTGACTACCTTCCCTGATTGTAGAGTCAGTAAATTTGTAAATGTAAAGGAACTCAGGTTTGTCCCTGAGGTTCTTAAAAAGAGATCCTAGGTCTGACAAACGTCAGCTTAAAGAAACTAAAATGGATTGTTTCATCGTATATTACGATGCACGACTTGCACAGCAAGTACGAAGTCATATGGTCTTATGATTGATTCACAAGAAGGAAGGTCAAATAACCTCAGCAAGGATGTCGGATCCTTACGCAAGTTATCTTGCAAAAGGATGTATTCTTTGATATCTTTCTAAATAAGGAATTTTAAAAAATGGAAACTAAAGTATCCAATGAACTTTAGGGTTGACCAAGTTGGGTTAATAGGGTACGCCCTAACCTAGAATATAAGGGATCTTGCCAAGTTGCAAGGAACCCTGGAATGAGTGCTGATGCATTCGAAAGGAAAGAATCATTCCTTAGCAGTTTGCCAACAACAAGATCGGTTAATGAAAGTGTTTGTGCTTGCTAGAGAATTTAGAGCATTGTTTGATTTATGAATTACAAATTAAATGAATATCTATACTTCAGGTTGAAGGCCTAAAGGGAGAGGCAGCTTCAGTTATCCTCGACTGCTTGCCTGACCCTATTCAAGGGGGTTGTTGACCGCGCCAGAAACATGGACCGAATCCGCCGCGAGAGGTCCCTCCGTTGAGCTCTACTTGGAGCAGGAGGACGCTTGGGTGCCAGGGGGGCTCTAGCCATAAATCCCTCACCTTTCGGGTCCTACACAAGAGGCTAACGTGACTCGGGATTGGATCTCGAGGCCCGCATACTAGTTTACCGGCGGAAGCTTGGAATAGTGATCCTTGTGGATTACTGGATAGCCTTCGGGCGGATTATGGACAAGCTTACGAGCGGAACTCCTTGTATTTCAAAGATAAAAATGATGATATGTTAATAAAGAAATTGTTTCATATTGTTTTTCTATGTCACATGATAAGATTACATGAAGGAACTAGTGCTTAACCGATTAATTAAAGAAGTTGGTTGTTACATGTCAAATTAATGTGTTAGATAATTACATAACTAAAACAAACCGAGGAAAGTGCGGAGGATGGGCCATGGGTCCGTTCTACAGATGGGTGGTCCCAGTTAGCTGGGAACTTTTCTTAAAATCTCGAAGAACAGTGGGATGATTGTCAAAGGAAACGAATAACGAAAGCGATGACCTAGAGTTATGACTTAATCGATTTACGCTGTTTTAGGGGAACGGAATGGGACTATGCCTTATGGCAGAGAGACTGAGATTTGCAACCCTCTCATTTCCCATTCTCCTTGAACCAAGTGCAGCGTAAATGCACTTCGGACATGGCGTTTCTGCGTAAAGTAGTTCGCTTGGGTCTGACGCTAGTTGCTGTTAGGTAATGACCAATCAGGATAACCCAAATTCCGATCGGTTCTAAGTGGGAACGGCCAGGATACTTCCGCTACATGGCAGACGCGGGAAGACCTAGATCGCAAAGCCCATAACATCCCATGGGAATGCCGGGTGGAGCTTTCTAGACATCCTTTCCGATGGACTGCTAAGACGTGTCCTGGATGATTCAAGTGGACACGTTACATACTATGGTATCTAGTGACATTGGGATCATATTTCCATATGCAAACATGCTCTCACCATTATTTTACTCCACAACTATGAGCTCCAATTGAAATACATCATCTATCTACATGATGAGCCCAAAGTCTATCATGAAGCAAAATATGGTGATAAACTCTTCATCAAGGTATGCATCAACCAAAGCCCAAATATCTTCATCATCAACTTACATCACTTAAATCATTGTAAGAAAAGATTGATGCATATCTTCTACAACAATAAGAACAAGGTTTCACGCTATAGTCATCATTGTAATCTTACTTCTCTTGTAGCCAAAATGATTGGCAGAAAGTCTTTGTATTGTAAAAGAAAATCATATTTTCTTTTGAGAAGGGAGGAAGAATGTTAGAAGATATTGTTAACATTTTCTAGAGAGGGGGAATGTTAGAATGTTAGAAGTACTCATATTTAGAACATGTACTTAGAGAATATCTAAGAAGACGATATCTAGATATTTAGGAGAACTAGATACGATGGATCTACAACATGTGGAGGATACTTTACTAAGAGAGCTACCATATCCACACCTTTATTGTATATATATGTGTACTCTCACCTATTCCAATACAAGTGTGTGGTTCATTCTCCATCTCATTGTCTCATTGTCTCTCTCTTTCTCTACCATCACTTTCACTACAATCTTTACCTATATAGTACTTATCTAAAATTGGTTTTTATGATGAAAATTAGGACTGAATATAAAGAAAAAGAGGAGAAAATGGATCAAAGACCAATGTTGTAATACCACTTTTCAAGGAGAGGACTAGAGAGAGAGAAAGAAGAGAGAGAAGACTGCAAAAGAGAAAGAAGATGAGGTGCAAAAGAGAGAGAAAGATAGTAATGAGGAGAGAGAAAAACAGAAAGAGAGAAAAAGACAGTGGAGAAGAAGAGAAATGGTTGCAAGCCATGAAAGGGTAAGAGGAGGTAGAAAGAGAAGAAGGACAAAGTTGTATTCTTGTGTTAAAAATTTTTGATATCCTGTATATGTATCCTTGCCCTTTTATATACCCCTAATTCCACTCTTTATACTTCCATCCACCTCTTCCTCTAGAGATCCCCTTGTCCCTAAAGCTTCCATAGCCTCCTAAGAGGATTTGCTATTTTTCCTTCCCGAACTTGAGTAAAATGCTTAGACCTATTCACTATTTCTTTCAGATGAGACACCCTGCATATTAATGTCTTTGATAATCATGAGAAAGACCAACTCATTAAAATCTGGAAATGGCTTTTGTACATATGCAGAAGAGACAATGATTTCCAAGCCTTCTCATTATTAAGGTCACTCAAAGTAGATAAAACCAAATCATCATCATCAGGGCATTGCATCAATCACTGCCAAAGCATTTGCAATGCTCCTCACCTTTAAAACATACTCATTGGCAAACATTTTCTCTTTCTTCAAAGTATTCAACTCTTGCTTGAGTTGAATCTTTCGTGGCTTTTTATTTATCAAAAACATATTCTAAAAATTTATGCAAGCTGCATGTGATGTTTTTGCACTCCTGATATACCCCACAATATATGACTGCAGATAGCCAATACATCACCTTTTTCTCCTTTGCATTTCATTATTTCCACTCCTTTAATTCATCTATAGTCACAAGGTCACTTAATTCTAGCTCCTTTTCTTCATGTGAAATGAACCCATAAAGGTGTTTTCTAATAAGGAAGTTTATCACACGGAACTTTTATGATAGATAGTTGCTTTTATCCAGCTTTTCAATGATAGGATTTCCACTATTCTCTACCATTATCACAAAAATGATACAAAACAAACAAGCATGTCTTATATAACCTTTCATAAGAACTGCACAACAATACACCAATGTAAGAATCTGGGAATAAGAATTTAGTGTAAATAACATTGATATTATGCCATGTCACACTGACATTGGTATAAAAGGAGAGGACATGTAATTTTACACATCTTTTTGACACATTAATACAATTACAGTCTTTCTCTCCCATCTTGCTCACAGCTTCTATGATTTCTCCCTCTTTCTTGCCTTTCTCTCTCTAAATCTAGTCTTTCTCTCTCCTTGTCACTCTTCTTCTCTCTCTTCTTGCAATCTTTCTCTCTCTTCTACAGTCTTCTCTCTCCTCTTTCTCTCTCCCTAGTTCTCTCTCTAACAAGTGGTATTAGAGCCTTGGTCTTTGATCCGTTCTTTTCTTCTATTTTCAGTCCTATTTTCCTCTATCAAAATCAATTTCAGACAAAAATTGTACAAGACAGTGACTAGTGGAGTGCTGTAGATCATCTACAGTTAGTAAGAGACTACATCTGGAGATATCCAAGGTCAGACATGGATGAGGATGGCTTAAATGGCAGGTCGTCATCAAACTCCATGCAAAAATGAAGGTAACTAGGGTAAAGGATGGTTAATCGGGCTTAGTTAGAGGTTAAACTATAGTTACTTTTCAAAGAGAGCTTCTCTTCTCTCTCTTTCAATATTTTGGCTAAAGCTTCCATGGTGGCTCTGCCAAGAAATTCTCAAATACCTTTCTCTACTGATCATTTCTCACTACCAAAGCATAGGGCAAAGGTTCCTTGTTGCATGAGCTTTAGGAGGAGGAGTACCATGGTCAAGGGATGATGTAGGTTATGGAGCAGAGAATAGCCCGAAAAATGCGTTTAAAAATGTGTTGATTTTCCTACTCTTCTTCCTTGTTTGATATGCTCCAGATCTTCAATCCATTGATCAAATGCTTTGAAAGACTTCATTGACACTTGCCTACAGCAACTCTCAGCTAGAGAAGAACTTTGATCAGCCATTCCTTTGCTCAAAACCCTAAAACACAGCAGGGCAGCCATAGCCACAGATCTGGAAGCTCAAATTTCTTCAAATTTTGGACTTTCTCGACCTCCAAGGCTTCTCTAATGCTATGTACAAGTCGGATAGACTCCAAGATTGAAGACATTGAGGAGATTTCAGCCAGTGCATGACATTGGAGCTCAAATGGAAGGATTATTTTGGGGCTTTTCTTCAATTCACTAACCAATTCCTCAACCTGACCATGTATGTGGAAAGCATCAGTGATGAGGCTAAGATTCATAAGTTTATGTATGGTTTGGAGCCATCTTTATCAGCTGATGTTATGGCACAAAATTCTACTTCCCTCTTTAAGGCTATTGAGCTTGTGGAGTGCTACGGAAGAAAGTATAGAAGAGAATCTTCATTTCAGCCTAGTTTTGGACAGCCAAGGACTGTTTTAAAGCAGGGGCAAGTTGGTAACACTTATGGCAGTAATCATGTGCCAAATGGGAGCTTACGGGTACCAACTTATCCTCCATTCAATGCTTCTAGACCTCAAAGTAAATTTAGGATAGCAAACAGTCCAAGAGTTGATTTCAAACAGGGGGATAGCAAGCCTAAGTCCATTTCAGCCAATACAAATTCTAAATCTATCCCTATGGATCTTTATAAAGAAAGAAAGGAGAAAGGATTATGTTTCAAGTGTGGGGAAAAGTATACACCTAATCATGCCTCAAAGTGTGTATACAAAAATGTCAAACCCAAGCTTCAGAGTATGTTGGTTTTTGAGGATTTTGAAGATGACATAGATGAAGCTAATGCAATGGCACTTAATGCTAAAAATGAAGATCTTGAGGAGGAAGTTGGGCAGGAGCATTTTTATGATCCAGTCGACTCTATTCCTTTTGATCCAGGTGGAAGTGTTCTGTTTGATCCAGGTGGGACTTGTGATGAGCCACTTGCTGCCACTAATTGTTCTATCTCTATGGATGCTTGGATAGGATCTAAGAGCCCTAATACACTCCGTATGAAGGGAAGCATATGTGGAAAGCCAGTGTTCATCGTGATAGACAATGGCAGTACTCATAGTTTTGTGAATAAGTCCATCATGAACAAGCTAAATTGTGTTCCCATAGATTTACAACAGCCCATTAGAGTTCAAGTGGCTAATGGTGAAGAGGAAATCAGTACATAGATATGCCCACAGGTTTCTTTACAGTTGGCTGAAAATTTTGAAGCCAAGGTAAACCTGATCACTCTGGAAATGGGGCCTATACATATTGTACTTGGCTGTGATTGGTTGATGACACTAGGCAGAATCACTATGTATTTCTCACAGTTGTATATGGAGTTTATCTCCGATGGACAGCTTATCATTTACAGGAAATTCCTAGTAGATCAGATTTTCATCTTATCACCATTCAACAATTCAAAAGAGAGTACAAGATGCGCTCACAAATATTTGTTTTGCATCTGAATAAAGAAACATAGGATCAGCCCAATAATTCAGCAAACCATCTAGCCTTGACAGCTCTTCTTGAGGAGTATAGAGATCTATTTGAGATACCTACTTCATTGCCTCCTAAGAGAGTAGTAGATTACCCCATTGATTTGGAGCCCAACTCAAAGACAATCAATAAGCCACCTTATACATTATCAAAGTGTGAACAAGAGGAAGTGGCCAAGAAAATCAATGAACTTCTTGAAATGGGATTCATTGAACCAAGTTCATCACCTTATGCATCCCCAGTCCTGTTAGTCAAAAAGAAAGATGGATATTTTAGAATGTGCATTGACTATAGGGATCTCAATAAGATCACAATGAAGAACATGTATCCTATACCCAAGATTGATGATTTTCTTGATGAGCTTAAGGGGCCTCAATTTTTTACGAAGATTGACTTGAGGTTAGGGTATCATCAGATTCACATGCGAGAGGGTGATGAAGTCAAGACTGCTTTCAGGACCGATCGTGGGCTCTATCATTTCTTAGTGATGCCATTTGGGCTTACAAACGCTCCAGCTACCTTCCAAAGCCTGATGAATAAGATTTTATAACCTTTCCTCTTCCAGTTTGTCTTGGTGTTCTTTGATGACATATTGATCTACAGCAAGACTTTACAGGATCACTTGGCACATATGAGGAGGGTTTTTGATGTATTGAGACATCATAGGCTTTTTGCTAAGGAGAAAAAGTGTTCTTTCATGTAGACTGAAGTGGAATACTTGGGACATATTTTCAGTGAAAAAGGAATATAGGCTGATCCCAAGAAGGTGCAATGTATAAAAGATTGGCCAATGCCTACTACTACTACCTCTCTTAGAGGATTCCTTGGGTTTTCTTCATTCTATCGCCGATTTATTAAGCATTATGCGGCAATTGCAACTCCTTTGATTGATAGGTTGAAGAAGGAGGCTTTCTTTTGGGATGCTCTTGCAGATAGTAGCTTCAACCAATTAAAGGAACTCCTTACATCTGCTCCTATCTTAGTATGCTCGGACTTCTCCAAAGAATTTACTATACAGTGTGATGCTAGTGGCCGTGGCATTGGGGCTGTTTTGCTTCAGGAGCATAGAGTAATTGCATTTGAGAGCCGTAAGCTTACAGATAAAGAAATGGCCATGAATGTTTATGACCAGGAGATGTTGGCTATCTTGCATGCAATCAAGAAGTGGCACCATTACTTATATGGCAGTTGATTCAGAGTACATAGTGATTACAGTGTACTTAAGTATTTCCTTATTCAGACCAATCTTACTCCAAAGCAACGTCGTTGGGTAGCTACATTACACAATTATGATTTTGACATTACTCATACAAGGGGCAAAGATAACATAGTGGTTGATTCTCTTTCTCGTATGTGGGCCTGCAAAGTTTCAGCTATGACAGAATTGCATAATGACTGGATTGAAGAATTATAGGAGGCCTATCTTCTAGATGAGGAATTCAGCCAAATTTTTCAGAAATTACAGCAAGGTCTTATGGAAGAAAACTCGCATTACCAGCTTAAAAATGGTATTATTTGGTTGAAAGGCAAGATTGTTATTCCCTCTACTTCTTCTTTTAAGCGGAAAATTATGGAGAAGCTACATTCTTCGCCTTTAGCTGGACATTTAGGAGTTTTCAAGACCTATGACCGGAACAGTAAAAGCTTTTATTGGAAAGGACTGTGGAAAGATGTCAAGGACTTTGTTATGAAGTGTATGCCTTGTCAGTAGAATTAGGATAGCACCCATAAGCCAGGAGGTTTGTTACAACCATTGCCTATTCCTACTGGTAAATGGACTCATATTACTATGGATTTCATTACTGGCTTACCTACTACCAAGAAGGGATGTAATAGTATTTATGTGGTGGTAGACAGACTCACCAAGGCAGCCCATTTTATTCCAACCAAAATTCAACGTACTGCTTCTCAAGTGGCCAACTAGTTTATGAAGCAGATTTTTAGACTACATGGATTACCGCAGGTGATTGTCCATGATAGGGACTCAAAGTTTATGAGTAACTTTTGGCAGGCGGTATTTACATCTATGGGCAATAAATTGGCTCCATCTACAGCTTATCATCCTCAAACTGATGGACATACAGAAAGAGTTAATAAATGGTTGGAGACTTATCTTCGCCATTTTGCTATGATGTCCAAACCTCATGGGATTCTTGGTTGCACTTGGCTGAGTTTGCTTATAACAATTCTACTCATGCGAGCATAGGAGTTTCACCCTTTGAGGCTTTGTATTGCTACAAGGTGCCCTTACCCACAGTCATCTTTAATGAAAAGATCAATCCTCATGGGAAGGAAGAGTTGGAAAGAATGCAGACCCTTCTTCAGCAATGTAAGGTGAATCTAAGGAAGGCTCAAGATCAAATGAAGATGTATACTGATGAGAAGAGGAGGCCTTTAGAGTTCCAAGAAGGAGAGTTGGTTTTGTTGAAGGTGCCCAAATCCAAGTACTCTACATTAAAAGATGGATCTAGTAATAAGATTGCCTATAGGTTTTATGGCCCTTACCGGATCCTTAAGCGAATTGGATATTTGGCATACAGACTAGAGCTTCCCTCTTCTACAAAGTTTCATAATGTCTTCCATGTTAGTGAGCTCAAGCCCTATTACGGTAATCCAGTGGATATAGTTGAGGAGCTGCTACCTATTGATGAAAACAGTCTTATTCAGTACATACCAGAGGCTGTTATAGGTCAGCGTGAGAAGAAGCTTCGATCACATTCTATTATGGAATATTTGATCAAATGGAGAGGTTTACCACCTGAAGAAGCTTCTTGGAGACCTGATTCTATATTGGATGAGTTTCCTTTCTTGAGGGATACATTGGTGGCTGAAGCCTATTGCTTATGGAGCTAGTGATGATGCAGACAGGTTCAGGACAGCATGCTCTTTTAGAAAAGTTTTTATCCTGCCTAATTTTCAGAATTAAGTTATCTACATGAGCTTAAAGTACTCTTCAAGAGTTTTGTTTTGATATATGGTACGTCCCATTTGGACACTTCTACTAGAAGTTATGGCAGATTTGGTCCAGCAGGGTCTATTTACACAGCAAGCTATCTACTTTGTTTTGAGATTATATGTTGAAGAGTTTATGGCTCCATATGCTTCTGAAGTACTCCGAATCATGTATATAGCTAGGGTTTACTTCCGTTCTTCAATTTTAGCTCATGTAGTTGGTCATACTTCATTCATTTTCCATTGTAAAGCTATAAAAACAGAGTAGTACTCTGTTCTATCCATCTTTTTCTAGTTATTTCCAGGTTTGTTTTTTAGGGCAAAAACTTTCAGGAAGGGATGGATTGTAAGAAGCTAGGAATAAGGATTTAGTGTAAATAACATTGATATTATGCCATGTCACACTGGCATTGGTATAAAAGGAGAGGGCATGTAATTTTACACATCTTTTTGACACACTAATACAATTATAGTCTTTCTCTCCTATCTTGCTCACAGCTTCTATGACTTCTCTCTCTTTCCTGTCTTTCTCTCTCTAAATCTAGTATTTCTCTCTCCTCGTCACTCTTCTTCTCTCTCTTCCTATAGTTTTTCTCTCTCTTTTGCAGTCTTCTCTCTCCTCTTTCTCTCTCCCTAGTTCTATCTCTGACAACCAAGCAACCTTTTTTTACTAATGACTAAACATTATTTGTAATCTACAACTTGTTTGCATATAAAAATTATGTTTGCTTTTTGGCAAACACCTAAAAAGTTATAGATTTGAAATTTATAACATGTGTACCTAATTTCTACCGATACAATCAAAATTGTAGTATGCCCCTTGAAACTGTTGTCCGCAACCTTGCATGTCCAAAACAAGGCAGCCGGAAATGGCTTGAGATATCCAAAACAAGGCATGAAACCGCCTCTTAGTGGAAGAATGGGAGAGCTTCTTACTTGTTGCTTGCTTGCTTGAATCCTTGCTTTTTTTCCTTCACTTCAACCTTCAAAACTAGTCTCTCTCAATAATGTTTCTCTAATACCATATCAAGGATTACATGCTGGGGAGGCCTTGCTTGAGTTATTGTGCCAAACACACACCATACACATAAGAGGAAGCTCAGTCAAGAACATAAGAAGAGAGATGGAGGCCAATGTGTTTTCTTGTTAGTTTCTTCTTTTTCTTTCACACACAATACACTGTACACAATGTATAGATAAGATACAACATAAAGGAAAGTGACCTACTAAGTTAACTAGTGCATAACTCACTATACTAATTGACTGGCACTATAACTATGCCATTTGTAAGCAAGTGCAACAAACTCGGGGAAGTTACTATATGTATATCATCTACATCACGTGCATTTAAGGCCTATTTATAAATATCTTTATCTATAATTTTTTAAATAAAACATATTTTTTTAATGCTCAATATGTAAATAACCCCTTTGTATACACCCTTCTATATGTAAAAAATGTATGAAAATTGTCAAGAATCGCGTGGTGGAGGGGGTTGCTCAAGATGCTGCGCCGAACACACACAGAATTCACAAGGAGAAGCTCACTCAAGAGACAAGAAGAGAGATGGAGGCCAAAACGTTTTCTTGCTGATTTCTTCTTCTTCTTCCACACTCTTTACAATGTACACAAAGTATAGATAAGATACAACATAAAAGGAAAGTGGCCTACTAAGTCAAACAATGCATAACCGACTACACTAGTCGACTGGCGCTATAACTATGCCAGCTGTAAATAGGTGTAACAACCTGAATATAATAAGTAATGAGTCAGTGGCCATGTGAGAGTCATAATGACCACCAACGTGCTAAGTGTAGACGTGTGGACCCATCTAACCAGGCGGTCCATCATCAATGTCCGCATGTGTTGAGCTTGTCATCTCAACAAAAATAGTATTTTAAAAATACCTTATTTTGAACCCATGTGATGTAAACATATATTCATGAGTAACTTACATGAGGCAACAAACTATATATAATAAGTGATAATTCAATGGCCATGCGAGGATCATAATGACCACCAATATGCTAAGTGTAGATGTGTGGACCCATCAACCCAGGCGGTCCATCATCAATGTCCCCACGTGTTGAGCTTGCCATCCAAGAGCCTAATGATCTACCCGAAAAACAACCTTGTTGCTGGTTAGCAAATAATACCTAAACTTATCTAGAGAAATCACCATCCCTAAAGCCTCTCTCTCAATCACAGAATAATTTTTATCTACTTGGCCTTCAAGTTGCATAATAAATTGGTTCGAACCATCCTAGAACCTCATCCTACATTAAAATTGCACCCACTGCAATGTCGAAGGCATCCACAAAAACATGAAAAGGGAGATGCCACTTAGGAGATTGTATAATAGATGCAACCACCAACATTTTCTTCAATGCATCAAAAGACTTTTGCTAAGAATCTCTCTGTAAAAAACGTATTCCCTTACAAATTAGGTTGGTAAATGGATTAGAGACCATTTTTTGCTTTCCCTAAATCCTTTCAAGTTCATATTTGCAGTCAAGCATAGAGTTCTGCTTGGACATATTAATTTTGAGGATGACATGTCAATTGATCCATTGAAGGTTGAGGTGGTGAGCAAATTTTAGCCTCCTAAGTGAGTTTCAGAGGTAATGTGGTTTGTTGGTTAGGACACCATATTAGAGAACTTGGGAATCTTCCAAGTCCCACTTTCAAATAAGGGGTAAATATTTAGCGATGTGGCTAAATCTTTACCCATTCTTCAAAGTGGGACTTGGAAGGACAACCTATATAGTAATTAGGGTGCGAACATTATAGCATTCTATAGTGCTTCATATGAAGCTTGCCATTCATTTGCTTGTTTTTTTGGATAACCAATAGCTTGTAAAATTAGGGGTCAAAAGTTTTTTGTGGTGCCCCTTGAAACTCTACAGGTTCAATTTTCAGGCCAAAATTCATAATAGTGCTAACAAAGGCACCCCATTCACCCCATTATGAATGTTGTTTTATCCACATCCTTTGGATGCATGTGAATCTTGTTGTATTTGAAAATTCCATCAATGAAACTATACAACTAATGATCTACTACATCATCAACTAAATAATCTGTAAAAGGAAGAGGAAATGGATTTGCAATCGTGGCTACATTTAGCTTTCGATAATCCACACATACACGAATTTTCTCATTCTTTTTTGGAACTACAATAATTGGAGATAGCCAAGTAACTTGATTAATGGACTTCATGAATCCAAGCCACAACAATTTATCAAGTTTCTCCTCAACCTATTTTACATAATTAGGATTCATCTTGTAGCATCATTGCACAACAAGTTTGGCATCCTTTTGCAAATTGATTCGATACTAACAAATCTGAGAGTCAAGGCCCCACATATAGGTATACTCCCATGCAAAAATATGTGCAAATTCCCTACACAATGCCATCTACTCTTTCTTAAATTCAAGATAAATAAAAATGCTAACCTTAATAGGTTTAGGGACATTAGCAAAACCCAATTCCATTTCTTCCATTTCATCTTTTGTAATGCAGGCTGAGTGCTACATTGTGTATTCAAATTCTGCTTCTACCTCAATTATAGCTTTCTTGGCCATTTCCTCATGTTCCTCAATAGTTTGAAACTACTCTACTATCTAATCTTGAGCATGCTATGCACCTGAAGAAAAGATTTTTGCAGTTTTGGATCTATTTCTTGAATGTTTTTTTTACAACAGGTAAATCCTACACATTAGAAATAATGGAGTATTCATGTACTATTATTTCCACATCTTTTTCAAAAACAAGGGGGCTACTGTAGGATTAACTTGGAGGAAAAGATATTCCTTATCATCCTCAACTTCAAGAGATAAATTAATTGTTTGGGGAACTATGGGCTAATAGCTGGGCTTGACCAACATCTTGTCTTAAGTACAAATTCTAATCTCCTTTTGGCCATGCGGAATAATAAAAAATCCTAAACCCTAATCTTGTTTGTAACGTGTCCCCTAGTATCATCCAGGACACGTCTTAGCAGTCCATCGGAAAGGATGTCTAGAAAGCTCCACCCGACACTCCCATGGAATGTTACGGGTTTTGCGATCTAGTTCTTCCCGCCTCTGCCACGTAGCGGAAGTATCCTGGCCGTTTCCACTTAGGATCGACCGGAATTAGGGTTTTCCTAATGGGTCACTAGCTAACAGCAACTAGCGTCAGACCCGAGCGAACTACTTTACGCAGAAACGCCAGGTCCGAAGCGGATTCACGCTGCACTTGGTTCAAGGAGAATGGGAAACGAGAGGGATGCAAAGCTCAACCTCTCTGCCATAAGGCATAGTCCCATTCCGTTCCCCTAAAACAACGTAAATCGGGTAAGATGTAACTCTAGGTCATCGTTCTTGTTATTCTTTTTGATGATGATGATCATTCCGCTGTCTTTCGAAATTTATGAGAAAAGTTCCCAGCTAACCGGGACCGCCCAACCGTAGGACAGACCCATGGTCCATTCTCCGCACTTTCCTCGGTTTGTTTTAGTTATGTAATTATCTAACACATTAATTCGACATATAACAATCAGCTTCTTTAATTAATCTTGTTTAAGCACTGGTTCCTTCACGTAATCTTATCACGTGACATATAAAAACAATATCAAGCAAGTTCTTTCAACATCTCATCATTTTATATTTGAATTACAAGAAGTTTCACCCGTAGGCTTATCCATAATCTGCCCGAAGGCTTACAAGTAATCTCCAGGGATCACTATTCCAAGCTTCCGCCCGTCAACTAGTATACGGGCTTCGGGATCCAATCCCGAGTCGCGTTAGCCCCTTGTGTAGGACCCGGAAGGCGAGGGATTTACCCCCCTGGCACCCAAGCGTCCTCCTGCTCCAAGTAGAACTCAACGGAGAGACCTCTCGCGGCGGGTTCGGTCCACGTTCCCGGCACGGTCAAACAACCCCCTTGGTTAGGGTCAGGCAGGCAGTCGGGGGTAACTGAAGCTGCCTCTCCCTTCAGGTTTTTAACCTGAAGTATGGATACTTATTTAATTTGTAATTCATAAATCAAACAGAGCTCTAAAATCTCTAGCAAGCACAAACATTTCCATTAACCAACCCAGTTGTATGGCAAACTGCTAAAGAAGTGTTCTTTCCTTTTTGAGCGTATCAGCAGTCGTTCTTAAGATGTCTTGTAACTTTGGCAAGATTTCCTACATTCGGATGTAGGGTATACCTAGTTTGGTTTACCCTAAGGTACCTTAGATATGCTAGTTTCTATTTTACAAATTTTCTTATTTTGAAGGATATCCAAAAACTACGTCTTTTTGCAAGATAACTTGCGTAAGGATCTGCCGTCTTTGAAAATGGTTTTTTTTTCCTTTTCTTTTTGTGACTCAATCAAAAAATGATTTCATACATGTTGCGCAAGTCCGGCGATGGAATAATCTGTTTAGATTCCTTAAGCTGATGTATGTCAGGCCTAGGGTTCCTTCTTTTTAAGATCCTTAGGGACGAACCCTAATTTCTTATCCTCATGAATTTATTGTCCTTGCGGTAAGGTAAGTAGTCCAGTGTTTTAGGGTATGAATGTTTCTATGTTTAGATTGGTCCGGTTAGCTTTTGGAAAGATTGGTTTGGTCAGCTTTTGGAAGGTAATCTTACTCGTCTTGTCACGGTTTTACTATCTTCGATTAACTTTCTCAATCAATACAGTTTAATTTGGCATATAGCCTAATGCCATGATGATACAAAGAGTGACGATACTCCTAAATACCTAGCTAAGGAATTGGTGAATACACACTTTATTTGTTCCAAGTCCTCAATTTGAAGGGGAAAAAGTGTTAATAAAGTATCATTCAGCAATTCTCCATTACATTTTCTTTCCAAATGATTTCGTATGTCTAATTTTTATACTTGTTAATTTCTAACTCTTAACTTCCGTTTTCTTTAAGATAAACTCATGCCAATTAACAACAGTTGCCTTGCAACTAGCAAAGATAACTCTCTAATAATTTGAGCATTGAAGGAAACTTTTCATGAATTTAGCCATTTTGCCATGATCTGTTGCGAAAAGAATAAGACTAATGGAGCAAGATATAATTTCTTCATTTTAGGACTATAATACTATAGTAAATGGATAGTATTGCCTATTATTTTATAATGCTTGATGCAATTTGATGGAAGCTAATTTGAATACATTGTCATTCATAAGCTAACTCCTTCGTTAGAATTGATTCGAACAAATATATATATTTCCTTGATAATTTTTCTTTGCATGATTGACTAAAACCCAAATTAACATCAAGAAGAAAACCTAGCTTTGAGGTGAGATATCCACATGGATACCGGGAGATGACCCTCCCGCGGCTACGCCTTGGACTTTCTTAGGAGGCATCGCTAGTGTGGTTCGTCGAACGTGGAAGCAGCTTTACAACTCCACCGTCGCTCCTTGCACCGTTCGTCAAAGTAGTTTTTTGGAAGGTTTCCCTCCTTGAATTCGGAAATTGAAAAGGGTATTTTTAGAAACTTTTACAACTAAGACCCATTGAAGCCATGGGGAAGGCTTAATGGTCTTTGTAAGCTCGCACGAACGGAAATAACAAGGTGTGGAGAGGGCACAAGGTGTAGGAGAGCTTTAAGGAAAAATAATAGCCGTAAAGATTATAAGTAAGGGTCTAAGGGCCCTTTGGTCAACTTGGAGAAAAAGGGCTTATGGGGGCTTACACATATGGGAAGGTGAAAGGTTTTTGATGCCAAGGTAAAGGCTTAAGGGGTAATCACGGGAGAGGTGGTTTTAAGAGGCCACAGGAAGAGTGATTCCAAAGCCAAGGGGATAGGCCTTTTAGAGATTATACACAGGTAAAGAAGTATTAAGACCCATAAGGCCTTTGTGCTTGGGGGGGAAAAAAAAAATGACTCCAAGTGAAAGAAAAGGGCTTTAGTACGAGGGTGAAAAGGGGATTTAAGGGATTTTTAAATCCCGGCGGAGGGGGTTCTCATACCCATGGAAAAGGGTTTTGGATATGGGAGTTGAAAGGGCTTCATAACGTACAAGGAGGGGGTGAAAATTTTTGAAAGCACGGGGGGAAAATGAAAGGTTTTCAATAGGCACACTAGGGGATGAAAAGGGGGTTTCTATGGCCCAAGACTAAGGCTTATAGATTTTAGCACCGGGGGGTATGTAAAGAAAAGGGGGCTTGTTAAGCCCTTTGGAAGCTTCCCCCTAGGAAGCTTCCAAAATTTCCCCACGTGGGGAAACTTAACGGCAACACGGCGTCATGGATAGGTGGCAGGCCTGCGACGGTAAGGCAGCGGCTCCTCCCTGGGCACTCACGTGGCGGCAGCCTTCCCCTCTTTCCCTTCCATCTTCAACTCCTTCGTCAGGCGTCGAGGCAGCGTTCCTCCTTGCAACGTCGTTGATTCTCCTCACGGACTCCCCCCCAGCCTTTCCTGTCCAGTAGCCCCTCCCCTCCCCTCATTTAAATAGTGGAGGGAGGGGGATCTTCTCCTTCTGCGTGTCAACACGCATGCCCTCCCTCCCTCCAGAGGCTCCACCAAGGAGCTTTGTAAACTCCTTCTATTCCCCTCCCCCCCCTCCAGCTCGTCAGTCGGCTGGAGGGATAAGGGGGGAAATATATTTAAAAAAATTTCAAAAATCCCAATCAATTATTTTCATGCGGACTTTTACATTCTCTCCCCCTTGGAGGAATCGAGATGTCCTCATCTCGAGATAAATTGGGGATATTGATGGTTGAAAGTGCCTTCATCTATCCAAGTGGCATCCTCTTGGGGATAATCTTTCCACTGGACAAGGCATTCTTTCAAGGTTCTAGATCTTAACTGTCTTTCCCTAACATCTAAGATCCTTTCTGGCTTTAGTTCAAGAACTCCTTGGCTAGGCATTACAATTTGTTGGTCATTAAGTACATGATTAGGATTGGGTACATATTTTTCTAATAGACTGATATGGAATACACTATGAACCTTTAGGTTCTCAGGGAGTTGCAATTTATAAGCATTGGGTCCTAGGCATTTGAGGATTTTATACGGCCCACAATACCTTGGACTTAGCTTCTTGCATTCTCCTAGGGATAGAGAACTCTTTTTAGAGCGTACTCGAATGAAGACCATGTCTCCTTCTTTGAAGACTCTTTCTTGACGTTTCAAATCTGCATATGCCTTTTGTCTATCCTTGGCTGCTTGTATGTCTTGCCTTATTGACCTTATTTGATCATCCATGTCATCCAACATTTGTCTTGAAGCTTCAACTCTTAGGGTTGGATCAAAAAAGTTTAGGGGACTTCGACAATCATGACCATACAATGCCTGGAAAGGGGTCATTTGAATGCTCTGCTGGTAAGAAGCATTGTAGGCAAATTCAACTAACGGTAAGTATTGAATCCACCTCTTCGGCTCTCGACAGCAGTATGCCCTAAGCATATCCTCAATGATTTGATTCACTCGCTCTGTTTGTCCATCCGTTTGGGGATGGTAGGCGGTGCTAAAACAGAGTTGAATCCCAATAGCTTCAAAGATAGCTCTCCAGAAGTGTGATGTGAAGAGAGAATCTTGATCACTAATGATTCTTTTAGGTAACCCATGTAGCTTGAATATTTCCTTGATAAACAATCTTGCAATGTCAGAGGCTTTATAGTTTGTCTTTACTGGAATCAGGTGTGCAACCTTGGTAAGCATGTCAACCATAACCATAATGGAATTGTATCCTCCTTGGACTTGGGGTAAGCCCACAACAAAATCCATACTAATGAATTCCCATTTCATTTGGGGAATGTCAAGCGGTTGTAGTTTCCCTGGCATCATGACATGTTCGGCCTTGATACGTTGGCAAGACAAACATTCAGTGACATACTTGAGAACGTCACCTTTGAGCCTCTCCCAGTGGTAACTTTTCCTAACTGCATTAAGAGTTTTTGCATAGCCAGGATGTCCTGCGAAAGGGGAATCATGAGCTTCCCATAATATCTTCTGCTTAAGTGACTGGCTTGTTGGTATACACAGCCTTGTTCTGTAGTAGACAAGTCCATTATCAATGGAAAATTCCTGATACTTAGCTTGTGACTTCAGATTCTGCTTCTTGGTAGATATTTCTTTTATCATTGTTTGGTAGGCTAAATCATGGCTTGCTTCCTCTCTAGCTAGTTCCAGTATAGGGTTGCTTGGCATAGATACCTTTGTAGCCAGAGATCTGGCCGTTGATGGATTCTGCAAGATTAGGGAATTTAGGAATGCCTTGCGACTGAGTGCATCGGCAACTACATTCTCTTTCCCTGGTCGGTACTTGATTTCAAAATCATACTCCTCCAATACTTCAATCCACCGACATTGCCTCATGTTGAGCTCGTTCTGGGTAAAAATCCATTTGAGACTCTTATGATCGGTTACTAGAGTAAACTTGTTACCCAACAGGTAGTGTCTCCAAAGCTTTAGAGCATGGATGACAGCTAATAATTCCAGATCATGCGTGGCATAATTCTTTTCATGACTCTTCAATTTCCTTGAAGAGTATGCTACTGGATGACCTTCCTGCATAAGTACACACCCCAAGGCAAGAATGCTGGCATCAGTTACTACCTCGAACTCCTTATTGAGGTCAGGGAGTTTTAGAATAGGTGCTGATACCAAACTTTGCTTTAATTTGTCGAAACTATTTTGTTCGGGAGTTGACCATGTAATAGAAGTCTGCTTCTTTAGTAAGTCTGTAAGAGGTGCTGCAATCAAAGCATAATTTTTGATAAAGACCCTATACCATCCTGTCAAGCCAAGAAAGCTACGTATTTCTTTAACGGATATTGGTATTGGCCATTCAAGCACATCCTTGACTTTGGCTGGGTCTACTGATATTCCCTCTGATGATACTATGAATCCCAGATATTCAATCTGACACTTGAAGAATGCACACTTCTTCATTTTTGCATACAGCTTATGAGACCTCATTGTCTCAAGGACAATCCGTAGTTGAGGTTCATGATCTTCTTCCTGTTTAGAATAGACTAAAGTGTCATCAAAGAAGACAAGTACAAAATCATCAAGATATGGTCTAAAAATATCCTGCATTAATCTATTGAAGGTGGCAGGTGCATTTGTAAGCCCGAATGACATAACCAAGAACTCAAAGTGCCCATATCTTCTATTGAAGGCCGTTTTTGGAATATCTTCTTCCTTCATCCTTATTTGATAGTAGCCTGATCTGAGATCAATCTTGGAGAAGATCTTTGCACCTTGAAGGCGATCAAGAAGCTCATCTATTCTAGGAATAGGATACTTGTTCTTGACTGTTGATTGATTCAACCCACGGTAATCAATACATAGTCGAAGTGTCCCATCTTTCTTTTTCTGGAATAGTACTGGAGCTCCCCATGGTGAGTTGCTAGGCCGAATGTAACCCTGATCTAACAGTTGCTTGAGTTGTTCCTTCAACTCAATAGCTTCCGGTATGGACATTCTATAAGGTCTCTTTGCAATTGGCGCAGCTCCAGGCACTAGCCTTATTTCATGATCAACTTCTCTTGGAGGCGGAAGTTCAGTCAATTCCTCAGGGAATACGTCAGCGTATTCCTTTAGCCAAGAAGGTCCTTCATGAGACTCTTGCTTTTGATCTAACTTGTTGAGTTTGATCAGGTAAACGGGTAATCCTTTTCTGACTCCTTTTATGATCCGCGATACTTTGGCTAACTGGATTCTTGGCACTCCTGCCTCACCTTGAGTTGTAACAAACTCCCTTTCAGAGTTTCGAAAGGAAACTTGACCCTTTCCACAGTGGATGTGGGCGTCATTAGGCTTAAGCCAATCCATCCCGAGTAGACACTCATGGATACCTAAATTCATGACTCTGAATTTGACTGAGGTTTTCTTTCCTCCCAGAAAGAATTCTTCCTTAGCAGTTTTCCTGGTACAAGTTACCTCACGACCGTTTGCCAATTCCATAAGTAGGGTAGGTGCTTCTACTGTGGCTATTCCTAATCTTTTTGCACATGCTGGTGAGATAAAGGAATGTGTACTGACACAATCAATCAAGGTTTTGAAACCTTTACCTTGATAGTCCGACGGTGTTTGAATCACCGAGAATTGGCGATTCAGCCCCTTCTTCTGTAAAGCGGCATGGACTGTCCCTCTTTCGAATTCTGCTTCCATAGTCGGATCTTCCTCTTGTTCTGCTTCGCATCTTTGCCTATTGGTAATGCAGGCAGTTCTTCCTCTTGCACGGGTGGCGGCTCCTTGACCGCGGCCTGCACCTTGACGATGTCCCTCGCTGAGCTTGGGACATTGCCTTTTGAAGTGACTGAGTTCGTTGCAGTGGAAACATCGGAGGTTTCGGCCATTACTGTGAGTAGGAACGAAGTTGTTGACATTATTTGTCCTTGCTTTCTTCCTTTGTCCCTGATTGTGACCTTGAACTGTCTTCACTTGGGGTCTGAATGCTCCTCTGTTCGGTTCGCTATAGGACCAATTTTTGTTACCCCTTGGTCTAGCTTGCACTTCCTGAATTATAGGTGCCGCTCGAATGAGTGCATCCTGAAGATCTGACGGACGCATAGATTCGAGACGGGTATTTACGGGTGGATTTAAGCCCGCACAAAATTTGGACACCTGCTGCGTCATGTCCATTTGTGGCGCATACTTTAAAAGTGAGACAAATTTAGAGTAGTATGCGTCAAGGGTGAGTCCTAGCTGTTTTAGCTCGTAGAACTCATTCATTTTTTGTGTACGATATGCAGGTGGCAAATATTTCCCGCTGCACGGCTTTCTTTAACTTCTCCCAGGTAACGGACCCCTCTGAAGTCCCTTGATCCCTGCACCATTGTTTCCACCATAATCTAGCTTCACCGGTGAGTTTTAATTTAGCGAGCATGGCATGATTGGTAGGTGCAGTACCAGCTACTTCAAAGTAATCCTCCATAGATTCAATCCAAATTTCAGCATCAGACTGGACGAATCTGCCTCTCCCGTCAAACTCGGGTGGCTTTATCTGTTTGTGGAGGAACTTCTTCTCCTGGATCACAGCAGTACTTGATGTAGGGGGCGAATTTGGAACCTGTACCTGGGGTTGTGCCTGGATAAAAGTTTTCTTAATGTTATTATATGATTAGCTTATCTTTAGTTCAGCTATCTCGTAAATCATGAAGCTACTTAACTTTTTTAACAACTCTGATGCACAGTCAAATATTGATAAAAGAAGTCCTTATTTATATTTACATGGGCGTAGCCTTATACAACATCTCGTGTGATGATAATCCAATCATTACATTCAGTTTGGGGAGAACAACGTTGTATTGCATTTGTCTACAGGAACTGTGTAATAGTAGGGTTTTGGGTCATGGATCTTTAGGAATCGATAATTCATTGGAAGTTCAGGATATCCTTTTCGTTGGAATCCATACTTCTCATGGCGGCCCAACACCTTAATCCTGTCGGCTGGGATTACACGGATTACTTCCTCATATACATATGAGTTCATTTCAACCCTCCGACCTTGAATATGTAAAGTCGAATTTACGTGAGCTTCCACAAAAATGAACAGCTTCACGACTTTCAAGTCTTCCAACCACTTGATCCTCTTTAGGTTGGTCTGTAGATAAGCGAACCGGTGGGCAGCTATGTAGTAGATTCCTGAAGACCCATTCCATCTTCGTTCTATATATAAAGGTAATGGATTATAAATCTGCTCCAGGATGTTCATCATCCCAACTCTTTGTCTATAAAGCGGAGAATGCATTGCAGTCATAAACATGACCCGGAACACCAAAAACTTGTTCCACGCTTCATAGTTCTGCAAGACAGTATTGAAGATGAGGAAATGCTTGGACAGCAACAATTTCTTTAGTTCTTTTTATTTAGATCTCATAAAAACAATTCCATTGTTGGTCGGCTCTAATACCAACTGTAACATGTCCCCTAGTATCATCCAGGACACATCTTAGCAGTCCATCGGAAAGGATGTCTAGAAAGCTCCACCCGACACTCCCATGGAATGTTACGGGTTTTGCGATCTAGTTCTTCCCGCGTCTGCCACGTAGCGAAGTATCGTGGCCGTTTCCACTTAGGATCGACCGGAATTAGGGTTTTCCTAATGGGTCACTAGCTAACAGCAACTAGCGTCAGACCCGAGCGAACTACTTTACGCAGAAACGCCAGGTCCGAAGCGGATTCACGCTGCACTTGGTTCAAGGAGAATGGGAAACGAGAGGGATGCAAAGCTCAGCCTCTCTGCCATAAGGCATAGTCCCATTCCGTTCCCCTAAAACAACGTAAATCGGGTAAGATGTAACTCTAGGTCATCGTTCTTGTTATTCTTTTTGATGATGATGATCATTCCGCTGTCTTTCGAAATTTATGAGAAAAGTTCCCAGCTAACCGGGACCACCCAACCGTAGGATAGACCCATGGTCCATTCTCCTCACTTTCCTCGGTTTGTTTTAGTTATGTAATTATCTAACACATTAATTCGACATATAACAATCAGCTTCTTTAATTAATCTTGTTTAAGCACCGGTTCCTTCACGTAATCTTATCACGTGACATATAAAAACAATATCAAGCAAGTTCTTTCAACATCTCATCATTTTATATTTGAATTACAAGAAGTTCCGCCCGTAGGCTTATCCATAATCTGCCCGGAGGCTTACAAGTAATCTCCAGGGATCACTATTCCAAGCTTCCGCCCATCAACTAGTATACGGGCTTCGGGATCCAATCCCGAGTCACGTTAGCCCCTTGTGTAGGACCCGGAAGGCGAGGGATTTACGGCCAGAGCCCCCCCTGGCACCCAAGCGTCCTCCTGCTCCAAGTAGAACTCAACGGAGAGACCTCTCGCGGCGGGTTCGGTCCACGTTCCCGGCACGGTCAAACAACCCCCTTGGTTAGGGTCAGGCAGGCAGTCGGGGGTAACTGAAGCTGCCTCTCCCTTCAGGTTTTTAACCTAAAGTATGGATACTTATTTAATTTGTAATTCATAAATCAAACAGAGCTCTAAAATCTCTAGCAAGCACAAACATTTCCATTAACCAACCCAGTTGTATGGCAAACTGCTAAAGAAGTGTTCTTTCCTTTTTGAGCGTATCAGCAGTCGTTCTTAAGATGTCTTGTAACTTTGGCAAGATTCCCTACATTCGGATGTAGGGTATACCTAGTTTGGTTTACCCTAAGGTACCTTAGATATGCTAGTTTCTATTTTACAACTTTTCTTATTTTGAAGGATATCCAAAAACTACGTCTTTTTGCAAGATAACTTGCGTAAGGATCTGCCGTCTTTGAAAATGGTTTTTTTTTCCTTTTCTTTTTGTGACTCAATCACAAAATGATTTCATACATGTTGCGCAAGTCCGGCGATGGAATAATCTGTTTAGATTCCTTAAGCTGACGTATGTCAGGCCTAGGGTTCCTTCTTTTTAAGATCCTTAGGGACGAACCCTAATTTCTTATCCTTATGAATTTATTGTCCTTGCGGTAAGGTAAGTAGTCCAGTGTTTTAGGGTATGAATGTTTCTATGTTTAGATTGGTCCGGTTAGCTTTTGGAAAGATTGGTTTGGTCAGCTTTTGGAAGGTAATCTTACTCGTCTTGTCACGGTTTTACTATCTTCGATTAACTTTCTCAATCAATACAGTTTAATTTGGCATATAGCCTAATGCCATGATGATACAAAGAGTGAGGATACTCCTAAATACCTAGCTAAGGAATTGGTGAATACACACTTTATTTGTTCCAAGTCCTCAATTTGAAGGGGAAAAAGTGTTAATAAAGTATCATTCAGCAATTCTCCATTACATTTTCTTTCCAAATGATTTCGTATGTCTAATTTTTATACTTGTTAATTTCTAACTTTTAACTTCCGTTTTCTTTAAGATAAACTCATGCCAATTAACAACAGTTGCCTTGCAACTAGCAAAGATAACTCTCTAATAATTTGAGCATTGAAGGAAACTTTTCATGAATTTAGCCATTTTGCCATGATTCGTTGCGAAAAGAATAAGACTAATGGAGCAAGATATAATTTCTTCATTTTAGGACTATAATACTATAGTAAATGGATAGTATTGCCTATTATTTTATAATGCTTGATGCAATTTGATGGAAGCTAATTTGAATACATTGTCATTCATAAGCTAACTCCTTCGTTAGAATTGATTCGAACAAATATATATATTTCCCTGATAATTTTTCTTTGCATGATTGACTAAAACCCAAATTAACATCAAGAAGAAAACTTGGCTTTGAGGTGAGATATCCACATGGATACCGGGAGATGACCCTCCCGCGGCTACGCCTTGGACTTTCTTAGGAGGCATCGCTAGTGTGGTTCGTCGAACGTGGAAGCAGCTTTACAACTCCACCGTCGCTCCTTGCACCGTTCGTCAAAGTAGTTTTTTGGAAGGTTTCCCTCCTTGAATTCGGAAATTGAAAAGGGTATTTTTAGAAACTTTTACAACTAAGACCCATTGAAGCCATGGGGAAGGCTTAATGGTCTTTGTAAGCTCGCACGAACGGAAATAACAAGGTGTGGAGAGGGCACAAGGTGTAGGAGAGCTTTAAGGAAAAATAATAGCCGTAAAGATTATAAGTAAGGGTCTAAGGGCCCTTTGGTCAACTTGGAGAAAAAGGGCTTATGGGGGCTTACACATATGGGAAGGTGAAAGGTTTTGATGCCAAGGTAAAGGCTTAAGGGGTAATCACGGGAGAGGTGGTTTTAAGAGGCCACAGGAAGAGTGATTCCAAAGCCAAGGGGATAGGCCTTTTAGAGATTATACACAGGTAAAGAAGTATTAAGACCCATAAGGCCTTTGTGCTTGGGGAAAAAAAAAATAAATGACTCCAAGTGAAAGAAAAGGGCTTTAGTACGAGGGTGAAAAGGGGATTTAAGGGATTTTTAAATCCCGGCGGAGGGGGTTCTCATACCCATGGAAAAGGGTTTTGGATATGGGAGTTGAAAGGGCTTCATAACGTACAAGGAGGGGGTGAAAATTTTTGAAAGCACGGGGGGAAAATGAAAGGTTTTCAATAGGCACACTAGGGGATGAAAAGGGGGTTTCTATGGCCCAAGACTAAGGCTTGTAGATTTTAGCACCGGGGGGTATGTAAAGAAAAGGGGGCTTGTTAAGCCCTAGGAAGCTTCCAAAGTTTCCCCACGTGGGGGAAACTTAATGGTGACACGGTGTCATGGATAGGTGGCAGGCTTGCGACGGTAAGGCAGCGGCTCCTCCCTGGGCACTCACGTGGCGGCAGCCTTCCCCTCTTTCCCTTCCATCTTCAACTCCTTCGTCAGGCGTCGAGGCAGCGTTCCTCCTTGCAACGTCGTCGATTCTCCTCACGGACTCCCCCCCAGCCTTTCCTGTCCAGCGGCCTCTCCCCTCCCCTCGTTTAAATAGTGGAGGGAGGGGGATCTTCTCCTTCTGCGTGTCAACACGCATGCCCTCCCTCCCTCCAGAGGCTCCACCAAGGAGCTTCGTAAACTCCTTCTATTCCCCTCCCCCCCCTCCAGCTCGTCAGTCGGCTGGAGGGATAAGGGGGGAAATATATTTAAAAAAAATTTCAAAAAGCCCAATCAATTATTTTCATGCGGACTTTTACATTATTCATCTTGGCAAACTTAAACCAAGGTCTTCTAAGCAATATTTGATAAGCATGATTAAATTCACGATACACAACACTACAAAAACTCACCTTGAATTTCAAACTAGCAACTTGGATTAATTGATTCTTCAAAATGCCTAATGGTTTGTAATATTCACTTATTAGCCATCTTCACTTGAGATGGAGCTGGAGCCAAACTCTGAACATTTATGAGATAGACAAACTACTTCTAGAAGAATATTAAGTGAGGATTCACATCTAAAAGAACTTCATTAAACATCTTTCCCATATATTGATGATTCCTGCATGAAGCACGTGTCTCAAAACTGAAATGTCTCAACGTGTCCAACATGCATGATACCACTTGGGATTTCCATTTATCAAACTGACTCCCACTATTGGTACGTGTTAAAAAGACAAAAAAAGGATATTTGCAAGTGTTACCCCACTTGACTTCACGAAGCATCATGTCCTCGGTTGCTCATTCCCACTCACCATGATTAGCCACGCCCTTGGTTTGGAACACAAAGTGTGAACAAACCTTTATTAAAAGCTTCCAAAACATCTGACAAAGACAAACTCATTTTCCTGAAAATCTGCTTCATAGAGCATTGCACAGAAAAGCTCATAACTTTCTAACCAGATATCAGATTGCCAAGATTCAAAAAGGAAAGTTGTAGCTCTCTTTCCTATAACTCTTTAGAACAAGTTAGAGTCAAATTCCTTGATGTGCTGCCCTGAGATAGCTCTGCACAGTTAGTAGTCCTAAATTTCTACATGCAGTGTACTTCAGACCATAACTCTCACATTCTTGCTCTTTAGTAGGTGCTAAAGTACACTTTTAATATGCTGTCCATCATTTACCACCATCTGATCAACACCAGATTTCAAAAAACTGAATCTGCCCCAAACAATAAACTGGAAGCAACCTATTTTATGTATAGTATGTACATTACCTACATCCTCTCTATTTACAGGATTTTGCAGATATATTTCTTTAGACGGAACCCATTGATCCTATTGTTGTGAACAATCCCATCTAAATCTTGTAGCAAGTAAGTGCCATTTTCAAACTTCTGTTGGATGAGGAAAGGTCCTTCCCATTCAACTCAAAACTTGGTTTGAAAAGTAGAGTCCAAGCTATTGTTATATCTCATAACCACCATTCCCTCTGCAAGATTCTTCTTCTTCAACTATGTATTAAACCATTTCCTTCTACAATATTCTTCTTCTTCAACTATGTATTAAAACCATTTCATTCTCTTCACAATCTATTTTTCATAATAATTCATTGCTTGTTGCCTATCCAACTGTAGGGTATCCAAGTTCAATCCTCTGTCAATTCCCAATTTGATTTGATCTAACTGATGCTTTCTTATAAACTCCATCGTAGGGAACATGACATTCATAGGTAATAACACATCTTGGCCATATACTAACTGAAAAGGGGTGAATCTTGTACTTGTCTTCTAAATTGTTCTACAAGCCCAAAAAGCTTGATGTAGATAATTGTCCCAATCTTTAGGATGATTTTCCACAATCTTAAAGAGAATCTTTTGTAACGTTCCATTGAATGCTTCCACCACTAGTCCATTGCACTGAGGGTAATAAGGAGTAGAAAATCTATGTTTCAAGTCTAGTTTCCCTGTTAATTCTCTCAATAGCTTATTTTTGAAACGATGACCTTGATCTGTCTCACTGTTTTTAGTGGTATTCCAAATCTGCAACATATGTCCTCTATGAGGAATTGAGTTACATCCTCTTTCTTGCAATTCCTTGTAGCCTTAGCTTCAGGCCATTTGGTCATATAATCAACAGCAGTAATGATGTAAGACTTTCTTATTTTTGTACCCAAAAAAGGTCCAATAAAATCCAGACCCCACTTCTCAAACAGTCCATAGGTAATAATGGATTTAGTAGGTTTTGGAATTAGTACCCTTTTTACATATGACTGGCAAGCATGACAACTTTTACTCCAATGAGCAACATTAGCACTTAGACTAGAGGCCAGGTAAGTCCTGCTAATAGAATTTTCCTTTTGGTAAGCTCAAAATCAAAATGACCAGCACATGCTTCTTCATGACAGGAAGATAAACAAGTAGGAATCTCGGAACTATCCAGCACCCTTCTTAGTACATTATCAATCCCCTTCATGTACAACTGATCATTTATGACCACATATGCCCTGGCCTTTTTGATAATGGCATACCTTTTGTATTTATCAATCAATGAACTTAACTCCCTAGTTTTTAGAAACTCCTCAATCAAGTGAAGGCTCTCCTTGTCCTCATATCTAGGATTATCCACCCTCATTACTGCAACATATTAGGACATAGCATTTTCAGTCAATTCATGAGCTCTATGGTTGTTCTCCCTACGAACATGCCAAATTTCAAATTTTTGTAGCTGCCTCATGAGGCCTTCTATCTTAAACACCCAATCCTTCAAAATATCTTTATTGGCTTTCTAAACATTTTGAACCTGTCTAACCACCAACATAGCATCTCCTTTTGCAACTATCTTCTTGTATCCCAACCGAATACATTGTTTTAGGCCAGTATGTAAACTCGCATATTCAGCTTCATTGTTACTTTGTATCTCTTTACTCTCTTGACTTCCAGAAAAGACTTCTTAATTTTCAGCATCCATAATGACAAAACCTAGTCCTCCCTTTTTCAGCACTCTTCTGTAACTGCCATCAAAAAACAAGGTAGCATCTTTATCCTTCATCTCCTCATGAATTTGTGGATGTGGAATCAGCTTTCATCTTATAATAGCTGCACTTTCAAAAAGTTCTTTATAAGACAAAATATCAGCCAAGCTAGCTCCTATAGTATCCTCCTTCAAATGTGTAAATTCAAATTCTTGCAAAGCCAACAACCACTTAATAACTCTTGGAGCATTTTCACTAGATCACAAAACTTGTGGAAGCAACTAGTAAGCACTACAAATGGTTTTTGAATCAAGTATGATTTCCATCTCTTAACTACATATACCAGCCTCCATAGCAACAAATCTTCTTCCATCCAAGATTTTTCAGCCACTCCAATGGATCTGCTTATATAAAACACCGGCCTCATATAAGACACCCCTTTTCCCTTCTACATTGAATTGGTTCCCACTGCGTTTTTCCCAACACTAATGCTAATGAAGAAAGGTTCATCCTAGTTTGGAGACATAAGAACTGGCAAAGTGCTTAACTTTTCTTTAATATGTAAGAATGCATCCTCTTCAACTTGTGTCCAAACTAAAGGATTCCTTTGAGTTGCTTTCTATAAAGGATATACATATTCAGCTAGCATATGGAATTACCTTGATGGATACCTCAACTTTTGAACAAATCTCAAAAGTTATTTTACAAATTTTGAAGAATCCATAAGAAGTAAAGCCTCCACTTTACTAGGCTCATGTGAAATACCATTAACAGACACTTCATGACCCAAGAGTATCACTCTAGTTCTTACTATTTTACATTTATCAAGGTTCAACTGACCACTATCCTCATCAAGTATGCAAAAAACTTAATCAAGTTTTTTAGAGTGTAATGCCCTTGAGCTGTACACACAAAAGTCATCTGTACCATTTCCCTTCCTCTCACTGTATGACCCTCCCTAATTAAAGATTTTTTTTAATAAACACCCCCCATTTTTTCCTCACGTCACCAGCTAGCGGACGGAGGGGGGACTGCTGTGTAATGTCGTGCGTGGGTGTGGGGGAGCTCCATCATGGCAGATGGAGTGGGGGAGCAACAGGCAGGCCAAGAGCGAGTGGAGGACTGGATGACGTGGGGGGAGGGTAATGATTACTCCCTCTCCCCCCTCCACCATTCGCAGCATGGCAGGTGGCCATCCACCTGGCCACCCTAAGGGGAATAAGGGGGGGCTCTATACCTTACCAATCCCCCCCCCCCCCAGTACACTATAAAAGGGCCCTTGGGCATAAAAAGGAGGAGGAGGAGGATCGTTGCTCTTCCCTGCTATCCAACTGGTGAGAGAGTAAGAGAAAAGGGAGAGAGAGTAAGAAAAGAGAGGGAGTGTGTGTGAGAGAAAAGAGAGGGAGAGAGAGTAAGAGAAAAAAGAGAGATCAAGTGAGAGAAAAGATAGGGGAATTCCCCTTGGAGGATTCCGAGCTTCCCCTTCCCCCCTCTTAGAGAGGGTTCTCATGAACAATCTCCTCCCACAATGATCATCTCTCTTGTAGCATGGGTGCATAGCCACAAAGGAAAAAGCCGAATTATACAATGCCTCCCAAGTGAAGTGAGGTCCAAATCCCACTTCAATCGATGGATCTGCGGGTCAAGGAATTGTGACGCTTGGTAACCAAGTGCATCCCATAAATCCCACCTTGATGGGAGCTCTTAAAAACGTAGATCGACTTCATTGGGAAGGGAGAAGTATTCGGAAAAAAATCTATGATAAGTAACCACCAATTAGGTTGCATTATTCAATCATGATGGAAATTGTGTTTTGTTGTACTCTGGCATGTTTAGAATGATCGTCTTGCACAAATGATTTTGATTTGTGCACACTGAAATCAAGGACTTTATTTTTTGTGCTCGTAGTGTATTAGATTTATGCTTTAGCATCGGCATGTTGGAGGGGTAAAAGAAACTGATAAATGGGTTATTGGGATGATTAAGCATATTCATAATTAAGCAAAAATCGTACTATTTTTTGCATCACAAAATTTGTGAAATTGGAAAGGTAGGAGTAAAGGCTTGAATCAAGTACATGAGGATCAGGTTAAGTATATTTAGGTCATTGCAATATTAAGCAAGGTTTTAGGTTCCTATAAACCTTTAGAGGGAAGTGGTTTGCATCTGCATTAGGCTTGATAACTTCATGTCCCCCACTCAAAAGAAAAATACAATTCTCTATTTATATTTTGCATAAGTGCATCGAAATGAATTCCTAAGAGCAAAAGCCCGCATTGCATCATCGTCTTAGGAAAGACATGCATCTAGATTGCATGGCGTCATGGTCAGTTTCAGTTGCGCTACTAGGGATTCATCTTAAAGATAATTGTAAGTCGCGCATATGAAATGCTAAAATTTCTCAGGGCTGCTCAATAAAATGAACCGTATATACGCAAGGATAGGGCTTAACTCGACTAATTTGAGGTTTAAAAGTAAATGAGACAAACCATGGTTACATTCATAGGAGGACCTAGAGACCAGTAAAACACTCATTGGTCCCTATGCTACATCTGGCCCCCCTGACAAAGCCAAAACAACCCTCATGATATCACCCTTAACCATGACACAACTCAATGTTAATACATGAAAATTCAGGTGTCGCTTTTCCAAGACTGAGACCCTAGACTAAAGGCTAGCAAGCTAGGACAGCTACCATTCGAGAACTATCAGATATAGATCCCATTGCATAATTACTCGCTCCTATCACATAGGAGCGGGGTCGAAAAGAAGGTATTCCCTAGCCCTCAGAGGATATTGGAAATTTCTGCCAAGGCAAGAAGGGAAAATGTTGAGTGTCAAGAGAGGGACCCCACCTTAGCAGATGCCCCGAGCACTCACCTGCACCATTGTTTGTGCTTGTAAATTTAGGAACACCGCTTGTAAAAAGGATTGTGTGACCCCGAACTCATAAAAGAAATGGGAATAATGAATCAGGTTGAACTTTTGGAGGGCACCCCAATCCACCCCCAGCTGGCCGCCAACCCTAGGCAAGAGGGTTTAAATAGCCATGATAGGAACGTGGACCGAACCTGCTATGAGAGGTCTCAAAGTGGATGCTAGGGGGGGCTTTGGTTGTAAATTCCTTGTCTCCGGTCCTACTCAAATGATCTGTGTGACTCGAGATAGACTCTCGAGGCCCCTTATTACTAGTGCAAGGCGGAATCTTGGAGGAAATAAAGTGCATCTTCACGGATTGCGGATATTGTTCTTTTTGAACAAGACTTGTATCTCCAATAAAATACTAATATTAAGTTTACTTCCAAGGAACCTCTTTGAAATTTTTTTTGTGTCAGTGCTATAAGATTACATAAATGAACCCTATTCCTTAAGAGGCTTAATTAAGGAAGCTGCTTTTACATGTTGCACATAAATGTGATAAGGCTAATTCGATAACTAAAGTATGCCTATTGAGAAAAGCGAGTGGGCGGAACCCTCGACGGGTCTGTGTCCTACGATAGGATGGTTCTCTACCGTCGTTCGACCTTTAGGCAGCACGGGTTAATACCCAAATTCATACCATTTTTGGGGATCGGAATGGGATTATGCCCTACGGGCAGAGAGGTGGAGCGACACATCCCTCTTGTTTCTACTTCTCCTTGAATGAAGTGGGGTATGGACTTGCTTCAAATTGGCTAACTCCGCATAAAGTAGAATGACTGGGAAACCTTGACCACCAGGGACTCAAGTTTTAGGTTGAAGTTGTGGGTTCAACCAGGAACATTTTGTTGAAAGGTGGACTCAGGAAACCCTAGGCGACAAACCCTGTGACATTCCGTGGGAGTACCGAGCGGCGATGCTTTGATTCATTTCTCGATGGACTACTAAAACATGCTTGGAGAGGGCACTTCACATCATCCATAAACACCCGCAAAGATTTCCTAATGAAAGGGGCAAATACCCAACTAATCCATCTTGAAAAGTTGGCATATGCATTCATCAAACCAAAAGGCATCACTCTATAATAGAAGCATCCCCATGGGGTAATGAACATTGTTTTCTTCTGATCTTCTTTTGCTATTCTGATTTGGAAATATCTAGAGTATCCATCGCACACACTATAAAATTCATAACCAGCCACTTGATCCAAGATCTCATCCTGAAATGGAAGAGGATAGTAGTCCCTCTTAGTAGCTGCATTAAAATCAACACATACTCTCCACTTTCCATTCTTCTTTGGTCAGATTACAATAGGAGACACCCACTCTACATCATCAACATGATAGATAAATTCAGCATAAAGCCACTTTTGAATTTCAACTTTAAGTACATTTTCTTGAATTGTACCGTCTTCTAAGTTTTTGAGCCATTGGTTTACACCCTTCTTTCAATTTGATATGGTGCATAATGTTGTTAGTACCCCTTAGTTGGTGATATTATATTCATCTCTTTCATCATTAATCAAGTTATTTCTCAGCATATTCATAAGCTTAGGTAGTCCAACATTCATTTCAGGTTGCTAATCACATGTTTCCTGCATGAATTTTGTACTTTCTGCAGAAATATTTACAACTTTTTCCTCTCTTTTTGAACCCTGGATTGACAACCCAAAGAGGTCAACATCCCTAGAGAGTAGGCTAGCTTGCCATTCTCTATCTTCCTCATTAAGGCAGGAATTTTCTGAATCACTACTTTCATCACTTTCATGTCCATTTTGAATGACAAACCCTATTTTCATGTCAAAGATCACCCTCTTATGAAATGGCTTTTCTAAATAGAGTTCCAATTGACCTCTATACCAGTCTTGTCTGGATCTCATACCAATCAACCACGGTCGTCCCAAGATGAGAGGATATGCCCCAAGTTTTCCAGGCATAACATGGAAATCCAAACATGCTCTTTGGCCTCCAATGTTGATCTCCAAGTTCTCAATGACTCCCAAACATTTCACTTTTGAGCTATTTGCCATTTTAACCTTAAACAATGACTTCCCTGTCATTTTAAGATGTAGTGATTACACAAACTTGTGCAACACCATCAATATTAACTTGATCAATTTTCCTTCCATGTATCCATGCATCCATGATAGATATAATATCTTTCACATCTGATAGTTATACCACTCCAACATGCCCAGTTTGGGTTTTTCATTTCTTGACGCTAACCAAACCATGCCATTGCCTTCTCAGAGATGAGTTCATCTACAGTAGCTGACCATATGTAACATCAGCCTTCTTACCTTTTAAGCGTAAGGAACTTGATTGATTCCCAAAGCAAAGTCTCCCATTTGAATTTTCCTGCGTGGTCTAGCTTTTGTGCTGGTTTTTGGATCATCTACAACCTGTTTTCCCTTTTTAATCATTGTTGCCCTTTGAGTTTCAGTTTCAGTATCCCTCTCTCTAACTCTCTTTTTAGCAAAAACATCTACATTTTCCCCATCATCAGACATGCTGGTTTCGATCAAATTCATACCCAATGTGCCTTCATTAGGTCTTCTTTCCAACTATTGCCTAGCTGGTTCAAGTGGCCTTTATTCTTCTTGAGGTTTGGCATTTTTCCTAGCATTCCCTTGTGGCATGGGATACATCTCCCCTCATGTTCTTCTTGGATAAGGGCAATCAGGAGCAATATGACCTCTCTCCTTGCAGTTAAAGCATTCAAAGTTTTCCCATCTATTCCTTGGAGATCCTCTAAATCTAGGTTGCATTTGAGGTTGCCTTGCTTGCAATAGGCTCATATTCAAATTAAGAATTGCCAATTATTCTTGCAATTTATTAATCACATCATCATCAGCTTTTCTATGACCTTATTGAGTTCCATTTTCCACTCTTTCAATTGTCCCATGAAGATTCATAGCTTGTGGTCCTGCATTTCCTACAACATTGTCAACTTGATTAGGTTGTAAAAATTCATGCACAGCAATACCTCTTGATTGATCCAACCTCAATTGTATTTTCCTTTGCTTTTCCTTGGCTATTTTAACTGCATCTTCATATGTATCAGGGTCTTTGATCAGAATCTTTTCTCTAATTTCAAGTTTAAGCAATGAAACAAACTTTTCATTTTTTAAAAACATCATGGGAGGTTGCTCCATACTCCGTGCAATTTCTATCCATTTTGCTTCAAATCTCGCTACAAATTTAGACACTTCCTCATTTTCTCCCTGAAACATCCTTTCCAAAGATTTCCATAAACTCTCAGGAGTTTCCTTAGTTGCAAACCTTGTAAGGAACTCATTTTTAACTTAATTCCAATTTGCCCTTGTCTCTTCATTCAATAAGTTCCACCATAATCTTGCAGAGCCTTCAAGCTACATGCTGATCATTTGAAGCTTATCTACATCACTGTCCCTTCGGTCTTGGTAAGCCATTCACTCCAATCTCTTGATAAATTGATTAGCATCCTCATTTTCACTACCAAAGAAGGGTTCATATCCAAAAGCTGCCATGCTTGAGTTTGTGTACAGGTTGGTTTCCAAACCTTACACTTCCCAATAGATAAGACCAGCAAGAGATCTTCAACACGGGAGATCTTCAACGGGAGCACCAATCAATGGTAGGTGAATTGGGTAGTCGGCCTCTAATACCCCCAAGACAACACCACATGATAAAGACAGAGGATCTCACCTCAAAAAAACCCACGAGATAGCACCACTGAATGCATGATCCAAAATTCTTGATCACTCACTCCTCACTGAGACTTTAACTCAACACTTAAACAGTTCAAACCTTCAAGCTGAGATTTTACCACTTTTAGAGATAATTTGAAACTGAAACAACCATGGTAAATTTTGACAACACAAGTTTTCAAATTCTCACAACCCCTAATTTTTAGCGATGAAAACCCCACGTAGCAAAATTCTCCACAAAGCGTGATTGCTTCAAGTAGTACAAAATTAGTTGTAGACCCTCTCTATTCTTCTTTCCTTAGAGCACACATAAGTACAAACCAAATATACGGGTAATCAAAGCTTTATACTGCAATTTTTCATGCCCATTCAATTGCTACAAGCATTTCATTGCTATAGACATTCCATTACTGCATCAAAACCGAGTTTGCACTGATATAGCAATGGAAAATCATGATGACTTTCATGGGAAACCAAGTTGATGACATAGATGCTCCTGAATTCACCTATTTCCTCATAGAGCACAGAAATTGCCTCATGAAGCATTACACAGAACAATTCATAACTTTCTAACCAAACATTGGATCGCTAAGCTTCAAAAAGGAAAATTGTAGCTCTCTTTCCAATCTATAGTTCTTCAAAAAAACTCAGAGTCAAATTCCTTGATCTGCTGCCTTGAAGTAGCTCTACACAGTCTGCAATCATAAATTTTTACATGCTCTATACAACAAACACAACTACTATGTTCCAAAAGTACAATTTTCCATTGATGAAGAGTTAAGGGAGCTTCCAACTTTACAAACTTTGATCTACTATTTTCTTATCTGCAAATTCATTTAGATTTCCACTAAGTCGAACCCATGCATTCAACACTTCCTCATAATACATATTCTGTGCCTCATAAACAATTTTAGATGTCGAGACCCTTCACTACCATTCTTCTCTGTTGATGGGAAGCCTCACTCAACAAACATCACTCTCATCATGAAGAAGAATAGCCCTCTGATGTCTTTCACTCATATCCATACACCAGAACTGATCTGCAAACTCTCTACCCCACAAAGCAGTAGAAGAAAACAAAACAAAAGGAAGACTCTTACTACCATTGTCTGAAATCTGAGAACTCACATCAGCCCATTGACTTCTGCAGCTTTACCATCCTACTCCTCAGCTCCAATAACTTCAGCTTGACAATTTTTTATTCTTCTTCTGATCTTCAGATTTCTCCCTTCTTCATCCTACAATATTCTTCTTCTCCCTCTCTCTCTCTCTCTCTCTCTCTCTCTCTCTCTCTCTCTCTCTCTCTCTCTCTCTCTCTCTCTCTCTCTCTCTCTCTCTCTCTCTCTCTCTCTCTCTCTCTCTCTCTCTCTCTCGCATTGGTTGTGTTAAACACTATCTCTTCTCTTTTTCTCCAAAAAGAATTACTCACGTTTTTGCTTTTTCCCTTAATTTTTCAAGTTTCCCCTTGCTTCCCATTAATTACTAGATGGCAAGCATGCCCCTTGCCACTTAAAATTCCACTTGGGGACTCAAAATCGAAAATGAGAACACATTTTCTTCTCTTCTTACATGAAGTGCGTGTCTCAAAACTGAAATATCTCAACCACGTGTCCAACAACATGCATGATACCACTTGGGATTTCCATTTATCAACCTAACTCCTACTATTGGTACATGTTAGAAAGACAAAAAAAGGATATTTGCAAGTGTTATCCCACTTGACTTCACGAAGCATCATGTCCCCGATCGCTCATTTTCACTCACCAATGTAGGTCCCTAATCCTAGCATGGAAGGCAGACCTCTAAAAGCCGTTGATAGTAAAGATGACTCCAAGAAGGATAAGGAATTGCCAAGGAATAAGGAAAAAGCCAAGAAAGAGGCACCAAAACTTGTTCAAATACTAAAGGAGAGAATGGTCGGGCGGGACAAGAGAACCATTACTAACTATCATGCCTTTGATTTAGGAAGTTCTCTTTGCGAGGTTAAACCGGATGTAAATCTCGTGCAGTTGATCAAGTTATCCCGAGGAGTGTATAAAGAGTTTAAGAAGATTCTACGCATTGGGTATAATGTTGAGCCTTTGGGAATAGCGCGGGTAGGAGATGATTGGTTTGAGCATGGTGAAAAGGATTATCCAAGGGTAGCAACATATGTTAATGGCATATTAATGGAACATGCTACTATGGAAATGGGATACTTCATCAACATTATGAGTTCGGAATTGATGGAGACGTTAGGGTTAGAAATTCAAAAAGATGCCTCCATGATTCTCTGAATGGTTGATGACAGTTTAAGATAACCTGAAGGTTACATCACTAAAGTCCATGTGATGTCACTATGTGGAATGCATTTTGGAATTTAGGGTTATCAAGTTTGTAGGGCAACATAGCTATCAAGTGTTGTTAGGTAGGCCATGGTGGATCTTACAAGCGGACTACCAAGTTGATATACCCGCTAGTTGATTGATCTTTGGTAGAGGTGCCAAAAGTGTAGTGGTAGATGCCTACTCTGAATCTCCTCAAAGTGAGAGAGTTCCTTTATTTTTGTCAAATTTAGATGCATTAGATGATCCATATAACACCATATTAGAGAATTTGGGAATCTCCCAAGTCCCATTTCAAATAATGGGCAAAGATTTGGCCATGTGGCTAAATCTTAAACCATGCTTCAAAGTGGGACTTGGAAATACAACCTATATAGTAATTAGGGTAGACTTCACTTTCAAGTAAGGGGACAAGATTTGATCATTTGGCCAAATATTAACTATATTGGAAATTCCCAAACTATATAAGAACTTCCAAATTCCCTAATATAGTGTTATATGCTAGTGACAAATCCAAAGACGTGTCCATTACTATAGAGGATATGTATCAGATAACTTTGAATGAACCGATAGAGGCCCAAGATAGAATAAGAGATGTAGATGTAATTGAGTTGGACCTTACAGTTTATGCTCAGTTTGGAAGAAAGGGAGGAATATGTGTCCTTGATTCAGAAATTATGTGACATTTTTTCTTGGAGTTATGTGTCGAGTTGAGAGGTAGTTCCTCTCAGCCTAGTTGTTCATACTATTCCTCTAAAGGAAGGTAGCCACCTTATGCCATAAAAAGTAAGGTGTGTTCCTTTCAAACTAAGGGATGGGCTATTTGAGAAATTGAAAAAATTGTGGAAAGCTGGCCTAATATTTCTGGTAACAACACATAGAGTGGTGTTCACCAATCGTTATCAGGAAGAAAAATAATAATCAAATTCGACTTTGTGTAGATTTCAAAGAGCTTAATAAGTAGGTGGTTAAGGATTACTATTCATTATCATTCATTGATTAGGTTTTAGATCAATTAACCAGGGTAGGAAAGTCTATTCATTTATGGATTGCTTTGCTAGATACAATCAAATGGCTATTGAAGAAGGATAAGCTAAAAACAATGTTTATCATTGTCTTTAATACCTTTGTGTATTGTGTTATGGCCTTTGGGTCATGAAATGTGCTTGGTTCTTGGCAACGAACAACTGATAAGAATTTTGGTGACATCTTCCCAGAGGAGTTAGAAGTTTTCATTGATTATCTAGGGGTAGCCACCATAAGGGATAGATAGGTGATCATTTTAAGGAAATGTTTTGAGCGTTGCAGACAATTTTGCATTGCTCTTAATCCATGAAAGTGCGACTTTGGGGTGCCCTATGGGTTGTTATTGGGCCATATGGTTAGTTCGAGGATAATATCATGACTGATTGTGAAAAGATAAAGGTCATAGTCTCTATCAACAATTATACTTATATGGAGAAATTGCACCTCGAAATGGTTTCTGCAACAAAGAAATTTAGCCACTATATTCTTTATGAGAAGGTGGTATTCTTTACAAAGGCGAAATGACTTAGACTGTTGATGAATAAGTTACAGCTGCCTGACTGAGAGTGGATTTTTGGAGCCCGATTTAATGTGAAAAGTAGCCCAATGGGCATAAAAGGCCAAATTTTCATGGAAAATGAAATGATTGTGGATCGATGAGTTGGAGTTTTCCTAGATAGAGTTTGATGCCAAGAGCACAATGTAAGTCTCCGTTCATCAAATCAGAAGTCATTTGACCCCCTATTTAATCCCCACAAGGTTTGGCCTTCTAAAGCAAGTATGTGATTTGGGAGCCGGAAAGTGTGCAATGGAGGCCAGGTTGATAGATGATGCTGTGAAGCTACCTATTCGGGATCTCAAGTCAAAGTTCATTTTGGGCCTTTGTTCGGACAAGAAACCACTTGTATATGTAGTTTGAAAACCCAAAATTTGAACTAGACATTTTAGTAATCAAGGCTTAATGACTAATTAAAAGGCCAAAGCCCAAAAAATGAACGGCGTGGGGGGAGGGGGGAAGGGGGCATTTTTCGTGCCCCATTTTTGCATTAAAAATGGATATTGTACCTGTTGGTATTAGGAGGAATGGAAAGGGCAGTAATGTAAACCATTTTCACGCTTCCAATCGCTTCAATCCATGCAACAAATAATGCAGTGAATGGAAAGATCAAATTTTAGTCTTTCTCTCTCCTCTTGTTGTGTGTTTTCATCTCGGGGAAGTTACTATATGTATATCATCTATATCACGTGCATTCAAGGCCTATTTATAAATATCCTTATCTGTGAAATTTTTCTAAATAAAACATAACCCTTTTCTATTCAATCTATAAATAACCCCTTTATATTATATACCCTTTTGTATGTAAAAAATATATAAAAATGGTATTTTAAAAATACCTTATTTTGAACCCACCTGATGCACACATATATTAATGAGTAACTTACTCGAGGTTTTCATGCTTAATTCAATGAGAGAAGGGGGTGGGTTGTGATGCAAGATTTCGATCGTAGGAGGATGATACTAGAGCATGGAGCATAGATCGAGGTTGGAAGGAGCATTAGCAACTATTGGGAAGTGTTAATGGGCCTCCAATCACGAGTTGCGATTCTATGAGTAAGTCATAAAATTAATCGTTTTATGATAAATTCCAATGGTAAATGATTGAAAATGGTTGTATTTGATTGCCGATGCTATGATTGATTAGAAATATCAACGAAATCAAGAAAAATTAGTCATTTAATTATATATATATATATATATATATATATATATATATATATATATATATAGATATAGGCAAAAATTTAACATTGCGACTTTTAAGAAAAATAATGAGTTTTTGAGATTTTGTTATGTATATGATGTTCCCATGGGATGGAATGCGATGTAAAAATAAATCCTAGTAAGTTTAATAAATCCAAATCAATAAATAAAAAATATCAATATTTATCAATAAATAAATAAAGAAAAATAAAAAGGGTAAAAAATACTTTTTTTTTTCAAAAATAAGGAAAAAATCACATTTGTGTTTGTGAATATATGATAAGGTTGAGGCATGAGGTTTAGCCTTAGTTCAGCCCTATCTTTATGTTAAAGGTAGTACATACTATTTTTTGAAGAAAAATACATTAAAATGCTTTCTAAACCTACCACCGAATGCACAATCTTAAGCGGTAGGAGAAGGGGGATGTTAAGAGCTGATAATACATTGAATTATGATGTTTTTTTAATGCATGGCATATAGGAGACATGTGGTTTAAAATTAAGAGGGTCCAGTGGCATGAGCATGCTTGGTGCTAGCCCTAGGCAGTAATGCAACAATCTCATTAAGAGTAACTGCATGAAATGAAATGTTTTTGCACCTTCACAATGCTGGTTGTCAATAAGGAAAAATGTTTGAGCTCTATGTATCATACACAATTGCATTGCATGCAACATATGGAATCATCCTAGATGCACAATAATAGTTTTTTCAAATATTGACCTACGTTGAGTGTGATGTGCCATGAGCTATAGGGTTAGTAGTTTATTTCCTTGGGGAGTGTGCAGTGAGGAATATATTACATCTCTTGGATTGATCGATTTAAAGAGTGAAGCATGTTTTGCATGTGTTCTATGTATGAGCGACGCATCTTGGGGCGGCCAATCCCCGAGGTGTAGGAGAGCCATAGTGGGACCGCGGCAATCACCTGGGGGGAACTCCCTTTGTCTATACTTATGTAGTGTATTGCATTGATATGTGCAGGGACTCCCTCTGAGGAGTGTGGAAAGGATTATTTGTTGGATTACAATCCATACAAATGCAAAGTTCTATATTAGAGGTTAGGGTAATATACCACATATGCTCCTAGCCGCCCCAAGGCCAAGGGTGGTCTAGGTGCATACTAGAGGTCTAGCTAGCACCATAGAGCCAGTGTCGGTGGGCCCATTTTAGGTCCCAACACACACTAACCATTCAACAAAGTGGTTAATCACTTTGTAGGAGTTTGATTATGAGATTAGGAGTAATCCACCAAAGAAGCTGCAATACATTGTGGAATGTCTTGTGGATTTTGGGGAGCCAAATGAAATTTTGATTGAAGGAAGTGACATCAAAGGTTCACTCAAAATTGATACAACTTCCATCCCTTCTTGGTATAGAGCTATAATGCATTATCTATCTATAAGAGGGGTTGGGACTACTCTATCAAAGTCTGAGAAGAGAAAGATTAAGCAGCAAGCACTACGCTTTTTGATTATATTGCAGGTGTCTTGTATCGAAAAGATATGGATGAGATTTATCGTCAATGTGTAGTACTTGATGAGGTACCATTCATTCTTGAGGAATGCCATGATTCAGCATGTGGGGGAAATTTTGCTAGATGGTTTATTGCCCAAAAAGCTCTATGTGCTAAATATTGGTGACCAATGATTTTTCAAGTTGCTTTTAATTATGTTAAGCATTGTGATGTCTATCAAATACACAATACCATGGAGAATCGTAAGCAACACGCTAAATCATATTTTAGTTACGTTACCTTTCAAAAAATGGGTTATCTATGTTGTTGAACCAATACACCCTTCATCAACTACACGAAAGCATTATATCATTGTAGCGATGAACTAGTTTTCAAAGTGGTCTAAAGCTCGAGCAATGATGAAGAATAATGCTAACAAGACGGCTATTTTTATTATGGAGCAAATTGTTTGCCATTTTGGTCCACTTAAGGAGTTAGTGTATGACTGAGGGACACACTTTTTGAAGCCTTAATAGAAGCTTTGAAAATTAAACACAATAAAACCACCCTGTATAATCCGCAAGCAAATGGTCAAGTGGAAAATACAATAAACAGCTTGTAGGGATCTTATCCAAGATAGTGTCTAAAAGTAAGCAAGATTTGGATAAGAAATTGCATGTGGTGGTTTGGGCTTACAATATACGACATTTAAGAGAGGTATATGCCACACCTCATTTAAGCTGGTATATGGGGAAGACTGTGTCTTACCATTGGAAATAGAGCTACCCATTGTGCGATTCGCTCTCAATCATTCATCGGGTGAGGCAGAAGCATTGCAGAAAAGATTTATTTCTCTCGCGCATCTTGATGAAATTTGATTGTAGGCTCTATTACATTATGATTGAGGAAGGAAGGAGATATTGATAGGAGGAACATGATGATAGTGATGGTCTAGCACTTGAGAGAGCAAGCAAAAGAGAGAGAGAGAGAGAGAGAGAGAGAGAGAGAGAGAGAGAGAGAGAGAGAGAGAGAGAGAGAGAGAGAGAGAGAGAGAGAGAGAGAGAGAGAGAGAGAGAGAGCTCTATTTCCCAATTATGGTCTCATGTGAGAGAGAGAGAGAGAGAGCAGAGTAGAGTAGAGTAGTTTATTATCGTCCCCACGGAAGGCCAAATTATGACCCATGGGACCTTTCTAGATATAGAATGATTCTCCTTCCCCATGGTAGAAAAGGGGTAGCTACGATGAGAGAACGATATATGCAGCGTGGTTCTCCCGAAAGCATAACATGTGGGTGATGAGAGCCCCTAACTTCAATATAGGAGTAGTGGTAAAAAATTGGTGAAGTGGCCCGTGTAAAGGGATATCAAAGTCAGCCCATATGTGTGCATATGTTGGGCATGTCATAATCATGTGCTCCTTTGATTCTACACTCTGTAGTCCACACAGCTTGCATAACCTTGTCTCTCTTGCTTGTCCACTCCATGCACCTGTCTTGATCAATAAAGTCTATGATAGGGTTCAAAGTCATGCAATACTCTATCTAAATACCACTGAGAGCAGGTTGGCTATGTACGACTGCATGTGTGCCTCTGCATGCATATAGGATTCCCAACATGAAGGATAGATATGCATACTATAATAAGCAAGTTTGCCATTTTCTCCCTTGCTTTGATGTTTTTCTTAATACTCTTGTAAGAGGTCTAATTAAAATGTGTCCATGCATATATCTTCGGATTCCATATCTAGATATATATCCACTCCCCACCCTTTAAACCATTTTCACATATCTAGCACCCATGCATATATATTCAGATTCCATATCTAGATATCTGTCCACTCCCCACCCTTTAAACCATTTTCACATATCTAGCACCCATCCTATTGAAAGCACTTTACTTTACCACATTTTTTGTAGGCGTGTGCTAGCATCCCATGCCCATTTGGGGAGCCTACTTCCATCCATTTGACATACTTGGGTGGCATATCCCAGTACTTAGATCATTGCATGTACCTCAATTGGCCGACGGCTAGTTTCCAAAAGCATAAGTACATATGATGTGGTGCTTTTGATGCCCAAATGTCTATGAATAAAATCTTTTTGCAATTTCTCAATGCCATTCCATGCAAATGAGGAGATGCCCCCCCCCCCCCCACTTCCACTCCATATAATACTATATGTAGAACATATGCATAAAAAATCATACAGTGTATTTTCTAGCATTTAGTATCTGTACGGTTGCAGTTGTTTTCAAAGTAATAATACTTGCTTTTCCATGCCACTAATCATCGCTCCACACATGTATGCCATCTGTGGTCTACACGTATCTCAATACCTAAGTATTTGAAAGTAGATACTACCTCTATAGAATATCCCACATAATGTACTTTTGGCGGGTCTTTGATTTCTTGGTGTGCATAGCCATTAGCTTTGTTTTTGATACATTCATTGTTAAACCACTATCTTGACAAAATCGTTCAAGAATCCTCATGAACTACTGTATACGTTCGCCAATATATGCAAAGAAGACCACATCACCTGCATAAAGCAGGAGCAAGATGGCAAACATACCAATATGCGGGCTTTTAGCTTCCTCTTCATTTGTAGCCGTGAGAGGTATTTCCTCTAGCTTATCAATGCATAAACAAAATAATGTAGGGGAGAGCAGGCAACCTTGTTTGACTCCCATATTACTCTCAAATACTTGTGACAACACGTTGCGACCTCTGAGGCAGCACACCACTCATTGATATATCTTGTAAATTCCCATGCATAGATCATTTGGGACCCCTAATTCTTGCATTCATTGCCATAATCCAACTCTTGCTACAGTGTCAAAAGCCTTCTTAAAATCCACAAAACAACAATACAAGGTTGCTCCCTCAAGGTGACTCTCATCCATAAGAATACGTAAAGTAACCAAATGGTCTATGGTGTTATGACTAGGGTGAAAACCTGCTTGTCCATAAGCTTGTTTGTTGTTACTTTTTTCCCATTTACTCAATTGCATTTCCAAGATAGTGATGAATAGCTTTGCCATGGCTAAATTGACCATAATCGTGCGATAGTTTGTGAGCGAATTGCGATCTCCTCCCTTATACAACCGTTGTATCCAATTCTCCTGCCATTCTTGGGAAAAACCATATGCAAAAGCATGATGTATCACATGCAACATAAATAGTATCGTCTCCTTTGTTGTCCATTTCAACATCTCTGCATTCAACTGCACAGTATCACATGCTCTTCCATTATCCATCTTGTTGAGGGCTACCTCCAATGTTTCTAAAGTGAACATAGCACTAAATGGTTGCGTATGTACATCACATTTGATGGGTTGTACCCCTTTATGCATGTAGAGTTCTGTAACATACGCTAGCATGTCAGCATCTGTAAAATCCTCCATAACATTTGACCGTTTGGTTTGCAATTTTCTCCATGCTTGCCTTGGACATTTCTCAAACTCCCTAGCATCTTCACTTTCCTTGGCCACTACATATCGTCATCACTTTTTACGCGTGAGAGCATTATATCATTTTTTTTGCCTCAGTTCATTCTTGTCCCTAAGAGAGAGAGAGAGAGAGAGAGAGAGAGAGAGAGCTCTGTTGCTTATGTAGTATTAGTTAATTAATTAGACTTATGTAGTATTAGTAGTATTTGTAGTAGTTAATAGTTAATTATTAGTTACAATATTAATAGTTAGAATTATGTTAGCTAGACTTATATAGTATTAGTAGTAGTTAATAGTTAATTATTAGTTGTAGTATTAGTAGTTAGACTTATTAGTAATATTAGTAGTTGTAGTATTATTAGTTAATTAGTTAGACTTATGTAGTATTAGTAGTATTTGTAGTAGTTAATAGTTAATCAGTAGTGAAATAAAAGGAAAAGAAAATGATATTTTGAATGTATGGAAAAAATGAGATCACAATGATATTTCAAACATAGTACTGAAAAAAACGAACCATATATATTTTGAAAAAATGGCATATTTTGAATGGACGAGAGAATGGCATCTTCTCCCATAATTATTTAATTATGAAGAGACATGTGCCAAGTCTTCAGTATGCTATATAACATGTTTTTTATTTAATTTATTTTTAAAAATATTTCTAATGTTTATTTATTTTAATTTTTATTGATATCTTTTTTATTTGAAGTATCATTGTGTAAACATTGAAAATTATCATTCTCATACGTAAAAGTGATAAAGTAGCTTTTTTATTTTTTAAAAATATGTAATTAGTGTGGTATAGTTGAATGATAAAAATGTATTATTCTCATTAGCATTAATGGCCACTACGCAAAAATAATGTCATAAGGCATCCTTCAAGACCTCTAGAAAAAGGAAAACTATGGCTTGTAGAAAAACATCATTAAACCCCTTTGCTAGCAACTTGGTATGACATAGACAAATTTGATTCATCTTGGGCAATAGAATGTGAAAGCATAATTAGAACACTAACAATGTGCACATCCTATGGTATAGTCACAATGCAACATCATGCTATCATCCCACAAAAGAACGATGCATCTATGGAAGAAATACAAGTAACAATGACTTTGTCAAGCACTATTCTCATCCTTGCATGCCTGTAACGTGTCCCCTAGTATCATCCAAGACACATCTTAGCAGTCCATCGGAAAGGATGTCTAGAAAGCTCCACCCGGCACTCCCATGGAATGTTACGGGTTTTGCGATCTAGTTCTTCCCGCGTCTGCCACGTAACGGAAGTATCCTAGCCGTTCCCACTTAGGATCGACCGGGATTAGGGTTTTCCTAATGGGTCATTAGCTAACAGCAACTAGCGTCAGACCCAAGCGAACTACTTTATGCAGAAACGCCAGGTCCGAAGCGGATTCACGCTGCACTTGGTTCAAGGATAATGGAAAACGAGAGGGATGCAAAGCTCAACCTCTCTACCATAAGGCATAGTCCCATTCCGTTCCCCTAAAACAGCGTAAATCGGGTAAGACGTAACTCTAGGTCATCGTTCTCGTTATTCTTTTTGATGATGATGATCATTCCGCTGTTCTTCGAGATTTTTGAGAAAAGTTCCTGGCTAACAGGGACCACCCAACCGTAGGTCGGACCCATGGCCCATCCTCCGCACTTTCCTCGGTTTGTTTTAGTTATGTAATTATCTAACACATTAATTTGACATATAACAATCAGCTTCTTTAATTAACCTTGTCAAGCATTGGTTCCTTCACGTAATCTTATCACATGACATAGAAAAACAACATCAAGCAAGTTCTTTTAACATTTCATCATTTTATTTTTGAAATACAAGGAGTTCCGCCCGTAGGCTTGTCCATAATCTGCCCGAAGGCTAACTAGTAATCCTCAGGGATCACTATTCCAAGCTTCCGCCGTCAACTAGTATGCGGGCCTCGAGATCCAATCCCGAGTCACCTTAGCCTCTTGTGGAGGACCCGGAAGGCGAGGGATTTACGGCCAAAGCCCCCCTTGGCACCCAAGCGTCCTCCTGCTCCAAGTAGAACTTAACGGAGAGACCTCTCGCGACGGGTTCAGTCCACGTTCCCGGCACGGTCAACAACCCCCTTGGTTAGGGTTAGGCAGGCAGTCGGGGGTAAGTAAAGTTGCCTCTCCCTTCAGGCCTTTAACCTGAAGTATAGGTACACATTTAATTTGTAATTTATATTTCAAACAGAGCTCTAAAATCTCTAGCAAGCACAAACATTTCCATTAGTCAATCGAGTTGTTTGACAAACTGCCAAGGAAGTGTTCTTTCCTTTTCGAGTGTACCAGCACTCATTCCCAAGGTGCCTTGTAACTTGGCAAGATCTCTTACACTCCGGTGTAGGGCATACCCAAATTGGATAATCCCTAAAGTGCCTTAGATGTGCTAGTTTCTGGTTTACAATTCTCTTTATTTAGAAGGATATCCAAAAATACGTCTTCTTGCAAGATAACTTGTGTAGGGATCTGCTGTCCTTGATGAGGGTTTTTCCCTTTTCTCCTTGTGAATCAATCACAAGACTAAATGATTTCATATATGTTGCGCAAGTCCTGCGATGGAATAATCTGTTTAGATTCTTTAAGCTGACGTATGTCAGGCCTAGGGTTTCTTCTTTTAAGAACCTTAGGGACAAACCCTAGTTTCATATCTTTATGAATTTATTGTCCCTATGGTAAGGAAAGTAGTCAAGTGTTTAGGGTATGAATGTTTCTATGTTTAGATTGGTTCAGTTATCTTTTGGAAGGTAATATTAATCATCTTGTCACGGTTTTGCTATCCTTGCGACAATTTACTTTCCCAATCAATACAGTTTAATTTGGCATATAGCATAATGCCAAGGTGATACAAAGAGCGACAATACTCCTTGGGACAAAAAGGTCTAGCTGTGAAACTGGTGTATACACACTTTATTAGTCCCCAAGTCCTCAAATAGCAAGGGAGAAGTATTAATAGAGTGTCATCTAGCAATTCCCCATTACATTTTCTTTCAAAATGAGTTCGTATATCTAATTTTATTACTTGTTAATTCCTAACATTTAACTTCTGTTTTCTTTAAAGATGAACTCATGCCAAATAACAACAATTTCCTTGCTAAGATGTGCAACTAGCAAAGATAACTCCCTCGTAATTTAAGCATCGAAAGAAATCTTTCTTGAATTTAGCCATTTGCCATGAATTGTTGCGAAAGGAATAAGACTAATGGTGCAAGATATAATTTCTACACTTTAGGAATATATTACTATAGTAAATGGTTAATCTTGCTTGTAATTTTATAATGCTTGATGCAATTTGAAGAAAGCTAAGTTGTATACATTGTCATTCATAAGCTAACTTCTTCGTTAAAAATAACTCGAACAAATATATCCTATCCTTAACAATTTTTCTTTGCATGATCGACTTAAAACCGAATTAACACCAAGAAGAAAAACCTGGCTTTGAGGTGAGATATCCACATGGATACCGGGGGATGACCCTCCCGCAGCTACACCTTGGATTTTCTTCGGCGGCATCATAGATCAAATGTGAGATAGCCTTTTGGAATTCCACCGTCTTCTCCTTCTTTCCCTTTCTTTTGTCTTTTTTTTTTCCCACTCTTCCTCCTTCACTCCTTCTTTTCACTCCCTTCTCTTTCCCTCCCTATCTTTTATCTCACGGCTATTTTTCCCTTACAGGGTACCATCCGAGGCCATGATGATGGTTAGGTTCGGGGGAAAAATAATAATGGGGATACGGGGGGGATTAGGAAGAAAGCTTAGGGAGTTGTGGAAAAATGAGTGTTATGAGGGGGTTGAAGAAGGGTTAAAAAGGGTTATAAGGGGGTGAAAAAAGAGTTTAGGGGAATAAAACACGGGGGTTATTAAAACCCGGGGGGGAGGGGGGGGAACAAGGCCTTAGGGGGGAATTAAAACCCCGGGAGGGGGGGCGAAACAAGGCCTTAGGGGGGAATTAAAACCCCGGGAGGGGGGGGGGGAACAAGGCCTTAGGGGGGAATTAAAACCTTAGGAGGGGGGGGGGGGGGGGGAAACAAGGCCTTAGGGGGGAATTAAAACCCCGGGAAGGGGGGGGAAACAAGGGCTTAGGGGGGATTAAACCCGAGAGGGGGGGGGGGGGGAACAGAGGGGGTTTAAAAAAAACATAAAGGGGGGGGGTGGTGAAAGGGGGCTAAGAAGGTTCTTTAGAAGCTTCCCCCCCAGGAAGCTTCTGAAGCTTCCACGTGGGAGGGGGGGAGCTTATTAGGCACTACGGTGGCGAGTGGAGGCGGAATGATCCAGCGGCGAGGTCTCAGCGTCTCCCTCTCTCGTGGTTTCCACACGAGGCAGCAGCGGCACTCTCCTCTTCGCCATCATCACAGGGTTGTCTCCTTCTTTCCCTACTTCTCACGGCTCAGCCTCCTTTTACCAGCAGCCCCCCCCTCCTTCGTTTAAATAGTGGAGGGGAGGGGGATCTTTCCTCACAGCGTGTCAACATGCATGGTCCCCCTCCCTCCTAAGGCTCCACCAAGGAGCTCATCAGTCGGCTGGAGGGATAAGGGGGGAATTTAAAATTTTTTTCCATAAGTCCCATTTATTTTCTTAACACAGAATATTACATTCTCTCCCCCTTGGAGGAATGGAGATGTTCTCATCTCGAGATAAACTGGGGATATTGATGGTTGAGAGTGCTTTTATCTACCCAGGTGGCATCCTCTTTGGAATAATCTTTCCACTGGACAAGGCATTCTCTTAAGGTTCTAGATCTTAACTGTCTTTCCCTAACATCTAAGATCCTTTCTGGCCTTAGTTCATGGACTCCTTGATTAGGCATTACAATTTGTTGGTCATCAAGTACATGATTAGGATTGGGTACATATTTTTTCAATAGGCTGATATGGAATACATTGTGAACCTTTAGGTTCTCAGGGAGTTGCAATCTATAAGCATTGGGTCCTAGGCATTTGAGGATTTTATACGGCCCACAATACCTTGGACTTAGCTTCTTGCATTCTCCTAGGGATAGAGAACTCTTTTTAGGGCGTACCCGAATGAAGACCATGTCTCCTTCTTTGAAGACTCTTTCTTGACGTTTCAAATCTACATATGCCTTTTGTCTATCCTTGGCCGCTTGTATGTCTTGTCTTATTGACCTTATTTGATCATCCATGTCCTCCAACATTTGTCTTGAAGCTTCAACTCTTAGGGTTGGATCAAAAAAGTTTAGGGGACTTCGACAATCATGACCATACAATGCTTGGAAAGGGGTCATTTGAATGCTCTGCTGGTAAGAAGCATTGTAGGCAAATTCAACTAATGGCAAGTATTGAATCCACCTCTTCGGCTCTCGACAGCAGTATGCCCTAAGCATATCCTCAATGATTTGATTTACTCGCTCTGTTTGGCCATCTGTTTGGGGATGGTAGGCGGTGCTAAAGCAGAGTTGAGTCTCAATAGCTTCAAAGATAGCTCTCCAGAAGTGTGATGTGAAGAGAGAATCTCGATCGCTAATTATTCTTCTAGGTAACCCATGTAGCTTGAATATCTCCTTGATAAACAATCTTGCAATTTCCGAGGCTTTATAGTTTGTTTTTACTAAGATCAGGTGTGCAACCTTGGTAAGCATGTCAACCACAACCATAATGGAATTGTATCCTCCTTGGACTTGGGGTAAGCCCACAACAAAATCCATACTGATGAATTCCCATTTCATTTGGGGAATGTCAAGCGGTTGCAGTTTCCCTGGCATCATGACATGTTCGGCCTTGATACGTTGGCAAGACCAACATTCAGTGACATACTTGAGAACGTCACCTTTAAGCCTCTCCCAATGGTAGCTCTTCCTAACTGCATTAAGAGTTTTTGCATAGCCAGGATGTCCTGCGAAAGGAGAATCATGAGCTTCCCATAATATCTTCTGCTTAAGTGACTGGCTTGTTGGTATACACAGCCTTGTTCTGTAGTAGACAAGTCCATTATCAATGGAAAATTCCTGATACTTACCTTGCAACTTCTGATTCTGCTCCTTGGTAGATATTTCCTTTATCATTGTTTGGTAGGCCAAATCATGGCATGCTTCCTCTCTAGCTAGTTCAAGTATAGGGTTGTTTGGCATAGATACCTTTGTAGCCAGAGATCTGGCCGTTGATGGATTCTGCAAGATTAGGGAATTTAGGAATGCCTTGCGACCGAGTGCATCGGCAACTACATTCTCTTTTCCTGGTCGGTACTTGATTTCAAAATCATATTTCTCCAATACTTCAATCCACCGACGTTGCCTCATGTTGAGCTCGTTCTGGGTAAAAATCCATTTGAGACTCTTATGATCGGTTACTAGAGTAAAATTGTTACCCAACAGGTAGTGTCTCCAAAGCTTTAGAGCATGGATGACAGCTAGTAATTCTAGATCATGCGTGGCATAATTCTTTTCATGACTCTTTAATTTCCTTGAAGAGTATGCTACTAGATGACCTTCCTGCATAAGTACACACCCCAAGGCAAGAATGCTAGCATCAGTTACTACCTCGAACTCCTTATTGAGGTCAGGAAGTTTTAGAATAGGTGCTGATACCAAACTTTGCTTCAATTTGTCGAAGCTATTTTGTTCGGAAGTTGACCATGTAATAGAAGTCTGCTTCTTTAGTAAGTCTGTAAGAGGTGCTGCAATCAAGGCATAGTTTTTGATGAAGACCCTATACCATCCTGTCAATCCAAGAAAGCTACGTATTTCTTTGACGGATACTGGTATTGGCCATTCAAGCACATCTCTGACTTTAGCTGGTGGGTCTACTGATATTCCCTCTTATGATACTATGAATCCCAAATATTCAATCTGACGCTTGAAGAATGCACACTTCTTCATTTTTGCATACAACTTATGAGACCTCATTGTCTCAAGGACAATCCAAAGTTGAGGTTCATGATCTTCTTCCTGTTTGGAATAGACTAAAGTGTCATCGAAGAAGACAAGCACGAAATCATCAAGATATGGTCTAAAAATATCCTGCATTAATCTATTGAAGGTGGCAGGTGCATTGGTAAGCCCGAATGACATAACCAGGAACTCGAAGTGCCCATATCTTGTATTGAAGGCCGTCTTTGGAATATCTTCTTCCTTGATCCTTATCTGATAATAACTTGACCTGAGATCAATCTTGGAGAAGATCTTTGCACCTTGAAGACGATCGAGAAGCTCATCAATTCTAGGAATAGGATACTTGTTCTTGACTGTTGATTGATTCAACCCTCAGTAATCAATACATAGTCGAAGTGTTCCATCTTTCTTTCTTTGGAATAGTACTGGATCTCCCCACGGTGAGTTTCTAGGTCAGATGTAACCCTGATCTAATAGTTGCTTGAGTTGTTCCTTCAACTCAATTGCTTTCGGTATGGACATTCTATAAGGTCTCTTTGCAATTGGTGCAGCTCCAAGTACTAGCCTAATCTCATGATCTACTTCTCTTTGAGGCATAAGTTCAATCAATTCCTAAGGGAATACGTCAGTGTATTCCTTTAGCCAAGAAGGTCCTTCATGAGATTCTTGCTTTTGATCTAACTTGTTGAGTTTGATCAGGTAAACGGGTAATCCTTTTCTGACTCCTTTTATGATCCGAGATACTTTGGCTAATTGGATTCTTGGCACTCCTGCCTCACCTTGAGTTGTGACAATCTCCCTTTCAGAGTTTCGAAAGGAAACTTGACCCTTTCCACAGTGGATGTGGGCGTCATTAGGCTTAAGCCAATCCATCCTGAGTAGACACTCATGGATACCTAAATTCATGACTCTGAATTTGACTGAGGTTTTCTTTCCTCCCAGAAAGAATTCCACCTTAGCAGTTTGCCTGGTACAAGTTACCTCACGACTGTTTGCCAATTCCACAAGCAGGGTAGGTGGTTCTATTGTGGCTATTCCTAATCTTTTTGCACATGATGGTGAGATAAAGGAATGTGTACTACCACAATCAATCAAGGTTTTGAAACCTTTACCTTGATAGTCTGACGATGTCTGAATCACCGAGAACTGGCGATTCGGCCCTTCCTTGTGTAAAGCGGCATGGACTGTCACTCTTTCGAATTCTGCTTCCATAGTTGGATCTTCCTCATCTTCTTCTTCGCATCTTTGCCTATTGGCAATGCAGGCAATTCTTCCTCTTCCACGGGTGGCGGCTCCTTGACCGCGGCCTGCACCTTGGAAAGGCGTTTGAGATGTCCCCCGCTGAACTTGGGACATTGCCTCTTGAAGTGACTGGGTTCGTTGCAGTGGAAACATCGGAGGTTTCGGCCATTACTTTGAGTAGGAACAAAGTTGTTGACGTTATTTGTCCTTGCTTTCTTCCTTTGTCCCTGATTGTGACCTTGAACTCTCTTCACTTGAGGTCTGAATGCTCCTCTGTTCGGGTCACTATAGGACCAAGTTTTATTATCCCTTGGTCTAGCTTGCACCTCCTGAATTATAGGTGCCGCTCGAATGAGTGCATCCTGAAGATCTGATGGACACATAGATTCGAGACGGGTATTTACGGGTGGATTTAAGCCCGCACAAAATTTGGACACCTGCTGCGTCATGTCCATCTGTGGCGTATACTTTAAAAGTGAGATGAATTTAGAGTAGTATGCGTCCAGAGTGAGCCCTAGCTGTTTTAGCTCATAGAACTCATTCATTTTTTGCATACGATATGCAGGTGGCAAATATCTCCCCTGCACAGCTTTCTTTAACTTCTCCCAGGTAACGGACCCCTCTGAAGTCCCTTGATCCCTGCACCATTGTTTCCACCAAAGTTTGGCTTCGCCGGTGAGTTTTAACTTGGCGAGCATGGCCTGATTGGTAGGTGCAGTACCAACTGCTTCAAAGTAATCCTCCATAGATTCAATCCAAATTTCAGCATCAGACTGGACGAATCTACCTCTCTCGTCAAACTCGGGTGGCTTTATCTACTTGAGGAGGAACTTCTTCTCCTGGGTCACAGTAGTACTTGATGTAGGGGGCGAATTTGGAACCTGTACCTGGGGTTTTGCCTGGATAAATATTTTTTTAACGTTATTATATGATAATTGACGTTAGCTTATCTTTAGTTCAACTATCTCGTAAATAATGAAGCTACTTAGCTTTTTAACAACTCTGATGCATAGCCAGATATTGATAAAAGAAGTCTTTATTTATATTTACATGGGCATAGCCTTTTTGAATACAACGTTTCGTGTGATGATAAGCCAATCATTACATTCAGTTTGGGGAGAACAACGTTGTATTGTATTTGTCTACAGGAACTGTGTAATAGTATGGTTTTGGGTCATGGATCTTTAGGAATTGATAGTTCATTGGAAGTTCAGGATACCCTTTCCGTTGGAATCCATACTTCTCATGGCGGCCCAATACTTTAATCCTGTCGGCTGGGATTACACGGGTTACTTTCTCATATACATATGAGTTCATTTCAACCCTCCGACCTTGAATATGTAAAGTCGAATTTACGTGAGCTTCCACAAAAATGAACAGCTTCACGACTTTCAAGTCTTCCAACCACTTGATCCTCTTTAGGTTGATTTGTAGATAAGCAAACCGGTGGGCGGCTATATAGTAGATTCCTGAAGTCCCCGTCCATCTTCGTTCTATGTATAAAGGTGATGGATTATAAATCTGCTCCAGGATGTTCATCATCCCAATTCTTTGTCTATAAAGTGGAGAATGCATTGCAGTCATAAACATGACCCAAAACACCAAAAACTTATTCCACGCTTCATAGTTCTGCAAGACAGCATTGAAGATGAGAAAATGTTTGGACAGTAACAATTTCTTTACTTCATTTTATTGAGATCTCATAAAAACAACTCCGTTGTTGGTCGGCTCTGATACCAACTTGTAACGTGTCCCCTAGTATCATCCAGGACACGTCTTAGTAGTCCATCGGAAAGGATGTCTAGAAAGCTCCGCCCGGCACTCCCATGGAATGTTACGGGTTTTACGATCTAGTTCTTCCCGCGTCTGCCACGTAGCGGAAGCATCCTAGCCATTCCCACTTAGGATCGACTGAAATTAGGGTTTTTCTAATGGGTCATTAGCTAACAGCAACTAGCGTCAGACCCAAGCGAACTACTTTACGCAGAAACGCCAGGTCCGAAGCGGATTCATGCTGCACTTGGTTCAAGGAGAATGGGAAACGAGAGGGATGCAAAGCTCAACCTCTCTGCCATAAGGCATAGTCCCATTCCATTCCCCTAAAACAGCGTAAATCGGGTAAGACGTAACTCTAGGTCATCGTTCTCGTTATTCTTTTTGATGATGATGATCATTCCGCTATTCTTTGAGATTTTTGAGAAAAGTTCCTGGCTAACCAGGACCACCCAACTGTAGGACGGACCCATGGCCCATCCTCCGCACTTTCCTCGGTTTGTTTTAGTTATGTAATTATCTAACACATTAATTTGACATATAACAATCAGCTTCTTTAATTAACCTTGTTAAGCAATGGTTCCTTCACATAATCTTATCACGTGACATAGAAAAACAACATCAAGCAAGTTCTTTTAACATTTCATCATTTTATCTTTGAAATACAAGGAGTTCCGCCCATAGGCTTGTCCATAATCTGCCCGAAGGCTAACCAGTAATCCTCAGGGATCACTATTCCAAGCTTCCGCCCGTCAACTAGTATGTGGGCCTCGAGATCCAACACCGAGTCACGTTAGCCTCTTGTGCAGGACCCGGAAGGCCAGGAATTTAGGCCAGAGCCCCCCTTGGCACCCAAGCGTCCTCCTGCTCCAAGTAGAACTCAACTGAGAGACCTCTCGCGGTGGGTTCGGTCCACATTCCCGGCGCGGTCAACAACCCCCTTGGTTAGGGTTAGGCAGGCAGTCGGGGGTAACTGAAGCTGCCTCTCCCTTCAGGTCTTTAACCTGAAGTATAGATACACATTTAATTTGTAATTTATATTTCAAACAGAGCTCTAAAATCTCTAGCAAGCACAAACATTTCCGTTAGTCAACCGAGTTGTTTGACAAACTGCTAAGGAAGTGTTCTTTCCTTTTTGAGTGTACCAACACTCGTTCCCAAGGTGTCTTGTAACTTGGCAAGATCTCTTACACTCCGGTGTAGGGCATACCCAAATTGGTTAATCCCTAAAGTGCCTTAGATGTGCTAGTTTCTGGTTTACAATTCTCTTTATTTAGAAGGATATCGAAAAATACGTCTTTTTGCAAGATAACTTGCGTAGAGAACTGCCGTCCTTGATGAGGGTTTTTCCCTTTTCTCCTTGTGAATCAATCACAAGACTAAATGATTTCATATATGTTGCGCAAGTCCTGCGATGGAATAATCTGTTTAGATTCTTTAAGCTGACGTATGTCAGGCCTAGGGTTTCTTCTTTTAAGAACCTTAGGGACAAACCCTAGTTTCATATCTTTATGAATTTATTGTCCCTATGGTAAGGAAAGTAGTCAAGTGTTTAGGGTATGAATATTTCTATGTTTAGATTGGTTCAATTATCTTTTGGAAGGTAATATTAATCGTCTTGTCACGGTTTTTCTATCCTTGCGACAATTTACTTTCCCAATCCATATAGTTTAATTTGGCATATAGCATAATGCCAAGGTGATACAAAGAGCGACAATACTCCTTGGGACAAAAAGGTTTAGCTATGAAACTGGTGTATACACACTTTATTAGTCCCCAAGTCCTCAAATAGCAAGGGAAAAGTATTAATAGAGTGTCATCTAGCAATTCCCCATTACATTTTCTTTCAAAATGAGTTCGTATATCTAATTTTTATACTTGTTAATTCCTAACATTTAACTTCTGTTTTCTTTAAAGATGAACTCATGCCAAATAACAACAATTTCCTTGCTAAGATGTGCAACTAGCAAAGATAACTCCCTCGTAATTTAAGCATCGAAAGAAACCTTTCTTGAATTTAGCCATTTACCATGAATTGTTGTGAAAGGAATAAGACTAATGGTGCAAGATATAATTTCTACACTTTAGGAATATATTACTATAGTAAATGGTTAATCTTGCTTGTAATTTTATAATGCTTGATGCAATTTGAAGAAAGCTAAGCTGTATACATTGTCATTCATAAGCTAACTTCTTCGTTAAAAATAACTCGAACAAATATATCCTATCCTTAACAATTTTTCTTTGCATGATCGACTTAAAACCGAATTAACACCAAGAAGAAAAACCTGGCTTTGAGGTGAGATATCCACATGGATACTGGGGGATGACCCTCCCGCAGCTACACCTTGGATTTTCTTTGGCGGCATCGTAGATCGAATGTGAGATAGCCTTTTGGAATTCCACCGTCTTCTCCTTCTTTCCCTTTCTTTTGTCTTTTTTTTTTCCCACTCTTCCTCCTTCACTCCTTCTTTTCACTCCCTTCTCTTTCCCTCCCTATCTTTTATCTCACGGCTATTTTTCCCTTACGGGGTACCATCCGAGGCCATGATGATGGTTAGGTTCGAGGGGAAAATAATAATGGGGATACGGGGGGGATTAGGAAGAAAGCTTAGGGAGTTGTGGGAAAATGAGAGTCATGAGGGGGTTGAAGAAGGGTTAAAAAGGGGGTGAAAAAAGGGTTTAGGGGAATAAAACACGGGGGTTATTAAAACCTGGGAGAGGGGGGGGAACAAGGCCTTAGGGGGGAATTAAAACCTTAGGAGGGGGGGGGGGGGGGGGGGGGAACAAGGCCTTAGGGGGGAATTAGAACCCCAGGAGGGGGGGGGGGGAAACAAGGCCTTAGGGGGGAATTAAAACCCCGGGAGGGGGGGAATCAAGGGCTTAGGGGGGATTAAACCCGAGAGGGGGGGCTAGAAAGGGGGTTTTAAAAAAACATAAGGGGGGGGGGAGGGTGAAAGGGGGTTAAGAAGGTTCTTTAGAAGCTTCCCCCCCAGGAAGCTTCTGAAGCTTCCACGTGGGAGGGGGGGAGCTTATTAGGCACTACGGCGGCGAGTGGAGGCGGAATGATCCAGTGGCGAGGTCTCAGCGTCTCCCTCTCTCGTGGTTTCCACATGACGCAACAGCGGCACTCTCCTCTTCGCCATCATGACAGGGTTGTCTCCCTCTTTCCCTACTTCTCACGGCTCAACCTCCTTTTACCAGCGGCCCCCCCTCCCTCGTTTAAATAGTGGAGGGGAAGGAGATCTTTCCTCACGGCGTGTCAACACGCATGGTCCCCCTCCCTCCTAAGGCTCCACCAAGGTATAGCTCCTTCTATTCCCCTCCCCCTCCAGCTCGTCAGTCGGCTGGAGGGATAAGGGGGGAATTTTTAAAAAAATTCCATAAGTCCCAGTTATTTTCTTAACACGGAATATTACAATGCCAACAATACCACAGAGTCAACATGGCAATAACAAAATTCCAACCATGTCTTGCAAACAAAGACGGAAACAAATACATAATCTCACTGTTACTAGACTACACAACAAATTCTCAATGTGTGCAAAGCTGTTATAGCTTCAAATGTTGAGTATCATTGATATATCCATCTTGGTCTCCAAAACAATAATAACGATTGCAAATGGAATCTTATATTGTCAATCGATTCTTGAAAAACCTCTAGTCTCTTGGAATAATGCATTGCTTTTGCAACCATTTACTAAAATTGAATTGGCTATATTTGATATTGCGGATGTATTCACTTTCAGCATGCTACATAATCCACTAATCCAGAAGTACATGGCCATAGTAGAACATCCAAATCTAAGGACATGGCTTTGCATCCTTAGCTTAGGCAATCCATGAAAAGGATTGTAGAGCTCCATCATGAAAGCTCTCCATTTGACTCAATGCTCCAAGTAGAACACGAGAATGAAAGAGGTTATAGTTTTCTCGATAATATATCGAGCCAAGCCAACAATTGGCATTCCAAAGAGTTGATCAATACAAGTTTGCATGCATCATATTATGGAATGATTACTCTCTTGTAGAAAGAAGAACAATGTTTAGGATGGACAACTTGCCTATAAGAAGCTCGCCCTGCCTAAATATTACCTTGGAAAAGGCAATGTTTCCATTCCTATTCCCACATGGCGATGGCACCTACGATGGAAATATCTATCTTAATGAATACATCAAGATGGAGGCATCAACCCTATTCTTTGTGTACACCTTACGCAAGCCTTACATCTTGATTCTATATGAGCTAAAACATGTTGTCTTGATCATGAACAACACAAGCACAACTTGCTTACGAAGGGACATCCACAAATATAGGCGTGCAAACAAGAACTGTTAGAATGAGGAGGTCATCATGCACCTCCTTTGCTATAGTGTTCCCCCTTCAATACTAGGATCCCCATCTTGGTAACGGTATACCTTGAAGGACGTTATCACACAATGGTCCATGTATGGGGCATGCTCATTCTTCCTAACATTCATTGTAGATTAGGTCACCGATACGAGATAAGCTAAGATCAACAAGTTGGAATGCATTGCAAAGGAGTTCAATCCTGAATTCTCATGGAAAGAATACCTCGTCAAGTGCACCATCCTCTTCCACACTAGGTTCCATCTTTTCTTTGACCGTACATTCTTGGCAGAGCTAGTTGCATTGGGCACATCATCAAAAACCATACCATTAGGTATGATATACAATATAAGGGCTCCTTACATCATGCACATGTGATCCTATGGTTATATGAGGTAGATGTTGCAAATATGACAAATGAGATATGCATGTACATTCCATTCAACAATGATCAATGTAGTTCGATAAGAAAACTAAGAGTCCTCATCATGGCAAAGAAAATTTGTAGGTGTCGTCATGCTTGCTACATAATCAAAAGTAACAACCATAGTAAATGCAAGTATGGATTTTCATATTCCTCATGTGATAATCCAGAACAAATAATAGACCTTGAGACTCAACAATACATCTATTACCATTCTAGAGATGAGCACCGAAATGTTGTGCCATATCACCCAATGCTACTACTCCTCTAGGGAGTGCACATGAATATTCAACAAGTAACAAACTCTTCCATCTCTTGCTACATACTAAAGTACACAATGAAGCTTGAGTCGATCAAGAAGTTAAAAATCTAGATAAAGATGCCAAGAGACTAGAACTGCAAGACTTAGACTCAAATAAGGCAAATATAAATTCCGCTATAATATTGTGCAAGCCAGTGTCACCCCCATTGAAGCAATGTTAAATTGTATGCAGATCCCGATAATCACATGAAGCAAGTCTATTGAGTACATTGACAACTTTCCTGCACAAATATGATAGAGGAAGTTCACAAGGATATGGCATATTATCATGTACCTTGTAGACCTTTATTGTGCTTGGCCATCAAGCTTAGAGTATGTAACATTCTATCACTACCAAAAAAACTATAGCATCAAAACCACCACTATATCTAATCTCAAACTCACTCTTTGCAACATTTATGGCAATACCATGGATCAACATATGAGATTGGTATGATTCACCGATTTTCACCTAGGCGACCAAATTGAAGGTTTCTTCTTTAACACATTACTACAACAAGCAAGCTTTAGGTAAGAGAGCGAACTAATAAGCATTGAGAACTCGGCACAACCTTACTACATTGAGTGCCAACTCTTTGGTCTCGTTGGGGCCAATGAGGAAGAACTCAAAATATTCATCACGGACTACATGCAAAGAAACTTGCTCGCCTCAGATTGAGAACCCACCCATTTCATCAAAGACAACCTAGTGACATTAACAGTATCTCTAGTAGCTTCTGACTGCAAAAGTAGCATTGCATCAATACGAATAAATATGTTATAGAAAGAGTTTTGAATAATTGGTAACAATAATCTAATAATAGAATAACAAGCTACCTACAACCACCTCATCAATGTGACATATGACCTACACATCATCAGTGGCACACTAGACAGTAGAAAGAGCTTCCTCATACATTACTATAGTTACAACCTCATTGCCAAGAATAAGAGCATATTGCTAACAATAAGCACAAGAGCAGCTGCAACTAGACTATGCAACCTATCCACCATGGTCTACTACTAGTTCAAGATACCAATATGTGCATAGAAATATCTAGTATAGTTGCAAGAGATGGACAAATGCTACATTGCAATAAGAGAAGCTAATGTAATCATCATTGATGAGATGTCCATGTTAACAAGGACAACATTCAATGATATAATAGTACATTAGATAGTTAGTGTCTACCAAGGCTCGCTACTCAATCCATTTAGCAAGAAGCTCATGATACTATTTGGTGATCTTACACAATTACCACCTATGTGCAACCATCAAACCAATTTTTAGGAACAATGTACATCACCTCCTCATCATACTAAGCATTTGGAAAGCAACACACTCTCCAAACTTCAATTTGACACGCATGTAACGTGCCTTCCCTATAGTTTCTACAAGTGATCAAGAACTTTTGTCCAACAAAGGGAGAGATGCATGAATGCTTACATCAGTGCATGATCGACAAGAAGGATGCCCTAGATTTTGTTGATTAAAAAAAAGAAATCATATGCACACAAGGAAGATATTTACAGCTACAACAAGAAAATTCTACACAAATATTACAAAACTGAAAATATCCGCACCATCAAAGATCAAATGAATGAAAATGATGAGCACATTGCATACCTGGCTACATGATAAGAACTTCCAAGAGATAAAGGAGCTAACAATTGGGATGACTATAATGATAACTGAGAGCATTGACCTCAACACAAGTGCAAAATATGTTACAATGTGTAAGATCAACCATATCGACATATCAAATGACAAAATGATATCTAGAATCCATGTCATGATTGTTAGATATAATCAATGCCCCACCCTCATTAGGTGCTACAAATGATCCATGGTACTCAAAGTTGTAAGGCCTCCATTATGAGGAGAAGCCAAGTGTGAGCCCGGACATTGGTGGAGTCCTGACTTGTATATTAGATGAGGTCTATGTGACTGGATGGCAAAAAGGTGACCATTGTGGGTCTAATCTTTGGGTTAGACAGAGTGGTTAAGCTGGTAGCAACTCGAGGCGCATTGCATCGAGTTGTGGTGTAAGGGAGTTAAAAGGGGCCCCTATTGTGGGGTCCGGGGGACCGCGGAAGCGGCCCCTGGCTGGGGGGTCCCAGGGGGGGCAGCGGCCCCCCTGGTGGGGGTCCGGGGGCAGCGCCCCCGGACCGATGGTAAAGGGAATATTCCCTGGAATATTCCCTGGCCGACTAGTGGAGGCTCATATGGTAGGTCGGTCAGCAGGCCGACCTAACGACCTTCGCGGGCTATAAAAGCTAAACCCCTTCGCAGCCATCTTACACTCATCTTTCACCCAGTCAGAGTTGTTGTTCCAGCTAGCCTTAAGCTCTTCACCTATCTTCTGTCTAGATTGCCATCTAAGCTTCACACAGTGGTAGCGCACAGGTGGACAGAGCCATCTTTGTATCAGTTGTTTGGAGTTAAAGAATTTACTGATTCTCCTCTTATCTGTTGTGTACTCTCTATCTCTTTCTCAGATTCTGTTCGCTGCGCCGTGTAATATTTTACATGGTATCAGAGCCCAAGGGGCTCTAGAGATCGGAGAGTGTGCAAGAGGCAAAGGCTTCAACAGCAACGAGAAACTATGTCGACTCCGGGAAGCGGTTCTGGTGCATCAGGAAGCGGTGCAGGAGGTGGTGCTGTTGTACTGGCTATTCAAACACTGAGGATTCGTCCACCAACCTTCAGCGAAGGCAAGTTAGATGGTACAAACTACACCTTGTAGAAGTTCAAAATTACAACTATCCTTGATTCTTATGAGCTTCTAGAGACTGTGCTCGGGACTGACGCAGAACCACAGCCTACCCCCGACCCATCAAATCCTAGTGTGATGATTCCTCCGAATGCAGATCTTCTACGAGCTTGGAAACGAAGGAATGCAGATGCATTGTGTGCCTTAGTTACAAGCTGTTCTGACAGTGTTTTGACTCTGATTCAGCATACAACCAAAGCGTCAGATGCTTGGAATGTACTAAGGAGTCAGTATGAAACACGAAACCAAACAAGGATTCAAAACTTGGAGAATCAACTAGCAGTGGAGAAGTTTGCTGAAGGAGAGACGGTGGAAGCATTCATCACTCGGATTAAGAATCTGCGCGACTAGATGGCTGGCGCTGGGATACAAAAGACTAATGAAGAGCTAGCTCGGAGGTGTCTTCGGATATGTCCACAAAAGTTTGATGGACTAGTAACTGCCCTTAATACTCAGGTGAGACCTCAAGCTTTGACTTTTGAGGAGTTTTGTGCATTATTAATGGAGGAGGAGTTGAGGCTGAAAGCCCGAGAAGGAAGCAACAATGGAGATGTTGCATTCTTTGCCAATGCAAAAGGCAAAGGTGTTTCCTCCACCAAAAATGATGGTGACAAAAAGAAGAAGGGCGGCAAGAAGAAGTTTCAAGGAGAGTGCTTCTACTGCAAGAAGAAAGGACATGCAATTGCAGATTGTCGTGTCAAGAAGGCAAATGAAAAGAATGGTACCCTTAAAAGTAAAGGGAAAGGGACAGCCAATACGGCTGAAGTAGAGTTGGAATTATTCATGGCGACCATTGAGGAAGTGTGCTCCTCGGCGCAAGAAGAATTTACCACTGACTCATGGGTTTTGGATAGTGGGGCCTCCCGTCACATGACCAACAAGAAAGGTCTATATAGTTCTATGCAGCCTCTACAAGAATCCATCACTGTGACGGTTGGAAATGATGCTAAATGCCCTGCTGCGGGCACAGGTACTATTTCTTTTGTTGCTGCAAATGGTGAAGTCAAAAAGCTTTCAAATGTGTTGTATGTTCCCGAAATCAGGAGAAATCTCTTATCAGTTGCTGCCATAACTGATCTTGGTCATGAAGTGAGGTTCAAGAAGACAGGTGTAGAAATTATTGATAGTGCTGGCACAATTGTTGGCAAAGGAGAAAGAAGGAACAACCTGTATGAGCTAAGTGCTCTTACAGCCACCGCTGGAGTGGGCACAAGTAAGCTTTGGCATGAAAGGTTTGGACACATCGGATTTGCAGTATTAAAGGAGATGCAAAAGCAAGGTATGGTTGCTCACCTACCTACAATAACTGAATTGAAGGAACCATGTGAAGCTTGTATGATGGGCAAGCAACAGACAAAGGCATTTCCACAAGAAAGCAAGAATAGAGCACAGGCTCCTCTAGAGTTGGTGCATGCTAACTTGAGTGGTAAGATGCCTACAGAGGCCTTGGGGGGATCTTCTTATTTTATGTTGATTGTCAACGACTACAGTAGGAAGATGTGGGTGTACTTCCTTTGTGATAAGGCTCAAGCTTTTGGTAAGTTTAAAGAATGGCTAATACTTGTTGAGAATGAAACAGGGAAAAGTGTGAAGAAATTTAGAACATATGGTGGTGGTGAGTTCAATTCAAAGGAGTTTGAAGGCTTTTGCAAGAGCAAAGGGATCAAGCGTCAATTGACGACGCCTCACACACCTCAGTAGAATGGTGTTGTGGAACGCAGGAATCGTACAATTGTGGAAATGGCAAGATGCATGCTAAAGGGCAAGGGATTGCCTAACCATTTTTGGGCTGAAGCTGTTAATACTGCAGTCTACATTCTAAATCGGAGCTACACAAAGGCTCTCAAGGGAAAAACACCTCATGAGGCTTACATTGGTAGGAAACCATCTGTTTCACATTTCAGAATTTTTGGATGTGAATGTTATGCACATGTTCCAGATGAGAAGAGAAACAAGTTACAACCAAAAAGCAGAAAATGTATCTTCTTGGGTTATAGTGATGAGCAGAAGGCTTACAAGTTATATGACCAAGAGGCAAAGAAGATCATCGCGAGTCGTGATGTGGTGTTCAAGGAGGAGCCGCATACAGTGGAGGAGGAGAAGGCAAGTTCTTCCATTTTATCATCAAGCGAAGAAGTAGTCCATTATGAACCTGTCCCGAGAGTTATCCCTAGCCTTAAGGAGGAGGAAGCATCATCTTCAGATGATGAGGAAAAAGTTCACCAACCTGACATCACCCTACCGGAAAAGCCATTGCCGTGCTGGGTGAAGCAGCTCTATGACCACAATAATCCTATGCCTGCATCTGTTGAGGAGAAGGCAGATGGACCAAGGAGGTCTCAGAGAATAGAGGAACAAAGGAAGGCTTCTGCTCACATAGTCAATATGGCCTTGATGGTTGAGATTATGAGAGAAGTAAAGGAGCCAACTGACTTAGAAGAAGCACTTGCAGATCCATCATGGAAGGATGCTATGCAGGCGGAGTATGACAGCATAATGAAGAATGACACTTGGGAGCTAGTGGATCGACTAGCAAAGCGGAAGGTTATTGGCACCAAGTGAATCTGGAAGGTAAAGTACAAGGCTGATGGTACCTTAGAAAAGTACAAAGCTAGAATAGTTGCCCAAGGATTTTCACAAGTTGAAGGGTTTGATTTTCAAGAGTCAATTGCCCCAACTGCCAGAATGACCACTATTCGCACAGTACTTGCAGTGGCTGCCCACAAGAAGTGGCCAGTGTACCAAATGGATGTTAAGTCAGCGTTCTTAAATGGTGACCTCAAGGAGGAGGTGTACGTGGCTCAGCCACCAAGGTTTGAGGCCCCCCATTCTGAGAACAAAGTGTGTAAACTGAAGATGGCATTGTATGGGCTGAAACAAGCCCCCAAAGCATGGTACCAGCGGATAGATAGGTTCTTTTTAAACCTAAACTTCAAAAGATGTGCCTCAGATGCTAACTTGTATGTTTACAGGGATGGTAAAAAGTCTATAGTGATTGTCCTATATGTGGACGACCTTCTTATTACAGGTGACTATGAAGATATGATCAACCAAACTCGAAAGGCTTTGAGTTCTGAGTTTGAAATGACAGACTTGGGCTTGCTGCACTATTGTTTGGGGATTGAAGTCTGGCAAGAGACAGGAAAGATATTCATCTCTCAAAAGAAGTATGCATGGAAGATCTTGAAGGCATTTGGCATGACCGAGTGCAAGGAGATAGCTACACCTATGGAGGTGAATGCAAAGTTATCCGTCGAGGATACATCAGCACTAGCAGACATTGGGAGGTATAGGAGGTTGGTCGGTAGTCTAGTCGGCAGTCTGATCTACTTGTGTAACACTAGACCAGATATCAGTTTTGTTGTTGGTGTTTTGAGCAGGTTCTCAAACAAACCTCATGAGAGTCATGTTGAGATATCGAGCTCCACTCGTGATACGCCAGGGTGACCGTTGTGTATTTATGTCACCGACTTGTGAGTTGCAGACGCGGTTGGTACACCGCCCATGAATAATAGCTACATGATAGCTATCCTTATCTACTATAGTTCGTGGCTCATTTAGTATGACACCTTAGTTAGTTGAGTTTGGTTTGAGACCCATATATAGGGTTCTTCTATTTCTTTGTACTAGAGTTCTTTTGGCTTACACAACTAAGAAGAGGAAAACTGTTTTCAGCCTCCACCCTTGTGTGTCTTCCCCCATTGCGCAAGCAAGAAAGCTTCAAGCGAGACTCCTTCCTTCTCTCCCACAATCTTGACATGGTATCAGAGCCTTGTTCGTGGTAAGGAGCTCAAGAAAGCAAGCCAAGCTCGCGGTGTTCTGGTAAGAGGAGCAGTGTTGCTTTCATTTTCTGTTTCGGGAGCAGATCTCTGCAGGTAGCACAGCCGGAAAGTGCAGGAGTGCATTGTCTCAGGTTGAGACGCCCTTCGCGGTGAAGCAAAAGGGCAGTATATGCTGCGGGCGAGGGCTTTAGCCCTCAGCGACCTTGTTTTTTTTATTTGAGGCCATTTCGGGGCCTGTTTTGGAGGCGGAAGTTTTCTGCACGCACTCAGGAAAATGCCCAGTTTTATGCTGTGCAGCCACTGTTCTACAGGTCGGTGAATAGTTACTATAAAAATTGCATTGTATGCTTGTGCGCAGAGACATTGGGAGTTACAAAATCATCCCTGTTGCCTGTTGATGCAAAATCGTCACTAGGAAGTGACTGTGTGGTCAAATACCACTTTCGCCAGTTTTGCAGATTTTCCCTTGTGAGGGTGAAGCTGTGGTTTTTGCAGTCTTCTGTAATGGCATCTGATTCTCTTTCACAGATTGTCACTGAAAAGCTTGACAAGAACAACTTCCAAGCATGGAAGTTTAGAATGACGAATTTCCTTATGGGAAAAGGATATTGGGAATTTGTTGCAGGAAATGAAGAAGAACCAGTTCTTCTTGATGTTCCCAATCAACAGCAAATGCAGGCATTTAAAGCATGGCATGAGAGAGCCAGGAAAGTTATGTATTGGTTGTCTATCAGCATTTCAGACTCTATGATTGTGCATATTCAGGATGCAAGTACGCCAAAGGAGGCATGGGATACTTTGTCAAAAATGTATAGCACAAATACGCAAGCCAGGAAAATGCAGCTCAAGCAAGAATTGCACAATGTGCAAAGAGAAAATATGAGCATCAATGACTACCACATGAAGGTAAAGAAGATTGCAGATGCACTTGCTTCCATTGGGTCACCAGTGGAAGATGATGATTTAGTTTCTGTGACCTTGAATGGTCTAGGAAAGGATTATGCACAGTTTCGGACATCCATTTCAGTTCGTGAAAGATTTCCTGATTTTGAGGAGTTGATTGCTCTTCTAATTTCTGAGGAATAGAGAAATGGTGGTGCATCTTCTTCAGGAGGAACTTCAAAAGAAGCTGTCTTCTACTCAAATGCTGGAAGAGGTAGAGGCAGAGGTAGAGGAGGCCGATTTGCAGGCCGTGGCAGAAATTAGAATATGCAGCAAACTCAAGAAAACCAGTCCTATGGAGAAGGACGTGGTAACTCTAGAGGCAGGGGGAGCCAAAGAGGTCGTGGTGGATGGCAAAGAGGCCAAAATGCAAACAGTAATGTTGAATGCTACTATTGTGGTAAAATGGGTCATATGGCTAAAGACTGCTATAAAAAGCAGAATGATATCATGAATGGAAAACTGCAACAAGGAAATTATGCATCCTCTAGTAGACAGGGTGATGACAGAAATGAGCATCTGTTTATGGTGCAGCACATGAACAATTCTGTGACAAGTGCAGAAGAAAGCAACGATGTATGGTATGTTGACTCAGGTGCATCAAACCATATGACAGGTCATGCAGAATGGATGGAGGATGCAAGGAAAATGGAAAAACCAGGATTTGTGGAGACTGGTGATGATACTGCACATCCTATTGTGCAGATTGGAAAAATTCCCTTGTCTATGCAGGATGGGAAAAAGAAATACCTGTCCGATGTATTTCATGTCCCGAATATCACCAAGAATCTGGTTTCTGTTGGTCAAATGGTTGAACAGGGCTTGCAGGTCAGATTTAATCCTCATGGATGCTTTGTTGAGGATATGAAAAATAAAGGTCTCTTGATAGCAAAAGGAAAGAAGAAGGGCAGAATGTTTACATTGGATGCAGACATGTCTGAATTGAGTGCAGCAATGTTTGCACATGGGACCGGTGTAGTTGCAGATATTGATATCTGGCATAAACGCATTGGTCATGTTAATGTACAGCGACTTAAATCAATGCAGGCCCAAAATATTATTGCAGGTTTGCCGAAATTCAAGGTTGCAGAAATGCATAAGGTATGTGAAGCCTGTCAATTTGGAAAACAGGCAAGGAAACCATTTCCTAGACATGTTCAAGAGAGTAAGAAGCCATTGGAATTAATCCACTCTGATGTGTGGACAACTAAAGCTGCATCTCTTGGAGATTGTCATTATTTTGTCAGTTTTATTAATGACTATAGCAGAAAAGTTTGGGTGTATTTTATGAAAAAGAAAAGTGAAGTTTTTGGGCATTTCAAAACTCTTAAAGCGATGGTTGAAAAAGAAACAGGCCTGCAGATAAAATGCCTAAGGTCAGATGGAGGGGGAGAGTACCTCTCAAATGAGTTTGCAAGGTTCCTGCAGGAGCATGGCATAAAGCAGCAATATTCATGCAGTCATACCCCACAACAAAATTGAATTGCAGAAAGGAAAAATAGGCATATTGGAGAGGTATCTCGTGCCATGCTCAATGAAAAAGACTTGCCAGATTTTTATTGGGCTGAAGCAGTTGCTACAGCAGTCTACATAATGAACAGGACTCCCACTGCAGCAATACATGGATGGACTCCAGAGGAGAGGTATACTGGTAGGAAACCAGATATTTCTCATTTGAAAATTTTTGGTTGCATTGCCTATGTACATGTGCCAGATGAGTTGAGATCCAAGTTGGATCCAAAAGCTAAGTGCATCTTTATTGGTTACTCTCTGCAGCAAAAAGGGTATAGATGCTATAACCCTTCTACTCGTAAGTTTACAGTGAGCAGAGATGTTGTTTTTGATGAGATGAGTAGCTGGTATAAACCAGTAAATGTGATTGATGATGTGGATGCACAAAATGGTAATGCTGCACAAATTCACAGCAGCAGTTACAAAATATTAGTGGACCTGGAGCGTCCTCTAGTAGTGGTTCACATTCTTCACCATGGACAGGCAGATTGAGATCAGGAGAATCTTCTCAAAGTAATGCAGATAGTGGTATGCAGGTATCATGAAAAGGAAAAGAGAAGGTTGATCAGTCCATGTTTGATGTGAATGCAGGTCACTCTTATGTGGATGGTGAATCCAGTGGCTCAGAACAGAGCTTTGATGATGAGTTGGGTATTCCTTCTATTGTTACACCTAGAGTAAGGAAGACCAGGGATGTTTTGAGAGCACCTGGGAGTGAACCTACTTTGCGCAAGTCTACGAGAGCTAGGTATCCTGTGGATAGGCTGAAATATGATGGATTTACAGCCATTCATTATGCATATATGGTCAAAGTGATACAGGAACGAGAACCCACATCTTTTGAGCAAGCCATTGGAAAAGAAAAATGGGAGAAAGCCATGGATGCCTTGGAAGCAAATGCTACATGGGAGTTAGTACCTTTGCCTAAAGGTAAGAATGCAATTGGCTGTAAGTGGGTTTATAAGGTGAAGCACAATGCAGATGGTTCTGTGAACAGATACAAGGCAAGATTAGTAGTCAAGGGGTATGCACAAACATATGGCATTGACTATGAAGAAACATTCAGTCCAGTTGCAAGGATGGCAACTGTAAGAGCAGTCATTGCTATGGCTGCATCAAAGGGATGGTCTTTACATCAGATGGATGTAAAGAATGCCTTCTTGCATGGTGATTTGCAAGAAGAGGTCTATATGGAGTAGCCACCAGGTTATGTGCATGCTGTTCATCCTGAGTTTGTTTGCAGGTTGAAGAAAGCCTTGTATGGCTTGAAGCAAGCACCTAGAGCATGGTCTGACAAGATAGGACAGTATCTTGTAACTATTGGCTTTCAGATTTCCAAGGCAGATTTCTCACTTTATGTGAGAAAAATAGAGAAAGGTATTATGCTACTTGTCATTTATGTTGATGATTTGATTATGACAGGTGACAGTGATGAAGATATCCTTCATGTGAAAATGCTATTGAAGCAGAAGTTTGAGATGAAGGATTTGGGAGAGCTGCGTTATTTCTTGGGCATTGAGGTGATTAGATCACCAAGTGGGATACAGCTCTTGCAGAGGCAGTATGGATTGGACATGCTGTCCAAATATGGGATGACAGGCTGTAAGCCTATTTCAGTTCCTTTGGAGCAAAATGTGAAGCTGAGCACAGATGGAGGTGAGCTTCTAGAAGACCCTACTATGTACAGACGCATAGTAGGAAGTTTGATTTATATGACTATTACCAGGCCAGATTTGAGCTATGATGTTGGATTGGTAAGTCAGTTTATGCAGGCTCCAAGGAAACCACATTTGGATGCGGCTAGACGCATACTCAGGTATGTGAAGTCCACATTGCAGTATGGACTATTTTATGAGACTGGGGTTCAGATACAGTTGCATGGATACACTGATGCTGATTGGGCTGGTAGTATTTCTGATAGACGATCTACCAGTGGATATGTGTTCTCTTTTGGGAGTGTTGGAGTCACTTGGAGCAGCAAGAAACAGCCTATAGTTGCCTTGTCGAGCACAGAGGCTGAGTACAGGGGTGCAGCAATGGCTACATGTGAGGTAGCTTGGTTGCATAAGCTACTTTATGATATGCATCAGTCTACAGATGGGCCAGTTGTCATTTATTGTGACAACATGAGTAGTATACACTTGGAAAATAACCCAGTTTATCATGCTAGAACAAAGCACATTGAGGTGCATTATCACTATGTGAGAGAGAGGGTTTTACTAGGTCTTATTGATCTAGTTTATGTCAGCACAGAGGATCAGGTAGCTGACATATTCACGAAGGCATTGGGCGCAGAGAAGCTGCGCAAGTTCAGAGACCTGCTTGGTGTGCAGGAATTGGGATTGAGCTCGAGGGGGAGTGTTGAGATATCGAGCTCCACTCATGATATGCCAGGGTGACCGTTGTGTATTTATGTCACCGACTTGTGAGTTGCAGACGCGGTTGGTACACCGCCCATGAATAATAGCTACATGATAGCTATCCTTATCTACTCTAGTTCGTGGCTCAGTTAGTATGCCACCTTAGTTAGTTGAGTTTGGTTTGAGACCCATATATAGGGTTCTTCTATTTCTTTGTACTAGAGTTCTTTTGGCTTACACAACTAAGAAGAGGAAAACTGTTGTCAGCTTCCACCCTTGTGTGTCTTCCCCCATTGTGCAAGCAAGAAAGCTTCAAGCGAGACTCCTTCCTTCTCTCCCACAATCTTGACAAGTCATTGGAAGGCTGGGATGCGGGTGCTCAGATACTTGAAGAAAACTCTTGACTATGGTATCACATACAGTTTCGGAACTTCTCTTGTGGGGAACTGTGACTCAGATTGGGTAGGAGACATTGATTCCAGGAAGTCAGTTTCTGGTTATTGTTTCTCTTTGGGTTCAGGAATTTTCTCTTGGATTAGTAAGAAGCAACCAACAGTGGCATTGTCTTCTACCGAAGCAGAGTACAAGGCAGCTTGTTTTGCTGCATGTGAGGCCGTATGGTTGAGAAGGATTCTATGGCATATGGGAGTGCAGGATGAAGAACCAACTGTGATGAGATGTGACAATCAGAGTTGCATCGCCATTGCCAAAAATCCAGTGTTTCATGCACGCACCAAATATATAGAGATCCAGTATCACTATGTGCGTGATTTGATGGAGGATGGGATAGTGGAATTGGTCTACTGTCCAACAGAGGAGAATGGAGCAGATATCTTCACCAAAGCACTTACGAAGGATTTGCTTCAAGTTCATCTTCAGAGACTCGGCATTGGGCCAAGGAGATAGTTCACCTATGGGTGGACATTGAGGGGGGGTGTTAGTTATGATCAATGCCCCACCCTCATTAGGTGCTACAAATGATCCATGGTGCTCAAAGTTGTAAGGCCCCCATTATGAGGAGAAGCCAAGTGTGAGCCCGGATATTGGTGGAGTCCTGACTTGTGTATCAGATGAGGTCTATGTGACTGGATGGCAAAAAGGTGACCATTGTGGATCTAATCTTTGGGTTAGACAGAGTGGTTTAGCTGGTAGCAACTCGAGGCGCATTGCATCAAGTTGCAGTGTAAGGGAGTTAAAAGGGGCCCCTATTGTGGGGTCCGGGGGCCGCGAAAGCGGCCCCTGGCGGGGGTCCGGGGGCAGTGCCCCCGAACTGATGGTAAAGGGAATATTCCCTAGAATATTCCCTGGCCGACTAGTGGAGGCTCATATGGTAGGTCGCTGACTGACCTAACGACCTTTGCGGGCTATAAAAGCTAAACCCCTTCGCAGCCATCTTACACTCATCTTTCACCCAGTCAGAGTTGTTGTTCCAGCTAGCCTTAAGCTCTTCACCTATCTTCTGTCTAGATCGCCATCTAAGCTTCACACAGTGGAAGCGCACGGGTGGACAGAGCCATCTTTGTATCAGTTGTTTGGAGTTAAAGAATTTACTGATTCTCCTCTTATCTGTTGTGTACTCTCTATCTCTTTCTCAGATTCTGTTCGCTGCGCCGTGTAATATTTTACAATGATCCACTCAACAAACCAACAACTCACCCTACAATGCAGCAAACACCAACACAAGGCAGTGAATAGCAACAAGTGGTACCACAAATCCATGTTATCATTAACACTTACATATGCGATCATCCATCACAAATTGCAAGGAGCCATAGTCAACCAAAAAACACTTCTATACATAAGAAACGTGTTTGCACTTGGACTAGTCTATGTAATGCTCTCTTTCATAAGCGAAAGAATAAATTTGCATAATATTGGACTTCCAGATTCCTCTACCTTCATCTAGACCCAAGAACAAGTAGCATTGAAATATACCCAATTTAGCTGCTATACTATAGATTTAACATCTTGCTTGATAGAAGTCACAAAAAAAGAAGGCAATGATATACTAGAGGATTACATGAAAAATAACAATTACAATCACAGTCATGACAATCTTGCAATAATGATTGAGAAGGCAATGACATACTAGAAGATTACATGAAAAAGAACTATTACAATCATGGTCGTGACAATCTTGCAATAATGATTAAGAAGGTCATATACCTATTGAGCAAAGGTCTACACCTAGAAATACAATTCCAACTTAGATCCATTCAGTAATATAATTTACATAACATGCAAGTTATCAAACACGACTTCTTTTAAAACATTAAAAAAAAATATCAACTTTTCTCACATAAATGTAGATTGAAGCAAACCAAGAAGAAACTAAACTTCTGTGCCAGTGTCAAACTTGTAGCCTCAACCATTTGCAAGTCTTGCCAATAGCTCTACTTCCATATCATTTGGCACTATTTGTAAACAAAAACCTATGAGCCAATCTAGAAGTGCCAATGTAGGGATACAAAAGCAATACTTCATCTCTACATCATAAGATGCAAGAAAATTGGTAAAGAGTACGTAGGAAAAATGAACAACATCGAGAAAATAATCCAACACCAAGGAAATTCATAAAGAAAATGATGAAATACATAGAAACATTCCAACCGTTCGAGAATAACTTTGAAGTTAACATAGAAGCAATAGTTGACATCATAGGTAAGGCTAGGAATTTTGAGAAAGCCTCCATCTGTAAGAAAAATGCAAATGTGATAGGGTACAACAACCTATACATATACCCAATAAGACATAAAAAGTATTTTTTTTTGTATAGAAGAAACCTCATTTAATATAGCAAAAAAATGTGAATGGTCAAAATCACAATCATTGACTAAAAATATATTAGTATACATATTCTCATTTCTAGATTCTCCATGTATTTAAACAGTGCTAAATCTTATCTATAAACATACTTTACTTTAAAACATGTCACATGTCTAAACACCATCAGTAAAACTGGTACATGACAAACATGCAAGAATTGCATATAGAACTTCATACTCATTTATTAAGCTACATGTGTCAAATGTAATATTACCCCCGATTGAATGACCCCCCTTTTTATTAAATGAAAATTTTAGTTTTTAAAAAATATTAATAAACACCCCCTTACTCATGCCGCCAGTTGATGGATGGAGGGGGGTTGCCATGTGATGAGGAGTGCGAGCGAGGGCATGAGAAAGACAAGTTCATCTTCCCAGCTGGTTGCAATCGTCATGAAGAGCACCACAGGAGATGACATGATGACGAGATGGGATGGCAGAGGAGCTATGTGGTGGCCCACGGCTATTGTGGGAGGACGGGACGACATGGAGCAGGGAGGCATCGACTAACCCTTCTCTCCCCCTCCACCATACTCTGCATGGCAGCCATACACCTGCCACCGTGATGGGTATAAGGGGGGGCTCCATACCATACTATCCCCCCCCCCTCCCCCAATACCAGTATAAAATCCCCCTTAGGCATGAGAAGGAGGGGAAGCACTACCACTATCCTCCCCTACTATCGGTCTGGAGAGAGAGAGAAAGAGAGAGAGTGAGAGAAAAGGGAGAGTGAGTGAGTGTGTGAGAGAAGAGAGAAAGAGAGAGAGAGGAGAGAGAGAAAGGTAAATTCCCCTTAGAGGCTTTCAAACTTCCCCTCTTTTCCCCACTCTTTGAGAGGGCTCTCACGGTCAATTTTCTTCCACAAGGAGTCAACTAGCTCGGGTGGTAACCGAAAAGAACAAGCCGAACTATACAATGCCTCCCAAGCAAAGTAAGGTCCAATCGAGTGCAAATCTTGCTTCAATGGATGGAGCTGTAGGGCAAGGAACTGGGACACTTGGTAACCAGGTGCATCCCATAAATCCTACTTTGATGGGAACTCTTAAAACGTAGATTGACTTCATCGCGAAGGGAGAAGTATTCAAGCAAAAATCTATGATAACTAACTACCAATTAGGTTGCATTATTCAATCATGTTGGAAATTTTGTTTTATTGCACTCTGGCATGTTTTAGAATGAACAACTTGCACAAAATATTATGCATTGGTGCACACTGAAATCAAGGACTTTATTGATTATGTTCGTAGTGTATTAGATTTATGCACTAGCATTAGCATGCTTGAGAGGTAAAAGAAACTGAAAAATGGTTATCGGAATGATAAAGTATACTCATAATTAGGCAAAAATCATACTTTTTGCATCATGAAATTTGCAAAATTGGAAAGGTAGGTGTAAAGGATTGAATCAAGTTCATGATGATCATGGGTTGCCACAAAAACGGTTAAGTATGGTTGGGTTGTTGCAATATTAAGCCGAGCATTAGGCTTCTATAAACCTTTAAAGAGAAGTAGCTGGCATTTGCATTAGGCTTGATAACTTCATGTCCCCCATACAAAAGAAAAATACAAGTCTTTATTTATGTTTTGCATAAGTGCATTGAAATGAATTCCCAAGAGTAGAAGCTCTGCATTGCATCATCGTCTTAGGAAAGACTCACATCTATCTTGCATGGCATCATGTTTAGTTTCAATTGCACTACTAGGGATTCTCTTAAAGATAAATATAAGACGCGCTTGTGAAGTGCTAAACTTAATTTCTCAAGGAAGTTCAATAAGATGAATCCTATATGATATGTAAAGCTAGGGCTTAACTTGACTTATTTAGGGTTTAAAAGTAAATGAGTCAAACTATTGTTACATTCATAGGTTGTGGCCTTGAGACAAGTAAACCACTCATTGGTCTCTATCCTACATTTGGCCACGATAAAGCCAAAACGTCCTCAGAGATATCACCTTTAGCCATGATATAACTTAATGTTAATACAAGAAAACTCGAGTATTGTTTTCCCAAGACAAGAACACTGGACTAAGGGCCAGCAAGCTAGGATAGCTACCATCAGAGAACTATCAGATATAGATCCAATTGCATAATTGCTCGCTCCTATCACATAGGAGTGGGATCAGAAAGAAGGTATTCTCTATCCCTTGGAGGATATTCACCTTAGTAGTTGTTTTAAGCACTCGCCTTCACCATTGTTTATGCTTGTAAATTTTAAAATGCCACTTGTAAAAGGATTATATGACCCCAAAATCATAAAAGAAATGGGAATAATGAATCAGGTTGAACTCTTGAAGGGCATGCCAAACCAGCCCCAGTTGGCCACCAACCCTAGCCAAGGGGGTTCTAATAGCCGTAATTGAAACGTGAACCAAACCCTCCATGAGAGGTCTCTCCGTGGGTTGGTTTGAACATAGGAGGATGCTTGGATGCCAAGGGGGGCTCTGGCCCCATTAATTCTTTGCCTTCGAGTCCTACTCAAAGGATTTGTGTGACACAAGATAGATTCTCAAGGCCCTTGTTACTAGTGCAAGGGCAGAATCTTAGAGGAAATAAGGTGCATCCTCACGGATTGCAGAAATCGTCCCTTTTGAACAAGACTTGTATCTCAATTAAAACGCTAATATTAAGTTTACTTCCAAGGAACTTGTCTGAAATTGTTTTTGTGTCAGTGCCATAAGATTATGTGAATGAACCCTGTTCCCTAAAAGGCTTAATTAAGGAAGATGATTTTAAATGTCACACATAAATGTGCTAGGGGCTAATTAGATAACTAAAGTACCCCTATGGAGGGAAGTAGGTGGGTAGAATCCTGATGGGTCCACCCTACGGCATGGTAGTCCCAAAGAACTAGGAGGCTTCTCACAAGGTTTTACCATCATTTGACCTTTAGGCAGCACGGAGTTAGGACTCGATTCATGCCATTTTAGGGGACCGAAATGGGATTATGCCCTATGGGCAGAGAGGTTGAGCAACACATCCCTCTTGTCTCTCATTCTCCTTGAACTAAGTGGGGTATGGGTCTGCTTTGGATTGGGTAACACCCCGTAAAGTAGAATGTCCAGGACCCGATGCTAGAATGTTGTCAGGAAACCTTGACCATGAGGGACTCAAGTTTTAGGTCCATGCTAGTGGGTTCGGTCGTGAATGTTCCGTTGCGAGGCGGACTCGGGAAACCCTAGGTGACAAACCCTGTGGCATTCCATGGGATTGCCGGGCAGTGATGCTTAGATTCGTTTCTCGATGGATTGCTAAAATGTGCTTAGAGAGCCAATAGGTGAGCATGTCACATCAACCTAGTTATCATACATCAATTGGAGTAGAAGAGAAAATTTGATTATCATGGGGGGTTTTCAATAGATTATTTGAAGAAAGATGGAATAGTCAATCAACATTAGGAGTTGTCAAATGTCTATAATCTAAAGAGAAAGAGAATAGACATCAGCTACAAATAGAAAGTGATTTGCTGGTCAATTGTCCTTGGGAATAATCCTCTCATTATTTCCCTTTTCAATAGGATTAGAATGCACTCTATCTCTCATCTTCATTTAGGTATACTTAAACAATGACACATAAGGGAATTTCCTTGGCCCCACACCTTCCCAAGGGATACACAATTTTATAGATACTTCAAAAATTTTTGACAAGCCTCAACCACAATTTCGGTGGCAAAATTGTGATTGAGAGCTCTAATAAAAAAATTTCATTGTCATTGTATCGACCTTTTCTCTCTAAGCCTAGGGATCAATCGCTCCACTCCTTTGGCATGGAAGATTGAAACAAACCTCAAACATAGCTTCTACCAAACATAGGTTTTGGTGCAAGGCAAAGAACTAACCAAATTGAAAGAGTTTCCTAATGGTGTGAAATTATGCAAGTATGTTTAGGTGGAAAAATAGTGGGGAATGAGAGGAGATAATAGGAGAAAGAGAAATGAGAGAAAGAAGGAAAATGGACACAAAACCAAAATTTTCCTTTTTTTTGGGATAAAATGTTCACACCACACCATGGTTTGCAAGTTGGATGGTTGATTTTTCAAGTTTCATTGACTTCTTGGTTTCAATTCTAGTTTCAAACTTTGAATTGAAATTGGCTTTTGGGCATCTCTTTGTGTATGGGAAATATAGAAGATATGATTTTTAGCATTTTGAAACTTTTGATGCATGGAAAGAAAAAAAATATCAAAGATTAAGAATAAGAAAAATCCATGCAAACCAGCTTCTTATTTTGACACTCAAACTGATACCTCAACTAATTGTAAATCATCGCTCATGGTTGAGATAGGTTCAAATATTTGAGGTTATTGATTCCATGGCTCTCCATTTCATTAAATCAAATCCCCAATCCAAATAATATCTTTTAGTTTCATTGGTGAAGCTACAATTTAAGACAAGTTTGTTGTTGAAATCCAACTTAGAAAAATATCCTCTAGTTTCACTGACGAAACTACAATTTAAGGCAATTTTAGGGTTTATCTTTGTGGTTGAAGTCCAACACACCCGAGTGTGTGTGTGCGCACGCACACACACACACACACCCCCCCCCCTTGAGTTGAGCTAATTTTAGCGATGAAACATTAATGCTTACATGATCCATTGCTTGTTGCAGTGGTAAAATGATGATGTCGACACCCTAGATAATGATAGCATACCCAAGTCACAGAGAGAGAGAGAGAGAGAGAGAGAGAGAGAGAGAGAGAGAGAGAGAGAGAGAGAGAGAGAGAGAGAGAGAGAGAGAGAGAGAGAGAGAGAGAGAGAGAGAGAGAGAGAGAGAGAGAGAGAGGAGGGGGTGGACGCAATACAAAGTAATGCAACTAGCATTCCTGAAATAGAAAATATAGGTATTAAATATTACAAATTTACCAATATTACATTTCATAGCCTCCATAGTGAATAAAATATTAAATAGATAAGCTCAATTTGTGCACAATATATTAACTACATAGGATCAGACTAGCCTACCTATAATCAATTTTTGGAGACAATTGTAAGATTCTAGTAATTAAAATCTATCATTCTCAAAGTCTATTGCCATTTAAAGTCATTAAGTGGAGCATAAATGCAAATAATTATTGAATTTGAAAATAAAGAGAACATGCGAAAAGAAAAGAAAACATTGTGTTGCATGTTACTTTTGCATACCAAATGAATTAAGTTTAGCTAAAATCAAGTGGGGGTAAATAAGCACTTGTATGGATGGTTGCACCATGCACAACAAAGACTCTTCCAAATTGGGTATCCAAATGGTACATGTGATCACCACTTGACATTGTGCAAGGTATCTCAAGGACAATTCACTAGATTGTGGATTAGACATTTGTATAGGTTGATAGTTTTTTCCAATTGTTTTTCCAAAAGAAATAATGATACTATTCTCTATTGTGTACACCACTTACTTGAGTTTTTGTTCATCATCAAATAGTAGAACAATCTCTGTGTCTTACTGAAAACCAATACCATGTATGAACAATAAATTCTCTTTATTTAGGATCCTTGAGAATAGGACAACAAAATGAGAATTGGCAAGGTTGATTGCTCAATGTTTTACAAAATTTTACTATTTAGACTTTCAAGAGCTTGAATTGTTTCTTTTTCAATGTATCTCCACTATGTATTTTTATTTTTCCTCCATGTAGATTATTCTTGTGTTTTCCTTCTAGAGAAGGAAACAAGAGAATCATAAGAGGAATCATGCATTTGGGATATCATTTACGCCCCATGGGAGAAGGCGTGTCTCAAATGGCAATGAGGGATGCAAAAGAAAGGGTTCAACATTATACTCAACAAGATTGGCAAGGGAGACCAAAGTCCTTGTAGAAGACAATGGAAAAATAGAGAGTGATGGAGCCAATTCTATCAAACATGTCTAATGAAGCCATGAAAATGTCAGAGGAAGAATTAGGTGAGTTGTTTTTAGCTCGTACTTACTCTTCACATGAGAAAAAATCACAATATGGAGAAAGGAAGATCATGGAGAATTTGGAACGACCATTGATGGGGTTATGATGCTTCTCTTTAACTCAAAAAAAGATGCTCATATGACTGCCTTCAAAGTATGGTGTTTCTTGGGTAGCTTCAATTCTCAAGATGGCATGTCTTTGAGATGTCAACCCAAGGCCCTACAAAAGGTGTTGACTTATGGAAAAAATATGACTAGGGGGAGATTTTTTGAAATGCTAGGTGTGTCTTGAATTTATAAAAAGAATAAAGGATTAGAACACTATGGATTGGCATCTTTACAATCCACATATAAAAGAGTGACAAACAATAGTAATTGGGGAATTCAACGTGGAGAACATTAGAAGCCCAAACTTTGTTTTAGGAACTACTTAACAAGGTGATGGAGAAGGAAGGCTATGAGAAAGCTAACTTTAGAGAATTTATGGGCTAATGAGGCTCAAGCCAAGTGGCATGTAGTGAGAGCTATGTTTAATGGTTATTCTAATAAAATTAATCTAAAAAAAGAAAGTTTTTGTTCCTTCCATCAGGACCAAAGTCTTAACCTCATGCAAAAAGTGCATCCCTCTCACAATCATGAAGAGCTTCAAAAGAGTTTCAATTGAAGTGTAGAGTTGGGAAAAATGGTTTTGAGCAAGCTATTGAATTTGAGTTACAAACTCTAAGGATTTGGTTAAAAAATGGACATGATGATATTGTAGAATTTATACGACATAGAAGATAGTATTTGAGCAAGAAGTAGAGAGCACACAACAAATATGAGAAGAATAGAGACTACTTTAATTTCAAACAAACTAATACAAAGAGATGGCTATGTCCACTTGTGCACTTCCACTGTGAAGCTTAGATGGCGATCCAAACAAATGATATGTGAAGAGCTTAAGGTAGTAGGAAGAACTCTGACTAGGTGAAATATATATTGGAAATGGCTCTAGAGTGGTCTTTCTTTTATAGCCCACGAAGGTAGTCTGGTTGTCATGTCCGACCATATTATGAACTTTCCCTAGTCAACCATAGAACATTCCAAGGAATATTCTCTTTATCGTTTGGGTTGAGGGTGCCACCTATGGACCCCCATAAGGGGGGCTACCATCCCCTTTGAGATCCTCTAGCCAGGGCTACTTCCACCATCCCCAAACCGAAAAATAGGCCCCCCTAATGACTCCCACACTTCCAAACTCGATGCATTGTACCTGGAGTTGCTACTAGCATAACTACTATATCTAATTGAGAGGCTAGATCCACAAAGGTCACCTTTTTTCCATCCAACTACATAGACCTCATTTGACATACAAGTCAAGAACCACCCAATTTCTATGCTCACACATGACTTCTCCTCATAATGGGGCCCTTACAACATAGAGTACCATAGATCATCAGTGGCATCTTGTGAGGGTGGGGCATTGAGCATATCTAATAGATAGTTCAAAGCTACCATTACTACAAACTTGGCTTGTATGGTGGCATGCAAGAATTGTGCATTGGGGTGGATAGATAAATGAGGTAACATGGAACTTGGCTTGTATGGTGGCATGCAAGAATTGTGCATTGGGGTGGATAGATAATTGAGGTAACATGAAACTTCATTCTAGCATGAATAGTCTCACTCTTGGTATTTGTATACTTTTAACTCTTTAACTTTGTTGATATAGGCACTTGGTAGTGACAATAAATATATTTTTTAAAGTATAAATCTTTAGAGTTAGTCCATGGAAGTTGGTTAGCTTTCCATGATTGTGTGAATATTGTTGAAGAGCATTGTGGGAGATCCCCTCAAGAGTGGTTGATTACAAAGGGGAACAAATTTGACTACACAAGAAATACATGATCTTGTGTATGGAGGATTTAAGTTTAAATAACAGGTTGCTAAGAGAGCAAGGATTGCTAATATGGATGGGTTAGATGCAGATGCTATAGTTTTGGTTATGACACTTGCATCATGACAACACATAAATTATTTTGACAAAGCTTGTGACAAAAGAAATGAGTGCAAGTATGAACTCTATGGCTCAAACGAAGTGTGTTGTACTTAGTAAAAAGGTCACCAAAAAGGCATGAACATGTGGAGTATGTTATATCTTTTGAAGGTAGCCAAAGAAGGGGAGAAGCATATCAAGTGGTGATATCAAGGTTCCCATCATGAACCTGTATGAATTTCATAATTTGAGTTGAATGCAAAAGAAAATGTATATGTGCAAACACCTATACTATAAATGCAAAAGGATATTGAAAATCGATGTAGTACATAAGTTTATACATCTGGCAACATTCAATAGAAGGGAGCTACATCAAGCTCTTAAGTAGCTATCTTCACACTCTTATTATGCTCAAATGGAGATTGCAAGCTATGGTTATCATCACTATTGTTATTTGATCAAAATGACTATTGTTGTCTCAATTAAATTATGTGCACATACAATCTTTTGTTATCATGTGCAAAGAGACATGACACCATTATCCATTTGGTATTGCATGTAGTTTGTGATTTTAAGTGTACTTTGTACTTTATCAACAAAAAAATATGTGTGGAAATGTCTACAAGCACAATCTTGCTTTTCACTTGCTCACTTGCTTGCCATTTAGTAATCCCCAATGGTTATGTATTCAAATTGGATATAATCCAACGTCTATATGCATATGTTCCCACATGGTCTAGTTTCCCTTGATGGCTATCATGGCCCTATAAAGTTTTAATGTCTCTATTTTCCTTTGTTTGGGTGCGGTTTCGCTTATTTTTAAGTGATCTTTGGCCCTTTGCATTTTGCTTAAACTATGAAATACATTTCTAGGTTTATTCACTTTCTAGTCTACTCATTTAGGACTTCTCTTACTTTGGTTCATCTTTTTTCAAATGTTCTAGGTGATGTTTTATTTCTCTTGTATTTTTGTATGTTTTTGGTGTGGCTCATTAATATTCTCTCATTCTTGTTTCACATGTATGGTTCTTATCCCTTGTGTTTTCAACATAAAACCCCTGCACTCCTTCACATATAGTAGTAGGAAAAGAGAGATTCAAATCTATCCACAAACTCCCTCTTTTTGCGTAGTCAACATGCAAGATATAGTACCCACATTGAGGAAAAGTCCTCTATAAACTCTAATCATAACACTTCACCCTACAAATCCTTGTGTAACATCTAGGCCTAGTAGGTGTAATGCATCTAACTAAGAAGCCCTTAGTGACATGAATTTTGTGGTCCATGAGCAGGTTTTACTAAGTGATACCACACAGTACTCCTTGGAATAGCATGGGGTTTGTCACATGGGTTCACTTAAGTCCACTTGCAATGAAAATTTTAGACCATAATCCATAAGGATTTGTTGAGATATCGAGCTCCACTCGTGATACGCCAGGGTGACCATTGTGTATTTATGTCACCGACTTGTCAGTTGCAGACGCGGTTGGTACACCGCCCATGAATAATAGCTACATGATAGCTATCCTTATCTGCTCTAGTTCGTGGCTCAGTTAGTATGCCACCTTAGTTAGTTGAGTTTGGTTTGAGACCCATATAGAGGGTTCTTCTATTTCTTTGTACTAGAGTTCTTTTGGCTTAGACAACTAAGAAGAGGAAAATTGTTTTCAGCCTCCGCCCTTGTGTATCTTCCCCCATTGTGCAAGCAAGAAAGCTTCAAGTGAGACTCCTTCCTTCTCTCCCACAATCTTGACATGGTATCAGAGCCTTGTTCGTGGTAAGGAGCTCAAGAAAGCAAGCCAAGCTCGCGGTGTTCTAGTAAGAGGAGCAGTGTTGCTTTCATTTTCTGTTTTGGGAGCAGATCTCTGCAGGTAGCACAGCCGAAAATTGCAAGAGTGCATTGTCTCAGGTTGAGACGCCCTTCGCGATGAAGCATGAGGGCAGTATATGCTGCGGGAATGAGCTTTAGCTCCCGGTGACCCTGTTTTTTTGATTTGAGGCCATTTCGGGGCCTGTTTTGGAGGCGGAAGTTTTCTGCACGCACTCAGGAAAAAGCCCTGTTTTATGCTGTGCGACCACTGTTCTATAGGTCGGTGAAAAGTTACCACAGATATTGCATCGTATGCTCGTGTGCAGAGACATTAGGAGTTACAGAATCATCCTTGGTTCCTGTATATGCAAAATCGTCACTAGGAAGTGACTGTGTGGTTAAATACCACTTTCGTCAGTTTTGCAGATTTTCCCTTGTGAGGCTGAAGCTGTGTTCTCTGCAGTGACAGAATTTTTTGCAAGATTCTGTAATGGCGTCTGATTCTCTTTCATAGATTGTAACTGAAAATCTTGACAAGAACAACTTCCAAGCATGGAAGTTTAGAATAACGAATTTCCTTATGGGAAAAGGATATTGGGAATTTGTTGCAGGAAATGAAGAAGAACCAGTTCTTCTTGATGTTCCCAATCAACAGCAAATGCAGGCATTCAAAGCATGGCATGAGAGAGCCAGGAAAGTTATGTACTGGCTGTCTATCAGTATTTTAGACTCTATGATTGTGCATATTCAGGATGCAAGTACGCCAAAGGAGGCATGGGATACTTTGTCAAAAATGTACAGCACAAATACTCAAGCCAGGAAAATGCAGCTCAAGCAAGAGTTGTATAATGTGCAAAGAGAAAATATGAGCATCAACGACTACCACATGAAGGTGAAGAAGATTGCAGATGCACTTGCTTCCATTGGGTCACCAGTGGAAGATGATGATTTAGTTTCTGTGACCTTGAATGGTCTAGGAAAGGATTATGCATAGTTTCGGACATCCATTTCAGTTCGTGAAAGATTTCCTGATTTTGAGGAGTTGATTGCTCTTCTAATTTCTGAGGAGCAGAGAAATGGTGGTGTATCTTCTTTAGGAGGAACTTCAAAAGAAGCTGTATTCTACTCAAATGCTCGAAGAGGTAGAGGCAGAGGTAGAGGAGGCCGATTTGGAGGCCGTGGTAGAAATCAGAATATGCAGCAAACTCAAGAAAACCAGTCCTATGGAGGAGGACGTGGTAACTCTAGAGGCAGGGGGAGCCAAAGAGGTCGTGGTGGATGGCAAAGAGGCCAAAATGCAAACAGTAATGTTGAATGCTACTATTGTGGTAAAATGGGTCATATGGCTAAAGACTACTATAAAAAGCAGAATGACATCATGAATGGAAAACTGCAACAAGGAAATTATGCATCTTCTAGTAGACAAGGTGATGACAGAAATGAGCATTTGTTTATGGTGCAGCACATGAACAATTCTATGACAAGTGCAGAAGAAAGCAACGATGTGTGGTATGTTGACTCAGGTGCATCAAACCACATGATAGGTCATGCAGAATGGATGGAGGATGCAAGGAAAATGGAAAAACCAGGATTTGTGGAGACTGGTGATGATACTGCACATCGGATTGTGCAGATTGGAAAAATTCCTTTGTCTATGCAAGATGGGAAAAAGAAATACATGTCCGATGTATTTCATGTCCCGAATATCACCAAGAATCTGGTTTCTGTTGGTCAAATGGTTGAACAGGGCTTGCAGGTCAGATTTAATCCTCATGGATGCTTTGTTGAGGATATGAAAAATAAAGGTCGCTTGATAGCGAAAGGAAAGAAGAAGGGCAGAATGTTTACATTGGATGCAGACATGCCTGAATTGAGTGCAGCAATGTTTGCACATGGGACTGGTGTAGTTGCAGATATTGATATCTGGCATAAACGCATTGGTCATGTTAATGTACAATGACTTAAATCAATGTAGGCCCAAAACATTGTTGCAGGATTGCCTAAATTCAAGGTTGCAGAAATGCATAAGGTATGTGAAGCCTGTCAGTTTGGAAAACAGGCAAGGAAACCATTTCCTAGACATGTTCAAGAGAGTAAGAAGCCATTGGAATTAATCCACTCTGATGTGTGGACTACTAAAGCTGCATCTCTTGGAGGCTGTCATTATTTTGTCAGCTTTATTGATGACTATAGCAGAAAAGTTTGGGTGTATTTTATGAAAAAGAAAAGTGAAGTTTTTGGGCATTTCAAAACTCTTAAAGCTATGGTTGAAAAAGAAACAGGCTTGCAGATAAAATGCCTAAGGTCAGATGGAGGGGGAGAGTACCTCTCAAATGAGTTTGCAAGGTTCCTGCAAGAGCATGGCATAAAGCAGCAATATTCATGCAGTCATACCCCACAACAAAATGGAATTACAGAAAGGAAAAACAGGCATATTGGAGAGGTATCTCGTGCCATGCTCAATGAAAAAGACTTGCCAGATTTTTATTGGGCTGAAGCAGTTGCTACAGCAGTCTACATAATGAACAGGACTCCCACTGCAGCAATACATGGAATGACTCCAGAGGAGAGGTATACTGGTAGGAAACCAGATATTTCTCATTTGAAAATTTTTGGTTGCATTGCCTATGTACACGTGCCAGATGAGTTGAGATCCAAGTTGGATCCAAAAGCTGAGAAGTGCATCTTTATTGGTTACTCTCTGCAGCAAAAAGGGTATAGATGCTATAACCCTTCTACTCGTAAGTTTACAGTGAGCAGAGATGTTGTTTTTGATGAGATGAGCAGCTGGTATAAACCATTAAATGTAATTGATAATGTAGATGCACAAAATGGTAATGCTGCACAGAATTCACAGCAGCAGTCACAAAATATTAGTGGACCTGGAGCGTCTTCTAGCAGTGGTTCACATTCTTCGCCATGGACAGGTAGATTGAGATCAGGAGAATCTTCTCAAAGCAATGCAGATAGTGGTATGCAGGTATCACGAAAAGGAAAAGAGAAGGTTGATCAGCCCATGTTTGATGTGAATGCAGGTCACTCTTATGTGGATGGTGAAATCAGTGGCTCAGAACAGAGCATTGATGATGAGTTGGGTATCCCCTCTATTATTACACCTGGAGTAAGGAAGACCAGGGATGTTTTGATAGCACCTGGGAGTGAACCTACTTTGCGCAGGTCAAGGGGTATGCACAAACATATGGCATTGACTATGAAGAAACATTCAGTCTGGTTGCAAGGATGGCAACCGTAAGAGCAGTCATTGCTATGGCTGCATCAAAGGGATGGTCTTTACATCAGATGGATGTAAAGAATGCATTCTTGCATGGTGATCTGCAAGAAGAGGTCTATATGGAGCAGCCACCAGGTTATGTGCATGCTGTTCATCCTGAGTTTGTTTGCAGGTTGAAGAAAGCCTTGTATGGCTTGAAGCAAGCACCTAGAGCATGGTCTGACAAGATAGGACAGTATCTTGTCACTATTGGCTTTCAGATTTCCAAGGCAGATTTCTCACTTTATGTGAGAAAAACAGAGAAAGGTATTATGCTACTTGTCATTTATGTTGATGATTTGATTATGACAGGTGACAGTGATGAAGATATCCTTCATGTGAAAATTCTATTGAAGCAGAAGTTTGAGATGAAGGATTTGGGAGAGCTGCGTTATTTCTTGGGCATTGAGGTGATTAGATCACCAAGTGGGATACAGCTCTTGCAGAGGCAGTATGGATTGGACGTGTTGTCCAAATATGGGATGACAGGATGTAAGCCTATTTCAGTTCCTTTGGAGCAGAATGTGAAGCTGAGCACAGATGCAGGTGAGCTTCTAGAAGACCCTACTATGTACAGACGCATAGTAGGAAGTTTGATTTATATGACTATTACCAGGCCAGATTTGAGCTATGCTGTTGGATTGGTAAGTCGGTTTATGCAGGCTCCAAGGAAACCACATTTGGATGCGGCTAGACGCATACTCAGGTATGTGAAGTCCACATTGCAGTATGGACTATTTTATGAGACTGGGGTTCAGATACAGTTGCATGGATACACTGATGCTGATTGGGCTAGTAGTATTTATGATAGACAATCTACCAGTGGATATGTGTTCTCTTTTGGGAGTGCTGTAGTCACTTGGAGCAGCAAGAAACAGCCTATAGTTGCCTTGTCGAGCACAGAGGCTGAGTACAGGGGTGCAGCAATGGCTGCATGTGAGGTAGCTTGGTTGCATAAGCTACTTTATGATATGCATCAGTCTACAGATGGGCCAGTTGTCATTTATTGTGACAACATGAGTAGTATACACTTGGCAAATAACCCAGTCTATCATGCTAGAACAAAGCACATTGAGGTGCATTATCACTATGTGCGAGAGAGGGTTTTACTAGGTCTTATTGATCTAGTTTATGTCAGCACAGAGGATCAGGTAGGTGACATATTCACGAAGGCATTGGGCGCAGAGAAGCTGCGCAAGTTCAGAGACCTGCTTGGTGTGTAGGAATTGGGATTGAGCTCGAGGGGGAGTGTTGAGATATCGAGCTCCACTCGTGATACGCCAGGGTGACCGTTGTGTATTTATGTCACCGACTTGTCAGTTGCAGACGCGGTTGGTACACCGCCCATGAATAATAGCTACATGATAGCTATCCTTATCTACTCTAGTTCGTGGCTCAGTTAGTATGCCACCTTAGTTAGTTGAGTTTGGTTTGAGACCCATATAGAGGGTTCTTCTATTTCTTTGTACTAGAGTTCTTTTGGCTTACACAACTAAGAAGAGGAAAACTGTTTTCAGCCTCCACCCTTGTGTATCTTCCCCCATTGTGCAAGCAAGAAAGCTTCAAGTGAGACTCCTTCCTTCTCTCCCACAATCTTGACAGTATTGACATGATCTGTGTTTCTAGAGTAGATAAATAAGTTAGCCCAAACCAAAGCAGATCAATACTTGGTTCATAGTGAGTGAGAAACGAGAGGGAGTGATATGCATCAACCGCTCTACTTATAGGGTATAATCTCGACTCTTGTCCCCTAAAAGGACATTGTCAAGGATCTAAGGCAAAGACTTAATAGATAGTCAAGCATTCGACCATTTCCTAATTCTAGTGCCTTGCAAGAAAACATTTAGCTCATCAAGACCACCTATCCATAGTAGGATAGACGCGTCGAGGGTTCCACCCCTCACTTTCCTCAATGGTGTATTTTAGTTATTTAATTAACCTAATATATTTGTGTTTGACATGGAAAGATAACTTCCTTAATTATCCATTAAACATTGATTCCTTTATTATCATAGATACAAAGACAATGCCAAACAATCCTTTGAAAGTAGTTATAAAGCAATATATTTATCTTATGCCTTCTCTAAGGTGCAATGATACCCTAACATTTTTTCCCTAAATCCGCGACTTGTGTTCCAATCTCACGGCACACAATCCACCAATCCACCCTTATCTAGAATCAAGGCCTTCCTAGAAGTCCATATTGGACTAGTAGGGGTTAGGCCGATCCTCAATAGACCCAAGGGATTTACAACTAGGCCCCCCTAGCACACTTGTCACCTCTCGAGACTAAATTCCTCCCTACAAAGAGACCTCTCACATCTAGGGCTAGTCCTAGCCTCTAATGTGGTCAAACAAGCCCCTTGGCGACGGGCTCCCACCAGTAACCTTGAGGGAGGTTTAGTGCGTAACCAAAAATCCACCCATGAGGATACAATAACTTTTGTACAAATACATAATCAAGGAAAATATCTTATCAACAGCTAGAAAAACATTCCTTTTTCAAAATATCAACCAAAAAATCACTTTCAATATTCCATAAGAATTAATCCATTTATCTTTGGTTAGGAAAACCATCTCATAAACCTTATCTTAAAAAGACCAATTCAAAACCCAAAACAATGTTCTTGAATACTTTGCAGAAGATACAATCCATGACAACTTATTCTTCCTTAGAGTGCAATCACATAAAGAGATACATGATAGTCCCCCTAGTGTTTATGAGGTAATAGTTCTCAAGTCCCTTCCATATTTTCAAAGGTCATAAGCTTTCTGTTAGGACTTACTACACTTTACCTTGCATGATCACTCTTGTATTATATCGTAAGACATTTATCTTCATTCCTATCTTCACCTACAGGTTCCCAAGTTCTTTGTATTCTTATTCCATTTCTTGAATCCTACCCTTTATGAGTATGTTTTGTTATCAAGAAAGCCAACTAAGGTTACTAGTCTCATGGTGTACTTCCTATGGATATTGACTCAATTAGTATTATATAGGTTGATCATAAACCCTTCTAATTGATCTTTTACAAGATCCTTAATTTGGAATCAACAATACTAATATTAGGTTATATGAGTATCTACCTTATAAGACAAATCCATGCATAATTCTCTTCATTCTAACCTCATGATCAACCTTGCTTTCAATGAGTGATCATTCCCCTATTTCTATACAATTGTAAGCTAGCCTAGGCATTGACAAATTAAATCCATGACTTATAAGATAGAGATATTCTTAGAAAAAAACCATAGGACAATCATAATCTCAACTTTTATAGAGTAGAACTTATTATGACTAGTCAAAAGTAATAAATCATGAGTAAGAAGAGGGAGGGAGAAACATCTTGAGTCCTTTGCAACAAATAATATGATCTTGCTACAAAAAATGGTAGAGTAGAAGCTTCATCATAGGGCCATGTTTTTCTTCATCATCATGAAGCCAAAATTTTATTCTATCTCCTTATGTGTGTGTGTGTGTGGAAAATCAGAGTGGAAGCATCGGGCTACAAAAGATGGTTATAGGTAGAGATATTGGGAGGCAAAGTGAGCCTCCAATTCCTAAGGTGGTTCTAGAACACTGGGACACTTACTGGTTATATGCCCAGTCTTTTCACATTTATTGCACTTCATTTTTTCTGGGTACTTCTTCCAGCAATTACTTGCAATATGCCCTTTTTTATGACACAAAGAGCACTTTGTAGAAACTATATGGACTAACACTTTCTCATGGAAAGTAGATGATGAAGTGCCTTCATTATGGTTCCTCTTCTCTTCATCCAGACATGACTGGATGGTACTTGCCAAAGTTGGATTAGGGATATTGTTAAGGGTTGTAATAAGGGTTGGAAAGACCTTATTTTTAGCATTCACAAGGATGGCAATGGCATCTTCATCATGAATTGGTGCTTGAATGGAGGCCAGCTATGCCATGAGCCCCTTCATATGTGAAATGAACTTACTTAGGTCTTCTCCTAAAAAATTAAATCTTTAGAAAAATCTTGGAGTTCTTCCTTGTAGCACCATAGAGCCTTTCAAGTTCATCCCATTTCTCCTTGGCAATGGAGAGTTGGTCAATATGATTAATTAGGGACTCATCCAAATGAAGCATAATGATGGCTTGATATCACTCATAATCTTATATGCCAAGTGGATTTTACCAAGACTTGGCAGGGATGGAAATCTTTTCCATTAAACTTGCGGATTTGAGGCCTTACATTTGCATAAGAAATTACCATAATAGGAAGGTCTTACCTATTGTCCTACGCAATGGCAGTGTCTAGTCCTTTACAAATGGCCAAGTACGAACCAACTAACAGAATTGATAGCCTTACAAATGATAACTAACTTTAAAATTGTAAGGATGAAGAAGGTTGGAAATCATATATATGTAACACCTCAAGGTAAGATTTTGGCAGTCCTTTCCTTCGGACAACCCTTGATTTAAGTTCTACTATTTTCCTAGGTTTCAATGAGGTGAACTTTGATTGAACTTCTCGCTCCTCCCCACCTTATGGTTTAGTGAACGAAAATTTGGTTGAGCAAGGTTGATTAATAACTTCGACACTTGGTGAAGAGTTTGAGGAGATCACATCAGTATTCATGTTTCAACATAAGGCATTAGCACTAATGCCACTAAATGCCTTTTCAGTGCTTAGAAGCACTCATCTCAAGATTGAGATGTTTAGGTATTTACCTTGTCAAGCTTGGTGAGATACTTCACTGATTATCGATATTGAGAGTAGGCTTCTCGGTGAGCTTATGATGTCCTCCAAGTGTTGAAGCCTTTTAGAAATCAGGAATACACTTTATAGCATGTGCTTTAGTGATTAAAATCATTGTTAAACATTCCCAGATTGAAAAAAGTGAAAAATAAGAAGCTTGAAGCCTCTTGGCTATGACTGCCAAAAAACCCACAATTAGGGTTTTGGTCATAACAGACAGTAGAAGAGGAATTAGGACAAACCCTCTTAGGTAAATATGATCCACTATAGGGGCTACAATAGCCCTATGATAGTTGGGAAGATTGCACCTCTTGTAGATCATGCCATGCTCTAAAACGTCACGCTGCCTAGACTATGCCATTTTTTTAGAACTGAGAAATGATGCCCTCCACATTGGCTAATATCCGTGTTCAATGCACCATGCTGGAGTGCCATGAGCTAGGGAGGAGATCTCCAAAAGGTATCATGAGATGAAATTCTCTCCCTAGGTCCTCTAACAAAGGTGGGTCTAGCTGGCTATGGTGGAAAAAATGGTAAATGAGAGGGCAAAAGTTCTTCGTGTGCACTTAAGTGTGTAAAGAGGCTGAGGGAAGTTGAGGGATCAGAGATGGCTCTGATACCATGTGAAAAATTAGAGTGGAAGCAAATATTAAAGTGTGCATAAGAGGGAGAGAAGCGATCACAAGTATACGAACAAGTCTTTCTTATTCAGTTGTTCATGAAAGTACAACTTGGGTCACTCGCACTCATCAATTGATGTAGACCCATGGACTATTTATATAGCCCCATCTGGCTAGGGTTAGGGTTTCCCCTTTCCCTTAGAACCATTTACACTCAGCTACCCTTATCCCCTTCAGCATAAGGAGAGTTCACATGCTTACACTCTCAAGAATATACATATACATCCTCTCTCTCTCTCTCTCTCTCTCTCTCTCTCTCTCTCTCTCTCTCTCTCTCTCTCTCTCTCTCTCTCTCTCTCTCTCTCTCTCTCTCTCTCTCTCTCTCTCTCTCTCTCTCTCTCTCTCTCTCTCTCTCCCCCTTCTACCTATCTCTTTCTCATTTTCTTAGTAGCATCCCAACAAAAAAGAATGGTAAGGCTTTAAGCCATAAGCCTTTATATAAGCTGCCCATGGGGGCAGGTTCACCCTCTCCATCTCTTGTTTGTATCAGCTTTTCTATCATTTTCTTCATGGAATTTGTCATGTGTAGGGTGGGGGACATCTAGAACTATGTGGTAGGAAGGCGATAATGCCAGTGATGTTGACATGAGTCTACATGGTGGTAGGTGTGGTTGATGGTGACGATGATAAGAAGGGAGCTAAAGGGTAAGGTTTAACATATTTTAAACATTTAAATTTTTTAATTTAATTCCCCTTCCTAAGTCACGATTCACATAGGAAGGGAAACCGAGGGGAGATATTATAATAGGGTTTTGCTTGATATGCACAAGTCAAGAAATCCTTGTGACTATTATCAAAACACCCTCTACATCAATAATGTGACTCCAATGAGCTCCCTTTCTCAAAAGCCCTTAAGTAGTTGCATGACTATCCAATTTTCCCCAAGTTATTGATGCTCACAGGGCTTATGCTTGAGTAAGTACATTTAGCTCACATTGGACCTCGAGGGGTTATGATCACTCATGAAGTTTATGGCCTAGGTAAGTGAGGTATTATGTTGCAACCAACCATGATCCCTACATTGAGGATTCTTGCTTTGATGTGACTGATACAGGAATCATGCCCTCTGGAAGCTAAGATCATGTAATCACCTTCTCAAATAGGCATACATCCTAGAAATAATGTTTCAAATTGGTGACTAGGTAAAGTTTCTATTGTGATTCATGGAAGAAACTCACACTATATTTAGTGCCTTTAAACCAACATATCTCTTGAATCTTGGACTATTTAGAAATGGTCATTGCATGACATGTAAGGCACTTTGATTTTGTGCATATAAAACTTTCATTGGAAGCAAGGGATCTTGGAATGATGAGATGTCCCTTAAAATAACCCTTTAGGCATTCCCACCACTAATATCTTAGGGGTATTAATTCAAGAGTATATGGCCTTCTCTTACTACAATATTTTTGTTCCAATAGGGTATTCCTATGGTGCTAGTATGATAACATTATCTTGCCCAAGACCTTCTAAATGGTGTGAGGCCAATGATCAAGGGGATATAAGGTAAGAGTCAATGAGCCTCAAGGTTTTCCCACAAGAAATGCCTTAGGTTTATCCAAATCAAGAAAAAGTAGACTTATGTCTTGGCAAGTTCAAGATTTGATGCTCTTAGGTTTAGCTAGGTTGCTTATGTGATGTTAATATGGTGTCCCCCTTATGCTTGGGATCTTAGAGAGTTGTGATTCCAAATTGCATGCCATCAATGTATTAATACATTGATATGAATGCTTGATGGGTTTGGGAGTGTGTTACACCATTTTGTCTAGAAGATTGTTGCCTCTTAGCCTAGGTAGCACTAAATTATCTCAATCACATCTCTCTCTTGGAACTCTTGATAAGCCTCCCATGAGTTTTATTTTCTCCTAAGAAATTGTATGGCTATTATTAGCACAAGGTGCTCCAAGTGTGATCTTGTATCTTCATGGCTCAAATGATGAGTCTCAAGAGAAAATGCTAATGTCCAGTGGCATGCAAGTTATGGTAGAGAAATGGTAATGTGTGAGTAGTTTCTTGGGGGTCTGAACTGAGTGCCATTATGAGAATTACCATCCATCCAAGTGAAGGAGGTCATTTCCATGTCCTAGTGGCATCTATAGCCTTGAAAATCCCTTTGTGCTATGAGAGGTGCAAGGGTAGCTATTGTCCAAGGTGGAATAGGGGCCAAGGGTCAATTATGGTGGTGGCCACCCAATTGTGAGTGGTCACTATAGTTGATGGCCAACTAGTAAGCTAGAATTAAAGCCATGTGCCCATATTATTGACTTGAAAAGTACTTTTGTTGTGTATGATGGACCAAGGACTATGTGGGATAGCTGGCACTACTCGAGCTAATGTCATTGAAGAATGTAGCCTATATGGTGAAGAGGGTAGTAATATTCCAAGAGAAGTGTGGTTGTTCATTATGGGAGGTGGTGTCATGTATTTGAAGGAATGAGGACCAAGTGTTATGGTGAAGAGGGTGGCAAGATTCCAAGAGAAGTGTGGTTGTTCCTTCTGGGAGGTAGTGCCATGTATCAGAAGGGTTGAGGACTAAGCATTATGGCCTAGCTATTTTAATAGCATGAGCTACATTTGGTCCTTATACAATGGCTAAGTAGTTGGGGCACAAGGTGGTGAGCACAAGCCAAGGGTGGAGCATTTGAGCCAATAGGGGGGCAATATGTGGGAGGTTGAATGGCAAGGTTAAGGCCCTGAGATGATGGGGAGATAAACAAGGGGCGGAGAGAGTAGCTATTGGGCCAAAGAGTAGTGTTTAGTTGATTTTGTTGTTGATGCATTGAGAACAAGTGTGTTTGGCTGCCATGGGATATTCGAATGATCATTCAAGACAAGTCATAAGCGGGACCAAGACATATGGAAGAGGGGAGAATGAATGGGTGAATGGAGAGAGAGATGGCTAAGGAGGGACAATGGTGATAAAATAAAATATAGTTAGCTCCATTTTTATTTTTTAATTATTTATTAAGAAAATAAATATCTATCTTTATGCATAGGTCTTAGAAAAGGCCTTTAATGGTTGATTTGATTTTTATCTTAACACCTTTGTCTTTAAATCAATCAAAATGGTCAATTATCTTCTTTGAAGGCCTTTATGGCCAATTTCAATGAATTTTGAAGGCCTTACATCACAAAACTCTCATTGTTTCAAGTGCTTCATCCGATTTGGCCATGACTATCTCTCACATAGCCTACACATCCTTTGAACTCATCAATCTATCCATTTTTCTCCCAAACCACATAAAAGGCAAGAATACACAAATAGATAAGAGTGTAATGAGCTCATCACCTTATCTTCTTCTCCAGGCCACAAAGTGAAAGCTTGATGGTGGCTCTATAATCCATGCAATGATACCTAATCCACCTTCTCTACTCCATCACAATGTATCCATTTGTAACAAGCACTCAATTCATGAGAGGAAATGCAAAGAAGAAGAAAAACAACCCAATGTCTCCTCCAATCCACCTCTTAGCCAACAAGAGGAAGAAGAGAAGAGTGCATGCAAGGAAGAAGCTTCACCTCTCAAGTCCTTACTCCCGAGATGGACAACAAGTAGATAGACTAGAAGCAAGGAGAAGAAGAATAAATTTCCTTTGAAAATTTTAAATTACCGCTTATTTGCGTGTTTCGGGTTTCATGTCCATGGCTGTAGATTTGGAAATCAGCAGCACTTCATGTCCAGCACAATCACCAATCACCATTTCCAGCCCGTGGAGCAATCCGATCCATGCCGAACAAGCCTCCACCATTCTTTCTTCTTCCTTCTTCTCCCCACATGAACTTGCCTTTAGAAGAGAGAGAGGAAGGAGAGAGAAATACTGAAATCAGAATTCTTCATAGAGACCACCATTTCTCGGGCGAGAGGCGGCGATAGAGTCCACAGACAGAGGGGAATGAAGCCCCATAATCCATTGGGGGGGTTGTTTGCAGCAGCAGCCATGATGCCCTCTCTCCATCCATGGCGAAAAAAATGGCGCCCTCTGTTGATCACGTTTTTTCATGCCTCTTCATTCTCTCTCCACGTTTTTTGCTTCATAAGGTGCATAAAATTTGTGGGGGGGGTCCAAACTCAAAAGGCATGCTCAAATTTGGCCTCCCAAGTGTCCACCTTTTCATATCTTGACCGTTTCCTTAGCCATTTCCCTGTCCGGACTCCGAATTGAGCTCTGAAAAATCATGGACGTCCAGCTTAGTATCTTGCATTGGCCAGTAGCTCGTGTCAACCCGCACGACTGTCTAAAAAATTATGAAAAATCAACAAGTGTCGCTCGAGCGCCTTTAAAGCACTTTGACGCTTAAAATCGTCCTAGATCGAGCCGCCGGCTTTGACATTGAATATTTTTCCATTGATATTCATAATTTTTAGCTATTTTTAAGCACTTCCCGTCACCTAAATTCCGCTCTCATTGGCGACCACGGGATAGGGCGACTCAGCCCGTCGAATCCACGAACATATCTGCACATAAACAACCAAAGAAGCATCAAACTGATACAAAACAAATATATAATAAAACTCAGCACAATGCTTCCCCTACCCCTGGACAGAACCAAAGCATGATATCCACAAGGAATAGGCCGAGCATCATCTAATAGAAGATCCGAAGTGAGTCACTAACCAGTTGCTCCAACACAGCCAAACTAAAAAAACCTATCAAAGAGGTTGCCCTAAATGGTAGTCTGCACTACTTACCAACTAAAAACAACACAACTAGGAGCTCCTACAAGGCGAGGTCTCCTATAGCCTGATCAAAGAGTATTTTCTTTCAGTACATGTCTTCTTTTAGGGCTTGTATTGGATGAACATACTTGGGCATGTAAAAAGGAGGGAGCTGAGCGTAGTGACCCAAGGAGGACAGGGCATCGGCCTCAGGACCTGTCTCGGCACCCAAGAACCTACCAAGCCCTCGCAAGGCGACACTTAATCCTTTTCTAACGCTCACTTTTATTTTCGCTCCAACCTTCCTTGTTTTGATATTATTTTTCCAACAAGAAGCCACCCCTAGGAAGACAAGGTATCGGCCCCGGGTCTGACTCGTCCCCAGGAACCTACCAGGCCTTCGCAAGGCAATGATCAACTACTTATATATTTTTATTTCATTTATTTTCTTTGATAGGGGTTAGAACCCCTTTTTACACACCTTCGTATTGATATTCATCTTTTAGGATATTCAGGATTTCTTGGCATCATTATTATTATCTTCTAGCAGGCTTCTCTAACTGCCTCACTACTAATAAGAACTCCTAGAACGGCTGCCTAGCAGGCTGGCAGAACAGGGCCACTAGGACTTCCTTCTCAAACAGGTCTTTCAATGCCTAACAATGTCTTTACAGGAGGCAATGACTACTCCGACCTCCCTCAAACATACTTAGCCTAAACCTGGGACTTCATGCCTTGGTTGCCGATCCCTAACAAAAATAGATCCCCTCGACAAGTACAGATACACATATAGCAGGAAAGGAAGGTACTTGTAAAGGAGAAAAATCACCTGGATTGGCCACAAGAAGCTTCCATCGCAGCAAAGGCTCCTCCAGGCTCCACCAAATTCCATTAACCACGAAATCTGTCCAGCACAACACTTAAAACAAAAACCCGATTAAATGCACCCGCACTAGACAGGGAAATGGCCCTCTTGGCCTAATGAAATCAAACAATACTATGCATAGCATCCTCCTGGAAACAACCATGATAGACATCAAAGCATACTATTCCCATGGGAACAAAGGCGCATAGCCCTAAACTAGGTGCATTAAATTATGACCTATCCCCCATGTGTACATCGCAAGAGGTGTTCGCATCACATGTCGTCGAATCAGTCTATGGGTCCCCGATAATAAAGGTAGATGAGTCTCGCTTACCCTCTGCATCACCCAAATCAACCATCGTCTGCCAAAGAGGGCATGTTCAGAAAGCATACCCCACAAACGACCAAGTCCTGTCTCACCATCAATAGATATATTGGGACAAGGCCCACAATTAAAGAAGAGGTCCTCTTCATACGCAAGATTAGCCAATGAATCAGCAAACTGATTCCAATTCCGTGGAATCAGCTGAAAAGACACTCTATCAAATTCGTCTAGCAGGGCTATGGCAGTATGATGGTACATACAAAGGATGGGGTTTCGTACCATGTACGTCCCATTGAGTTGATTTAAAACCAACTGAGAGTCCCCTTTCACCAATAACTGGCGGATACCACCCTTCTTCGCAATATTCAAACCCATAATCAGGGCTTTATATTCTGCCATATTATTGGTAAAATTCACCCCGAGATAAGCAGCTAACTTCATGACAATGCGTCGTCGGGGGTCTCGGATGACAACTCCTACACTTCCTTTTTTGCATGGACCCCTGGACGCCCCATCAAAATACAAGGTGTACGTCCATAAAGGGTTTACATATCCCGCCATCCTGAACTCTACTCGTAATTATGGTAATTGAAATTCAGTATATTCAACGGGTGGACTGTAGGCTCCATCCCTCCATCATCATTGAATTCAACAGGGATGCTCGTCAAAATCTGTAGGCAGTGATGGCAGAAGACCTTGATCTCCCAAATAAATGTCCCGCCTTCTTGCTCAATCACCTTGTATCCTTTGCTCCACCAAATGAGCTTTCCCTGATGATACCTCTGTTCCAAATATGGGTGTTCTAAATAAGGGATCAGACGACCCATCAACCTCTATCACGATTTCCTTGCAGATATTTGATCGATCTCGCCTAGACCTGCAAGGCAGTCATAGCATTAGTGCAATCAGAAATAATAAGGTTTAATCTTATTAAGATTAACCTTATTTTTAAATTCTATCCCCTCAAGGTTAGCTAACAAAACTGTGGATTTATTCTTTCCTATTCTAACGATCCTATAGGGCCCATCCCATTTGGGCTCTAGCTTGCCTGGAAATAATTCACGTCGTGCATCATAATACAGAACAAGCTGTCCTTTCTTAAAGGTGTATTTCTTGGCTTTGAGGTCGTGTAACTGCTTCATTCGGCGCTTCGCCACTTCTTGGTGCAATAAGCTCTGTAACTTAAGCTCATCTAAATGTGCCAGTGTCGTCAAACACTCAAAAAGTGCGTCTTCATCACTCAAAGAATGATTGATGGCAAACCGAATAGTCGGCAGTTCAATCTCTAAAGGCAAAACACACTCCTCCCCATATACTAACTTGAATGGGGTATGGCCAGTGGCTCGTTTGAAGGTCGTATTATAAGCCCACACTGCCACGTATAACTTTTTATCCCAATCTCGTTTCTTTTCCGACACGATTTTGGACAGGATGCCCACAAGCTGCTTGTTGGTACTTTCAACCTGACCATTGGCTTGCAGATTATATGGGGTTGTCTTGTTATGCTTGATGTGCCACAACTCCGTCAAACCTTTGATCACCTTATTTAGGAAATGGGTTCCGCGGTTCGACACTAATTCTTTCGGTGGACCAAACCGGCATATTATCTGCTCTAAAAGGAAACTAGCAGTTTCTTTAGCATCATCTTTCCTTGTTGCACGTGCTTCTGACCACTTTGTGAAGTAGTCAGTTGCTACAATGATGTACCTCTTTTGCGTAGTCGACGACGGAGTAATAGGACCCACAAAGTCTATTCCCCACTTCTCAAATGGAAGTATCGCCATAATAGGGGTGAGTGGTCATTTCCTATTCTCTCGACTATCATGTCGTTGGCAAATATCGCATCGCTTAACATACGCAAACGCATCCTGGAAGATGGCAGGCCACCAATAACCTGCTCTTAAAGCCTTCTATGCTGTAAGCCATCCAGCAAAATGGCCACCGCAAGCAGAATCATGGCACTCTTCCAAAATGAATGGCACCTCGTCAGGCATCACACACCGGCGATAGATGTCATCAACCCCTTGCCGATATAATGTACCTACGATCAAAGCAAACTTTAACGCTTGCTGCTTAATTTTCCTTCTCTCAGCTTTAGATAATTCGGATCCCGCCTCTCTCGTTGACAAATAATGCGTTATTGCAGCATACCAGGAGGGAATAGATGCCGTATCTATTTTAAATAACCACTCCATTTCACTACCTTCAGCCACGGATTCTTTCGGTTCCCCAAAGTCCACAAGACATTCCACAATGCCTTGCAACCTTGGTGGCTTACTCTTGATTTCATAATCAAATTCCTGCAAAGTGATCAACCACTTCGCTAGACGGTCAGGCGGCTGTAGCTTATTCATCAATAATCGAAGTCCCTCCGCCTTCGTATAAAGCACGACTTTCTCATAGAGAATGTAATGCCTGAACTTCTTGGTCCCAAAGACCATCGCTAGACACAGCTTCTCCATGTAGGCGTAATTGATTTCGGATACCCCCAGCTTCCGACTAGCAAAAGCAATCGGGTGGTACCACTTCTCTTCCCAAATTTGGGCTAAACAGCAGTTGATGCTATACATGGTGGCTACTGAGAATATATAGAACACCTCGCCTCTTTTAGGTGCTTTTAAAACGGGCGCTCTTGCTAGCTCTTGTTTCACATCCTCGAATGCTACCTTACAAGTGTCACCCCATACAAACGAACAGCTAAAGGACAATAAATTTGTAAGCGGCAACGTTCTTTCTGCCAAGGCGTTTATGAATCTACGATAGTAACCAACCGAAGACAGAAAGCTATGAACCTCCTTCGGAGTGCGTGGTGGACCCATGGCAACTATAACTTTGACCTTCTCAGGGTCTGTCACAATTCCTACCGAACTGACCACATGACCCAGCAACAGCCCATAAGGTACTCCAAAAACACACTTCCGTGGGTTTAAGGCGATGCAGAATTGTCTACAGCACTCAAAGCATTTTCTTAGAATGATCAACTGTCTTTCTCTCACGGTGGCAGCCCCTAAATCATCAATAAACACCTTCAACTCTTCAGGGGATATGTCACCGAATGTCTTATCTGCTGTTCGTTGCCACGAACCAGGCGCATTGCATAAACCAAAGGCCATCACATGGTACGCAAAAGTACCAAATACAGTTATAAAAGTTGTTTTCAACTTGTCCTCTTCTGCAATTGCCATTTGGTTGTATCCTACAAAGCAATCCATAAACGAATATATCTCCCTACCCGCTAATTGATCCAAAATCTGGTCAATAAATGGCAATGGGTAGTAGTCCTTAACTGTCTGCTTATTCAGCTCCCTAAAGTCTACACATAAACGGATTTGATTATTCTTCTTCTTTCTAATCACAACTGGCGAACACCATTCCGTGTGTTGCACAAGAAAAATCAAACCCGCTTTTCGAAGCTTCTGTAACTCTTCAAACAGCCCGTCCCTCAATTCGAAAGACATACGCCTTACTTTCTGCCGTACAGGACGACTGTCCTCTTTCAACGGAATTGTATGAACAGCAAGGCTAGGAGGGATGCCTCTCAACTCATCATAACTCCAGGCAAAGATATCACAGAATTCCTGGATCAAGGCCACATAGTCCTCCCTTTCTGCTGTACTGAGCATAGAACCTAATTTGATTGGCCGCGAATCATCAGGCGTACCAAGGTCTAGCTCGATAACATCTGCATCTCTTATACGATCTTGGGCCTCTATCGGCTCATTCAAAGTGATCTGATAGATGTCCTCTGTGGTGGATCCCTCTTTGGACTCATCACTCGATGATGTCTCACTAGCAGATAAATCTTCTAATGTCTCCAATTCTGTAGAAGATAGAGGAGCTCTCTCACTCTGCGGGGACTCAAGATAAGCATCAACCACCACACGCTGGGCACCTCTGCTGAATATTAGTCGACCGACAGGTATATCCACTTGGCAGTCTGCTTGCAAGATCCAAGGTCATCCAAGTAGTACTTGGTAACTTGGCCGCCCTGCAAAACGAATCACCCTAAAGTCCAACATGCATTCTACATTTGCAACAGTGACATGGACCTTAGTAATGCAGCCTTCCGGCTGTCTCAAACTGTCATCTGCCATTCTGAGAATTGTGGAGGTATCTTTCTGAATCGCAAGACCCAACCTTTCCATCAGTTCAGAACTCATAATGTTAACAGATGATCCTGTGTCGACAATGGCATAATCTACTAATATCCCATCGACATAGGCTACAAGCCTTGGGCAATGCTTCTCAGCATGCTCGAACCAGTCATCACCAACTCGCGCAATACCCAAAGGTTCTACAATATACCCGGTACGTAGAATCTTTCTAAATTCCTTGTGTACTCCTGGGGAAAGCTTAATAAGCTGTAAAAGATTCACATCCGGCTTGACTTCACAAAGAGAGCTCGCCAAATCGAATTCATGATAATTTGATAGAGCTCGCTTTTCACGCCAAACCATCCGCTCTTTAGGTCGCTGAACTGGCTTTATTGCCTCTTTCTTAACTTTCACCTTCTTCTTTGGTGGTTCCTTATCGGCTTTACTCTCTACGGGCTTCAAAGGTCCCCCTTCTAGGGCAGGATCCAAAACTTGCGTTCCTTTGTCGCCTTGTTTAGGGTTTTCGTCGACAGGCTTATCCTTGTCGGCTTCTCTACCCTTTTGACCTCTTGTAATAACAGATCGTAAATTAGAGGTTTCAGCATCATTAACACGTACAACCTCAATCAAACTAACCCCACTACCACTTGGTAGCTCTTCCACTGTAGTCTTTGGTCGTTGAAGTATTTGTTTAGGCCCGTCCTCTCGCTAGGAATCATTTCCTTGGGCACGATGATTAACAGGCCCTGGTTGCCGACTTCCTCGCTGGAGGGAACTGATCTTACTCCAGCAAGTAGCTGCTAAATGGCCGGATTTTCCACAAATGTCGCACTTAACATTTGGGCAATTCCTTGGATAGTGCTGCCCGCCACACCATTTGCAACTAAACCTCGAAGGTGCACCCTCATCTGGGTATCTACTTCCTATCAAATTTTGTTGTTTTTTAAGGAAGTTGACATCAACGGCTATTTGTCGATACTGCTCCGTAATCATGTCGGTATAATGCTTCATCATGTCCTTAACCTCGCCAAGAACATTGGAAGAACTCGACTCATAGCCTTGGTCATTACCATGTCGTTCAATCGGCCTAACAATTCGATTAGGCACAGGCTGTTGAGCTACAGGCATGGTGTTAGAATTGACCACCTGGCCTCCACTACTTGGAGCCATTTGACTGCCCGTAGGCATCAACATGCTAGGGGGAGCTGGTAATAAAGGGACATTCTCCATCATGTTCCCTCTCCCATTAGGATTAGCCATTGCTATCCCTTGACCACTACTGCCATTGGTCATTGCCACATTGTTTCCCAATACTAAACCCATATTCGAATTGCCGCAAGAAGCATAGGCTGCTTGTAGTCGGGATTCCACCTCTTGTGCTTATGTAATGGCAGTATCTATATCCCCCAAGGGAACACTACTCAACTGCAATTGGATATTAAAGTCCAAACCATGTAGGAAATATTGCAATTGGGCAGCTGCGGGGATAGGGATAGAGGTGTCCAACTTACGGAAAACCTCTTTTATCTTCTTCGCATAAGCACGAATATCTTCGTGTGGTTCTTGGCGGGTCACGTTGAGTACATGCAACCAATATTGCCCACCCCTTTCAGGGGCAAACTCCCTTCGAAAAGCTCCATAAAATCCATCAATGTTCAATATGGTTCCGGCTTCTAAACCATGATACCATATAGCGGCTCTTCCTTTGAGAGTCATATTGAAGAACATCATCAAATGTCCTTCCTCTTGAATGCGACAGTTAAACATCAGCTTTTGAAACTCCCTAATGTGGAGTTCCGCATCTTCCTCAACTAACCCATTAAAAATGGGCAGCGGGTAACCTAGAGCCGGCAAATCCATCGTTCCTGCTGGAATTGCAATAGGCTACGCCATGACGAGGATTGGATTTGCACTAGGAATAGGGGACGGTGGGGTTACACTTCCCGTACTTGACGTGGACTGGCTTATAGAAGGAAGGGGAGCACTAGAGATTCCACCTTCTCCTAACTTACTGCTCGTGGTACTAAGACCACTAGATCCACTCCCTCGTAAGGGTTCAGCACCGCTACGCTTAGGAGAATATCTCCTAAAAATTTCAGCACGTCGCCTAGCTCTTTCGTCTCTTTCTTGCTTTTGGATTTCTGCTAGACGATGCTTATCAATAAATAACGGATCAATCTCAGTATCCTTTGGCATAAACTGCTAGTTGGTCCCTAAACAACCAGGATTTGAGAACCGCCACTTTTAAGCGGCTCCCGGCAGACGCACCACTGATGGACCTAAAAACGGGCTGGCACTGGCTCATGCACTAGCCGGGCCTCATCACTACGCACAAGACAACCCCTCGGCCTCGCGGCCAGGAGCGTCTATCAAAATCTCTGCCTTCAATAATCTCAAGCATCTCTTCGTCAAGAGGTTCACCGAGCCTGGATACTCCGATAACCTGCTAGTACGCTTGATGAATGTCAAGCAGAAAGAGAAGGAGGACATCCGCGACTACGTGACCCATGTGAGAAATCTCTTTAAGAGAATCCCTCTAGGCGAGCGACTGACTGACAGAGCAGTTTCAACTATATTCATCAGCGGAATTCGAGACGAGGAGTTATATAAGGCATTGGCAGACAACTCAAGCTTGCAGCGGGACGTGGTGGCTAGAGTTTTTGAGAAATCCATCAGAGTCGATGACTAGCTGAAAGAGCGGAGCTCTAGGAGCTCAAACCTAGAAGAGGCCAACCCGCGAAGCACAGAGAGAACGTCAGCCTCTAGTGAGCGGTCAATCCCATCATCCCAAGATAAGGGGAAGGCCACTGAGACAGGGCTCAGGTCAATATGGAATTAGCCAAGATACAAGACATGTTGAGACGACCAGTGCGTGTCCTGTGGTGGAAACCACTTGTTGAGATATCGAGCTCCACTTGTGATATGCCAGTGATGGACCTAAAAACGGGCCGGCACTCGCTCATGCACTAGCCGGGCCTCATCACTACGCACAAGACAACCCCTCGGCCTCGCGGCCAGGAGCGTCTATCAAAATCTCTGCCTTCCTACACATTGCGTTTGTAATACGTTGCAGTCCAACTGATCCTAACCCAATATTACTCCTCAGAGGGAGTCCCTTTCACATAGACAAAAGGCTCGAATCACATACACATGGGGTTCCTCCTACGGCTGAATGCCGTCAACCCTCTGCAACTCTCCTACACCTCGGGGATTGGCCCCTAAGTGCGCAGCTCAACAAATAGACACATCGCACAAAAGTCGCTCAAGGTACTAAATAAGCGTGTCCAGGAATGTACCATTGTCCTTACTTCTCTCTCCCATAGACCCCACGACTAGCCTACAACATGGGTACCTCACTGCCTCTCATCGTAGGTCATGTTCTAATAAACCAATTGCAATGCATGTCTAGGAGCTGATCACTGATACTTTTTTAAATTCTTTTCATGCTCTATGCATTTGGTGGATGCCTAGTGCTCAAGCATTTAGCAAAACAGTATCGTGCACAAGTGCAAAACATTCTTTTAATGGTTTCCAACTACCGTTCGTGCTTCGTTGCATGGGCCTAGCACCGAGGTGCTCCTCGTGCTACTAAGCTCTTGATCTTAATTATCATCTGTCCTAAATGCTATGCATAGAAATCAGCAACTTTCCCATCATCTCACACGGCATTTAGACATATTTCAACTTCTCTACCCTTCCCCGTTTAAATATTGCATCGTTGGATAGGTTTATAGGGTATTTTGACATCATTTTATGTGAAAAAACTAGAAAAAGACACACTAGAACAAGAAGGCGGGGTTGAACTGAGGCAAATCCTCATGCTTCAGTCCCCACAAACATTCACAAACATTGTTCTTATTTATCCTTATTTTTCGGAACCCAAAATGCATTTTTCCCCTATTTTTTAGGGTTTTTCCACCATTTTCTTGTATTTTTCCTTATTTTTATGCATTATTTAATTACTGAAAATTCAAAACAGGTTATGGGCTGTGGCCCTTAGTTCCTTCTTGCAGAAAAATGAAAGTTTAGTTGATGTTCCTATTTACTTCCCCATTTTTATGCCAAAAACCCTCATTTTCCCTTGTTTTTCATGTTTTACGTGTTTTAGCATATTATTTTGAACCACAAGATGCATATTTTTCTGATTTTTTGATTATGACCAGCAAGAACTCATAGAAAATAGCAACATGAACAGTTTTTATCCCACATGAACAACATTTCATCAAACAAAAGCCATAAAAGCTCAAATTTCCTTTGAAAATTTTAAATTACCGCTTATTTGCGTGTTTCGGGTTTCATGTCCATGGCTGTAGATTTGGAAATCAACGGCACTTCATGTCCAGCACAATCACCAATCACCATTTCCAGCCCGTGGAGCAATCCGATCCATGCCGGACAAGCCTCCACCATTCTTTCTTCTTCCTTCTTCTCCCCACATGAACTTGCCTTTAGAAGAGAGAGAGGGAGGAGAGAGAAATACTGAAATCAGAATTCTTCATAGAGACCACCATTTCTCGGGCGAGAGGCGGCGATAGAGTCCACAGACAGAGGGGAATGAAGCCCCATAATCCATTGGGGGGGTTGTTTGCAGCAGCCATGATGCCCTCTCTCCATCCATGGCTAAAAAAATGGCGCCCTCTGTTGATCACGTTTTTTCATGCCTCTTCATTCTCTCTCCACGTTTTTTTCTTCATAAGGTGCATAAAATTTGTGGGGGGGGTCCAAACTCAAAAGGCACGCTCAAATTTGGCCTCCCAAGTGTCCACCTTTTCATATCTTGACCGTTTCCTTGGCCATTTCCCTGTCCGGACTCCGAATTGAGCTCTGAAAAATCATGGGCGTCCAGCTTAGTATCTCGCATTGGCCAGTAGCTCGTGTCAACCCACACGACTGTCTAAAAAATTATGAAAAATCAACAAGTGTCGCTCGGGTGCCTTTAAAGCACTTTGACGCTTAAAATCGTCCTAAATCGAGCTGCCGCCTTTGACATTGAATATTTTTCCATTGATATTCATAATTTTTAGCTATTTTTAAGCACTTTCCGTCACCTAAATTCTGCTCTCAGCCAGGGTGACCGTTGTGTATTTATGTCACCGACTTGTCAGTTGTGCAGACGCGGTTGGTACACCGCCCATGAATAATAGCTACATGACAGCTATCCTTATCTACTCTAGTTGGTGGCTCAGTTAGTATGCCACCTTAGTTAATTGAGTTTGGTTTAAGACCCATATATAGGGTTCTTCTATTTCTTTGTATGAGAGTTCTTTTGGCTTACACAACTAAGAAGAGGAAAACTATTTTCAACATCCACCTCTGTGTGTATTCCCCCATTGTGCGAGCACGAAAGCTACAAGTGAGACTCCTTCTTTCTCTCCCACAATCTTGACACCACTTGCCGGCCCAGTGTCAAGACCCTAGGTCAAGACCTTGCGCTAACTACGGTAGGTTCGGCCAGATATCGCACATTGCAGACTACCTAGAAGACTTCCATACTCGCAACCCTACTGCCAGCCTTATCTAGCTAATAGGCTGCAGCCATTCTTCGGAAGAGGAGCCCCATTGGCTCTACCTGCGCCTAACGATATGAGACCAGCCATCCCTAGAATGGACATAAATCCTACAGGCATTCCTAGACCGCTTGGTCCTTATGTGACCCACCCACCAAGCAACGCTCTAGTACACTATGTGGAGGAGCCGAATGATGAAGAGACCTACATATACCCTTACGTCTCGCATGATGACGAGGGCAACGCGGTCCTCATGGATTATCGACCCATGTCGGTGATGGCATTAGGACAAGGATGGGGTAGAGGCCTAGGAGGGAAGCCACAAGATCCAGTCACTTGTTGGACTTGCAAACACCCCGGTCATGTCTCATCACGCTGCCTTGAAAGAGAGCAGCAAAACAGGGACAAGGCTGACCAAAGGTGCGCAGAGTGCGGAATCACCCATCTTTTCATAGACTGCCCAAAGCAAAAACCGTCCTCTAGCTGCCAATTTGCCATCCATCCCATTGGGGTTGTTTGGTGTCGAAAACCCTGATGGGGAGGCCACACCTATTCCCTTGCGAGTTATGACTCGAGCCCAAACGAAGCAGGCCGGCATCTCTCTGCCATGACCTAGCAATCTTGACGCAACCTCGATAGGAAAGAAAAGCCACAAGCGAAAAAAGAAGAGATCAGAAGCTAAGGTTGCACTAAAGACTGAGAGTGCTACGACTCTACCCACGGGGAAGAAAGTCTCAGATGCGGAGGCAGCGACTTCAACCCCTAAGACAGCTGAAAAGGGAAGCACTAAGGTAGGGGAATATCCGCATCCGAAGTGACAATTAGAGGCCATAGAAAAGGTGAAGGAATGGGTGAGGGAGGCTCAACAACAACTCAAAGACACTGAACCCATCATAGAGGATGAGATCGATGATCTCTCCAGCATAAGCATGCCAATATCACCACCTCGGCCGAAGAAATTGTGCCACAAGCAGTGCCGCTAAGACCAAGCCTAGACGCAACAGAGCCGTAGATCACCCGTGGCCATTGGCCCGAGCAGTCTAGGCTAAAGGAAGGACGAAGTATCTAATGATCTCCTGACCACGCTAGTGACCACCCCTGTAACACTTAGCTCGGGAGATCTACTTAAGTAGCACCCTGCCCTATGGCAAAACCTTAAGCAGTGGGTCAAAGGATCACAAGAGCATGTCACGTCAGACCCTCGAGACCAGGATGCAGAAACACAATTGCCAAGTTTGACGCTGCACTCCATGCCTAAATCTTTGCACGTCAACGCCTTTTGGGAAGGCTCTGAGATGCATGCAATCCTGCCGGTCCTAGCCCTGGGTGACACAACAAGGAAGGGAATCGTAAACACGGGATCCGGGGTTAGTGTGCTTAGCCACGCAGTGCTTCAGACTTGGGGAAACCCACATGTCAAAGCTGCTAGGTTTAACGTCACGCAAGCAAGCGGTATGAGAGTGAAGCCATTCGGGGTACTGAAGAATTGGCCAGTGAAGATCGTAGATGTCCAGTTCTCTATCGACTTTATAGTCATGAAGGGAGTAGACTACGATGTCCTATTAGGCCAACCTTGGATGCGCAATGCTAGAGTCATCGAAGATTGGGGTAACAGCTTGATCTTCCTTGGCAATAGAACGGAGGCCGTAAGATTAGAGATGGACACTTGGAAGACCTCACCAGTTGACCTAGACGCCATCTCTGCTATGCTCAAGGGGAACACTCAGGTCAAGAAGCCCTATGGGTCCTTGACCAAGTATATCCCATGCCCAGAGGATGAGCGGGATTGGATGCACGTCCTCGCTACAAATGACCTGCCATTCTTAGACCATGAGGTGTATGAGTAGGCCATCAAAACAATCGGCAAGACCAACAAAGCACTCTCTACACTAGTCTACATGATGGCAACAAGCCTCCATGGAAAGCCTAAGCCTGTCACCTTCCAAGTGCCATCCAACAAAAGGGAACTCCAGGGGGTACTGGAATACCTAACGGACCAGCTAGCTGGCAACCCAACTGCCAACTTCAAACCACTCCAGGATCTCTTAGAGGATTCCAAGTGGCAATGGACCAGGGTGCACGAGTTGAACCTCATGTATAACTGGGCCCTGGTTCTTGATCAATGACACGAGGCATACCAAGCCCTAGGAGATGACAAGCAGTCAAATGAAAAAGATTCTTGCGATGAATACGAAGACTGCCAATCCTTCAGTGATGAGAGCGAGGGTGAAGTGGATACCATAGAATACGACACTGAAGGATGAGAAATTGAGCAGATACGAGCAGACGCCAAGCCGCAGAAAAGGCAGGCCCTTAGAATGGAGTAAGGAGTCATGCGCATGAAATGTGATCGTGCTTGGTTGGAATGCATAGGAGCCATAGACCTTAAGCAAGCAGGCCTAGCCCGACCAGGAATGACATCAATACTTAGAACCGAATCGCCTTCTGAACTGCGGCCACCAGGGGAGACCACCTCTTCGAGCAAAGATGGAGGGTTTGACTCGGAATCAAAAGTTACTTTGGATAGTGACCCAGAGATCCCTAGGTCGCCCATGACCAGATGCACGAAGGGGGACTTACCCGTCCACCTGAGGCGCAGACGGTTAAGGCAGGACAAGGCAAAGCACCCCAGGGATACACGATCAGAAGAACATCGGAAGCAATAGGACCTCCCTAAACGCTTCACTAAATTCAAAAAAGGGAATAGGGTAGTGGTTCTGTTAGGTGCCAAGTGTCAAGGGCAGACAAGCGAACCAATCAAAGCCAGCCAAGGTCAAGGAGGTAAACCTAGCGCTGGAAGGGGAGACACCCCGACCAGTGTTCATTGCAGATGACTTGACTGATAAAGAAGAGTTGAGTCTTGTTGCTCTCTTGTGGGAGTACATAGACATATTTGTGTGGTCCTTAGAAGAGCTACGGGGGGTAGATTCGAGTGTTGTGACTCACAACATACCCATGACGTCGTATGCAACACCGGTCAAGCAACGACCATACCCCATGAATCCAAAACACGCTCATGCTGTCAAAGAGGAAATTGACAAGCTGATGAGAGCTGTATTCATTTACGAAATTGAGCACATAGACTGGGTATCACCCCCATAGTCATTGTGATGAAGAAGAACGGCAAAATTCGAGTGTGCGTCAATTACAAGAAGGTGAATGCTGCTACGAAGAGAGACAACTATCCCTTGCCGTACACCGAGCACATGCTTGAGAGGGTGGCAAGCAAGGAAGCCTACAATTTTTTGGATGGCTTCTAAGGGTACAACCAGGTGCAAGTGCATCCTGCAGACAAGCCTTTGCCACACTGAGTGGGGCGTCTTTACATACATAGTCATGCCCTTCGGGTTGACCAATGCCCCTGCCACTTTCCAACGACTCATGTGCACCATCTTTAAGGACATCCTTCGCAAGGAGTTAGAGGTCTTTTTCGACGATCTGTGTGTCCATTCGACCTAGATCGAACACTTAGACAAACTCCGCGCAGACTTTGAACGGTGTCACTTATATCGTCTCTCCTTGAGCCCCTTGAAGTGTCAGTTTTGGGTGAAGCACGGATGCATCTTAGGACACGTGGTGTCGAAGAAAGGCATTGCCACTGACTTCTCAAAGGTCAGGGTTATTGTTGACCTTCCACCCCCGATTAATTGCAAGGGAGCTCAATGCTTCTTAGGTCACACAGGATACTATCGGTGGTTTGTGCTGAACTATGCACTGATCGCCAGGCCATTGTACTGCTGATTGTCTTCGAGTGGACCGAGGCATGCCAACGGGCATACGAAGAATTGAAAAAGGCTCTAACAATAGCACCAATTCTACGAGCCCCAGATTGGACCATTACCTTCCACGTACACATCGATGCTTCTAAGTTTGCCGTGGGGGCAGTGTTGTGCCAACCTCGTGAGCATAACTTAGATTACCCAGTGAGCTTTGCTAGTAGACAACTCACTGAGACGGAGATGAATTATTCGACAACAGAAAGGGAGGGATTAGCCATGGTTTTCGCCGTGAAGAAATTCTGGCATTATCTATTGGCCACACCTTTCATCTTCTTTGTGGACCATCAAGCCCTGCTCTATTTAGTGAACAAACCTTGTGCTACAGGACGCATAGCTTGATGGCTCCTCCTACTCCTAGAGTTCTATTTCTTTGTGGTGGTATGAAAGGGAAAACAACATTACATGGTTGATCACATGTCCCGTATACCCACAGGAGAAGCCGCTGGACAAGGCATCATTGACGAGTTACCTGACGCCCACTTATTCCACCTGTCCAGCGAGAGATCTATTTAAGGCTGATCTGATGCCATACTGGGAAGACGACATATTCCAAGTGCTCGAGCACGGACTATTTGAGCGACCAATAGAAAAGGCACGACTTAGACACTTGATCTTGAAGATCCAACCCTACCAGTTGATTGCAGGCCAACTCTATAGGCTGGGGCAAGACGGATTGCTGCATAGGTGCATGTGTGAGTATGAGATGCACGATGTGCTCTCAGAGGCGCATAGCGGCATTGCAGGAGGACACTTTAGCGGAGACATGACAGCATGGAAGGTGCTGCAATCTCAACTATGGTGGCCCACACTTTTTCGCGACGCCAAGCGATTCGTTAAGCATTGTGACGAGTGCCAATGGACAAAAGTCCCGATTCGTAAGGATCAAATAGAGTTAACCCCAATTATTGCTCGCCAACCCTTTGAAAAATGGGAAATTGACTTCATAGGACCCATAAGCCCCGCGGCGCAGTACTCACAAGCCAAGTACATCGTGGTGGCCACGGATTACCTCATGAAATGGATAGAGGCAAGAGCCACACGAAAAAACAACGCTAGGACGACTGCCAAGTTCTTATGGGAGTAAGTGATCTCGCGCTTCAGTTGCCCCATCGAACTGGTTATCGAGACCAAGGCACACACTTCATCAACGAAGTGATAGCACATCTCCTATCCACCTTTCTTATAATCCATCGCAAATCCTCACCATACTACCCTCAGGCTAATGGCCAGGCAGAATCAACTAACAAAAGTCTTATCAACGTTCTGACTAAAGTAGTCTCAGCCTCAAGAAGCGACTGGGACAACAAGTTGATGGCAACCTTGTGGGCCTACCGCATAGCTTATAAAACGGCAAACCCCCTTTAGGCTGACCTATGGAACTGAGGCAATTCTACCATTAGAATTCTTCGTCCCTAGCCTAAGAATAGGACTCCAAGAACGATGGGAAGGGAAGGAAGCATGGACGCAACACCTTGTCGAGTTGGAATGCCTATCAGAGACTCGTCTTCTAGCCACCCACGCGCTTATCTGCGAGAAAGCCCGACAAAAGAGTTGGTTTGACAAGCATGTCAAGCAAAGTGAGTTTGAACAGGGTGACTTAGTGCTCCTCTACTCAGTTAAAGGACATAAGCAAAAGATGAAATTCAGAGGTCTCGGACCCTTCAAGGTTCGGGCAATCAGCCGAACTGGTAATGTCGAGCTTGAGACCCTGGACGGTGAAGGAATAGGCTTCTTCAATGGCAATCATGTCAAGAAGTACTTCCCTTCCACCCATCCTTTGCATGAGCCACCAATGTTAGAACCGCCGGGTCAAAATACGAGCAGCCACAATCACTGAAATCAACAAAGATGATGAGGAAGCTGTAGAACCCGCCTACCTCCGTGTCATGGTCATTGCCAAGCAAACATGCGCTTTCAATGCCTTGATTGATGAGGGAGAAGACTTCAATGTCTTAACGCACAAGCATTGGATCCAAATTGGCAAACCATTACTTCAATCCACAGCTGCCAAATTAAGCCCATATGGGGCTCAATCTTACGCACTTCTCGGCAAGTGTAGAGTCGCCGTTTCTATCGAGTTTGAGACTGTTCCATGCTGTTTTACGTGTTGCCCAGTGCTACAGACGCAGGCATGGAGTCACTGCTCGGGCGAACCTTCAAAAAGCAGACTCACTGCAATGTTGATTATGATTCGCAGCGCATCCACCTAGCAATTGGCGACATGCGCATTGTCACAACTTTCAACAAGGGCTGCGTGACACCATCACCGTCCGCATGGCCACCGATAGAAACATCTGTAGGCAAGATTAAGGATGGGGTAGTGCGCATCCGCCGCTCCTCAACTTCCATAAACCACTGCCTGCAACAACTAAAGCAAGGACCCAACAGCCTCGCTTTCAATGGGTGCCTAAACAACCGCAACAACCGCCTAGGAGTCGACGCACCTATTTGCATAAGACCCAGAACTCTAAACCTAGGAGACCAAGATGCAATCACCGAAAGCGCCGCATGATTAAGCAAATATGGGTCCCTAAAACCCTCTTGCGTGCGTAAGGCTACTATGAGGGAAATGCCTCACTGTGGATCCCTAAGGCCCCCGCAGCTAAAGGCACTAGTCATACGCCACCCTGAAGCTTGATCAGCCCACATCCCCCAACACCTCAAGACCATAGGTTGCAATGCTCTCCAGAGCCCCAGCCATCCGACTCATTTGCGCTTCGGCCCAAGAGAGTCGCGCAAACCTATTGGCCCAAGCATCGGCCACCGTCACAGGTTGCATCATTCGACCAAGTCAATCCGACTCTCCGCAGCAAAGCTGACTGTAGCAGCCCAGTTGCTGTGACTGATCCTAACCCGCCCATCTTCCAAACAGCCCGGTTGCAGGCTCAAGAAAACTCCCAACCACAACTATGTACTGTCAAAGCCTCCAGTTCAAGCAAACCTCAACCGCGCGTCTGCCTTACGCCCTCCTATGAACGGAAGTCATTTCTAGTGCTAGCCGCTGACCTTGCGAAGGACATCGGAGATGATGTGGTGAACTGCATCAAACAGCTCGATGCCACCTTCCTGTTGCTAGCCCTTAGCTATGACCGCTTGGAATTGGGTCTACTAGAGGAACCCTTTGCAAAGGAAGTGCGCAATATGCCTTGCTCTTGGGAGACTTTTGAATTCGCCTTTGCATAGGCTTCTTGCTCCAAAGAACAAGCCATTAAGCAACGTCTCATTACGTCATACGATCCACGGAACACTTCTGTTATCAACTGACCAAGAGATCGCAAGGTTATCCCACCTTGCTGATACTGGATCACCCTTCTTGAGGCAATGATACGTTCTTAGGTTGCAATGGGAGGTGGACGGATGTCGCATAATGACCTACGCCGAGCAACACCGAGCCATCAAAACAGCCAAGTATGATCCCACTTATGTCGCGCCTACCTCGTATAGAGTGTTAATCACTCTTCGTGGGAAACCCCTGGATGAGCACATCAAGGGGAACCCCTACCTTGACTGCCTTCTAACAGAGGAAGAGCTCCACATTGCAAGTAGGGTTGATTCTGGCAATCTCCTAATTGATGTTCTAACATACATCACGCATATCGGTATCCACCCATTCAAATTAGATAGGGAAGCTCAGTAAGAGTATAACCCCAACTTCTACGCGTGGATCCTGCACAAATAGACCGACGCCCTTGGCCTCTCAACCTCCAATCCTGGGATGGATTCTTCTCGTTCCAAAGGGGGAAGGGGATAATAAGGTGGAACGTAAAAAATAAACAAGGAAAATCTAAAAAGTAAACCAAGTATGAAACGTCAGTTAAATTTGAAATGCAAGGGTAAGATGTGATGGTAAAAGTCTGAAAAGCAAAGTTAAGGCTATGTTCAATAAAATCTGCAACGTTTTTATTCCTCCAGCAAATTAGTTGTCAAAAAGAACTAAAAGTGGAAATGGTTGAACTTGCAGGTAGCGATCATGGCAAGCCAGGACAAAGCGGGCAAGCTCCCCTTCTTAGAGGAGGAGCAAGCAAAGTACGACCTTACGGTGGAGACGAGAGCCTTCAACCAGTTGAAGTTCACATCTTCAACCTTGAAGACGTGGCCATCGAAGAGCCGGCAGTACGCCAAATCATAGATCAGTGCCACCTGCAGAAGTACCTGGATGCAGTGGGCCGAAGGGTGGACTACACCCAGTGTGCTGACTTCTTGCGCACCTTCAATAGGAACAGAGGCACCATCATGGTGCGCGACAATGAAGCCATCAGACAGGTGCAGATCGAGCTGACCCCCGAGAGGGTGGAAAAGGCACTAGGGCTTCCGAATAAGGTGGAAAGAAAGCCGAAAAGAGACATCTATGCCATGTTGGGAATGGACAAGGTGAAGGTCCATACCAATGATGGGATTAACCTGGCGGACATCCCCAACCCAGAAATCTAGCTAAAGGCAAAGATGGTGCACGCCTTGTTCTCAAGCCAGAGGTACAACAACATAATGAGCCGAATCAATGTACCTCTGCTCGACAGCATTGCGGCGCAAGCACTGGACAAGGAAAACCTTAATGGATTTGTGAGGAAAACAATAGAGGCTTCGGTTAAGGCCCTGGCAACAGGAGGAAGAGCCGTTGGAGGGGAGTCCCCGTCATCCCGATCAACCCACAAGGCATCGTCCTCCAAAGCCACAACCATAGGGTTTGGAGGTGTCCTTACAGCCACAACCATCATCCAAGAAGCACTAGGGCAAGGACGAGAAGGAGACAAGAAGGGAGATGATGAAGGAAGTGATGAATCACCGTCACAATCCCCACCTCACACAGAAGAGCAGCGAATGTTGTCAGATGAAACGGAGATGGACGCAGACAAAGAGGGAGAATCCCAGAGCACCCCACAGAGGCACGCGGAACAACAAACCAAAGCCCTGCATGGAAAAAGGAAAGAGGAGTGAAAGAAGAAAGAAAAGGAAGATCTGGAGAGGGCTCGAAGGGAGTCAGTCAAGGTTGAGGAGGAGAGAAAAAAGAAGACCAAAGAGGAGCTGAGAAGGAAGAAAGAGTAAGAAATAGAGTTGGCCACTCGTCGCTCCATTGAGGAGCAGCACAAAAGAGACAAGGAAGGCACAGAGAGCCCGCACCAAATAGAGGCACCTGGATCCAGTACCAGTGTGCCGAAAATCACACCCCTACCTGGTTCCATCCCAAAAGTTGATGAGAGAAATGTGGTCACTTGGCTACAATTCCTGGTGGAACCAGAGCTGGCAAGAGAAGCTGTCGTGGCCACCCCAACATCAGGAGTCAAAAGGGTAGCCCTGGCTGAAGTCGGAGCTGAAGAGGCAGAAAACAGAAGACGTTGTTACCACCACCACCATGCCCCACCCCCCACCTCCAGAAGGCCAATACGACGAATATGTTAAGGAGCTGCTCTTGTAGTAAAAAAGGGCCAGGGAAGAAAGGAGGGCAGCCGTGGAGGAGTTGGTACAGAACGAGAATCACGAGCCGCTCTCCAGCTGGAGAGAACAAAGCAGATAACAGAATACCAAAGGGAGATTGTTGCGCTCAGGGAGAAAGCCAGCAATAAGGATGCAGAGGAATTAAAGGCCTTGAAGAAACGTGACGCTGCTTGGGAAGGAAGGAGAAAAATCTTGATGGAGCGTCTCAACGGGGAGAGGGAGACCAATGCTCACCTGCGGCGCAAGAATGATCAGCTATCTGCAATCAACCTGGAAGCACAAAGCCAGCTTGACAAGATCAGACAGGAGGCTGCAGAGCTAGACCAGTTAAGGGAAGAGCATGTGCGAAGGATGCAGGTGAAGCTGGACCAGCTCAATGCACAGATCACCGATGAATGCCAGGAGCACTCTTGCGTGCACCATGAGCTCTAGGCCCAGCAGCAACAACTCATGGCTATGACCCTCCATCAGGGGGAGAGCCTAGAAGATATGGAAAAAAGAGCAAAAGAATGGGCTGATCACAATGAGGGGAGAATACGGGACTTGGCACGCCGGCTAGCCAAAGCCGAAGGAGATAGGGTGCTGGTTGAGAATCAGGCAAAGGCAGCCCAGCTCTCCATGATAGTCAGCAGCACACCTTCCTCGATACACTGCTCCACTCCACCAAATTGGAAGGAAACGAAGCCAATGATCAACTGAAGAAGAAGCTAACCATTGCACACAAAGCTCTAACAGCAGGCCTACACGTGCCATTGCAGCTAGGAGGCCCGCCGTAGAGCCTAAAGGAGCAAAGAAGATATCTTGCACAGGTAGGCCTGGCGGCGCAGGAAATAGATGAACTCGGTTTCACATAGGCGAAGGCACAAGAAGACGTGCAAGCAGAAGGGGGTGAACCGGAGTTCAATTTGGGACCTCAAGAGGAGGAATACATCCCACCACCCCCTCAGCCACAACAAGTGGAAGTGCAGCCCCCTAATACGTCTACTGAGAGAAAAGCAGCCCAGGCTAACCGCAAGAAAGAAATGGTAGAGAAGGCAAGGAAAAAGTTGAATGTTAGACCTACTCCAAGACAGCCTGCCACTCTCCTACCGCGCCCTCAAGATCCCCCTACTGAATTCCATGCCGAATTGATTATCTGGGAACAACAAGAATATAACCGTGACCCCTTCTAATTGAGCTTTGAGTTTCCCGCTACCTTGAACAAAGTACTGCCCATTCAACTTGTAAATGACGTCATCGCTCTGGGTGCAAGGCTCAAGGCCAAGTGGTTAGCGGAGCGAGAGGCCCACCCAACTAATTGGGGAGCCGAGGACCACGAATTTTGGTAGGATAAAGTCCTCCAGGTGCCTATATCGGTGGAAGGCTATAATTGCCAACCCACCTGGAGAAGACGCATTTTTGACGTCAACCTTGATGCATGGATGGCATTTTGCAACACCCTCCCTTCTGAGAGAAACGACCCTACTTTCATGCTGTATCCTCGAAGGGTATGGGGTTGACTTTAATCCATCCATCCATGACAGGTTCAACTTTCCCATTATCTATAACACCAATAGCACCTCCCATAGGGACGCCCTTCTCTTCACCCTCCCTGATTTGTACAGCTCTATAGATAGATTTCTTAGCGAATTCACCTCCTGTTCTGACCCTGCCTTCATAACCACTTGTAATTATCTTACACTAATTAGGATCCTAGTCCACCAAGAGCCCACACCTCAAGAACGCCACCTCCCACCCCTCTACTTTGACCCCAATGCCATAGATAGCAGCACCATGACTCTCCTCATGATGCGCGCTTCTCTTTTGCCATCTTTCTCTGTTGCACTGCTTGAAGATATGAGCGACAAAAAATTCACCTAGTGCAACCACCCCTTCCTTTCTACCACCACTCTCAAAACCTGTCTCAACCTCAAGGGCTACTTGTTGAGTCGTAGATTCCTTAACAAGGCCCTTCGCCCTCCACCATCCCCTACCCGCCATTTGGATGACGAGGAGTAAACTCCTGTCATGCCCTTGTATCGCATGTCTCCATGTATACGCCTCTTTATGTTTATTATTTATTTATTTTTGTAAAGAGAGAAGAATAAAAAGAAAAAAGAAGCACCACAATCACTGCACCTAGGGTTCTCCCTAGCCCCCTCCCCACTTCACACTTAGGGCACATCAAGGGCAGGACTTTCAAACCTGTCACCCTAAGACTTGCACTGCACCTCCAACGAACCACGAACTGGGTCCTCAAGTGTGGGACATTACCAAGGGCTTGCCCAAGGTTAGACCCATCTCCCAGTTCCACTGCCATGGGCACCACACACTACACGGCGAGACAAACACACCCCTTAGGGAGTGCACAACTTTTCTTGTAGGTTATGTTCGAGTTTCAAGAAATGGCTACCCGCGGAAGAGGATCACCCACAACATCCTTTAATGACCAAAACATCTTTTCATGTGCCGCCATCTAGCCATCTGACTGTTGATGGCTACCATGATTGAACCAAGTCAAGGTAGAACTGCCATTGGCATAGATCTTGAAACCTCATCGTCCAATGATCCATGCCCAACGCCTCAAGATCTACGGATCACTTATTGATTCCACAAGCCTGAAGACCTTCAACTCAAAAATGAAGACCTTCAACTCAAAGAGAAGGATCTTCAATCAAAGCCACATATTTTCAAGGCAAACAGCGTTCAGGGGGTTTCTCTAGAATAAATCCCTCCAATACCATCCTCCTAAGGGATTGCTTATTGCTTCAAGCATTTCTGATACTCAAAAGACGATCGGCTACATAAGGGGCACCACAACAGTGTGAAAGATGCCGACTATCTTCATGGAGCCTAAAGCACGCCGAAATCTTTCCTAGTCATCGTCCTTAAACTCCATCACCAATCATTCACCCAACCACCTTGGAAGCAGTGTCACCCACCTACCTGTTCCGCCTAGCAGCCGACCTAACTAGCCACTACGTCCCACCGCAGTGCCATGGGATTGGCACTTGGCTAAGAGGGGGGTAATGTTACCGTGTTTCCCGCAGCATAGAGCAATGAAAAATGGAAAAAAAAGGGAAATAGCAAAAAAGGCGCAAGATAAAAGCAGAAAAGGTGCCTTGACCAGTAACCAGTCCCCTGAAAAATTTAAATGTTCGAGCACGACCCTCAGAAAGCCTCGGTGTCGGCCCGAGACAACAAAAGAGAAAAAGGCCGCACCATTAAAATGTGGGAGTGTCCTCGAATCTTTGTAAAAGAGTGCTAGGCTCGCTCTTGTGCAAAGTGTACGCATTAGTTGGGAATATGATAAATTAGAATGGTGGGAAATGAGAAAAAGGGCCTAGGCTATGACCGGCCATATAAAAGAGGGAAAAGGGGATGACCGCCCAAAAAGGATTTAGGGCTTTGTATATAAAGTTGAAAAGTGAATGAGAAGCTCATTCTCTGGTGTGTGGTAAAAAGAGTCTTCTTCTTCCTCTCTTCTTCTCTCCTTCTTGCTTGTGTGTGCTCTTGAGAGAGGGAGTGTGAGAGTGTGAGGGAGTGAGTGTGTGTGAGAGTGAGGGATCAAGAGGGTGAAGCTCTTCACCATCTCCTCTTCTCTTCTTCCCTTCTTCTCTTCATCTCTTCTCTTGCGTGTGCGACTATGGAGTATGGAGCTTGGAGATGGAGGAGGCTTGTGGATGCTTGAGCTAGCATCAAGAATCGTGGAGCTACCGGAGTGCAAGGGAGAGGAGGGTACTCGATCAAGCATCAAGGTAAGCTCACTACACTCGTAGGATCGACGACGCGTTGGCTAGGTGAGAGATAGCCATTAGAGCTCGCTTGGAACACTTGAAACAATAAGCGGTCCATGGGTCTTGGTGGTTGACCGAAAGCTCCCATAGAGAATCTTGAAGAAGATGAACTCATATTCCTCCCAAGTGCATGGCAAGGAGCACACTTCCGTTGCTAATATCTTGTCAAGGAACCTAAATTCAATCGTTTATAGCTCCTAGCTAGCATGGTGAAGGTGTCGTCCAAGTGTTTGATGCAAGTGACCAAGTCGTCCCTTTTGTGTTTGTGGTGAGGTCCAAGGCCAATACAAGAATGGGGATCTTTGCTCATAAGAGGGTCTAAGGCCTACGAGAGATTGGGGTTTGGCTAGACTGGATAACTTAGAAACTGATGCCTACGTCATGAATTGGTTAATAGGGTGTTTAGTAGCCACTTATGCAATGGGTTGGTCTTAGGGCTTAGATGATGCACTACCTTTTGCTCATGGAGAAGTTGGAACACTAGGAGTGTCAAGTTGAGTTGGTCTAGGGGCAACTAATTTTGGTTTTGGTCAATAGATTGAGGCTCTATGGATTTGGTGCTTTTTTAGTCAACTGGTTTCTCATTCCTGGCTGGCTTACCATTTTTTGCGGAGATGGGCTGGAGGGCCTAGATTGAGGGGCACACATGCCACTCGTAGTCTTGGGCAACCAAATCCAGTTGTTGCTTTTGCAGTAGCCTTGAGTGTGCAATAGGTATTTGGGCATCCATCGTGGATTGACTGTTCATCTACTTTGGTAGCACCAACTTTGCGTCCTAGGCTTAGGGCGGCTTACGTTGTGTGGCTATGGGTTTGTATGGTTTGGGCTTATGGGCAGATGTATTGTCATTTGGACACCCATTTGAGTTGCTGCTCAGTGGTCTTGGATGTGTCTCCTTTGGGTTGCAGGTGATTTGTCTTGACAAGGTGGGACAAGTCACGAACCCCCTCCTTAGACAAGGTGGGACAAGTCACGAACCCCCTCCTTAGACCTTGCCTTAGGTTTCTCTACAAGTGGTAGTGCAATCTTAGATGGAGGTGTGTTGCCCTTGCTGAAATCCATCACTATCTAAACATTGCCAATGGCGAGGTGAATGTGCTTTGAGCCATAGTTGACATTGCAGTGTACTTGTTTCTTGAATGCATGTCCTAATAGCGATTCCTTACTAGTGGCCTTGGTGTTAGACATCACGTAGAAGATTATAGGAAGGCTTTCAATCTTGATAGAGACTGTTATTTTGCATTTTCCTAATAGTGAGTAGGATTTCCTCCCAAACATTCTAAGTTTTGCATTAGTAGGTTGCAACTGGGGTTGACCAATGAGGGTCCAATGATCGTGTGTAAGGATATTACAGTTAGCTCCTCGTCAATGAGTGCATGAAAGGTATATGTCATGTGACCAATGATCGATATGCACACATATGCAGATGCCACTTCTTCCTCATCCTCTTCCTCAATCTCAGTGTGATGGTGGCTACTCTTACATTTATAGTAGGTAGGTTTAGCATTGGAGGCTTGCGTGGTGGGTGCCCTAGTGTTGGTTGATTGCTACATCTCCTAACCATCATGTAGAGTGTTACTGATGGTGGGATCCTACTCTTCGATAGCTAAGATGATGTGAATTTGTAGGATTCAGCGATTGCCTTGGTAACCTATTTACAATCCTCCTCTTCATCTGAGAATGGTAGACTGATTGTGACTAGCACATGCATCTAATTACGCTTGTCCTTGGGGCATGTTAGTGGCCCATAGGAATTGCTGACTTGTGAGTATCCTTTCAACATAGTGGAGATGGCATCTAGGTCGATTGGAGTAGTCTTCAAGTATCCATCTCGACTCTTGTGACTTTCGATTTTTTGCCCAAGAACATTGGACTATTTCCCTAGTCTTCTATCACTCGTGTGTTTCACATCTAGGGCCCATCTAGCAGGATGTTGTAGTCCACTCCCTTCATGACTATGAATTTTACTGAGAACTAGACTCCCGCTATCTTCAAGGGCCATTCTTTTAGTACCCCCAATGGCCTAACTCTCATTCCATCAGCCAACATGATATTAAACCTTGAAGTCTCCATAGGTGGGCTACCCCAAGCCTGCAAGATTGCATGGCTGAGTTAGTACATTGACTCCTGCTCATGTGCCCACGATCCCCTTTAAGGCATCTCATTGTGGATTAAGGGGGGAACATCCTACCATGCTTTGAAATCCAATGCCACCTGGCATTGAGGGGGGTGTTGAGAATGTAAGCATGTGAATCCTGCTTAGACTAGAGAGGATAAGGGTAGCTGAGTGTGAATGATCCTCCTGAGGGGAAGGGTAAACCCTAATCCTAGCCATGTGAAGCTATATAAATAGCCCATGGGTCTATATCAGTTGATTGAGTGATAGTGGCCCAAGTTGTACTTTCATAAGAAACTTAATAAGCAATACTTATTCTTCTAATTTGAGCTTTCCTCTCCCTCTTGTGCACATGTCCCAATGTTGCTTCAACTTTGATTTTCAACACTTTGTCTCCTAGGAAAAATCCAAAAGCTTGTGCACGTTGAGGAATGTCCATGAGGCCGTTAGCCTTGCATACTTGCTCTAACTGCTTCACAAAGTTGTATGGGTCATTGTCAGGTTGATACTTGTCGAGTTACCTAGTAACCATAGGTATCTTGTTTTGGCTCTTATAATATGGGGTGATTTCTAGTCTTGCTAGCAATAAAGTTGTGAGGGGAGCTGCTTTGCTTTGTTTCAGAGTCATTTGTTGTTTAAGAGTCTCATCGTGAGCAACTCACTCATGGCCTCTAATGCTCTCTCTCCCCTTGCATTTGGTCATGTCCTATTGCGGTTAGCAAGCCCTTAGACACATTGGACCTCGTGCATTTCTATGTCTTGCCTCATCTTTTAAACTCGTTGCTATTGGTTAAAGGTAGCTATGCCCTGCACCGTTTCCCTGGCCAACTTCTGATCTTCCTCAAGATTGGCTATGATGTTCTCAATTGGTCTAATGTGATACTCCATTTTGGTTTGTAAGTCATATACTAGGTTATCATTTGCTAGATGTCGATTGGGAATTCCCCCAAGTCAAGCTCATCATTTTCATGGTTGGTACTAGCCCCTAACCTGTTGCCAGTTTCTTGAGCAATTAGGATGTCAATCAGATTGATCAAGTTGGGTAGAGATTCATCCCTAATTGTGCTTGTCATTGTTTCTCCCAGAGCAGCTCGATGATTCAAGTCTCAATGTTCGGTAATTGGTGTCCTTGGCCATTGTTTGATGTGTGAGGTCTCCTCCTACTAGTGGGTTTGTTTAGCTTATCTTATCTTGGGTAAATTCATTGTTATTTAAAACAATTCTCAATGTCATAGGCACTCAAATGCTAGTAGTGCACTCCTCAAAGTGCATTGTGCAAAACTAGGTTTTCACATTTTCTAGTGTGCATAAAATGTTTAATTGATGTAGTATGCAAATTCAATGGAAACAATACACTGTAGATCACATGCTTTCCAATTAGTTTCCACTAACTACAGATTCTTCATGTGGGTGATGGCCACCCTTGATGGTCAGTTTTGGTCTCTATGACATTCTAGACGTGTGATCTAAGGGATAACATGTTTGATACGTTAGTTTGGGTCTCTATCGGGAAACGCGACTAAGGATCAGTGGTGGTTGTAGTCAATTTTTGGACTGTTAAGTCCCGATTCATGATTTTGGTGGGCCTATGAGCCATTCTATGCATTTGGAGGTCTATTGGGGTTTCGGCTAGCTTGGGCACAGGCTCTATTTGCCCTGTGGTGGGGGCTAGATGTGCCAAAATTGCCCTTCTATAAACTCATATGAGTTGCAATGTCCGAGTTTCCAGAATTGGGCCATCCGAGTCCGAGCAGTTTGAATGAATAGGTACTTGTTTGCCTAAGGAAAAATATGTGCATATCCAAATGGATTGTTTTGGGGTGTCGAAATTTGGCTGTTCGAGATGGAGGTCAACCATCCAAGGCTGAATTGTCATCCAAGGTGGGGAGTAACATTGTCTGAGTTTGAGTCTAAGACTCATTCTAGTATAGCTTTGTCGAGAATCAAGCTTGTGATCAATATCACCAACATGACCAATCTTATCTAGACAACCATAGTCTTAGCTGTCACTCTCAATGTGTGTTGTAATAATTGAGTCAATAAAACTCAACCACAATTAGTTGTATGGTCAGTTAGTGACCTAGTATGTTTTTAGTTATGTGTGACTAGGCTTTAGTAAACATTATGCAATAATGAGATGAAGAGAACAAGAGAGTACACTACTCTTTGTTACAGCTCCAATGTCTTTGTCTCTCTCCCTCTAAATCTTGAACATGGTATTAAAGCGTCTAAAGCCTAAAGGCTTGGCAGTGGCATTGGGATTAGCATTACAAGAGTTGGAGTCTGAAGTCAAGAGCTACACTATGAATTGCAAAAGTTCATGTGTTGGCAACCATTCAATCATTTGGAAGGTATATTTCTTGTGGTTTATCAGTTCACAACCTATTGAGGTTGCCTATAGGGGTTCTCTGCCACTTGAATGAGCTCTGTTGCATGACCATTAAGGAAAAAAACAACAGCAAGGTAAACAATGTGACTTGCACAGATTGCGCTAGTCTGCTAGTCATCTTCTCCTACTCCAACTCAAATATTGACAGCCATAAGCACTCTACTATTGATAAAAAACTTGTCAAGGATTGAAGAAATCTTCATAACATTAGCATATTAGTTCTTACCTCATTTGTGGGATCTTCAAATCAAACATTGGCTGGAAAATAGAGCATGTTTGATGTTAATTATACAAGGATAACATACATATACTTGATCACTCAAATTAAATGGTAATAGTAGGCTGAGATTTGTCCATAGTGTGGGCTGAAATCTATCCTAAATATATGATAGCTTACACATGAAGTTTTGGAGCATCTTGACTCCTATTTGGTACCCATAAATGCTTGGATGTTGGTCCATGAATATAAGATGCTTTGTGGATGTAAATGAGCATTGAATGCTCATGTCTAGGCTAAAATATTTCTGGTTATTATAGCAAGGGACTGGGTATAAAGAGCCTATGGGAAGAGTATTTGGCACTACTACTTGCATACAATACAAACATTGATGCTTGTTTGATCACATATTGAATCCCCAATGTGGTGGGACATGTCTATGGTGGTTTAAGGATATTTTTAATGCTGAGAATACCTTACTTATTGTAGAGTTTATTCTATTGGTCATAACAAACAGCTTGCCTATCATAAATTGTGGGAAAGTCTAGTGAATGTTAGCATCAGTTACCTATGCATCTATTGATGCTTGTATGGACATAGTTTGTTGCTAGGATGTTTTGTAACTACCATTGAATGTTTGAATTGATTTGAGCTTGGTTTATAGTCATTTGACTTTGTTTTTTCATTGTTGGAATACAGTTTATAACAAGCAGGTTGTCAGGAAACTGTACCTGCAAAACTGTAGGAAACTGGTCATGAATTGCAAGAAGCTGCTCCTCAAATGTAGGAAGATTATTCCTAAATCTCAAGAAGTCTGTTCTTGAATTGCAGGGAGTCAATCACTTATAAATTGCATATAGCATTGAATACCTTAATTGCAAATATGGAAAATTCTCAAGGCATTGACAATAGCACTCAAATTGTGGGAGAGAAACTTGATAACAAAAAGTTTGCTCTATCGAAGTTTAGGAAGCAAAATTTCTTGATTGGCAAAGGGGCTACTGGGATTTATGTATGGGAGGTGAAGCGAAACCCAAACTACCTAAATGCAATCCGGCTCATGATCACTAGAGAGCTCACCAATAGTGGTCAGAGAGAGTGAGAAAAGTATTACATTGGTTCTCTTTATGCATTTCTGATGCGATGGCTATGCAAATTACCAATTGTTAGTCCCCAAAGGATGATTGGGATATTCTCATGAAGAATTATGGTAATGTTACTCGTGACAGAAAGATACACCCGAAGCAACAGTTTAATAACATGTTCAGAAATGGTAGGAGCATTCAAGCTTATATGACAAAGACAAAAACCATAGCAGATCAGCTTGCTACTACTAGTGGTTCTAAAGTCTCAGAGGATGACATGATTGTAGCAGCTACATTGAATGGACTAGGCAAGGAGTATAAAGCTTTTAATACTTCAATTTCTGTGAGAGAAGACCCCCTTGACTGGGATGAATTACTTACATTGCTGATACATGAGGAAGTCAAAATTGGACAAACTTGGTCTCAATACGGGTTCAAGTGCCGCTCAAAGTAGAGATACTATATTTTACTCTAGTCAGTAAGCTAGAGGTGATAGAGTTCGTGGAGATTTTCAAGGTCATGGAGACACTCAGGATATGCATGGACAATAGTAACAAAATGCATGGAAATCCTCGAATGCACAAGGCCAACAAGGATTTGGAGCCTTTAGAGGCAGGGGGAGATCACCTAGAGGCAGAGGTCGCTCTTACAAGACACATGAGCAATCTAATAGGGATAACGATTGTCATTATTGTAGAAGATATGGACACATAGCAAAGGACTGTTATAAAAAGAAAGAAAATATGAAGGAAAAAGGTAGAAAACATGGAAATTATGCATCTTCTAGTGGTACACTGGATGATCAAGGAGATAGGTTGTTTGCAATGCAGCATATTCCTAAGAATACATCTAAGCAAGGCAAGGATAAAAAATGATATATAGACTCAGGAGCATCCAATCATAAGACTCTGCATGGTGAGTGGTTTGATGAGATGAAAATAGGTTCCCATGGACATGTATATCCTAGCGATGGCACACAACATGATATTCAACATACATATGTTGTTTCGTTAATCACGCCTAATGGCAAAAAGAAGAGTCTATATGATGTACTGCATGTGTCTTCTATTACTAAGAATATATTGGCAGTTGGATATATGGAAGAATAGAATCTACATGTTAGATTCAATAGATATGGTTTCTTTATTTAGGAATATGGAAATGGCTACAAATTGATTGCTAAAGGCAAGAGAGATGGTAGAATGTTCACTTTGGATGCATCTATCCTTGAATTGAAAGTAGCCATGTTTGCCCATAGTAATGGAGTAGTTAGAGATGTAGAAATCTGGCACAAATGCATTGGTCATGTAAATATTCAAAGGCTAAAAAATATGTAGTAAAAAGAGGTTTTACTTGGCTTTCCAAAGCTCAAGTATACTGATCTTGGACATGTCTGCTCTGCTTGTCAGTTTGGGAAACAAGCAAGGTTTCCACTCATGAGACATGTTAGAAACAATTTGCACGTTTGCAATTGATGCATTCGGATGTATGGGGTCCTTCCCACAATACATCTTTTGATGGTGCCATGTATTATGTGTCATTTATTGATGATTTCAGTAAGTATACATGGCTGTCTATTTTGAAGCACAAGGATGAGGTGAGAACGTATTCTAGGATTTTAAGACACATGACAAAAATGAGTTTGGATGTTATATCTCATGTTTGAGATATGATGGAGATGGAGAATATGTCTCTAGAGATTTTGACAGGTACTTGACAAGATATGGCATAAAAGGACAACTGACATGCAGTTACGCACCACATCAAAATGTTGTGGTGTAGAGAGAAAGAATCGTGTACTTATGGAGAGTGAGAAGTGGAACCATGAGCTGACCTGAGGTTAAGAGGGATTGAGAGAGCAGAGAAGGGAGTTATGCCATGATTAGTTGAGCTCTGATACCGCGTTAAAAGCATGGATCTAGAGCATATGGCAAGAGCTATGGTGGATGGAAGATGAAGGCTAGACATAGACAATGAGTAGAAAACTATTACACAAGTGAATTAGGTTCCAAGATGGAAGCTTGGACTCATAAACACAATCTTGTGTAATGGACTGACAATGGCAATGACACTAAGTGAAAGAGGAAAGCATCATGATATTGCATTACTCATTGTGAAAATACAATGCTTTATAGTAGTTGGGTTGTTCCACTCTCCTCACTTTGCATATGGGATTCAAGACATCTCTTCCTAGAGCATACATCATTTGTCATTTCTCAACAGGAATGAAATAGAGAATTTCACTATGTATCGATAGATGGTGGGTAGCCTAATTTATCTCACTATCACCATCTTGACCTCAGTTATGCAGTGGGGCTGATTAGCCAGTTTATGCAGAAGCCGCATAAGCCACATCTAGATGGAGTCAAGAGGATTATATGGTACGTGAAGGGTACTGCCGATTATGGGCTATTTCATAAACATGGAAAGTAATTTGACTTGACAGGTTATACGGATGCTGATTGGGCCGCTTGTGCCTCTGACAGAAGGTCAACCACCAGTGGCTATGCCTTTAGCCTGGGTAGTAGTATGATAAGCTAGAGTAGTAAGAAGTAGTCGATCGTTGCTTTATCTAGTATCGAGGAAGAATATAGGGGTGTAGCCTTAGCGGCATGTGAAGTAGTTTGACTATGAAATTTCTACATGACTTGGGTATACAGTTAGACAGGAAGGTCACCTTGCATTGTGACAATCTCAGTAGTGTGATGTTGGCAAGCAACCCCCATTATCATGCTAGATCCAAACACATAGAATTTCATTACTATTTCATTAGGGAGATGGTATTTGCTACTAGAAAGATTGATCTACTCCATGTGAAGACAGAAGACTAGGTAGCAAATATCTTTACTAAATCACTTGCTAAAGAGAAGTTTGTGCATTTCAGGGAGCTACTTAGAGTATACAAGTTAGCTTGCTACTTGGAGTATACAAGTTAACTTGAGCTTGAGGGGGAGGGTTGAGAATCAAGCTTGTGATGATCAGTATCACCAACATGACCGATCTTATCTAGATAGTTGTAATCCTAGTTGTCACTCTCCATGTGTGTTGTAATAACTGACTTGGTCACACTCAACCACAATTAGTGGTATGGTCAGTTAGTGACCTAGTGTGTTTTTAGTTATAGGTGACTAGGCTTTAGTATACATTATGCAATAATGAGAAGAAGGAAACAAGATAGTACACTACTCTTTGTTACAGCTCCAATGTCTTTGTCTCAATCCCTCTGAATCTTGAATAGGTTTGTCTGAGTGGACTAGGGGCCTAGATTTAAGCTGTGGGGGTAGGACTGTGATGATTGTGGATCCATCTGAGTGCGGCACCCAAAAGTTCCAAAATGACAAAAATCTTGTCAAATCTCATGCTTGCCTTGATCAATCTATCATCTATGATTTTGGGAGCTATCATCCAACATGAAGGTACACTCAGAGCTTACCTGAGGGGTTGGAAGGCATGGTGGTGAAGTTTTCCAAGAATGAAATGGTTTCTAGCAGCTCTCTCTCTCTCTCTCTCTCTCTCTCTCTCTCTCTCTCTCTCTCTCTCTCTCTCTCTCTCTCTCTCTCTCTCTACCCCTCTCTCTCACAGTGAACTCTCTCTCTTCCCTCTTGGCTTCTTAAACCCCTCTTTGCTCAGTCTTTTACCTCTCCCTTCTCTCTCTTTTCTATCTTAATGTGTTGAAGCTCTATTTTTCCTTTTTTTTCCTTGTTTTGGGTTTGCTATTGTAGCTAAAACCCTACTATGTGTTTCTCTATTTTCCTTTTTAAAAAAACCTAAATGCATCCAAATCACAAGTAACCACTCACACTACTCCAACCTACTTACCTAAATCCAAAAAGCTAGAAAAATACTTGCAAAGGAAATCGAATACCTCTTCAACTCCCTATTCCTACCTATCTCAAGCAACTAGTTTGGGGAAAACCATACTTCAATGCTTGATTTGGAGCACAAAAGTACTCAAAGCTTTGTGCAATGGCTACCTCTCACATAGCCGTACACTCTCCCACATCACCTACGATTGTAGTGAGCTTACATCCATGCTCAATCAAGCTACTTCCTCCCTCAAGCACTTCGGTAGCTCCAGATCCAAGGTGCAAGCTCAAAGAAAGCTTGATCCTCAAGCTCCAAGCTCCATGCTCCATTTCTGCGTGCAAGATAAGAGATGAGAACAAGAAGAATGTAGGAGATGGAGAGCTTCTCCACCACCACCCCTCACTCTCACACACTCACACCCTCACTCCTTTACACTACCTCTCTCAAGCACAAGCTCAAGCAAGCAAGAACAAGAAAAAGGAGAAGAAGAGGAGAGTTAGTTTCAGCCACACACAAGAATGAGCTTCTTCATTCACTTTTGCCCTTTTATACATGCCCAAGGGGAGCCCATCCCTTTTTTACATGACTAGCCATTTTAGCCTAGGTCATTTTTCCCTATTCCCTTTCTATTTACATTGTTTCTTCACCCATACCCATCTACATTTACAAATTGCATAGGAGGGAGATTGGTGCTCTTTTACAAAGATTTAGAATGTGCTTTTATATTTAAAATGGACATTTTCTCTTTTGCACGTACCCTGAACTTTAAAGTTTTCCCTTTCACTTTTGGCTTTTTTTCCCTTTTGTTTCTTTGGTCGATCACCTTTTTTCACTTTTCCCTATGTATTTTTAATTTTCTTTTTGCTTTCTTTGCACTGGGGTTAACATTGTCTTGTAGGGAGAGAAAGGCAATCGCCAAAATTGACTAAGACTAGACCAAGAGACCAACTCCAAACGGACCCAAAAGTCAAAGTGCTCAAAATACCTTCAAAGACCATAACCAACTAACTATTAATTATGAAATAAAGGTAAATGATGGATTTTAGGTTTTGCAAACCCAATTTTTCAATTTTGATAAGAAAGATAAAGTTGCATGATTAAAATTTTTTATTTAAAATATCTCACCATAAATGCCTTTTTCGCTTGTATATATGGCATCCACAGAAGTACCATTTCGTTCAACCATAGTACAACCCATATTGTTTAGAGACTCATTAACCAAAGACAAACTAGTATTCTCTACGTAATAGATATAGGAGCTAAAATTGGAGTTAGGTATGTGAGGAGTAGGCTACCGTAGGTTTCATGAGTTCTCACCAACCTAGAGAATCTGGTTGAAAAATACCAGATGGCCATGGAACTCATAGGACAATTGTGGTCTCAAAGGTTACATCTACACTCACATCTACTTTTTAACTTGTTCTAAATTGATTGAGAATTATGATTGATCCCACTAGATATACAAGATTTAGATACAATGTAAAAACTAATGAGAATTGTGATGAGTAAGTGGCCAACTTCGAGTTCATATCAGAAAGCTATTGGAAGAAATTTTGGGTATTAGAAAATGATCAAGAAAGTACCTCAAAATAGAAAAGACCCTCAAGTCTCTCAAAGGTGGGATGAGCATTTAGTTGTCAAAATTAATGGTTTTATAGTGAAAGTAGTGGCAAAACAAGAAGTCCTCTTAAGAGCTATACCAAAAGACGAGTTGAGAGTGATAGCATAGCTCTTTCATAATCTCTTCACCTATAATAAAACTTGATCAACCCAACCAAGATGCCTAAGTACATCCTAGAAGATATACTAACACAATCCTAGTTAAGAAATACCTAAATGCTTTGTGGTTGGAGCATGTCACATAATCCATGGCCAAGGGACAAAGGGTAGCTCCAAAGAATCCAAAGGTGAAGCTTAACCACATAGAGGCTAGGCACAATATCATTAACCATGGCAACTCCCTCACCCACATTATTTATGTTGTAATGGGAGTGCCCCTCTAGGAGATCTTACCATCATGTATAGAGTTGCCCACACTATGCAAGGAATCCAAAGTGAAGCTTAACCACATAGAGGCTAGGCACAATATCATTAACCGTGGAAACTACCTTACCCACATTATTTTTGTTGTAGTGGGAGTGCCCCTTTAGGAGATCTTACTGTCATGTATAGAATCGCCCACACTATGCAAGGATTCATCTGAGGACATCATTGAAAGAGGAAAGAGATGAAGAGAATAAGCTCAAAACCCCAACCATAGTGATGGCAAAAGCAAGAATAAGAAGAAGCATAGAGAAGAGAAACAAGGGAACTCATCTTCATAAGACAAGGGGGATATAGAAGAAGAGTGACTCATCATTCATGGTGTTAAAAGAAGGTCAATGAAGGAACGGATAAATTTGGAAACTAGAATGAGGAAATCAAAATAAGAATATGAGAGAGCTATTTTAGCATCAATAGAAAAGTCCATGCCCACCAGAAAGGACCAATCCATTGCAATAGAGGGTAAACCTTATAGCCCATAAAGGAGAAAATAGTTCTAGCAAGGGAAAGGAGATGGTGACAAAGGAACCAAACACTAATTTCACAACTCTCCATGAGCTAATGTCTCAACTTGGTACCATGCAAGCATAGAGTAATGAGTTGGCAAATGCATAACCCATACCTAAAGTCACTGCAACCAATCCAAAAGACATATTTCACACAATACATACCATAAAAAACATGCAATACACTTCCAAGGGCCAAAATTCAATAAAAATGATAGAGCTCTTGAGAAAATAATCAAGGGACTCAAAGAAGACGAGGCTAATTCACTTAAGGCAAACCAGGAGCTCTAGAATATATTAGAGAGTACATGGGAAGAGTACGAGAGTTTCTTGATAGACTCAAAAAAGAAAGTTGATGAATTTCAAGCTTAATTATAGGAATGCAACATGTACTAAAGGAAATTCACAAAGATAAAGAGCAAGAGTTCAAACACTAGCTAAAGGAGCGTCACTTGGTGCTTGTGGATCTCAAAAACTAGTTGGAAGAGTGTGACACTACACTTAAAGACTTCCAAGAGAAACAGATACAAGAGCTTTAGAATCAACTAAAGGAACATGATATAGTTATTAAAAAGCTTCAAGATCAACTTAAAGAATAGGAGACCACTACATGAGTGAGCTTCAATATATGCTTAAGGGGCAAGACCAATCACTCAAAGACTACATGATAAAAAAGGTTGAGGTAAGCATGCATATAGCGATAATTAACTACCAGCTCATCGATGCTAAGATCAAAGTGGCCTAGGAGAAAGAAAAGATAGATCTACATGAGAAACAACATCGGAAGCACCATCAAATATGGGGTCAATGGAGTGCCTCATATGAATGCAGGGCGGCCATCTACATTAACTTGTCAAGAGCCATAAGCATGGTTGAACACAATATGCAAAGGCTCTATGAGACCACCTTGATGAAGCTATCAAATGACCTAGGAGTAGCCCTATATAGAAAAAGGTAGCATAGAGTCCAATTAGAGGCCTGAAAATTGGTCATGGTGAAGCAACATGAGGTATTTAGGGAAGCTATAATGATAGCTTACATGCCTCAATCTAAAAATTCAAAAAAAAATTAAGGCTCGATTGGGATTTCTCTCCCAACACATTAGATAGCATGGAGAAAATTCAAGGAATCAATCTAATGATAGTGGGACCAAACCAAGAAGAGATAATCCAACAATTGAGGCAAAATGGTTTTGTAGATCATGAATGCAAAGTAGCATGGAAAAGAAGAAGGTTTTTGTTCAGGGTCGAGGGGTTAAGTTGTGCTACCTTTGCTCATGAAATTTCCTCAATTTCTTCTCCATGCTCATCAGCAACAAGTGTGGGAATGCCTAAGAAATATCCATGCAAAGGTAGCCATCATTGAGGATTCTTGGATTGTCTCAAATCATAGATGTTTCTCCCTTACAAAGGCTCCTAGAATTTCTTCTTCAGAATGGCATGGAGTTATCTTACTATGCAATTGCAAATGATAGTTTCAACCTTGGTTGGGATATTGACCACATGGTGAACTCTTGCAAAAAGTTTTGTGTGGAGGACTTTGCTGAGCTTGAAAGTCTAGCATTGCCTATGGTTAAAAAAGATAAAAATGAATATGTTCATATACCTATTGGGACCTCACCTTCAATGAAGTCACTGTTCACAACGAAGTGTGTAGCTCATTCTCTTGATAGGTTTTGTGCAACATATGTGTTTTGTTCTACTCATTCTAGGAAATGTAGGCTTATGTCAAAAGCAATTGCATTCATTGTATATACTCTTGTTAAATATCCTATTAAATCTAATGAACAACAATCGAAGACATCGAAATCTTCTAGCTTTTGCCCTTTGGATGAGGTGGAAAATCAGAAGGATGTAGGGGAATGTTTAAACCCTCAGCAAGAAGCATATATTGCTGACAAACTAAATGTTGCCTATTTTGGAGCTGAGACTATTATTGAAGAAAGCCACGCAAATATAGATATTGTGTCTGACTCTCCTTCTTTCTATACTATTTCTTCTCTTCCAACTTTTCATATTAAGGACAAGGAATACATACTACTATTAGATATCCAATGGATCTTTAATCTCAGAGGATTATTGTTTAGTAACCATTGCAGAGGCTTCTGATGTTGCAAATGGCATAGTTGATGTCAAAAATGAATCTAATGAAGAGCTACTGAAACTAGACACTAAAAATTACAAATGACAAGTGTATTGATGCCAGCGATCCCCTTTCTCTTTATTTCAACAAAGCAAAGGATGATGAGAAAGAGTACGGGATTATTGACGAGTTTAAGTGTCTTCAAGACCAACTTGGAATTTCCAATTTTGGAAGAGAATAGTTGGAGTATGTTAAATAATTGCAAGAGACTGATGAGACATCATCATCAATTAATCTACGGAATCCAACTAAGCTAGAGCATGATGAAAACCAATTCGTACTATTATCTCCAATTTTTAAAGATACATTGATATGTTTAAGTTTGACTTTCATTTGATATTCGACTTTTTTGCAGTTGGATATTGAAGATTTTGATAACTTCTTGGGATGGGACAAAGGGTTGAGAATCGATGGTAGTTCATTGAAGGATGTTGCACTTGGCCATTAATGGGAAAAGGATTGATTATCATGTTTTCTTAGTATTCCATGTCATCTTCTCAAAGGAAGAAACATGGCCTATATTGTGTATTAAGATACTTACAAGGTTACTTGGTTTCTTTGGGTTATAGTATAATGCGCACAAGGTGATATTTTTGGAGAAGGCAGCAGCAATTAGGATTTTTGGTTATTGTCATGGTCTCTCTGCTTTTAGAGTAAGATACTTTTTGTCCCTCTTACCTTATGCTTTAGTAGCAAATCAAATGGATATAAAATCCATAGTTGGCTACAAGAGAAGAAAATTCTTGCAGTATAGAGGAAAGATCCCTAAGGAGGAAGAAGATAGGAATGGGTTCACAAGTGCATTGATTTCAGCAAGACGTCTAGGCCCCAGTATGCTTCTAATAATGCCTTGGAATCTAAGCTTTGTGCTAGCTACAATATGCACAGTTTGCATAGTAAGTGGACGGATAGGTCCATACAACTCGTTCTGATTCATGAGAAACTATTATAATAGGATAAAGACATGTACATTGAAGGATGCATTGTAGTCTAGCATTGGGAAGATTATAGATTCTGGTGATACAAGAATCTCCCTTAATATTTCAGCCCCAAAGTACATGACAAGACGCTGCTGGAAGAAAATCTTCCTACTGATGCATACATTAACTTGGATGTTTTGTACAGAGTGGAAGGTGTAGAAATTTAGGCCATTATTATTATTCATGAGTGGAGACTACTTAAAGGGAGTAGAGGGAATGCACTTTCTTGAATTATGAAGGATTTTTCCCAAAGTGTTTCTTTTTGGAACCCACCAACTTTGCTATACGGAGAATTTGCTCACCAGTGATTGTTCTTGCCTTGGTGTGTCCATCCTTGGTGACATATATTTCATAAGGTGTGATGGCCACCTTTTCAACCACACCCAACCTTCGAGCTAACAACAGTTGAAGGTAGTCTCCATACTTTGCACTTCTACAAAACTCCACACCATTCATGCATAGTTGTCCTCCTTTGATATGGATTAGGCCAGAGAGAGAGAGGGATTTGATGATTTGGAGACGAGGACCTCTCGGAAGGGCCTTCACTTTGTTTGCAAAACACTCAACACAATTATGAGAACCTAGCAATTGATGGCAACATATTTTTTTCCGTTGTGAGATAATGGAATTTCTAAAGTGAACACATTTTACCCGCATGCGTGCCGTCATCCGATAGGCATACTTCCTTTCTTGAGCTTCTTTAGGAGACCATTTTGGGAGTCGTGGACTTCGACTAGCTTCAAAAATAGTTGGTGAAGGCATTGAGGAAGAGCCACTTGGGGAACCTGTTGTAGAGGATGCACCACCATGTGTTGTATCATTCCACATAAGGAGGTAGAGAATTGTGGTTGAGAATGTCCTCAACGGGGGCACCAAAAATGAGGGCTGAAATGATGAACGGGTTGCCTCTTACCCATCCAACCTCCAATCCTCACTAAGAGAACTAAAGAGGGGCACCACCTATCCAAAGGGAGGATGGGCTAGGACATCCATTTTCTCAAAGAGAATCAAGAAAATCAAGACACAAATTTACAAGAGAGAACATATGTACTAGACACCATATTGGAATATAAGAGAGAGAGAGGAGAGGAGAGGGAGACAAGAGGAGAAGAGGTAGAAGAAGCTTGCCATTATGCTACATGGAATGAGAAGATGAGAAGAGAGGGAGATAATAGGAGAAGAGGTAGAGGAAGCTTGCCGTTGTGCTACATAATAAAAGAACTCACTCATAGCTTACCTTAAGGAGATAAGGATATTCTAGAGTGCTCTCATGGACTTGTCATTGTCCTCTCTCTCCGCTTCTTCATTCTCCATGGGGTCTTTATATAGCCTCCATGAGGGATTAGATTAAGCTAATCTTTTTGATTAACATAATCCTAGACGATGTATGGCATCTTTGAAAATATGGAGAATAGTAGATGGGACAAGTCCCCACCTTGGTCATCATGCAAGAAGCCAAGGATGGTGGTAGATAAAATAGAGAAATGGAGCTAGATTACAAGAGGTGGGTGCCCAAAGCACATTATTATAATATATTTACAAGAAGGATAGAGTGGAAAGTTGGTGTGGTAAAAGAGAGAAGAAAATTGCATGTAGCCAGCAGTCTGCGCCTTCGTAACTTCAAATCCGTGAAGAATTTGAAAAAAGTTTATTCTGCAACTTTGTAGACTAGGTCGAAACCGATCGGGTATCATGGGAATTTTCTTGAAATTAACTTTTTCTTGGGAGTTATTGAGATTATAAAAAATGGCTTCTAAAAGCTGCTTTGACTTTAGCCCCCCATAGGTATATAAATACATATAAGCATGTGACAAAAGGGGTCCATTCTTGTAAGCTTTTGTGCAAGATCCAAATGACACCATGATGTGGATATTGACTTGTGTGCTAGGGTGAGGTGTCCTCTAATGATGGTGATAGATTCCAAATCTTAGTGATGCAAGCGGAGCCCATGTATATTTGGAGGCTAGTCCTTTGAAAAATCTATGCATTCACTCAACTCCTAGGTGTAATCCATTTTCATCTTCACTAAGATAACCATCCCTTTTACCCTTTACATTGACATACCTCCTAAGAACTTGTTCCCCCCATTTGCTAGAGTTATCATAATCGAGAAGCAATGTAGCATACCTAGTGCTTGAAGAGTAAACCCAAAGTGATATGGTAAGCTCTTGATAGGGACTTTGGCCAAATTTTGTGGCAATAATCCGGGTTGTAAAAAACCAGGATCAATGTCACCACAAAAGGATGAGTCCAGCTCGTTCCCAAAGAATTCTTGGACTCCTGTATTTCCATCATTGTTAGCCAATACTGGCTCTAAGCTTTCGATGGCCTCCAACCCTTGCAATATTGACCCCTCTATTTGCATATTGTCTTCATCTATGCTCAGAACATCGCTTTGATCATATACTCTCGCACTTCGTGGAGATGTATAACTTTCCACCATTGAGGTTGTTGGGGGTTTGGATAGAAGATTACCTGTTCACAAACACATACAAGAGAGTTTAAACTATTGTGACATGTACCTTGTCGTAATACAATTAACAAACAAATGAGTCCATGCACCTGTTCACAATGGGCCAGCAACACAAAGGTATCGCGCAAATCCGTCCTTTTTTTTTTAAATCTATTTCGAGAAATCGAGATGGACCTCGTCTAACTATTGCTCCAGCTCCTCCAAGTACCACTTTGAACCACTGCACATCAAATAGTATCATGGAGAAGCTATGGTAATCCACCGTAACAATACTTTGCAAGTTCCCAAAATACTCTATCTCATCTATAACCGTGTTTGGATTCATTGCTCATCGCCGACTCTCTTGGTCGAACCTTGCCATGATACCACAGTCCATTGTGGAGCGCATTTTGTCAATACGCTCCACGTGAAAATGCCGTCCGTGCAACCACGCTATACTATATATTTTGTACTGTACATTGAAACACTCAAATTAGATGTCACGTATAAAATATAGATACGACAAATCCTAAATACCTCATCACCTTTGGACTACATCCCCTCGAGAATTCCCACTCCTCTATTGAGACCTCTGTTCCTTCACGAGATGCAAGATTCAAAGCTCCATGCAACCATCGCATTGACATGAACTGCGGTATCTCCTCTATGCCCTCGGCATATCAAATCAATCGATGACGCATACTACGTTAGAATTCAGATCGTGCTTCCTCTCGATCTTGCCTAGCGATCTGGTAATTGGTGCGAGCCACGTCTCCATAGAGGCATGGTGCAACATACAAAATCGATTCACCTTATCGTTCATTGTAGCATCGATTATTTTTTCTATCCCATTTCCAACCACCACATCTCCAGTCAGTCTATCATCGTCCTTCAGTGACCATAGCATTTTGTTGTCTGGATCCACTATTGATAGTCATTATGAAATATGCACTAGCGCCTTTGATACCAACCAACCTTCAGCCATGCTACCTTTTGGCCAAGCTCGTTGTCACAAAAAGCCTTTCAGGATTTTCATGAAGCGTTCCAAGAAGAACATCCATTGTGTATGGATAGGTCTAGTAATCTCCACTTCATCTACATGATGCACAAGAAGGTGGATTTGTATCATGAGCATACTGGTGGGCAGGTATTTCTCAAAAAGACAGACTGTCTTCACTGCTCCTCGCCTTGAGGATTCAATAGAGGATGTCTTAATCTCCTTCTGTGAGATCCATTGCACCAAAGTCGACAACCTGTAAATGGCCGTACGTATTTCTGGAGTAAGACATCATGCCATCATGATCGGTAGTACAAACTGCCACAAATGAGAAAGCATTATGAATCATGGCTACACTCCAAATAGCAAAATGCACACGCCAATTACGATCCATTCTAGTACAAACTTGACATATCTTATGCCAATCATGTGATTTTAGCTCTGATAATTGGTCATCTTTAGAAAATGCAGACCTGAGAAAATACATCATACCCGTCGGAGTGCAGATAGACTTGACTACTTGCTTCCAAATGCGCTCTTCTTTAGTGGACAAAACCCAAGGAGCGCGAGGTAGCTGCACACGACCATCAGCAGTCGACTGCAGCCACCAAAGCGCCTCCACCTTACCTATCTCCTTCAAATCCATTCGCGCCTCTATAGTGTCTCTCTTTCTTGTGATGTAGTCCCATAGCAAGCTGCCCACATTCTTGAAAATATACATGGAATCCAACAAGTGGTTGACCTGTAAGTGGGTCCAATATGGCAACTCGTAGAAAACTGAGAACCGCCACATTCCATTTGGATGTGACTCTGCATGGACCATTTTCAGCTCGTACCAGCTTGCGGCATTCATACGTGTTCGAGGTCATCCAAGAAAGCCTTCCCTGAGTTCATGATCCTCTGGCAAGAAAGCGGCGCGTCCTTGATATACCATCTTCTTCATGGTTCATGACCTTCAGGAGTCTAACTGTGGCCCGCACAATGGACATGCATGATAACCTGAAGTAACTAGACCTGTTCCAACACCACGACCCAGTGAATTCAAGCTTGAACGAGATAAAATATAGATATTACCAACAAGAATGGAGGCCTATTCACCTGAGCACTCTCCGAATCCCGAAAATTCATGCATCGTCCACATGAGAATGGCTCGAATATTGGCAAAGCGCCGACCATCGCGCTTGCTCATATCTTGCACGGTGACCCCCTCCTCCCACAAAATCTTAAGCTCATCGACTAATGGACGAAGATACACGTCCATATTTTTGACTTTGTAGTGGTTGGGGATGAGTAAGCTAAGGATGAGATATCCTTTCTTCGTAGAAATCCATGGAGGGATATTGTAGTTGACAAGGACTATAGGCCACACACTGTAAGAAGTTGATCACAGACCGAATGGGTTCACGCCATCCATTGCAAGACTGAGCCAAAGATTCCTTGGCTCTCGAGCAAAGCTTGGGAAGGTAGAGTCAATGTGGCTCCATGCACGTGAATCTGCCAATATTCGTTGAGCTCCATCCATGGACCTATCCTGCACATGCCATGCTGTCAAGCTCGCTATGCCGAACATACGAAACATATGGTTTATGTGGGAGATAAGCAAAAAGTGTCTGAGAACTTTTTGAGGGATGGTTTGCCCTTGCAAGTCCTGTCGATACCTGTGAGCACCACACTTTGGACATGTCTCCATAGTCTCGTATTCTCCTCAAAAAAGTATGCAATCGTTGATACATGTATGGATGTTGTTGTAGTCCATGCCAAGCTTTCGTTAAACATATCATGCATCATCACGAGACTCATGCATGGTATTTGCAGGTAGTAATATATGATATTTTAATAACCTTAAAAAAATCATAAACACCTTGAAAAAGCATAAATGTTTTTAATAATAGTGCCAAAAAAAAATCAACAAAGTGTATGTACAAGGTACCTAAACAACTCGGTCACACTCGCATTGCTCCACTCGTATTTTGCTTGCACACTTAAGAGTGCAAGTAATGTCTTCAGGCGAGATACTCGGCACCCATCATATAATGGTATGGATGCTTCCTCTCTAAGCAGATCAGAAGTCTCAACATCCATGGGAATCAATGCATCGATCATTGTCTCCATCTCAGGCTCCAAGATTGTAGGTAGGTCTGGAAGGCTACCTGTCTCCTCTGGCATTGACGGTATAGATTGGCCTTGCAAGTGGTGGATTGGCTCATGCACTCCATCCATCGCACACCCACAAACTCTTCTAATTGGCCGCAAAGGGTACAATCCTCCTTGGGACGAGACATCACCCCCTTGGATAGAAAATTTGCCAGCCAAACCTAATCTTATTGTATATGGTATTCAACTAGCTTGCGAGTACAATGCACGATTGATATTAACATTTCTTACCGTTTGTTGAAAATCCACAATCGCCTAGTCAATGATCTCAGATTGAAACTCGCCAAATCGTCGTACGTGTTCTATAGACAATCGACATTTTCGTCTAATTGCCAGCTTGCATTGAGAGCAAGGATATGGGACACGCTGATTAAGATACGCCTCCCGATCTTGAACAACAAGACCTTCATCATTTTCCATTTTGTCTACATTACGACAAACAATTTGTTTTTGTTATCATTCTCTTTTTTTCTTAAATTGTTATCCTCTCCTTCCATCTCTCTCTCTTTTTCTACGTTACGACTATGACCACGACTACGACTACGACCACGACCATGACTACGACCACAACCACGACCGCGACCACGACCACGACCATGACCACCACGACCACGAAGACCAGGATAACAACTATGACCATGACCATGACCACGACTATGACCACGACCACGACCACGATGACTATGACCACGGTTACAACTACGACCACCACCACCACCACCACTACCACCATGACTAGGACTATGATTACGACTACAACTACGACTACAACTACGACTACGACCAGGACTACGACTATGACTACGACTATGACTACGACCACGGCCATGACCACGACCACGACTACGACTACGACGACCACAACCACGACCCACGACCACGACTACGACTATGGCCATGACCATGACCATGACCACAACCACGACCACGACCATGACCATGATCATGACCACCACGACCACGACTACAACTACGAATACGACCACGACCACGATCACAACCACGACTACGACTAGGACTACGACTACAATGACCATGACCACGACCATGACTACGACCATGACCATGACTATGACCACAACCATGACCATGACCACAATGACCACGACTATGGCTAGGTTTCACTCACTAAGAATAGGATTGGCGATTCACCTCATCTTCTCTCCATCATTAATAGAATTCTCCTTTACCATTTACAACTCATCCATCTTCTCTCCACACTATTACACATTACAATATCTATGAGGGCATGAGATTGGGATCTCTACAGATACCAAAGCATGATCTCTAGCTTGATGGTTGCATATATACTACTACTACTCATGGAATAAACCTTAAAATAGTTATTATGCTCATTGCTTGTTAGAGCAGAAATTTGTTCCTAAGACTACTCTAAGGAAGAAAGAGGGTTAATGATAAAAGAGTGTCCTTCCTTGCAAGTGATTTTATATTATATTTATTAATTAAAATTGATAGTTGAAGATGAGTTTCCTAAGAGATCTTGTGGTGATGTTGTTTTAGTTTTCTATATTTGTCTTTTTAAGAAGTGATTGATTTTTATAGAATATCCAAAGTTATTTTTGGATTTACATTATGAAAAATATTTGCATGGTGGAGGCTAGGACAAGCCCCATGTATGAGAGGTCTCTTTGCAAGAAGAACATTATGCTAGGAGGCACAAGTATGCTAGGGCTCTCTAGCCATATATCCCTTAGGTTTGTTGAGGATCGGCCTAACCCCTATGAGCCTAGGATGAGCTTATTGTGAGGTCCTATTTATTTTTCTTTCTTTCTCTCCCTCTCTCATATCCTCTCCCTCCCTCACCCTCACCCTCTCTTTCCCTATTAGGTTTAATGATTTTTCTCTCTCCTCTCCCTCCCTCTCTCATTTCCTCTCCCTCCCTCACCCTGACCCTCTCTTTCTCTCTTTCCCTATTAGGTTTAATGATTTTTCTCTATTTTTCTCTCTCTCATTTCTTTTTCTCTCTCCTCTTTCTCTCTCATTTATTCTCCCTCCCTCTCCCTCTCTCATTTCCCTATTATGTTTTCGTCTCCCCCCCTCTCCCTCTCCTTCTCCCTCTCTCATTTTCCTACCTCTCCCTCTCTCATTTTCCTATTATGTTTAATGTCTCCCTCCCTCTCTCTCTCCCTCTCCCTCTCTCATTTCCCTACTATGTTTAATGTCTCCCTCTCCCTCTCTCTCTCCCTTTCCCTCTCTCATTTCCCTACTATGTTTAATGTCTCCCTCTCCCTCTCTCATTTCCCTACTATGTTTAATGTCTCCCTGTCACTCTCTCATTTCCTCTCCCTCCCTCTCTCTCCCTCCCCCTCTCTTTCTCTCTCCCTCCCTCTCCCTCTCCCTCTCCCTCACTCTTCCTTTCCCATTTCCTCCCCCTCTCCCTCTCCCTCTCCCTCTCCCTCACTCTTCCTTTCCCATTTCCTCTCCCTCTCCCTCTCCCTCTCCCTCTCCCATTTCCTCCCTCTCCCTCTCCCTCTCTCTCATTTTCCTATTATGTTTAATGCCTCCCTCTCTCTCTCCCCCTCTTTTTCTCTCTCCCTCCCTCTTCCTTTCCTATTTCCTCCCCCTCTCCCTCTCCCTCTCTTTCTCTCTCTCTCCCTCCCTCTCCCTCTCTCATTTCCTCCCCCTCCCCCTCTCCCATTTCCTCCCTCTCCCTCTCTTTCCCTCTCTCCCTCCCTCTCCCTCTCTCATTTCCTCCCTCTCCCTCTCTTTCTCTCTCATTTCCTCTCCCTCTCTCAATATACACAAATTATACAAAAATAAATAAAATCACTCTCCCTCCCTCTCATTCTCTCATTTCATCCCCTCCCTCTTCCATTTCCTCCCTCTCCCTCTCTCATTTCCTCCCTCTCTCTCCCTCTCCCTCTCTTTCTCTCTCTCTCCCTCCCTCCCCCTCCCTCTCCCGTTTTCTCCCTATCCCTATCCCTCTCCCTCTATTTCTCTCTCATTTCCTCTCCCTCTCTCAATATACACAAATTATATTAAAAAAAGTAAAAGAGAGAGAGAATGCACTCTCCCTCCCTCTCCCTCTCTCATTTCCTCCCCCTCCCTCTCCCATTTCCTCCCTCTCCCTCTCCCTCTCTTTCTCTTTCTCTTCCTCCCTCTCCCTCCCCCTCCCTCTTCCTCTCTTTCTCTCTCATTTCCTCTCCCTCTCTCAATATACACAAATTCAACCCTAAACAAGTAAGAGAGAGAGAGAATGGACTCGCCGTAAAGATTTGAAGGAGGGTTTGGCGGCTCCTCTTTGCGATGGCGGCTCCTCCTCTCCTTCGCAAATGACGGTAGCGGTGGTGGTGAGAAGCCTTCTTCCTCTCCCTCTCTCACCCTCTGTGCAAAACGGTCACTCTCTCTCTCGCTCTCCCTCTTGAAAACTTTCACGAATGCGTGAAATGAAATGCGCTCGGGTTTCGGCCAGCTTTTTTTCTCTGTGGGGCGTTGCTATTTGTGTCATTATTAGCATTGCATTTGTGATGCAAATAGCGACGCCGCTATTTTACATCGCTAATTGGCATCGCTATGGCCTAGATTCCTTGTAGTGTATCCCTACAACAATTTGTCCTCTGCGCGTGTGATCTTCCACCTTGCAACCATAGGGCTTTCAAAGAGCCATACCTAAGCTATCTCCCACTAAAAGGGTTTCTCAAAAGATCCATTGTACAAGCTACCCCAACCATAGTATTAGATCCCTATTTTGAAAACCCTAATGTATCATAGGCAAGTACTCTTCAAACTCCTTTCCGCTTTATTTTTCATATTGTTTTAGTCAACTGAAATTTCCTTCTCTCACATCTAAAGTTTCTAGCAAGTATAAACCTTCAAGAAAAAGATCTGGAGCAACCCACCTGAATTCAAGTAGTCCACCTAAAGATCAAGAAGACCACCTAAAATTATGCAAACATAAAGCTTGAAATCAAGCTAGTATCTCTTGATACTAACCTAATGCTTCTTGGCACATCCAAGAACAATTCATTTGCTGGTTTTAATTCAGTTCTTGCAATGACAAACATGAAGATTTTTAATATGGAATGCCCAACTGATTAAATTTCTTGTAAGATTCAATCTCATTGTAAAAGGATATAAATTTTCCAAGTATACTCATGGTAAGACCTGTCAAGATTGTGGGAGAGAAGGAAGGAGTCTCACTTATAGCTTTCTTGCTTGCACAATGGGGGAATACACATACAGGTGGAGGCTGAAAACAGTTTTCCTATTCTTAGTTGTGTAAGCCAAAAAGAACTCTAGTATAGAGAAATAGAAGAACCCTATATGTGGGTCTCAAACCAGACTCAACTAACTAAGGTGGAATACTAATTGAGCCACAAAATAGAGTAGATAAGGATAGCTATCATCTAGCTATTATTCATGGGCGGTGTACCAACCGCATCTGCACCTAACAAGTCGGTGACATAAATGCACAACGGTCACCCTGGCATATCACGAGTGGAGCTCAATATCTCAACACTCCCCCTCGAGCTCAATCCCAATTCTTGCACACCAAGCAGGTCTCTGAAATTGCACAGCTTCTCTGTGCCCAATGCCTTCGTGAATATGTCAGCTACCTGATCCTCTGTGCTAACATAGACTAGATCAAGAAGACCTAGTAAAACCCTCTCCCGCACATAGTGATAATGCACTTCAATGTGCTTTGTTCTAGCATGATAGACTGGGTTATTTTCCAAGTGTATACTACTCATGTTGTCACAATAAATGACAACTGACCCATTTGTAGGCTGATGCATATCATTAAGTAGCTTATGCAACCAAGCTACCTCACATGCCGCCATTGCTACGCCCCTGTACTCAGTCTCTGTGGTCGATAAGGCAACTGTAGGCTATTTCTTGCTACTCCAAGTGACTGCACCACTCCCAAAAGAGAACACATATCCACTGGTAGATCGTCTATCAGAAATACTACCAGCCCAATCAGTATCAGTGTATCCATGCAACTATATTTGAACCCCAGTCTCATAAAGTAGTCCATACTGCAATGTGGACTTCACATACCTAAGTATGCATCTAGCCGCATCCAAATGCAATTTCCTTGGAGCCTACATAAACTGACTTACCAATCCAACAACATAGCTCAAATCTAGCCTAGTAATAGTCATCTAAATCAAACTTCCTACTATGCGTCTATACATAGTAGGGTCTTCGAGAAGCTCACCTGCATTTGCGCTCAGCTTCACATTCTGCTCCAAAGGAACTAAAATAGACTTACAGCCTTTCATCACATATTTGGACAGCATGTCCAATCCATACTGCCTCTGCAAGAGCCATATCCCACTTGGTGATCTAATCACCTCAATGCCCAAGAAATAACGTAGCTCTCTCAAATCCTTCATCTCAAACTTCTGCTTCAATAGCATTTTCACATCAAGGATATCTTGATCATTATCACTTGTGATAATCAAATCATCAACATAAATGACAAGCTGCATAATACATTTCTCTGTTTTTCTCACATAAAGTGAAAAATCTGCCTTGGAAATCTGAAAGCCAATAGTGACAAGATACTGTCCTATCATGTCATACCATGCTCTAGGTGCTTGCTTCAAGCCATACAAGGCTTTCTTCAACCTGCAAACAAACTCAGGATGAACAGCATGCACATATCCTGGTGGCTGCTCCATATAGACCTCTTCTTGCAAATCACCATGCAAGAAGGCATTCTTTACATCCATCTGATGTAAAGACCATCCCTTTGATGCAGCCATAGCAATGATTGCTCTTATGGTTGCCATCCTTGCAACCGGAATGAATGTTTCTTCATAATCAATGCCATATGTTTGTGCATACCCCTTGACTACTAATCTTGCCTTATATCTATTCACAGAACCATTTGCATTGTGTTTCACCTTATAAACCCACTTACAACCAATTGCATTATTATCTTTAGGCAAAGGTGCCAATTCCCATGTAGCATTTGCTTCTAAGGCATCCATTTCTTCATCCATGGCTTTCTCCCATTTTTCTTTTCCCATGGCTTGCTAAAAAAAAGTGGGTTCTGGTTCCTGTATCACTTTGACCATATATGCATAGTGAATCATTGTAAATCCATCATATTTCAGCCTATCCACAGGATACCTAGCTCTGGTAGACTTGCGCAAAGTAGGTTCACTCCCAGGTGCTCTCAAAACATCCCTAGTCTTCCTTACTCCAGGTGTAACAATAGAAGGAATACCCAACTCATCATCAATGCTCTGTTTTGAGCCACTGGATTCACCATCCACATAAGAGTGACCTGCATTCACATCAAACATGGACTGATCTAGCTTCTCTTTTCCTTTTTGTGATACCTGCATACCACTATCTGCATTGCTTTGAGAAGATTCTCCTGATCTCAATCTGCCTATCCATAGCAAAGAATGTGAACCACTGCTAGAGGGCGCTCCAGGTCCACTAATATCTTGTGTGACTGCTGTTGTGAATTCTGTGCAGCATTATTATTTTGTGCATCTACATTATCAATCACATTTACTGGTTTATACCAGCTACTCATCTCATAAAAAACAACATCTCTGCTCATTGTAAACTTACGAGTAGAAGGGTTATCGCATCTATACCCTTTTTGCTGCTGCTGAGAATAACCAATAAAGATGCACTTCTCAGTTTTTGGATCCAACTTGGATCTCAACTCATCTGGCACATGAACATAGGCAATGCAACCAAAAATTTTCAAATGAGAAATATCTAGTTTCCTACCAGTATACCTCTCCTCTGGAGTCATGCCATGTATTGCTGCAGTGGGAGTCCTGTTCATTAAGTAGACTGATGTAGCAACTACCTCAGCCCAGTAAAAATATGTGGCAGGTCTTTTTCATTAAGCATGGCAGGAGATACCTCTCCAATATGCCTATTTTTTCTTTCTGCAATTCCATTTTGTTGTGGGGTATGATTACATGAATATTGTTGCTTTATGCCATGCTCCTGCAAGAACCTTGCAAACTCATTTGAGAGGTACTCTCCCCCTCCATCTGACCTTAGGCATTTTATTTGCAGGCCTGTTTCTTTTTCAACCATAGCTTTAAGAGTTTTGAAATGCCCAAAAACTTCACTTTTCTTTTTCATACCCAAAATTTTCTGCTATAGTCATCCATAAAAGTGAAAAAATAATGACAACCTCCAATAGATGCAGCTTTAGTAGTCCACACATCAGAGTGGATTAATTCCAATGGTTTCTTACTCTCTTGAACATGTCTAGGAAATGGTTTCCTTGCCTGTTTTCCAAATTGACAGGCTTCACATACCTTATGCATTTCTGCAACCTTGAATTTAGGCAATCCTACAATAATATTTTGGGCTTGCATTGATTTAAGTCGCTGTACATTAACATGACCAATGCGTTTATGCCAGATATCAATATCTGCAACTGCACCGGTCCCATGTGCAAACATTGCTGCACTCAATTCAGGCATGTCTGTATCCAATGTAAACATTCTGCCCTTCTTCTTTCCTTTTGCTATCAAGCGATCTTTATTTTTCATATCCTCAACAAAGCATCCATGAGAATTAAATCTGACCTGCAAGCCTTGCTCAACCATTTGACAAATAGAAACCAGGTTCTTGGAGATATTCGGGACATGAAATACATCCGACAGGTATTTCTTTTTCCCATCCTGCATAGACAATGGATTTTTTCCAATCTGCACAATAGGATGTGCAGTATCATCACCAGTCTCCACAAATCTTGGTTTTTACATTTTCCTTGCATCCTACATCCATTCTGCATGACCTATCATGTGGTTTGATGCACCTGAGTCAACATTCCACACATTGTTGCTTTCTTCTGCACTTGTCACAGAATTGGTCATGTGCTACACCATAAACAAATGCTCATTTCTGTCATCACCGTGTCTGCTAGAATATGCATAATTTCCTTGTTGCAATTTTCTAGTCATGATGTCATTCTACTTTTTATAGCAGTCTTTAGCCATATTACCCATTTTACCACAGTAGTAGCATTCAACATTGCTATTTGCATTTTGGCCTCTTTACTATCCACCACGACCTCTTTGGCTCCCCCTGCCTCTAGAGTTACCACGTTCTCCTCCATAGGACTGGTTTCCTTGAGTTTGCTGCATATTCTGATTTCTACCATGGCCACCAGATCGGCCTCCTCTACCTTTGCCTCTACCTCTTCCAGCATTTGAGTAGAAGACAGCTTCTTTTGAAGTTCCTCCTGAAGAAGATGCACCACCATTTCTCTGCTCCTCAGAAATTAGAAGAGCAATCAACTCCTCAAAATTAGGAAATCTTTCACGGACGGAAATTGATATTCGAAACTGTACATAATCCTTTCCTAGATCATTTAAGGTCACAGAAACTAAATCATCATCTTCCACTGGCAACCCAATGGAAGCAAGTGCATCTGCAATCTTCTTCACCTTCATGTGGTAGTCATTGATGCTCATACTTTCTCTTTGCACATTGTGCAACTCTTGCTTGAGCTGCATTTTCCTAGCTTGCGTATTTGTACTATACATTTTTGACAAAGTATCCCATGCCTCCTTTGGCATACTTGCATCCTGAATATGCACAATCATAGAGTCTGAAATGTTGATAGACAACCAGTACATAACTTTTTTGGCTCTCTCATGCCATCCTTTAAATGCTTGCATTTGCTGTTGATTGGGAACATCGGGAAGAACTGGTTCTTCTTCATTTCCTGCAACGAATTTCCAATATCCTTTTCCCATAAGGAAATTCATCATTCTAAACTTCCATGCTTGGAAGTTGTTCTTGTCAAGCTTTTCAGTGACAATCTGTGAAAGAGAATCAGACGCCATTACAAAACACTGCAAAAAATTCTATCACTACAAAAAGCACAGCTTCAGCCTCACAAGGGCAAATCTGCAAAACTGACGAAAGTGGTATTTGACCTCTGCAAATTTTTTATGCACAACCCTCAATAATAATGAAAAAAAGATCCAAACAATTTTTTTTTCCATATGAATTCCATTTCAACCATCAAACATCAACAAGAAGCAAATTTCCTTTGTAAAAATGAGGCATACCGCTAATTTGCGTGTTGCAGGTTTTGTAATTAATTTTTTCAGGTTGCCAATGGACCAACCAGTAGAAAATATTCAATGTTGATCATCTACTCTCAGCCTCCTCTTGATCTTGGAGCAATTCGGGCAAGAATCCTTCAATCGGTCCTCATTCTTCTTCATGGGCAAGAACTGCCCCTTAAGGGGAGAGAAAGGGAGGAGAGAAAAAGACTGAAACTGGAACTCAGCAACGGGCAGCCATTTCAGAGGCTGAAGGTGGCAATGGAGAGGGTAGAGAGGATGAAGATCATGTATGCAATTTGTTGGGGGGGGGAGGTGCTTTGAAGCTCCCATAGCCCCCCTCCTCCAAATCATTGCCCAGGAAGCCATGGCGTGCATTTTCTTTTGTTAACCCTCAAACGAACGAAGGTGGAAAATCCGGAAAAGCTAAAGCAAAGGCAAAGACAAAGGCCAAGGCAAAGAGAAACGAAATACAAAGACGCACAAGGAGAAGAGTCCTAAATAAGGGAGAAAGGCGCACAAGGAAAAGCGCAAGTCAAAACTTTTGTAAAAGAGCGCAAACGCATCATGGTTTAATTCAAGGAGCATCGGGCTCTCACCCGTGCAATTTGTAAATGTAGACGGGCAGTGGAAAGGAATCTAGGAAGATAGAAGGACAATGGGAAAAAGGGCCTAGGCTACGGCCGGCCATGTAAAAAAGGGGAAAAGGGGATGACCGCCCAAAAGGGATTTAGGGTTTTGTATATAAAGTAGAAAAGTGAATGAGAAGCTCATTCTTGTGTGTGGCCAAAAGTAGCTCTCTTCTTCTTCTTCTTCTTCTTGTTCTTGCTTGTTTGAGCTTGTGCTTGAGAGAGAGTGTGTGAGAGTGTGAGGAAGTGAGTGCGTGAGGGTGAGGGACCGAGGAGGAGAAGCTCTCCATCTTCTCCTCCCTTCTTCTCTTCTCTTCTCTTCTCTTGTCTTGCTCGCGGCAATGGAGCTTGGAGCTTGGAGCTTGAGGATGGAGCTTGCTTGAAGCTTGCACTTGGATCGTGGAGCTACCGGAGTGTACGGGAGAGGAGGTAACTCGAACAGCACGGAGGTAAGCTCACTACACCCGTAGATATGGATGGCGTGTCGGTTATGTGAGAGGTAGCCATTAGTGCTCGGCTTGGAACGCTTGAAACAATAAGCGGTCCGTGGGTCTTGGCGGTTGAGTGAAAACTCCCACATCTTTCATGCGCCAAAAAAAATGCCCCCCCCCCAACGAAATAAAAAATTTTAGGGCCCCCCCAAGGGAGCGCCCAAAGATCACACCCTTTGGGCCCCTAAAACTCATTTACACTTTGCCTTTTTGGGCCTTGGCCTCTCGGGCACCCCCATTTCCACGTCCGGCATCTAAATCAGCTTCCAAAAATTTTTGGGCGTTTGTCTTGAAATTTCCCACTACCAGACATCTCCCAGATTCTCATCTGGCATGCTGATAAATTATGAAAATTTCCCAACCATCACTTGGTGGGTCTTTAAAGCACTTTTGGGGCTTTGCCACTTATAATCGTACTGATTGTCGCTATCACTTTTGACGAAGTTTATTTTTCCCTTAAAATTCATATTTTTGGCTATTTTTAAGCACTTCTTGGTGTCAAAAATCATCTATGAGAAATGTAACTAAAAGTCTTATCAACTACTATACATTGCCAAGACCCAGGCTCATCGCATAACCCAAAGGCCATCACACGATATGCAAAGGTACTAAAGACAATGAGGAAGGTCATTTTCAACTTATTTTCCTCTGAAATAGCCATTTGGTTATATCCATCAAAGCAATCCATAAATGAATAGATTTCTCTACCCACTAATTGATCTAAAATCTGATGAATAAATGGTAACAGATAGTAATCCTTAACCATATGCTTATTAAGCTCTCTAAAATGTACACAAAGCCAAATATCTGATTATTCTTCTTCTTCTTGATAACAACTGGCAAACACCACTCTATGTATTGTATCGGAAATATTAGGCTAGCTTTTCATAATTTTGTCAACTCTTCGAATATTCGGTCCCTTAGTTTGAAAGGCATACGCCTTACTTTTTGTTGCACAAGGTGACTATTTTCCTTTAGGAGAATGGTATGAATAACTAAGCTAGGAGGAATACCTCTCAACTTGTCATAACTCCAAGCAAAGATATCATAGAACTCGTGAATCAAGGACACATAGTCCTTCCTTTCTTCCAAATCGAGCATGGACCCTAATTTAATTGGTCGTCATGGGCGGTGTACCAACTGCATATGCACCTAACAAGTCGGTGACATAAATGCACAACGGTCACCCTGGCATATCACGAGTGGAGCTCGATATCTCAACAAGACCTTCTTCAAAATGTCTAAACTTGAGCAAATAGCCAAGTTCAATGGAGAGGCTTTCATGCATGGAAGGAGAAGACCATATACCATCTTATGCGGAAGGACTTGTGACTTGTTTGAGGATGATGGAGATGGCAAAAAGGAAGATGATGAAGATGGGCTTGTTGAAGAAGACCAGCTCAAGACAAAGGAGTTGAAAAAGATGAATAACAAGGCTATAGGCATCTTTGCATGGGGACTATCTGATGTTGTATTACACCATATCTTGATAAACTAAAGTGGAGGAGTTCGAGAGATGGAGAAAATCAGAGGTCAAGAGCTACATGTTATCTTCTCCTCCATTATTCTTCTTCCATTCTCAGAGTCTACTACAACAAGTGGTATCCTCCAAAGATAGATACCCCGAACTTAAGGACACTTTACATATGCTTCTATTTTAGATACATACATCCATAGGGTATGGCTTAGGATATGTTGTATTTATCAACATTCCCCCTCAAGCTCAGAATGAGCTTGCACACATAAGACTCCAAGTGCACTCCTGAAGTACTCAAACTTATCTTTACCTAATGCTTCGGTAAAGATATCAGCAACTTGGTCATTTGTTTTCACATAGACCAAGTCAATCTCTCCATCAATGACTTTTTCTCTAATGAAATGATAGTGCACTTCTATGTGTTTTGTCCTTGCATGGTAGATTGGGTTCTTTGCCAACATAATGCTGCTAACATTGTCATGATACATAATGACTCCACCATCAATCGCTACACCCATGTCATATAAGATCAATCTCAACCATGTCTGCTCACATGCTGCCAATGCAATGACTCTATACTCTGCTTCAGTGCTTGATAGAGCAACTATAGGTTGCTTCTTAATACTCCAACTTACCATGGCTGATCAAATGAGAATGCATAGCCACTAGTAGATCTTCTATCCATAGAGCTACATGCCCAGTCTGCATCTGAGTATCCAAAAAATGTAGGCTTGATTCCTTTTTCATAAAACAAGCCAAATCTAGCTGTCTTCTTCACATATCTAAGAACTCTTCTCACTACATCCCAATGTGATTTGCATGGTTTCTGCATTAACTGACTTATCAATCCAACAACACAACTCAAGTCTGGGTAATGGTCAAGTAGACAAGACTACCAACCATCTTTCTGAACATAGTGACATCCTCAACATAAGGTCCATCATCCATCAACCTAACATTTTGATCCAATGGTGTATCAACCGGTTTGCATCCTGTCATGCCATATTTTTCCAACATCTCCAATGCATATTGCCTTTGTATCAGCCATATACCATGAGGTGTGCCAATAACCTCAATACCCAAGAGTTATCTCAACAAACCAAGATCCTTTATATCAAACTCTTTATGTAACCCATGCTTGACCTTAGCAATCTCCTTCTCAAATGTACCTGTAATAATGAGGTCATCAACATAGATGACAACAACAACCATACCATCTTTTGTATGCCTCACATAAAGTGAATAATTAGCTTTTCTTTGCTGAAATCCCATGCTGCATAAGAACTTGTTGATTCTATCACACCATGTTCTTGGTGCTTGCTTTAGTCCATATAAAGCCTTCTTCAACCTGCATACATAGTGTGGGTATTTTGGATCTACATAGCCCTCTGGTTGATCCATGTACACTTCCTCTTCTAAGTTGCCGTTCAAAAATGCATTTTTCACATCCATTTAAATAAAGCTTCCAACAATAGATAGAAGCCAAAGCAATTACCGATCTCACTCTCATCATTTTAGCTACTGGACTGAATGTTTCTTCATAGTCCAAACCATAAGTTTGTGCATATCCTTTTGCAACCAACCTTGCTTTATACCTGTCAAGAGAACCATCCGACTTACATTTGACCTTATAAACCCATTTACATCCAATGGATTTCTTGCCACGATGTAATTTCATCAAATTCCAAGTCTTGTTTTTCCTTAGTGCATCCATCTCTTCATCCATTGCTTGTCTCCACTCTTTGCTCTCTATTGCTTCTTCAAAGCAAGTAGGCTCCACATGTTGTACATAAGAAACCATGTATGCATAATGAATCTTCATGAACCCATTATAAGTCAATCTATCAACTGAATACCTTACCCTTTCTAACCTTCTCAATTGAGGTGCACTACCATGTGTCTCATCTAATCTAGCATGTGGTGGAACATACTTTTTTGCACTTCTAGTGCCAGGTGTTTTAGCATGCGGAATGCCATACTTGTCATCTATAGATTCATCTTCTGAAATTTCAGCCATAGGTCTCTTTCCTTTTGCAACTTCTGCACTCCTTTGTGCATTTCTCAATCTACCACTCCATGGATTATAGTTGCCACTACTTTCCACCTTCTCTTGAGTTCCTGAAGCATCTTCCACACGTTGACTTTCAGCCTTGTTGTTTGCTGAATTTTTCCTTCCATACCCATCATCATATTTCTTTCATAGGAATCAACATCCACTGCGATTTTGGGCTTGTACCATGATTCATATTCACTGAATTTGACATCCTTGCTTATGTATACTTCCTTACTCACTAGATCATAGCATTTGTATCCCTTCTTCTCATTAGGATATCCAAGGAAAATGCATTTTACAGCCTTTGATTCCATCTTCTTTCTCAAATCATCTAGAACATGAACATAACAAACACATCCAAAGACTCTAAGGTTTGCAATAGTGGGTGTCCTACCATTCATTTTCTCATATGGTGACATATTATGAGTCTAGGCTATAGGTGTTCTATTCATAATGTGAACTGCAGTATGCACTTGCCCAATATGACAATGGCATGTTCATTTGGTTCATCATTGCCCTTGCAACCTCTACAATAATCCGATTCTTCCTTTCAGCCACACCATTTTGCTGATTCATGTACCAGTGTGTCAATTTCCTTTTGATACCATGATCTCTCAAGAAGTCACAAAACTCATATGACATGTACTCTCCACCATTATCTAACCTCAAACATTTTATGTAGCATCAAAATTGCTTTTCAGCCATAGATTTAAATTCCAAGAACTTTTCAAATGCTTCACTTTTATGCTTCATAAAGTACACCCAAGTCATTCTGCTAAAATCATCGATGAAAGTGATATAGAATCTACATCTTCTGCTCATGGAAACATTCTGACATGGGCCCCAAATATCTGAGTGTATTATTTTCAAAGGACAGCTGCTTATTCACATATCCAAAATGCGGTAGACTAGAGACTATCTATCTTGATTGCATTTGCTTCAATCTTTGCAAATTGACATGACCAATCCTTCTATGCCATAATTCCACATCCTTATCTTGCCCATGTCCTCTCTCAACATACATAGAGTTTTGAATCATTGGAGTACCTGCATCCAAAGAAAATAATCTCCCTTTCTTTCTACCATGAGCAATTACCCTACCAATGAGAGCGGAGTTTTGAGCCCGGGATGTGCCTAAAATTTGCCAAAAATTTTGGAATTTAGGGGAAAAATATTCAACATCGAAGGCGGCGGCTCCAGCTATAGGACGATTTTAAGCACTAAGTAAAATACGACTTTTAAAAGGCGCCCGAGCGACACTTGTTGATTTTTTATCATTTTTCAGACCGCCATGCGGGTTGTCAGGAGTTGCTAGCCAATGCGGGATGTCAAGCCGGACGCACAGAAATTTACAGCACTCGAATCGGAGCCAGGACGAGGAAATGGCCACAAAATTGGCAAGATATGAAAAGATGGACATCAGGGCCAAAATGGGTGCCCTTTGGGGGAATTTTAACCCTCCTTCAATTTTTGGTCAAGCAGGGCATGAAAAAATGTGGAGAGATAAGGAAGACATGGCGTGAACACGCAGGGCACATTTTTCGCCCCTCTCCTCTCTCATCAAGCATGGGGACTGTGAAGAACCCCTGGAACCGATGTTACCCCTGTTCTTCTCTCTATGGGCCGATCTTATTGCTTGTCTTTGCCCAAGCAATGGTGGCCTGAATGAAGAGAGCCAATTCTAGTCTTTCTCTCTCCTCCCTCTCTCTCCCCTAAGGGGCTGTTCTTGTGTGCAAGAGAAAAATGAAGAATGGTGAAGGAAAGCTTGCCCGGTTGGAACCGGATTGCTTCCAGGTGGATGTAGACATGAAGATTGTTGATTGTGAAGATGCTAGACATTGAATGTGGGCTGACCCACAGTCTCGCACCAAAACCGAGATCCCGAGACATGGAGCCTAAGCGGTATTTCAATTTTTATGAAGAAAAAATGAGTTTTTATGCTATTTGATTGATGAAATATTATTCCCATGGGCTCAATATTCATTATAATGTTTTTTTCTATGAGTTTTATCAGTTTATGCTCTAAAAATCAAAAAACCATAAGTGATATGGTTGAAATTAATGGTATAAAACCCATAAAACACGCGTTTAAGGGGTAAAATGGGGTCTTTTGCAAAATAAATGGGAAATATGAGACATAACATCAATAAACCGTAAAATTTTGCTGTCAAGGAACCTAAGGGTCACAACCCACAATCAATCTTAATTTCTAGTCATTTTTTATTGAAGAAAATAGAGGAAAAATACAAAAAATGGTGAAAATTGGGTTTTAAATGGGAGAAAATTAGGAAACGGTAAAAGGAAAAATCCAAAAAATTACATGTGTGTTTGTGCAATGTATAATGAAGGTAAAGCACGAGGTTGGCCTCGGTTTACCCTCGTTTCTATGTTTTAGTCCGTGTTTATCGCTTTCTTATAAAGAAATACACATAAAACAACTCTTTCACCTATCAACGAATGCAAAACATTAAACGGTAGGGTGAGAGGGGAGGCTAAGCATCAAAATATAAACTAAAATTTGATTTATGTGTTGCATCATGCCTATAGGCCGTTGTTTTAAAATAAAGGGAAAGACAGCATGAGCATAAGGCTCGGTGTCTCTTCTCTTTGCAGTACATAACATTAGCATAAAAATCATGAAAAGATTGGTTTCACACGATGCACAACGTTGATTTTCTTTTGTTTGTGCACTAAACCATTCACATTATGCACCATCCATGGTTCATGGTATCAAAGGAAAAGCTCTTGGACTGCATAGCAATTGTTTTCTTAGGAATTGGACCCACGATTGAAAGTGTGAGGTTATCCCTTGCCGTAGGATAGAGGGTCGGTTTCCTAAGGGACTGTTAAGTAAGGACACATGGTATATCTCCTGAAAATATGAGAAATATAAAAGAGAGGAGTTTGTGTTGGTTTGTTTTATATGTTGAGCAGCGCATCAAGGGGCCAATCCCTATGATGTAGGAGAGCTGCAGTGGGGCCGCGGTGTTTCTACCAAGAGGTTGCCTCCATGTATGTGATCGTGGCATTGCCAATGTGTATGGGTTCTCCCTCTGAGTAGTTTATAGAAAGGGAAACGTTGGACTACAAAATGATAAAAACTATAAACGCATATATTAGGCTTTAGAGCAGTTTGTCCTTTAGCAGTAGATAGACGCTCCTGGTCCACGAGGCCATGAGGGTGTGTTTGTCTGTCATGAACATGAGGTCCCATAGCTAGTGCCGGCCCATTTCAGGTCCCATCAGTGGTGCATCTACCGAGAGCTACCAATAAGTGGTGGTTCTCAAATCTAGGGTTTATAAGGACCAAAAAGTTGGTTTATGTCCTTTGACAAGGACCGTCAAGCCGAAATACAAAAAGCAGAACGTGCTCAGATGGCTAGACGGCGGTTGGAAATCGTAAGTCGCTATTCTCCTCAAAGGAGTAGCCCGATACGCATAAGAGGCAGTGGTCTTAGTAACCCAACTGCTGCACATAGTCCTTTAGGTGTAGGAGGAAGCACAAGTTTTTCCTCTCTTCCACCAAGTCAACCCACTTCAAGTGGAGGTGTGATTCCATTAGTTCAAACTCCTGTTGTCAATCCGATTGTCATCATGGCACAACCCATTGCAATTCCTGCAGGGATGCTGGATTTTCCAGCTTTAGGAGTTCCTTTGCCCATTTTTAATGGGTTAGCTGAAGAAGACGCGGAGTTTCACATTTGTGAATTCCAAAGACTAATGTTAAATTATCGAATCCAAGATGAGGGACATCTTATGATGTTCTTTAATATGACATTGAAAGGAAGGGCTGCGGTATGGTATCACATCATAGAGTCTGGAACCATAACCATAATCAATCAATTTTATGCAGCTTTTCGAGGAGAATATGCCCCTGAAAGAGGTGGCCAATACTAGTTGCGTGTTTTGAATATAACATGCCAAGATCCCCATGAGAATGAGAAAGCCTATGCCAAGAAGCTTAAGGAAGTATTTCGTAAGTTTCAAACTTACATTCCCATTCTGCTGGCTGCCCAATTGCAATACTTCTTGCATGGATTGGATTTCAATATTCAGGTGCAATTGAGCAGTTTAGCTTTGGCTGATATAGACATCGCCATCATGCGGGCAGAAGGAGTAGAAGCACGATTACAAACGGCCTACCCCTCTCGAATAAATCTTAATGTGGGTTTAGTACCTAGAGGAAATTTACCATTGACGAATGGAAGTCAAGGGATGCCTATGAATAACCCTAATGGGAGAGGAAGCATGGTTCACAATGTACCTTTGCTGCCAGCTCCTCCTAGTGTGACTATGCCTATGGCAAGTCAGTTGGCTCAACCAAATGTTGGAGGCCAAGTTTCTAATTCTAATGTTGTTCCTGTGAGTCAACAACCAATATCCAATCAAATTGTTAGGCCAATGGAATGACAGGTTGACGATCGAGGCTATGAGTCGAGTGCATCTAATGTCCTTGGCGAAGTTAAGGATATGATGAAGCATTACACTGACATGGTTTCTAAACAATATCGGCATATAGCTGTTGATGTCAATTTTTTGAAGAAGCAGCAGAATCTGATAGGGAGTCGACGCCCTGAAGAAGGTGGACCCTCAAGATTCAGTTGTAAGTGGTGTGGCGGACAACATTTCCCTAGAAATTGTCCAAATGTTAGATGTGATATCTGTGGGAAGTCGGGCCATTTAGCCACTACTTGTTGGAGTAAGATTAGTTCCCTCCAACAAGGGAGTAAATGGCCAGGTCCAGTTAATCATAGAGTGAAGGTAGTAACCTGCAGCAAAATGATGGACCAAGATAAATATTGCAAAGGGGAAAGACCACTATAGAAGAGTTGACACAAGGCAATGGAGTCAGCCTTATTGAGGCTGTACGAGTCAATGACACTGAAACCTCTAACCTAAAGCTGTGACAAGAGGCCAAAAGGCTAAAGAGATTGATAAAGATAATGCAAAACTGGTTGAGGGAAACCCTAAGCAAGGGGATAAGGGGACCCAAGTCCTGAATCCCAGCGTGGAAGGGGGACCTCTAAGGCGTGTTGACAAAAAAGTCGATCCTAAAAAGGATGAGGAAGTACCAAGAAAGAAGACAAGAGCTAAAAAAGAAGCACCAAAGCCGGTCCCGATCTCGAGATCAAAAGAAAGAATGGTCTGGCGAGAAAAGAGAGCTTTGGCTACCTATCATGATTTTGATTTAGCAAGTTCTCTTTGCGAAGTCAAACTAGATGTAAACCTCGTACAGCTGATTAAATTATCTCCAGGAGTACGCAAGGAATTCAAGAAGATCCTGCATATTGGGTATATTGTAGAACCTTCGGGCATAGCACGAGTAGGGGAAGATTGGTTTGATCATGCTGAAAAGAATTGCCCTAGGGTTCCAACATATGTGGATGGAATATTAGTAGAACATGCTATCGTGGACATTGGATCCTCCGTCAATATCATGAGTTCAGAGTTGATGGAGAGGTTGGGTCTAGGTATCCAAAAAGACATCTCCACCCTTCTTAGAATGGCTGATGATAGTCTAAGACAACCAGAAGGTTGCGTTACTAAAGTCCATGCTACAGTTGCAAGTGTAGAATGCTTCTTGGACTTTAGGGTGATAAGATTTGCAGGACGTCCTAGCTATCGAGTTTTGCTAGGGAGGCCTTGGATCTTACAAACAGACTGTCAAGTCGATATACTCGCTGATCGAGTGGTTCTAGGTAGAGGTGCTAATGGAGTAATAGTCGATGCTTACCCTGAGTCTCCTCAGAGTGATAGAGCTCATTTATCCTCTACTGAATTAGAAATAGCAAATGATCTATCTAGTAGTGAGACATCATCCAGTGATGAATCTAAAGAGGGGTCCACTATAGAGGGTATTTGTCAGATAACTCTAAATAAGCCAATAGAGCCGCAAGATAGGATAAGAGATACGGATGTGATTGAGTCTTGGCATGTCGAGTGATTCGTGGCCAATTAAATTAGGTTCCATGCTTAGTTCAGCAAAAAGGGAGGACTATGTGTCCTTGATTCAAGAATTCTGCGACATCTTTGCTTGGAGTTATGACGAGCTGAGAGGCATTCCTTCCAACCTGGTTGTCCATACTATTCCTGTAAAGAAGCCAGTCATCCTGTGCGTCAGAAGGTAAGGTGTATGCCTTTTGAATTGAGGGACGGGCTGTTTGAGGAGTTACAGAAGTTACAGAAAGCTGGTTTAATCTTTCCTGTACAACACACAGAATGGTGTTTACCAGTTGTTATCAGGAAGAAGAAAAACAACCAGATTCGCCTATGTGTAGATTTTAGAGAGTTGAATAAGCAGATGGTTAAGGATTACTACCCGTTGCCATTTATTGACTAGATTTTGGACCAATTAGCAGGTAGGGAAATATATTTGTTCATGGATTGCTTTGCAGGATACAACCAAATGGCAATTGTAGAAGAGGACAAGTTGAAAACAACTTTTATTACTGTCTTTGGTACTTTTGCATACCATGTGATGGCCTTTGGTTTGTGCAATGCACATGGATCATGGCAACGAACAGCAGACAAAACCTTTGGTGACATCCCCCCATACGAGTTGAAAGTCTTTATCAATGACCTGGGGACAGCCATTGTAAGGGAAAGGATGTTGATTATTTTAAGAAAGTGCTTTGAGTGCTGCAAATAATTTTGTATCGCTCTTAACCCACGAAAGTGTGTCTTTGGAGTGCCTTATGGGATATTGCTAGGCCATGTGGTCAGTTTAGTAGGAATAGCAACTAACCCTGAGAAGATCAAGGTCATAGTCGCTATGAGTCCACCACGCACTCTGAAAAAGGTTCATAGCTTTCTGTCATTGATAGGGTACTATCAGAGGTTTATAAATGCCTTAGCAGAAGGAGGTTGCCATTAACAAACTTATTATCCTTTAGCTGTCTATTTGTATGGAGCGACCCCTGTAAGGTAGTTTTGGAGGATGTGAAACAAGAGCTAGTAAAAGCACCAGTTTTAAAAGCACCTAAAAGAGGTGAGGTATTTTATATATTTTCAATGGCCACCATGCATAGTATCAGCTGTTCTGCTGTTTAGCCCAAATTTGGGAGGAAAAGTGGTATCATCTGATAGCTTTTGCTAGTAAAAAATTGGGCATATCAAAAATCAATTACACCTACACGGAGAAGTTGTGTCTTGTGATGGTCTTTGCAACTAAAAAATTCAGGCACTACATTCTCTATGAAAAGGTAGTTTTCTATATGAAGGCGAAAGGGCTTAGATTTCTTATGAACAAGCTACAACCGCTTGATCGTTTGGCAAAGTGGTTAATCACTTTGCAGGAGTTTGATTATGAGATTAAGAGTAAGCCACCGAGGTTGCAGGGTATTGTGGAATGCCTTGTGGATTTCAGGGAGCCGAAAGAGATTTTGGCTGAAGGCAGTGACATTGAAGAAATGTTTAAAATTGATACAGCTTCTATCCCATCTTGATATGCTGTTATCACACATGATTTATCAACAGGAGACTGGAGCTAGTTTATCGAAATCGGAAAAGAGGAAAATCAAACGACAAGCTTTGAAGTTTTCTTTGATCGCAGGAACACTATATCCGCAAGGTGTTGATGATATCTACCGTCGATGTGTGATGCCTGACGAGGTTCCTTTCATCCTAGAAGAGTGCCATGACTCTGCATGTGGAGGGCACTTCGCTGGATGGTTGACAGTGCATAAAGCTTTAAGAGTTGGATATTGGTGGCTGTCCATCTTCCAAGATTCCTTTGAGTATGTTAAGAGATGTGATACCTGTCAAAGACATGACAGCAGAGAGAATAGGAAATGCCCACTTACGCCTATCATGGCTATCCTTCCATTTGAGAAGTGGGGCATTGACTTTGTGGGTCCTATCACCCCATCGTCTACTACTCAGAAGAGGCACATTACTATAGTAGCAATTGATTATTTTACAAAATGGTCAGAAGCAAGGGTAACAAGGCAGGACAATGCAAAAGAGATGGCAAGTTTTCTTTTAGAGTAGATTATCTGCCATTTCGGACCACCGAAGGAACTAGTGTCAGACCGTGGAACCCATTTTTTGAATAAGCTGATAAAAAGCTTGATTGAAGCTTGGCAAATCAAGCATAATAAAATGACCCCCTATAATCTGCAAGCCAACGGGCAAGTCAAAAGTACTAATAAGCAGCTTGTGGGTATCTTGTCTAAAATAGTCTTGGAGAAGAAACGTGACTGGGATAGGAAGTTATATGTGGCAGTATGGGCGTACAATACAACGTTCAAGCGAGCTACCGGCCATACTCCATTTAAATTGGTTTATGGGGAAGAGTGTGTGTTACCCCTTGAAATCGAGTTGCCAACCATACAGTTTGCAATTAACCACTCCTTGGGAGATGAGGATTCACTCTTTGAGCAGTTTATGACCATAGCCAACCTGGATGAACTGAAATTGTAGAGCTTATTACACCAAGAAGTCACTAAACATCGGATGAAGCAGTTGCATGACCTTAAAGCAAACAAGTATAATTTTAAAAAAGGACAATTAGTTCTGTACTATGATGCGCATAGGGAGCTGTTTCCAGGGAAGCTGGAACCTAAATGGGATGGCCCCTACAAGATTGTCAAGATAGGGAAAAATAGGTCTACGGCTCTACTAGTTGATCTACAGGGAGTAGAGTTTAAAAATAAGGTTAATCTTAATAAGATTAAGTATGCTAATGCAGAAGAAATGCACTGTAGGTCCATGCTAGGGATGATTTGAGACCTGCAAAAGAGCTTAAAGCTTGTTGATGGGGCGGTTAATTCCTTATTTGGAGCACCCATATTTGGAGCAGAGATACCATCAGGGGAAACTTATCTAGTGGAGCAAAGGATACAAAGTGATTGAGCTAGAAGACAGAACCTTTGTGTGGGAGATCAAAGTCTTCCGCCATCACTACTTACGAATTTTGACAAGTATCCCTGTTGATTTTAATGAAGAAGGTGGGATGGAGCCGTCAGTTTACCCTCTCAACATGCTAAATTTTGACTATCATAATTACGAATAGAGGGGTTCGTGATGGCAAGGTGTGTAAACCCATTGTGGACATACACATTATATTTTGACGGAGCGTCCAGGGGCCCTAATAAAAAAGGGAGTGTTGGAGTAGTAATCCGAGATCCCCGACGTAGAGTTACGATGAAGTTAGATGCTTATCTCAGGGTAGGATTCACTAACAATATGGCGGAGTATAAAGCCTTGATTATGGGACTGCATATTGCCAAACAAGGTGGTATTCGGCGGTTGTTAGTAAAAGGGGATTCCCAGTTGATCTTGAATCAACTAGATGGGACATACACAGTGCGGAATCCCATCCTTTGTATGTATCATCGAACTGCCATGACCCTACTTGAGGAGTTTGAGAGAGTGTATTTTTAGGTGATTCCACGTTACTGGAATCAGTTTGCGGATTCACTGGTAAATCTTGCTTATGAAGAATACCTTTTCTTTAACTGTGGTCCTAGTTTGGAAATTACTATCAATAATGAAATAGGACGTGGTCGCTTGTGGGGAATGTTATTAGAGCATGCAATATATGGCAGACAATGGTTGATATGGGTGATGCAAAGTGTAGCTGAGACCAATCTACCATTGTTATCCTGGACCCATAGGCTGATTAGAAAACATGTTATGCGTACACCTCTTGCTATATATGTAGGAGGGATGGGTCATAACCTTATGCATTTAGTTTAGGGCTGTGAGCCCTGGGTTTTCCTCCTTGGAAAGAAGCATATTATTGTATATTTGAACTATTTCGGGAAGGGATGTGTAGGTGCTATTCTGTTTGATCTCGTTAGGCCAAGAGGGCCAATTTTGCGGGGTTTTAAATGTTTTATTTTGTTCGGCCAAGAGGGCTGATCAAGTTTTGTAGTGAAGTGCTTTATTTCGTTAGGCCAAGAGGGCCAGTTGTCTGTTTAGTGCAGGTGCGGTTAATGGTTTCTTGTTGTAGTTCTGTGCTAGACAGGCTCGAAGAAGATCTTGGAAGGAGCCTTTGTTGCGTGGAGCTTCTCGTGGCCCTATCTAGGTGATATCTCTCCTTTATGAGTACCGTGGTTTTTTTTCTATATGTGTCTGTGTACTTGTAGGGGATTTTCTTTTCTTGTTGGGGACCGGTGACCAAGGCATGAAGTCCTAGGGTTAGGTTCGGTATGTCTGAAGAAGGTCTGAGTAGTTGTTGCCTCCTGTAAAGACATTTCCAGGCATCATGAGACCTATTTTAGAAGGTAGTTCTAGTGACCCTGTTCTGTTAGCCTGCTAGGCAGCCGTTCTAGGAGTTCTTGTTAGTTGTGAGACAGTTAGAGAAGCCTGCAAAAGGAAAAATGATGAGACAACAAACCCTAAATATCTGAAAGGAAAGTAAATATATACAAAGGTGTGTAAAAAGGGGTTCTAACCCCTATAAAAATAGAAAAGAAAAGAAATGAAAATTTATTAGCAGTTGATCATCGCCTAGTGGAGGCCTGGTAGGTTCCTGGGGATGAGTCAGATGCCTTGTCTTCCTAGGGGTGACGTCTTGCAGGAAAAGAAGAAAGTAAGGATGGTTGGAGCGAAAATAAAAGTGAGCGTTAGAAAAGGATTAAGTGTCGCCTTGCGAGGGCTTGGTAGGTTCTTGGGTACCGAGACAGGACGTGAGGCCAATGCCTTGTACTCCTTGGGTCACTACGCTCAGCTCCCTCCTTTTTATATGTCTGAGTATGGAAACATAAGAACCTAAAAGAAGAAATGTGCTGAAAGGAAATACTTCTTGATCAAGCTATAGGAGTCCTCGCCTAGTAGGAGCTCTTGCTTGTGTTGTCCCTAGTTAGGTAGGTAGTTCAGACCACAACTTAGGGCAACCTCTTTGATAGCTCTTTTTAGTTTGGCCGTGTTGGAGCTGTTCGTTAGTGACTAGCTTCGGGTATTTTAGTATGTATGTATTTTGTATCAGCTTGATACTTTCTTTGGTTGTTTTGTGCAGATTTATTGTGGGATTCGATGGACTGAGTCGCCCTATCCCGTGGTCGTCAATGAGAGCCGAGTTTTGTCTCCGGGATGTGCCTAAAATTTGCCAAAAAATCCAGAATTTAGGGAAAAAATATTCAACATCGAAGGCAGCGGCTCCAACTATAGGACGATTTTAAGCACCAAGTGAAATACAACTTTTAAAAGGTGCCCAAGCGATACTTGTTGATTTTTGATAAGTTTTTAGACTACCGCGTGGGTTGTCAGGATTTGCTAGCCAATGCGAGATGTCAAGCCACACGCGCAGAAATTTACAGCACTCGAATCGGAGCCAAGATGAGGAAATGGCCAAAAACTTGGCAAGATATGAAAAGGTGGACATTTGAGAGGGCCAAAAGGGGTGCGCTTTGGGGGAATTTTAAACCCCCTTCAATTTTTGATCAAGAGGGGCATGAAAAAACGTGGAGAGAGAAGGAAGACATGGCGTGAGCACGTAGGGCGCATTTTTTGCCTCTCTCCTCTCTCATCAAGCATGGGGGCTGTGAAGAACCCCTGGAACCGATGTTACCCCTGTTCTTCTCTCTATGGGCCGATCTTATTGCTTGTCTTCGCCTGAGCAATGGTGGCTTGAATGAAGAGAGCCAATTCTAGTCTTTCTCTCTCCTCCCTCTCTCTCCCCTAAGGGACTGTTCTTGTGTGCAAGCGGAAAATGAAGAATGGTAAAGGAAAGCTTGCCCGGTTGGAACCGGATTGCTTTCGGGTGGATGTAGACATGAAGATTGCTGATTGTGAAGATGCTGGACATTGAATGTGGGCTGACCCGCAGTCCCGCACCAAAATCGAGATCCCGAGACATGGAGCCTAAGCGGTATTTCAATTTTTATGAAGAAAAAATGAGTTTTTATGCTATTTGATTGATGAAACATTGTTCCCATGGGCTGAATATTCATTGTAATGTTGTTTTCTATGAGTTTTATCAGTTTATGCTCTGGAAATTAGAAAATCATAAGTGATATGGCTGAAATTAATGGTATAAAACCCGTAAAACACGCGTTTAAGGGGTAAAATGGGATCTTTTGCAAAATAAATGGAAAATATGAGACATAACATCAATAAACCCTGAAATTTTGCTATCAAGGAACCTAAGGGCCATAGCCCACAATCAATCTTAATTTCTAGTCATTTTTTATTGAAGAAAATAGAGAAAAATACCAAAAATGGTGAAAATTGAGTTTTAAATGGGAGAAAATTAGAAAACGGTAAAAGAAAAATTCCAAAAAATTACGTGTGTGTTTGTGCAATGTATAATGAAGGTAAAGCACGAGATTGGCCTTGGTTTACCCTCATTTCTATGTTTCCGTCCGTGTTTATCGCTTTCTTTTAAAGAAATACACATAAAACGACTCTTTCACCTATCAACGAATGCAAAACATTAAACTGTAGGGTGAGAGGGGAGGTTGAGCATTAAAATATAGACTAAAATCTGATTTATGTGTTGCATCATGCCTATAGACCATTGTTTTAAAATAAAGGGAAAGGCAGCATGAGCGTAAGGCTTGGTGTCTTTTCTCTTTGCAGTACATAAACGTTAGCATGAAAATCATGAAAAGATTGGTTTTGCACGATGCACAATGCTGATTTTCTTCTGTTTATGCACTAAACCATTCACATTAAGCACTATGCATGGTTCATGGTATCAAAGGAAAAGCTCCTCAACTGCATAGCAATTGTTTTCTTAGGAATTGGACCCACGATTGAAAGTGTGAGGTTATCCCTTGCCGTAGGATAGAGGGTCGGTTTCCTAAGGGACTGTTAAGTAAGGACACATGGTATATCTCCTGGAAATACAAGAAATATAAAAGAGAGGAGTTTGTGTTCGTTTTTTTTATATGTTGAGCAGCGCATCAAGGGGCCAATCCCTGCGATGTAGGAGAGCTGCAATGGGGCCGTGGTGTTTCTATTGAGAGGTTGCCTCCATGTATGTGATCGTGGCATTGCCAATGTGTATGGGTTCTCCCTTTGAGGAGTTTGTAGAAAGGGAAATGTTGGACTACAAAATGATAAAAACTATAAACGCATAGATTAGGCTTTAGGACAGTTTGTGCTTTAGTAGTAGATAGACGCTCGTGGTCCGCGAGGCCGTGAGGGTGTGTTTGTCTGTCATGAGCATGAGGTCCGGCTAGTGCCATAGCCAATGCCGGCCCATTTCAGGTCCCATCAGCCAGTTCTCCCATTATGGAGCTCTTCAATGAAACATCCAAACTTATTGAATCTCGCCTGCAATCCTTGATCTGTCTTTTGACCAGCCAACCGATGCTAAGTTCTTAGTTATTGTGGGCACATAAAGTACATCACCAAGCTTGTTCTCAATCCCATCTTTAGTAACAAGTGGCACACTACAAATATGATTAATTTTATGTAAAGTATCATCACCAGTGGCAACATATTCCTCATTTTGCATTTGCTCCTTGCTATCAAACCACTCAGCATGATGAGTCATGTGGTTTGTAGCTCCTGAATCCAAAAACCACTCTTTCTCACGAAGAGGGTGAGTCATGCTCCCAAGCACATGCTCCATAGCAAATAGGTGACCTCTAGGCGATCCACCTCTAGGTCCATAACCTGTACCACCATAAGTGCCTGCATAGTGGCCATATTGGGTCCTTCCACGACCCCTAAGCATGGCATTCTGTTTATGATAACAATCCTTCTCAAAATGACCAAACTACCCACAATAATGACAATTTCCACCTCTTTGTGAAGGACTAGACCGTCCTCTACCTCTAGGGAAAGATCTCCCCTTGCCTCTATGCATGTAGTCACCAAACCAAAGTTACCTCTTCCACGAGCAAAAACATAATTACTACGACCAAGTGAAGAACCTCTAGCTCTAGATGAGCTGCCACGACCTCTCTAGTGATAGAAAACATTGTTTCCACTTGCATTTTTGCCACTACTAGATGCATTCAATCCCAACTTGATTTCTTCTATAAGTAGCAATCCAATAAGCTCCTTAAAGTCAAGCATAGAGCCTCCTCTAAAACTGAAATAGAGATATTCAAAGATTTGAAAGCTAGTCCAAGTCCATTTAGTGTCAATGACACTAAATCATCATCATCAACAGTTGCATTAATGGATGCAAGGTCTTCTACAATTTGCTTGATTTCTGCCACATAGTCACTGATACTGCAATTTCCTCACCATGCACCATGTAATCTCTACTTGAGTTGTATCTTACGAGCCTCTGTACATGTTCCCTACATTTTTTCTATGATTTCCCATGCCTCCTTACAAGTACTTGCCTTTTTGATAGGAGGAATCAATGTTTCTGAAATACATATGGAGACAATGTAAAACCTTCATGTTCTTCCCTATTCAATCCTTGTATGCTTTCTTTTGCTCTTGAGTTGGATGTTCAGGAACTTCTAGACATTCATCATCACCTGTTATGAGGTCCCATAGACCTCTACCCATCAAAAATTCTCCATCCTGTAAGACCAAACACTATAATGGTCTTTGGTCAATTTGTCTCCCACAATCTGAGTAGTATGCCCCAATGTGGAACATCAATGGCCCAATCCGAGACCAAAAAGCATAAAAAATAGTCCAGAATTGCATGTAAAAATGGCTTCGAGCAATATGATTGTCATACATGTGTCCAAAATATGTCATATACATCCATCCATGATGCCAACATGTGATACATTCAGTTCCCAACAAGAAACATCCAATTGGGATCCCAAACGATGTCCATATGACCCAAAATGCATCAAAACATGGGTCTAAAATTGACCATATTCCTACAAATTTTATGCAATTTTTTTGTGCCAACCTGGAAGTACATATCAAGCTGAAGCTATAGAAGTTTTCCCAGAAGCATTATCATCGATCGGTACTGATATTTGCACGCAAATCAGCCACACGAACATCAACTTCTGCCGTTCGTCCTCGCAACCAGTGGTATGCATCATGGCATCACCAATGAAAGCAGTCCCAGAGACTCAAGAAGGATAGCATTCTGCTACACCCACAATGAATTATTTACTTGTAATTGGACGTGGGGTCTTAGGAAGGCTAGTTGTAAGATTGTGGATGAAGGAGTGTCCCAGTTCTTCTGTTGTTGGTGAAACAATTACCATAGCACATCATCATGAGCTGCAATCACTAGGAATATCCCTAGTTATTAAAGGCACCCTATCTAGGGACCGCTTTCCTTATGTGATATTTTGTGCACCTCCATATCCAATAATGTTGTGTATGACTGTAGTGACAATATTTGTGATGAGGACACACCAACTATTCCAATCGGCAGAAATCCGAGGACAGATGCTCTTTTGAAAGCTAAGGAGGAGGTTCTAAGAGCAAGAGGCACAGTTGTGCGATTAGCAGGGCTATATACATTGGATCATGGACCTCATGCATACTGGGCTAAAAGCAAGCCATAGCCATATCCATAACCACAGCCATAGCCTTAACCCTGGAGTATTCTCTTCATAGTCCCTTTGCCTCCCACCTTCCTCTTTCGCTTCCTACAACACAGCCGCGACCTTCCCCCAAGCCAACCCATGACATTGCAGATCCGCTCTTCTCCTCTAATAGCTTGCGAGATTCTTATTTTCTCTCATTTGCATCTTTTCCTTGGGTGCCAATTGCTTTGTCTGGAACTTTCATCTCCACTAAAGCTTCAAGAACACTATTGCAATGTCCCAAGTTGTCGTAGAATCTCAAAAACTATTGAACATAAGGCTGAGGGTCATCCTTTTTGGCTAATGAGCATAGTTCTTAAGCTTCTTATGACACGCTCTATGATTGAAGCTTCTTGTAAAGCCTCTGCTGTAGCACGAGATGTTGCTGAATGCTGCTGCATCGCTTCCTACACATTTCACATTTATTATGATTGTTCAAGAGTCATTTTGGCATGCACTTTTTGTTATTCCATTCCTCCTTGACAGTGGTCAAGAATCTTGTTTGTTAATGCTCTGATACCAAATGATAAACTAAAGTGGAGGGAGTCCAAGCGATGGAGCAAATCAAAGGTCAGGAGCTACATGTTATCTTCTCCTCCATTATTCTTCTTCCATTCTCAAAGTCTACTACAACAAGTGGTATCCTCCAAAGATAGATACCCCCAACTTAAGGACACTTTACATATGCTTCTATTTTAGATACATACATCCATAGGGTATGGCTTAGGATATGTCGTATTTATCAACATATCTTTGGCATCAAAGATGCTAAGAAGGCTTGGGATGAGCTTGACAGAATCTTTGGAAGTTAAGCCAAAACTCTAAGGTCAAGTTGTTAATGCAGTTTGTAACGTGCCTGCCTAACAATTCCTTGGCAACACATTTTAGTGGTTCATTGGGGAACTATCCTAAACGACTTCACCTAGCACTCGCAAGGATGCATGAGGTCTATCATCTAGGTTTTCCAGAGTCCACCCCGTGATGGAAGGTACCAATCATCCCCACAAGGATCAACCTACAAGCTCAGGGTCCTAATTTGACAATTGAGGTCTCAATACATCAGCTAGCTCCATCAGAGGTGTCCCACAAGGGCTTCTCGTCTGATTGGAGCGATTGTAGTTATCCTTAGTTCATGGAGTGCAACACTTTTTTCCAGTATAACTGGTTAGGATTCAAGGAACCTTAACGAGGTTCTCGCATAGCCATGGTACCTTTTGATCAAGGTTTTAAGACTTAACCCTAGGTAAGTCAATGCTCGACTCTACCTAATTTTTCCTAATTAACGTTTCGTTCAATCTCTTGAGAGAAGCTTCCAACTTACTAGGACCACCCATCCATAGGACGAATCCGTTAGGGATCTCACCCACCCGCTTCCCACAAATGGTTTTCTTTATTTTTCTAATTATCTATCGGATTAAGTTATGGCATATGAAATTAGCTTTGTTAATTGACCTGTTATTACAGATTCCTTTGCGTAATTTTATGGCACAACACAAAGATAGAGAAAATAGTCTTTTGGCAAAACATATTTATTTATTATTTCAAAAATTTATTTACAATGATTTTTTCCTTCTCCCTACACAGAAGATAAACCTCTATTCATCATAAATTTCATTCTATCTCTACATAGAAGAAAAGAAACCCTCAAAGATTTCCATCCCTTCTCTAGTACCAGGGACTCCAGGATCCCATCCTAATTCGTGTGAGGGTCAGGCAATTCCTAGCAGCGATCGAGAGATTTACAGCCAGATCCTCCCTGGCACTCCCCCCTCCTCTTGCCTAATGGATTTCTTGTCGAGTGACCTCTCACTATCACCGAGGCCGGTCCAAAGCTCCTCGCGGCAGTAGAAAACAATTCCCCTTGAAGCAGGGTTCCGCCTCTAGGCATCGCACGATCTTTCCTCTTATCATCATGATTATATATTTACAATTAGATCTAACTGCTATAAGCACAATCAATCTTTCCTATGCAACTATCAATGTGTGTGCACAAATAAAAAAGAAAGAGAAGCAACAAGTGTTTTTAGCATAGGAAGTAGTCCCACCCAAATTTAGGGTTTCTCGTTTAAGGTTCTGGCCTTATTCTTAGGGTTTCACTTCCTACTTGCAACTCTTTTTCAGGATCCACAAGTTATTTTGCAAATTTGATTAATTATGAGGAGCCTATTTTATCCTTATGAAAATTTTGTTATTTCTGCCCAAAAAGATAATATGGGCATTAATGCCTATGGTGGGCAATTCATGCGATGCCATGCCCTTAACCCGCGCTTAGCAAGATTTCAAATGATTTTCCAAGTATGTTTAGACTTTAGGAATTTATATCGAAAAATTCTTATTAATGTCCAACAAGTCCTAAAAACTTCTTATATTTATTTAATTTTTTGATATTAATAGTTTCGGGATTGTTGCGTATTTCATAGTTGTTTTTGCTTCAACATTCTCGATATTTTAGGTTAGGTTTTCTTGCTAATTCATACATGGGTCAACTCATGATATTGATGCTCTCACTAATATAATCATTAATATTAACATTGCATGTGTTTTCAGTAAGAAAATAACTTTTATTTTATTCTACTCATATTGCATGGTTTAATCGTGATATTCGACCAATTACCGAACTTTCAACGTTATCTAGATAGATCAATTTTCATTTAGTTATGTCCTAAGTACAATGTTGATTGTTTTTTTGAAAATTTTATTCTAGGCAATGCAAAAATCATTAGTTTAATTTTTATTTTATCTTTCCGACATTGAATTATATTTCCATGCACCTAATTTATGCACATCTAGTATATATTTTCTTATACAAATTTTCGTTGATTTAATGCATTGATTATTTTGTGATATTATCTAAATAATTTTCCATAAAGTATTATAAAATTCATATGCATATGTTTATTGTTAGCAAAATGAAATAGATATAGTCATTTTTAGAGAAAAATTATAAAATATTCCCTTCCCTAACAACATCTACCATTTTTTTGTTATTATGATCACATGTGTCTTTAACTAAATAATAATAAATATCATGAAGTAAACCATAATTAAGATAATTTTTTAAATGATAGGCATATAGTCATTTTCCAAGTGAAAGAGTTTTTTCACTGAATAGTTAATTATTATATTACTTAGGTTATTTTCCTAAGTGACAGTTCATATATATTTTCATTAGAATGCGTTTATAATCATTTAAAGCCAAATAAAGTGATAAGCTTATAAAAAAATAATTTTTTTCGAACTGACGAGATGTTATCTCTCTCATGTTTTACTGTAATGGGGGTCTCGCCAATTTCTATCGCATCGTTTTCTCCATTTGGTTTGTTCCTTGCTTCCCTTGCTTCAAATTTACTTTTTGAATTTCCATGACCTCACGAAGCCATGGATGTCAGGTGAAATTGACGTGGTAGTTTAGGGAGAGTTGGTAGTTGTATAAAAAAACTTAGCTAGTGTTTCACTTAGTGGTATGGTTGTATGGGGAGCGAAGGCATAGCAGGGGGTAGAGAAAATATAAATGAGGTAGAAAGGGGGTATTTTCCTCTTTCAAGGCTCAAGCTTCAATGGATAAGAGAAGTAGAGAAAATTTTCTATTATCAGGAGTTCTTCCTTCTTGCTTTTTTTATGAAGGAGAGGGGGTGTATTTATAGGCATGAGGGGGAGTATGCAGTTGACTGATTCTTTTGGCTACTTGTATCGAGAGCCAATTGAGCTTTATTAAATATTCATTTTGATTGCTTACCTATTGGATGGTGGCATGTGGATGATTATTTAATGCTTTTCCTCTCTCCAAGCATTAAAAACATCAATTTTTATTATTTTTTCAAAAACATATTTTTCTTTTCAAAATGACTTCATTAGGTGATTTTTGACCTAATTACTTCACTTATCCAGTATATAAAGTCATGTCATACTCTTTGATACCTAGATTAGATTGACTAGGGAAGCATCAAGAAGGTCTGGATCATCCTGCTCTTTGTCGTCACTCTGAGGGTGACAGATAATTAGCCAGGACATGGGAGCGACCAAGTTTGGCAACCACTTCAAAGTCAATCTCTTGGAACAAAAGGAGCCATCTCATCATTCTTCCATTCACATAGGCCTTGTTCATCAGGAGAAAGAAGGACATGGCCTCATGATCCACGTAGAATTTGAAGTGTGTCAATAACAAGCATCAAAACTTCTCCAAGGCGAACATCATTACTAGGCACTCCAGCTCCGTCATGGTATAATTCCTTTCTCTGTCTATTACTTTTCAACTAGCATAATAGATAGGTTGATCTAACTTCGAGGGGCCCTTTTGGCATAAGACTGCACCTAGGCCTTCGAATGATGCATTAGTGTGCACATGGAACTTCTTCATCCAATCAAGAGACTACATGATAGGTGCTTCAATAAGGCACTGCTTTAGGGTGTTGAATGCCTCGTCACAATCAGTGGTCCATGTAAACTTTGCTTATTTTGTGAGGAGCTTATGTAGGGGAGTTGCCTTTGTCGTCGCAAAGTGTGTGCAATGAACCTTCTGTAATAGCCCACATGGCCAAGGAATCCCCTCACGTGTTTGTGGTTTATTTGGCATTGTTAAAAATGCAAACCTCAATCTTTGCATGATCCGTTGCTATCCCCTGTGCAGAGACAATGTGGCCTAGAAGAACTTATGATGAGATGCCAAAGACGCATTTCTCGGGGTTTTGAGAGATTCCATACTCTCAACATCTATCAAAGCACTGCTCTAGGTGTCCCTAATGCTTGTGAATTAGGCTCTAGACACATAACTCATCTAGGTACACCTCAATGAAGTCATGCAGATGGTTTTGGAATGCGGCCATCATCACTCATTGGAATGTAGCAGGAGCATTACAGAGCTTGAACGGCATCACTTTGTAAGCATAGGTTCCCCATTCTGTTATAATGGTTGTTTTGGATTGATCTTCTTCTACAATTTGGACTCAATTATATCCATTGAATCCATCCAAGAGACAATAAAGTTCATGGCTTGTCACTGTGTCCAACAGTTGATCTATGAAAGAAATAAGGAAATGATCCTTCTTTGTTTTGGAATTCAGCTTTTGGAAGTCCACACATATTCACAGCTTTTCATATTGCTTGGGTACTACCACGATGGGCCAAACCCATTCACTATTGGCTACTGGATAGATAAACTCGACTTCAATGAGCTTCACTAATTCGATCTTCATTAGGGCAAAGTGATTTGGATTCGTGCTCCTCTATCTTTGCCTCATAGGCTTGGCATCGGGCTCTAGATCAATGTGATGTTGGCACACCATAGGATCAATTTCCTTCAGATCTTTGTAGGACCATGCAAATACGTCCAATTTCTCTTTTAGGATGTCATGTAGGACTCGTTTAGAATATTGATGCCCACCTTCAGGTGACGTTCAATACCATATGCATCCACGAATGTTAATTGTTGTTCTCCTTACACTTCGTAGATGAATGTCAAATGGATATCATTTGGGTATAGATCCAACTCCTTCAAGGGAGTAGTCTCCTCTTCTGATGATTCATTGGAATCAACTTCCTCTTTCACTGGAGAATTAGCTTGCTCCTTTGGAAGTGGTTTCAAATTTGGTTTGAGGATGAGTTACTTCTTGGCTCGAGGACTCGTCTTTCGAGGATGCATCCAAGAATGTCACATAATAGGAACCTTCTAAGTTCTGTTTGAGTTGCTAAACCAGTGGTTGTTAGTAAGGTGCATTGTTATCATCTTCTCTTGAAAATGGTAACTTTGGGCAACAAGAGCCACTACTAAAGGAAAGCTTATACTTCTTAATCCATTTCTTATGGATATGTTGCACATGATGTTACTCATTAGTCAATCCAAAAGGTACCAAAGTTATTCTATCTAACATCATGGGGTTTTCTATTTCTGTATCTTCTGAAACTTCTTCCTCATCTATGTCTTCTACAAGTAGAATAGATTCTTCTAGCTCGCTTTCATACTCTTTTGCCACAATGTCCTCTTCAGACTCTATTTCTGCCTTTTTGGGGGTTCTGTAAGAGAAGAACATACTCTTTGTTATGTCCTCTACCTCTGCTTCTACGTCTGCTATCTGGGGCTTTGCTATGGCCATGTACTAGGGAGAGCAATACATCCATGCTTCTATCTCACTATCAGAGGTGATTTTAGAAGTCAATTCAGGTTTAGCGCACAAGAGGTATTCACCCATTGGCAAAGACTTTGCTTCTTTCGGAAGTCGGCTTACAATGCCCACTGTCATGGACTGTGCCTCTATTTTCTTATGAAAGATTTGTTTAATGGCCTCTTCATCTCCTGATGTTCCATCTATTGCTTCATTAGAAGAATATGTGATGACTTCAATGGAAGTGAATCCATTGCCTTTTTGCGATCCATACAACTTCAACACCACTTTGTTGGGTCCTCTGCCTAAGGGTTAGGGTTCCTTTTTAACCAATCCGTTTGTGCCCTTGCTTCAAAAAGCCATGGTCTTCCTAGCAAAGAAGAGGGTATGAGGCCCCATAGGACTTTGATTTAACCACCAGATATGTCACCCAATAATCCCTTCTTACGAGGGTTGTCTTCACGTACAGGAGAATGCCCAAAGGCTTGATTCTGCTTTGATTTTCCAGTATGATAAGCCACTGCGTAGGCTACATACCTTGCAAGCCTAAATCTTTCATTGTCACATCTATCAAGTTATTTACTAATGAGCCCCCATCAAATCAATGCGTCTAATATAAAGCATCCTTCAATCCACACACCAATCTCTGGGGTACCAAGATCCAAGAAGACGTTAGCCACACCCACTTCTTTCATAGGCTCTAGGGCTTTGTTGGACTTGGTTGTTGTGGAGGGAGCAATCCTTATGCCTCTTCTCCTTGTCAATATACTTTTGAATTTCTTTCGACATTTAGGAGATAACATCAGTATTGTTGGAATATTAGGTTAGATTTAAATGTATCTAGGTCTTTGACCAAGTCATATTCTTTGATAGAATCGATAGGCTTTTCCAATCGGTTAGGGAATGGTGCAACACCCACTTTTATCTTCCCTTTTTCCTCTAAAAGCGGCAACCTTTGTATTTCTTGTAGTTTGGATGTCTGGTCCTATCTCTGCAACTATCTCTATAGCTCTATGTGCTATTGGAGGGCTATGTATTGAACCATTACGTTATGTACTATTCTGCTTCTCCTTGGGAAGGTTGAACTTCACTGTCTTAGAAGAGGGAACGTTCTCCTTTGGAACTACAGTTTCTCCTTTCTTTGCACGCATTATTGCACAAACCTCCAATTTCACCAAATTGGAAGTAGGTTCTTGGGTCTTTTTTTGGGTATTAGAGGTAGCATTCATAGGAGCTCGACTAGGACAATCTTTTGTGATGTGTCCTTCTCCTTTGCATCGACTACATAAGGGTTTGTAGTCCATAGACCTTCTAGTGTTTGGACAGTTTGGTGAGATATGACCCTTTTCTCCGCATGTGTAACATTCCACCTTTGATCTTTGGCCACAGCTAGAGTGTCGTTCTCTGTAACTCTGAGAGAGAAACCTCGTTGGGCCAAAATTAGGACCAAACTCCCTAGGCTTCGGTTCAATGTCTTGCATTGACATTTTGGACTCCAACAAGTTGAATCTTACTTCTTTGTTTCTCCCTTCTTTCATGCATCTCCTTCAGAGAGCAAATATCATTTGTATGGTTCTTCCTCAAAGAGTATGAACAGAAGGCTCAAAGAATGTTGGTTTTTGGGTACATTCAATGGCTAAGTGTCCCACTTGTATTAGACCACATCACATCTCGTACACCTCCCGCAGGAGTGGATATATTGGCTATATTCACTTTCAACATCTATAGTTCTTCTATAATCACATCCATCAACTCCTTCTTGATACTTTCGAATGAATTGGACATGTATTCCTTCAAATTTTTACCTCCTAGATTACTTGCAGTAGGGTTTTGGGAAGCTTCTTTAATAATCACTGCATAGACTGGTTGAGTTGATCTAAACGGTCCTCTGTTCTGGTTCCGATTCAAAGCTCCTGTTGAGACTAGGGGTTGTTGGTTCCAATTGATAGGATTCCATTGTTGTTGCGGAGTCACAAATGGGGGAACTTTTTGAGGCCATTTTTGTTATGGTTGAACCATCATTTGAGAGGTATTGTTGTCTGCCGCCGCCACTGTGGATTCGATGCATTGTATTGTGGCATTGTTTGCATCGGGAGTAGGGGTAGGGAACTATCCCTACCGATATTGCATTCAACGGGTATACCGTTTCTCGCATAGGAGGAGGTAGGAATCCTCTTCTTGAGGTCATTGACAGCCTTGTTTCAACTTCATCATATAGTCTTGCACCTTCTAGTACAGCTTGTAGGTTGAGTGGTCTTCTCAATTCCATAAACTTACAAACTTCTAGTTGTAGGCCTCTAAGGAAAACTTTCTTTTGGATGCCTTCATCTAAGTGATGGTTTGTCCATCTCTTCAGTATGGATTCCATTCTAGAGACATAAGCTTTCACCTGCTCATTAGGTTCATGAACTCCTCTCACATCCGCTCTTCAAAAGCTTCATGCCTGAATTTAGTGAGGAAGGCCCCAACTTCAAATCCTCGTCCCATCGTCCCATGTGTCAAAATTTCTTACTACTTGTCTCATACCAGTGAAACGCCACACCTTTGAAAGTGGTGGGGAATATTGCCAACCAATGCTTGGGGGTTCTAGCATTGTTAGCCATACACACTACTATGAATTTTGCTACATTAAGATCAGAGTCTTCATTGTACTCTCCCTTAAAGATGGGCAATGGGACTACGCTTGTTGGCATGTCATTAATATTTACAGGATGGATTTGAATAGGAAGGGGACCTTGAGTCACCATGGGGACTTCTGTAAAGAGCGTCGCTAGGGCATCAAAAGGAGGCTTCTACTAGAAGAAAAAACTACTATTACAACAACAACAATAACAACAACAACAACAAACAAGAAAACTAAACAACAACAAACAAGAAAAGAAAAGAAAAAATACTACTACTACTACTACTACTACTACTACTACTACTACTACTACTACTACAAACAAGAATACCACTACCACTACTACTACCATGACCACGACCACCACCACAACAACAAACAAGAAAAGAAAAAATTAAAAAATAACTACCACAACAACAACAAATAAGAAAAGAAGAAATTAAATAACTACCACTACCACTACCACTACCACTACTAAAAACAAGAAAAGAATAAATTAAATAAATACTACTATTACTACTACTACTACTACAAAAAATAAGAAAAGAATAAATTAAAGAACTACTACTACTACCACTACCACTACTACAAACAAGAAAATAAGAAATTAAAGAACTGCTACTACTACTACCACCACTACTACTACTACCACTATAAACAAGAAAAGAAAAAATTAAAGAACTACTACTGCTGTTGCTGCTGCTGCTGCTGCTGCTACTACTAAGAAAAGAAGAAATTAAAGAACATGATCTTACCCTCTCTTTGTTTTTTATTCATTCATTCTCCTCTCTCCCTACCTCTCTCTCTCTTTCTCTCTTTCTCTATTATGTTTAGTGTTTTTTCCCCCTCTCTCTCGTTCCTTCTTTCTTTTTCTCTCTTCCTCTCCCTCTCTCATTTCCTCTCTTTCTCTCTCAATACACATGATTTTTAACAAAAACAAGCAAAAGAAAAGGAGAAAAAACAAAAACAAAGCAAGAGGGAACAATGCACTCACCGCAAAGGCCCGAGGATGGATTCGGCGGCTCCTCTTCGTGACGGCGGCTCCTCTTCGCCCTCCGTACACTTCCTTCTCTTCTTTGCAAATGGCGGCGGTGGCGGTGAGAAGTTCCCCTTCTCCTCTCTCTTTCTCTCCCTCTCCCTCTCAAACGCAAGATGTAGTTTGCTCTCCCTTTTGCTCCCTCTTTTGTTCGTTCGCGCAAAATGATGCGCTCGAATTTCGGCCCGCTTTTTTTCACCTGAGTACTATCGCTATTTGCGACACAAATAACGATGCCGCTAATTTGCATTGGAAATGGCAGTTGCTATACTCCTATATCCTTGTAGTGGGTGTCCATCCCTTTTTTACATGACTGGCCATTTTAGCCTAGGTCCTTTTTTCATTTTCCCTTTATATTTACATTGTTCCTTCACCCATGTCCATCTACATTTACAAATTGCACACGAGAGAGTGTGGCACTCTTTTACAAAAATTTAGATGTGCTTTTATTTTTAACATTCACCTTTTCCTTTTTGCACTTGCCATGGACTTTTAGAGTTGCTCCAACACTTTTGGATGTTTTCCTCCTATTTTTTCATTGGGCCTTTTTTTTTTTGCTTTTCCTTGCATCTTTTGTTTTTATTTTTCTTTCTTTTTCACCTTTCTTTGCACCAGGGTTAACATTATCCCCCTCCTACCCAAGTGTCAATCCCATGGCACTTGTAGGTGAGGATTTGAATCATTGAAGATTCATCATGTGGGTCAATGATGGGGCTTTAGGTAGATTGGCCGTGAAAAAGAAGCATAGCAAAATGGATATGGGGTTATGGAGACCAAGAAGAGATCAAGTGGGTGATGGGAGCTTCCAAGGTTGATGGTTGGTCATGGGTTATTGAAAGTACCTAAAAAGGAAAAGGAAGGGCACTATCTGGGGATGTGCCTACCTCACTGTGCAGTACATGGTATTGGTGCCAGTGGAACTAGGAGTTGGGTCATCCCACACGAGGACCTAGATCGTGCAAGAGAAGATGTTGTGGGTGTGACTTAGGGAGATAGGTCTACTAACCATAGGCTAGTGTAAACTCGCTAGGTGTGTCCTACCCTTGATGTGCCCTAAGTGTGACGTGGGAAAGGAGGCTAGGGATATAATTATCCCTAGGTGTAGTGTGTTTGTGGTGGCACTCTGATTGTACATGAGGATTCCATTTATTTCTTTGTCTTTGTATTTTCTCTGATTTTTAAAAAATATTTAATACATTGGAGGCAGTACACTAGGCATCATCTTGATGCTCTTCAAGAGATACATTATTATAGGGAGGCCTAAGGGACTTGGTAAGGAAGGGTCTGCTGTACAAGTAGCCTTTTATGTTAACACATACATTCAGGGTGTCCTTGATAGGAAGGGGTGACTAAAGTTGGTGAAGTGGCTGCCATCATTCATATCTTGAAGGACCTCCATACAAAGGGAAGGTAGGAGTGTGGCCCTCATAATAAGACATGCCATCATGAAGTTATCAATTCTTGCATTGAGATTAAAAAAAAGAGGGGTGGCAACCAAGCCTCTTCCACTATGGCCTTTTGCTTGAGCAAAATTCTAAGTACCCTAAGATAATTACACGTAGTGATGAATGTAGGGTCTGGGAAAGATAAAAACTCATTGAGGAAGTGAGTAATGGATACTTGGATGTCCCATTCAGTGAAAATTAAGCACTCCTCTCTGGACTCCTTTCATTCACATTATAGATCTTTGGAAAATCATACCTGCCAATGCACATCCACATTATAATCTACCCCTATTCTCCATGGATATGGCATGTAGGTGGGATCTTTGGGATCTCCCAAACCTTGTGTTGCCAACAATCCATAGACTCTCTCTACCACCTTTTATAGTTGTTCTAGAAATAGAAAAGAGAAAATCTTGCATTTCAGTCATCTGACTAAAAAAATCTGCAGGCAAGCCTAATCACTTGCTCCACCACTCTTAGAGATAGTATCATGTCTAAGGAGTGAGGGTAATGGAAGGAGAATTCAAAAGGTTGGCATGTGTTCTCCCATTGCTCCCAAATAGCTAGTTCTTGGGCCTAGTTTATGGGATAGCATTCTTCTATTTGCAAGATCTTAACCTTAGGAGCTTTGGGCCGGCCTCAGCCTCCTCTGTGCTTGCTCCACCCTCTCTCTTCTCTTCCTTCTTCCTTCTACCACCCTTTTCAGAATGGTGCTTCCCTCAGGATCTTCAAGTGTGGCACCTCTTGCCATGGCTGACTAGGTTCGCATGGTTGCTCTTCCTCCTCTTGGCCTTGCTCAAATTCTGGCCCCTCTTCCTACACTGTCTCTCTCAGGTTTTCAGTAGGGCACTACATCTGCTACTGCTCTTTGAACCCTAACTCCTCTAACTCCTTTGTCGAGAGCCCAGCTTGCCTTAATTATTATCATTGTTGCTCTACGCTTAGGCTAGTGTTGGCTATGGGGGTTGTGCTCTTCGAGACCATACCTTAGGGCTCTTCTTGTAATTTTTTACTTCCTTTTTAGCCCTTCTACCATGTCCTCCCCTTTATCCTGGGTCACATGTGACATGGTATTTAGGAAGGCTTGATGTTGGACTTCTATACCTCCCTTCCTTGCTTTTTCCCTTACTAGTGCCATGGCTCATTCACTTTTTGCCAAGGCAAAGCGTTCAACAAGGTCTCTAAGCCTTCTAGCAGTCTTTTCTTCCAAATCCTTGGCCTTCTCCTCCATCCTTTCTATGCCTTGATTTTGGCATTGACATAGCATCATTAGCATCTATTCTTGCTCCTTCCAAATCTTGAGCGTCTTCTCTTTTTGCTCTTTGAGGTGGTTCAACTTTTCTTCCAATCATTCTTGCTCTAAAAGGGCCACATAGAGTCAAATTTCCACCTATGCCACCCTTTTGGCCAACACCTCATCTTTTTTTGCCTTGGCCTCGTGTAGTTCTTTAAGCAACCATTCCTTTTGTTATTTCTCCTTATGAACTCTACATAGGCCTAGGTCTTTGCTCTTTCCAGCTCTTCGGTGAGCTAATCTTTACTTTTCCTCGGTTGCTCACAAGATGCTCCTCCATGTTCTTATTTTGTTGTATGAGGGTTGATGAATCTTGGGGCTCTTTTGCACTCTCTTCTTCCTTCACTTCCAATTCCTTATTTAGATTGCTTTTTTCCCTTTGCTGGATGGCTATTTTCTTCATCTTCTTCATCTAATAAGTTGAGAATGCCTCTCTTTCCACCTCCAACTTTGTTGATGCTGCTGAGGGCTGAAATGATGAACGGGTTTCCTCTTACCCATCCAACCTCCAATCCTCACTAAGAGAACTAAAGAGGGGCACCAGCTAGCCAAAGGGAGGATGGGCTAGGACATCCCTTTTCTCAAAGAGATTCAAAATAACCAAGACACAAATTTACAAGAGAGACTATATGTACTAGACACCCTATTAGAATATGAGAGAGAGAGATGAGAGGGGAGGGAGACAAGAGGAGAAGAGGTAAAGGAGCTTTCCATTATGTATTTATGGAATGAGAAGATGAGAAGAGAGGGAGACAAGAGGAGAAGAGGTAGAGGAAGCTTGCCATTATGCTACATAATAAAAGAACTTACTCATAGCTTACCTCAAAGAGATGAGGGTATTCTAGAGTGCTCTCATGTTCTTGTCATTGTCCTTCCCCCCTTCATTCTCCATGGGCTCTTTATATGGCCTCCATGAGGGATTAGATTAAGCTAATATTCTTGATTAACATAATCCTAGATGATGTATAGCATCTTTGAAAATATGGAGAATAGTGGATGGGACAATTCTCCACCTTCGTCATCATGCAAGAAGCCAAGGGTGGTGGTAGACAAAATAGAGAAAGGGAGCTAGATTACAAGAGGTGGGTACCCAAAGCACATTATTATAATATATTTACAAGAAGGATAGAATGGAAAGTTGGTGTGGTGAAAGAGAGAAGCAAATTGCATGTAGCCAGCAGTCTGCGCCTTTGTAACTTCAAATCCATGAGAATTTGAAAAAAGTTTCTTCTGCAACTTTGTAGACCAGGTCGAAACCAATTGGGTAGCGTGGGAATTTTCTTGAAATTCACTTTTTCTTGGGAGTTATTGAGATTATAAAAAACGGCTACCAAAAGCTGCTTTGACTTTAGTCCCCCATATATATATAAATACATATAAGCATGTGACAGAAGGGGTCCATGCTTGTAAGCTTTTGTGTAAGATCCAAATGACACCATGATGTGGATATTGACTTATGTGCTAGGGTGAGGTGTCCTCTAATGATGGTGATAGATTCCAAATTTTAGTGATGCAGGCGGAGCCCATGTGTAGTTAGAGGCTAGTCCTTTGAAAAATCTATGGACTCACTCAACTCCTAGGTGTAATCTATTTCCATCTTCACTAAGATAACCATCCCTTTTACCCTTTACATTGACATGCCTCCTAAGAACTTGTTCCCCCCATTTACTAGAGTTATCATAATCGAGAAGCAATGTAGCATACCTAGTGCTTGAAGAGTAAACCCCAAGTGATATGGTAAGCTCTTGATAGGGGCTTTGGCCAGATTTTGTGGTAATAGTCCGGGTTGTAAAAAACCCGGATCACTGCCTTCCTCTCTTCCTTCACCTTTTCTAGTTTGGGCTAGTAGCTCTTTTACATATTTTTCATAACTCATTGGCATTGGAATAGCTAAGGGTATGGATGTCACCAAGGCTTCTATTATGGGCTTCTTTGGGTCTTTCCTTGACTCTATGTTTATAGCTGTCAGCCTCTTTGTTCCTAGCACTGAGGCTCCTCCATTTGGTGCTAGGCCAAGATACTACACTGTGTTGACTAGATACTATACCCCCAAGACATCACATTGATTTGGTTCACTTTTGCTTATGTGGCTTTCTATGTGATGGAGCCTTCCCCTTCGAGTTGATTGCCACACTATAGGTCCTTGAGCTGCTTCTGCTACTACAGAGCTGGTGCCTGGTGCATCTTTTAGGCTCCTCCTAGCCACCTCTTCTGGTCCAGAGGGTTGTTCAATTGACAATCTAATGGTGAAATCCATCTACTTATCGTCTTCTCTTTTAAGCCTTTCCTCCTCTTACTTCCTCCTTCGCTCCTCTTCTAGCTTCCTTGATTCTTTCTGTGCAACTTTCAAGACTGTATCCCCTTCTACTATAGTTTCCTTCTTTTTACTTGGAATTCTCAGCATAATTTTTTCCATGCTTCCTTGGCTTGATAATTCTTTTGCTCAAACCCTCCTGTAGATATTGTCAAATGTCTTAAATAGCCCATGGCAACTTGTAAAAGATGAAGAATGCATTTCTTCAAGATGTGATGCTTGAAGGATGTTTGAGGCATCAAATAAAACCGTCCTTTGTACCATAGCAACCCATTATGCCATGTAAAGTTGGGATACTCTTCACCTCTTCCTTGCTAGAATTCCCTCATTTTAGTGGATGCATTTTCATCAAGAAAATAATATTCTTGTATATCATGAATCTAATCTTTGTATAAGGAAGAGATAGAAGAAAGTGAAGATGCCCATATTTTTAAGAAAGCATATGTTGTCGTAATATTGTCTTTACTCTCCATGTAGGAAATATCAAAATCATAGCCTTGAAGTGTAGAAAACCAGCACCATTTCTTAGAAAATAAAGTGAGTTGAGAAAGTATTTCAACACATGATGATCACTCTTGACCTTAAAAATGGTTGCTATAGATATAATGATGCCACTTTTTGATTGCACATTGAAGAATGGCTAGCATTTCCTATTCATAAACAAGGAGTTGATTTTCCTTATTGTCCAATATTCTATTCTCATAAGCAACTACTCAATGATCCTCATATAAAACAACCCCAATATATCTTCCATTGAGCATCTGTATATATAGTGAATTCCTTAGAAAAATTTGGACATACTAGAATGAGTGCTGAAATTAACAAAGATTTTAGCTCATTGAAGCTTTGGACAGCTATGGAACCCCAAAATAGAGAATCTTTCTTTAGCTTATCAATGAATGGAGATATAATATGAGCATAATTTTTAGTGAACTATTGATAGAAAGAAGGTAATCCAAGGAAACCTCTCAAAGATATAGAAGTAGTAGGGTTACAATTCTTGACACATTGCACCTTCTTTGGGTCCACTCTAATCCCACTCTCAATGACTATGTGGCCCAAACATTCCACCTCATCCTGCATAAAAGAACACTTGGATTCTTTTTCAAAGAGTACGTCCTTTCTTAATGTGTTAAATACATCCTATATCTATTGTAAATGCTCATTCTTAGACTTGGTTTATAGGAGGATATCCTATACCTACCTTGAATACAAATGGTTCTTATTCATTAGGTCTTGAAAAGTGTTGGGAGCATTTGATAGTCCAAATGGCATTACTAGGAACTTTGTAAATTCCATCTTATACTTATCCCCCTCCTTCATGAGAATTTGTAGGCTAATTCAATAGAAGAATAAAGATTGGCTAGCCCTTAATCCCATGGTAACTGAGCGTATGTCAACAATTCAACTTTTTACAATCATTCACTATTTGTAATTGAATGTCTAATTCAATAGAAGCATGCACATTGGCTGCCCATTGATCCCATGGTAGCTGTGAGTGTATGCCAACAATCCGATTTTTCCAACCATTCACAATTTGTAGGCTCAAGAATATCAAGCACAAGTTTAGAATCTATAACAGTGTTATCATATTTGTTGTACTAGGTAAAATGCTTTCATTTCTTAGTGTTGTCTCCCCCTCTTTTGGCTATCTGAGATGATCATCATCCCCACATTCATCATCATTGACCTCACTCCTTGAGCACTTTGTCATTGGAAGATTTTGGGCTGAAGTTCTTTGTGTATGTATTATGGAGCCTATTGTAACTCAAACCTATAATGGGGATAGTAAAGAAGAAAATTGCGCCATATGTCATATCAAACTCATGCCTTTATGACATTTCACACCATGAGTTGTCACCTTTGCAAAATATGTCCCAACTAGCATTATTAAATTAATTGGACTATAGTAAGGTTGGACCATTCTTTTAATTCTAAACCCATTTATTGCAAGCTTAAGAGTATTCCCTTTCAAGTCTTGTTTTGATAGAAAAGTACATTAACCAAGATTCTTAAAATAATAAATGGTCCAACATATCTCAGTTTTAGCTTTTCGGGAAATTTACGGAGCCTTGAGTTGTAAAAAACCACCCAAATTATTTTTTTAAAGATCTTCCTTTTGACATGCTCATTTATCCATGCTTGCTATCTTGAGTGTGTTATTCATGAGACATAAGCAATTGATATCCCCTCTTCTTCTAGCTTCCATGAGTTGTTCCAACAACCAATGTTGAACCAAATCTTTAGGATCCAACTTATGTTCCACTACAATCTAAGGCTAGGGACCACAAATTCCATTGGTACAATAGTTTTTAACCCATAGACTAAATTGAAAGGAGTAAGTCTTTTAGTGACCTTAAATGTTGACTTGGATGCCCAAAGTGTTGAATCCAATTTTTTATCCCAATCTTTCCTATTTTCTTCCACTGTCTTCTTCAATATATGGAGCAAAATCTTATCAGAGGTTTCAACATATCTATTTACCTATAGATGGTATGGACTTGACTTCTTGTGCAAGATCATATGCTTGGTAGTTAGTTCCTGAATAATGTGATTGAAGAAATGTTCCCCCCTATCACTAATAACCAGCTCTCTAAGGCATCCAAATCTAGTCGAGATATTTGAATACATGAACTTAGCAACACTTGCCACCTTATTACCTCTTAGAGTCTATTCTTTCACCCATTTTGTACAATAGCTTGTGCAAACCAATAGATATCTATTCTTTTTTTTGGAGCTATAGGCTTTATTGGTCCAATAATATACCCCATTTTTGAAAGGGTTCCAATGGAAACACTAGGTGATCTTGCATTGTGCCTCTATCCAAAGGCTAACCCTCCTTCAAACACTACAAGCATTCCTTTGCATATTAGTGAGCATATTCAAAGATAGTTGGCCACCATAACCCAACTTGCAATATTTTCCTTCCTATAATCTTCTTGAAAAATGAGTGCGTGAAGACTAGCATGAGCTTCGTGAAGTATTGTCGCTTGCTCATGGTTAAGCATACATCTCCTAAGGCTATTATCCACTCCTCATTGGTACAATGTATTCATGATAACCTGATAAGACCTACTCTTTAATGCAAACCTTGTCCTTTGATCAATTGTCAAGTGTGCAAGCATAACTCACTTCACCAAAAGAAATGAAGTACTTGATCATAATAGGTGTTTGGATACAACCTACACCTCAAATAATTAGAATTAGGCAACTGATTTGGTATGCTAGCTTCAATGCCATTATTCTCCAACCAACTCAAGTAATTTGCAACTGCATCCTCTTTGCCTAGAGTCTGAAGTACCTTGTAGTAAAACTCCTAATACAATAACATCCATCTTGCAAGTATTCTTCTCAGTTTGTTAATCAAGGATAGTAAGGCTTGATGCTCAACAAGAAAGATAACTTGATTACCCAATAGATAATTCCTAAACTTTTACAACAAGTACACAATTCCCAATGCTTCTCTCTTCGTAAATAAATAGTTCTTTTCAGCAATGTCGAATCCTCTGCTAGCATAGTATATAGGTCTAAACCACCTAGGTACTTTCTGCTGCATTAGTGTTGCTCCCACGGCCACATCAAAGGCATCAACAAATACATGAAGGGTAAATCCCATCCAAGAGGCTGTAAGATAGGAGCCACAAATAGCATATTTTTCACGACCATAAGGCCTTTTCTTGATCCCCCCACCAAACAAACTACATACCTTTCTTAGGAAGAGTAGTGAGAGGAGAGAAAATATGAGACAAATACCTCAAATACCTATTGTGCCATTTGACTTGGCCTACAAATTTCATCACTTCTTGAACATTTGTTGGTGCCTTAGCCTTTTGAACATCACAAATCTTCCTAGGATCAATGGCCATACCTTCTTTTGTCAAAATGTGGCCCAACAATACTCCCCTCTTAGCTGTTGCCAAAACATAGATTTGAATGGATTTAAGGACATACCGAAGTTCTTATACCTTTCAAAAAATAATCTTAGATGCTTGAGGTGCTCACCCTTTTGTTGCAAAATACACAAAATCCATCAACAAATACTCTCATACAAGTTGTCAAGTATGGATCAAAGGTCTTTTGAGAATCTCCTTAAAACCCTGGAGGTTCATTCTTAAGTCCAAAATTAATCATTATACTGATGTAAGCTCCATTCTATAATAAATGTAGTCTTGTCATATCATCTAGATGCATCTTGATCTAATTATAAACAAAAAGTCCATCCAAGAAGTAATACATTTCATGTCCTACTACATCATCAAGAAGGAAATTAGTGAATGTTAGTGGAAATGGATCTATTATAGTTAATACATTCAATTTTGTGTAGTTGACACAAACCCTAATCTTCCCATTCTTCTTAGGTACTACTACTATTAGAGACAACCATATCATTTCATTTACTAGTTTAATAAAACCAACCCTCAAATGATTCTCAATTCTCTCCTTAGCTTGCTTAGCATAATTAGTGTTCATTCTATAACTCTTTTGGATAATAGGCTTAGCATTATTTTTCAAATTAATCCTATGCTAACACATTGTTGGATCAAACCCTCTCATATCTGTGCAATCCCAAGAAACTATATCCTAAATCTCATATCTATTGGATCAAACCCTCTCATTTCAAAAACATTTCAAAACGGCACTTGTAAGAAAATGATTAAGTTTCTAATTAGAAGAGGTTTAAAAGAGGAAAACCCTCCAAATTTGGCTGCATGAACGTTGTCGTAGAGTTTGTGTAAGGGCTGCAGAACACGGGGTTCAAGGTACAGCAATGGAAGTGACTAACAAGAAGAAAATTGAATTGTTGATACCAAAGTACACTATATTTCTTGTCAAGAGTGTTACAAGAAGTTCATGATCAGGAAATTCTGGTGACAGTTACATTGAATAGAAGAATGAACATTATCTAGTAATCCAGTCAAACATGTCCCTTAGTGCAGAGATCCAACTATTGTCCAACACTGATTTCAGATTTCAATAGCTGCTTGATACACTCTTGTTGCAGAAAATCTTGCAGAAAATCATCCTCATCTGGACCTTTATCCTTTCAATGGTTGCTTACTTTATCAGACTATGTAGAAAATGCTATTAGTAACAGCTTACAAATTCACGCCACAGGGAAAGAAGGGAAATTCAGCTTGCTCTGCTTTAATATGCATCCTCTGAGTAGCGCAAGAACTCTTCAAATAGATAACATTCAGGACACCATAAATGTCAACTTCCTCCCTTCCTGAAGATATACTCTGATCTTTAATCTCATACAGCTGTTCACGAATTGCTACAGCAATAGCGGGGCCAACTTCAGGATCTTCAAGTTCAAGATCCCTGCATAAAGACCTCACAAACTCTTCTGGATTGCTGTCAAAATTTCCAACGTCCTTTAGACAATGTACTTTCACTTCTATGGTCATCTCAAGGCCTTCATAAGAACGGAATTCAGACACTTGTCCCTGAATTGACTGCACAATATGTGGTAAAAATGAGGCAGGAAGACTCAAATCCTTCACCGTGCGCTTTGCAAAAGCTGTAACTTCATATTCTGGATCTTCGGCATTCCACGTGAAAGAGTCCTTGTATCTTTGCCCTTCCAATTCAAATTCTTTTCCCCTTCGTATCCTGCCGAAACTGCTTAGTTATGTGCTGGAAGGACGCTGATGCACAAGTCGCACGCTTGCAGCGGCATTGATCTGGTTTGGCGAGCTCAAACGCGATTTTCTCTCCGCAGAATGAAGACTTGAAACCCAGCGGGCGGCGAGACGAGAGGGATTGCAAAGGCTCCAGTGTTCACAGGGCACCCTGGGCGGGCATCCATGGCCTAGCTCTCTTCGATGCTCTTCTCTCCTCCATAGCTTATTCAAGTCTGCAGCAAGTCCTATGGGCCAATTACACTCTGAGAGAAGTATTCACTGAACTTCCACAATGGAGGGCATTGTGAACAAAGATTTGGTCTTGAAAATCATGCACACGAGATGATCGAGGAGCCTCCCGAGTGCCAGAAATCGTCGATGTGCAGTACGATGACGAAGATTTCAAGTTTTGGAAAGTCACCTGTGTCCTCTGTACTGGCCAAACTATCATGAAGATGCATACCACAGTAAGAAGGGCCCCCTCTCCTTTCGCCATATCAAGCTCCAGCATTCGTCTCCCCGTGTATCCTCCTCTCTGATCTCCTTTCCTCCCTGAACTCCTCATCCCTTTTCCTGCGTGTCGACTCCTTCTCCATTTTTGCAGCAGTTGCCTATCTTTTTGGCGCTCAAAATGCCTCCTTTTTTAAAAATAGCTCAAAAAGCTTCTCCTTTTTCCCCTCAAAGCACGGCTCTCCTTTTCCCTCCTTCTTTAGCCTTTCAAAAACTCCTCTTTAGCCTTCGTAGCTCTATTTCCTAATTAAAGAGATCCGCCCTGTTTGTGATTCCCTTTTTCAAGTTAACCACATTCCAAGCTTCATGGGAAAGGTTATCATAGTTATTCTCGCAGCATAGATATGATACTTGACTCAGAAAATCTATGTCATCGCTTGATTCATGCATTCGACATGATGAAGCAAAAGATCACTATAGAATTATAACGTGGCCTTTCAAAAGTTGAGCATATCCTGTGATTAGGACATTCCATGTGTCTAGATCTCGATAAGGAAACATTTCAAACACTGCTTGTGCCTCTGCCAGCCAACCACATTTAGCATACATATCAATTAATGCAATGCCCACATCCACATTTGTCTTCAATAGCCCTATCTTATCAATCTCAGCATGTATTCCTTAGCCCTTGTTTATAGCTCCAGCCATGCCACAAGCTTTTAAGGTGCAGACAATTGTGATACTATCCAAAGAGATACCCTCCTCATGCATTTGTTTGAATAATTGTAATGTCTTGTCTCCTTGATCCTGCCTAAAGCAACCCTTCATGCTCACCACTATACTCATACGCAGAAAATAAATGTAATCACAACAACTAAATGTGTACAAAGTACCAAATCCCATGCACAACTTTTGGGTGGTTTACACACCTCCAATGTGCAGCAATACGACATCCACCCCCTCTAAACCTGCGCATCCTCCGGATGTGCCAACTATCCAGGATCATTCAAGTCCACAAACAGGTCAAGTCCATCTTCTGACTCTAGTGGACCTGTTTCTCCATCAGCATCATCCTGTCCCACAGCCCATCCTATGCCAATAGGGCTAGTATCAACTGTCAACATGATCGGCCGTCCACACTGATAATCCGCCTTGCGTAGAGTAGGAGCTGATTGCAACAGCTTTTTGAGCTTACGCATGGCTTTTGAATGCTTCTCATCCCAATGAAATTTCTGCCCCTTTCGAAGCAGCTGATAGAGAACATATGCAATATGAGCAAAATGAGGAATCCAAATCATGTAAAATACACAAGCTCCCACAAATCTCCGCACTTTTGAAGTAGTCGAGCAATACTCTGCAATCCTGTTTATGGCATCCACCTTTGCAGGAGAAGGCTTTCTGCCATAATATCCAACCATATGCCCAACTATGATGACTTCATTAACAGCAAAGACAGATTTCAGCCCTGAAAGTGTCAAATTTACCTCCTCTAATCGTGTCAAAATTTGCTCACAAGCAATCAAGTGATCAGCCACAAATTGTCTACATCCACGCAAATCAAGACTTTCATTCTTTTCTTCTTCTAAACAACCCTTAATAGGCACATCATCTAGAAAAGGCATAGTATACTGCGGAATATAGTCTCGAAGAACTCTATGCATAGCATTCATCATATGAGCAACTGAGTTTGTAGCACCTTGTGGCAAGGTACACATCCTCACAAGACCAATAGGTGTCCGCATAGTAGTAATATCCCTGCTTTCCAAGGCAAGCTGAAACTGATCATAACCTGAATACAAGTCACCTAGTGAATAGATGGCTCATCCTGCAAAAGCCTCAGCAAATTCATCCACAACTGGACCTGTACCCACATTCCTGATTGTCACTTTGTTCACGGGCTGCATATCCTGAATAAATCTCAAAGTACCATTCTTCTTTGGTACAGTAAACCACCTGTTAGAATAGGGTGCAGAAGAGGGTTCCAAAATCCCCATTTTAATCTTCTCATTCAGCAACTCTATCAGTTTTGGCAAGTGTGCTTTAGGCACAGGTATAGGACGTATATTCCATGGTATATGAGGAACAGTGAAGATGACCATAGGTGCAACCAATTCGGGACTAATGCAGCCAATTTCATGTGGAAAGAAAGCAAATGCCTTACCATGACGTCCAAGCATCTCTCTAAAACATTCTTTTTCCACTGGAAGCAAAAAATCATCATTTCCAATCTTCAATTCTGCAAGAGTTTCAGCTGTAAACTTATGTCCAATATTTGCAGGATCCCTCAACATAGGCTGCTTCATAGCTTTTTCAATCTGTTCATCACTATCAGAAGGAAGCGGGCCTGCAACCGGCTTAACCTTCTTATCAACTGTTTTATATTTTGTGTCAACCTTGGCATCATTCAAGCACTCTTTCCTTTGCTGCAATTTCTGCAAATTTTCAGCATCTTTCAACTCTGTTGGCTGAAAAATTTCAGCCTTTAGCTCTATGGACTGCATGGGTGCAGTCTGAAACTCTATATGCAGAAATTTTTCTGCATTCAACTCTGTTGGCTGAATGAATTCAGCCCTCGGCTTTATGGACTGCATAGATGCATCCTGAAACTCTGTATGCAGAAATTTTTCTGCATTCAACTCTGTTGGCTGAATGGATTCAACCCTCTGCAATTCTGTTAGCTGATCAAGATCAGCCATAAATTCAGTTTGCTGAGTTTTCTCAGCCTCTAACTCTGTTTGCAGCATAAAACCAGAAATTTCCTGAAACATATCCAAGGTTTGCACAGGTATGATCTTTGAACCCTTGCATACATCAGTTTTCAGCATTGCTCTCATCTCAAACAATGTATCTGCATAAGACATCCCTTCATACAATCCATCCACATGCTCCTCTGCTTGCAAAATACCTGCATTCTTCAACTCTTTCTCCTTATGACCAATGTACTGCCTGGCAGCTCTAGGCAAATCTGAAATTTTCTGATAACTCACTGAACTATCTGAAGTAAACCCAACAAAATTATTAGAGAAAGACTGGCTGCCAGGAGGCGAGATCTCCTCTTTTCTCCGCTCCGTACCACTGGCGTCTCGCAAGACAGCGGTACCTAATGAAAATCCAACTCCTTCGCAGGTAGTGGTGCCTCACGCAAGGAGTCCCTGTTTCTCGGATGATTTACCCCAACAGTCATAAACTGAACAGCTCGCATACCATCTTTACTGCGTATCCTCGCATAAGCTAATCCGTCATCCATCACTTTTGTTTCCATTCTTGCTTCTGTAATGAAAGGCTGTCCAAGAATAATCGGATAAGAACATGAATCCTGAACAAAGCAATGATAATCCTCTTCAACATTACCAATAGAAATTCTGATACTCGGACAAGCAGCATACATATCACTAGAAGTATTATTGGCGGCTCTCATACGCCAGCCATGCTCTGCATCCATAGGCCACTTGCCACTCTCATAAACACCTCGAGCAATAAGATTAATTTCAGAACCATGATCAACTAAAGCAATCAAGGGAATTTGTTTCTCTCCAATCCTTACCACTGTCTCAGTGGTCGCTCTAGCCCAATGACTTCGTTAAAAAATGGCTGCGAGGAATGAGAATAGGGGTCTCATCATCTTCATACTGCATAGGCTGCACTATTTTCTCCAATTGCGGATTAACAGAAGCATTCTCAACCATCACTGCATCATCATGCTCTTCTCCAAGAGCTCCATGCCACAATCCTTGTAAAGCAGGTCCTTCCATCGCATGTCGTTTCCTCTGCAAAAGATCCTGCATCTGATCCTGTATTTCTCTTCTAGCAATCCCAAGAGCCTCTCCAACAGTAAAAGTAACTTCACTATTCAAAATTCTTTCATGAAAAATCTTACTCATATCCGTTTGCATATCAAGGTCTGACAAGAGCTTGAATCCTGGCTCTTTTCTTGGTTGCCTCTTTTCTTTCTGCTTATCTCCCATTGGTTGATCAGAATCTGTTTGAGCTGGAGAATTTGACATAGGTGGAGCTGTAACAGGTGGTGAAACAAAGTCACCCTCTCTAGTCTTTTTGGAGGAACTAGGACCCTCCTCATCTCTTCTTCTCTTTTCTTCAACCATGGCATCTAAACCCTGCGTTTTAGCAATATAAGCAAAAATAGAATACCTGTCAACAGGAGAATCCCATCCTGTTTCTCCTCGGATGCTAGAGCCCACACAAGTCATAGTAGAAGTTTGAACTTTCCCTCTTCTCGCTATCTCCAAGGCAGAAGACCACAAAGCAGAGTCTCCATCAGATTTCTGCTCAAGCTGGACTCCAAAAGCTGAAGCATCTCCTCTAACACTCACATAAGCTGATCGCGCAGCCATATCATCAACAAGCTTCTTCATACCTCCCTTACCAAAGTTCGTGTCAAGAGGAGCGCCAGTCTCTGTCAGCCATATCTTCCCATCTTGTCCCCAGAACACTACATTCTTCTTACGTGCTTCCTGAAAAGCATCACAATTTTTGCAATGTTGGTGCTCTGTACTATCACACCAAATACATCGACGCCCTTTTCTTTGACCAGCTGGAAAAGCAGTCACTGGAGCAGGTGCTACAGCAGGTACTGACATAAGTTGCTCCTTTAACTTACCAACTTCAGCTTTGACTGCTTCAATCGTCAAATCCGCCAAGCCTTTAATAACATCATCTACAGATAAGGGCACTGGAGCAGAAGGAACTGGTGGATTCACAACAGGAGGAGTAGGCTTAGGCAAAGAAGTTGCAGCAGGGGTAGAAGAAGAAGTCTCCAAAGATTTCTCAGGAACTGATCCTGTATTTCGATGCAACCTGACTCTCCTACGCTACTTCTTGACAAGAGCATTCACAGCATCAATAACATGTCTCCACTCAGTCTTTAAACCCGAATCAGTAGCTTGATCTTCCAAAAGATCATCCAACTTTTCCTGTAAATCAGCATCTGCAGCTTGCAAAAATAACTCCACTTTCTGCATCTCCAAAGCTTGCTGTTCAGTCCCATCCAACTGATCATAACGGCTTTCAAACTCTCGCAGAAGAGCGGTAACAGAAAGTCCCTTATTAGGCATAGAAACCCATGCTAAAAAATTCCTGCGATTCATAAGACCTGTATCCTCCAGGAAATATTCATCTTTTAATGCCTTTTTAAATTCAGCCCAACCTGCATGTGCCTCTTGAATTTCTGCAATTCGACCTTCAAGAGCGCGCACCACGATCCGCAAGAAGTAGCGGCTCCAAACATCTTGAGAAACCCCAAAAAACTTCATCTTTTCTTCATACAAATGCAAGTAAGTTGACACTTGCTGGCCATTAAACTGCTTCATCTCCTGTTGGACAGCTTTCAAGGCATCCATAGCATCACTGTCACGTTTTGCATGAGCTTGTTGCTGCATATACATGGTAAATGACTGAAACAGGTTCTTCATGACATTATCATCTATCATCTCTTCTTGCGAGTCTCCCATCTTGCTGATGATGCAGCACTTTCACGTCGGGTTCACCAGAAATGTCGTAGAGTTTGTGTAAGGGCTGCAGAACACGGGGTTCAAGGTACAGCAATGGAAGTGACTAACAAGAAGAAAATTGAATTGTTGATACCAAAGTACACTATATTTCTTGTCAAGAGTGTTACAAGAAGTTCATGATCAGGAAATTCTGGTGACAGTTACATTGAATAGAAGAATGAACATTATCTAGTAATCCAGTCAAACATGTCCCTTAGTGCAGAGATCCAACTGTTGTCCAACACTGATTTCAGATTTCAATAGCTGCTTGATACACTCTTGTTGCAGAAAATCTTGCAGAAAATCATCCTCATCTGGACCTTTATCCTTTCAATGGTTGCTTACTTTATCAGACTATGTAGAAAATGCTATTAGTAACAGCTTACAAATTCACGCCACAGGGAAAGAAGGGAAATTCAGCTTGCTCTGCTTTAATATGCATCCTCTGAGTAGCACAGGAACTCTTCAAATAGATAACATTCAGGACACCATAAATGTCAACTTCCTCCCTTCCTGAAGATATACTCTGATCTTTAATCTCATACAGCTGTTCACGAATTGCTACAGCAATAGCGGGGCCAACTTCAGGATCTTCAAGTTCAAGATCCCTGCATAAAGACCTCACAAACTCTTCTGGATTGCTGTCAAAATTTCCAACGTCCTTTAGACAATGTACTTTCACTTCTATGGTCATCTCAAGGCCTTCATAAGAACGGAATTCAGACACTTGTCCCTGAATTGACTGCACAATATGTGGTAAAAATGAGGCAAGAAGACTCAAATCCTTCACCGTGCGCTTTGCAAAAGCTGTAACTTCATATTCTGGATCTTCGGCATTCCACGTGAAAGAGTCCTTGTATCTTTGCCCTTCCAATTCAAATTCTTTTCCCCTTCGTATCCTGCCGAAACTGCTTAGTTATGTGCTGGAAGGACGCCGATGCACAAGTCGCACGCTTGCGGCGGCATTGATCTGGTTTGGCGAGCTCGAACGCGATTTTCTCTCCGCAGAATGAAGACTTGAAACCCAGCGGGCGGCGAGACGAGAGGGATTGCAGAGGCTCCAGTGTTCACAGGGCACCCTGGGCGGGCATCCATGGCCTAGCTCTCTTCGATGCTCTTCTCTCCTCCATAGCTTATTCAAGTCTGCAGCAAGTCCTATGGGCCAATTACACTCTGAGAGAAGTATTCACTGAACTTCCACAATGGAGGGCATTGTGAACAAAGATTTGGTCTTGAAAATCATGCACACGAGATGATCGAGGAGCCTCCCGAGTGCCAGAAATCGTCGATGTGCAGTACGATGACGAAGATTTCAAGTTTTGGAAAGTCACCTGTGTCCTCTGTACTGGCCAAACTATCATGAAGATGCATACCACAGTAAGAAGGGCCCCCTCTCCTTTCGCCATATCAAGCTCCAGCATTCGTCTCCCCGTGTATCCTCCTCTCTGATCTCCTTTCCTCCCTGAACTCCTCATCCCTTTTCCTGCGTGTCGACTCCTTCTCCATTTTTGCAGCAGTTGCCTATCTTTTTGGCGCTCAAAATGCCTCCTTTTTTAAAAATAGCTCAAAAAGCTTCTCCTTTTTCCCCTCAAAGCATGGCTCTCCTTTTCCCTCCTTCTTTAGCCTTTCAAAAACTCCTCTTTAGCCTTCGTAGCTCTATTTCCTAATTAAAGAGATCCGCCCTGTTTGTGATTCCCTTTTTCAAGTTAACCACATTCCAAGCTTCATGGGAAAGGTTATCATAGTTATTCTCGCAGCATAGATATGATACTTGACTCAGAAAATCTATGTCATCGCTTGATTCATGCATTCGACATGATGAAGCAAAAGATCACTATAGAATTATAACGTGGCCTTTCAAAAGTTGAGCATATCCTGTGATTAGGACATTCCATGTGTCTAGATCTCGATAAGGAAACATTTCAAACACTACTTGTGCCTCTGCCAGCCAACCGCATTTAGCATACATATCAATTAGTGCAATGCCCACATCCACATTTGTCTTCAATAGCCCTATCTTATCAATCTCAGCATGTATTCCTTAGCCCTTGTTTATAGCTCCAGCCATGCCACAAGCTTTTAAGGTGCAGACAATTGTGATACTATCCAAAGAGATACCCTCCTCATGCATTTGTTTGAATAATTGTAATGTCTTGTCTCCTTGATCCTGCCTAAAGCAACCCTTCATGCTCGCCACTATACTCATACGCAGAAAATAAATGTAATCACAACAACTAAATATGTACAAAGTACCAAATCCCATGCACAACTTTTGGGTGGTTTACACACCTCGAATGCGCAGCAATATGACAACGTGATTAATGAGAGAATGTATGATTCATTTAAGAGGTCGGGTATTAAATATCTTCAATCTTTAATGGATGTTAAGTGTCACCTTTTCAGTATTATTCTCTAGGAAATTGCAAAATCTTGATTTTTGAATTTTTGCACCAAAAGACGTCGCTCATTTATTCCTCATAGTTCATTTTTTGCACCTCTCTTTCCTTTGGTTCTATTTCCTTATTTGTGATATTGTTGCCCCGTTTAGGGTTTCCTACCAAAATGTTTACGAGTACCTCTTCTAGCAATACAAGCGCAACCCCACCACACAAGTATAAACTTACTATTCAGTTAGATCATGCCTATTCATCGTGGAGGAGTATACACCATTGAGCATTGTTGGACAAGGATGAAGCTAATAGGTTGTGATTACAAGGAAAGAAGCATGTAGACTTATGGATGGATGGAAATATTTATCCTCTGGACCCTTCTACACGTAAAAATGCTCCTTTTTACAATATTCACAACTTTATAAGGTATGTTGGAGAGGGTTGTGATGGGATGCTTGGCTATTACATGAGGTTATACTCTGCATCTTTTACATTTGGAAAAATGGGACTTTGCAACAAGAAGAATGTGCAAAAGGGAGATGCGAGCTCAAAGTACAAGAACAAAATCTTGCTTACTAAGTTGCTTAGAGTACAACTTGGGTACACTCTCTCACCCCACTGATAGTGATGCATAGGCTGTTTATATAGCCCTTGCCAAGCTAGGGTTAGGGTTTCCCCTACCCCTTAAGGCCATTCACATACATCTACTCTTGTAGACCCTTTCTTAGGGTGGATTCCCATGCCTATACCCCTTAAGGCCATTCACATATATCTACCCTTATAGACCCTTCCTTAGGGTGGATTCCCATGTCTATATTCTAACATGCCTTACACTAGGCATCATAACTAAAGGTATTCCCAACTCACTGTCCAAACTATCACTGCCAAGTGACTCATATCATACTATAAGCGAACCAGTCACATAATCAAATATCTTTTCCTTTCCTTTATCCAATATCCTCCTCGCGCTAACATATCAATGTCAGTGGATATAGGAATATGATTACACAGTCATCCCGTCCAAGGACTAATTGTAGATAAAGCATCACCTGTAGGAACACTTATAAAAGTACTCACTAAAGAATAATTTTTAGCATTAGTAGTGCTAGCTGATCCATCAAAAACCAATATAGTAGGATTACCATACCATGAAGCCATCGGTCAAAAACTACATCTCTATTGATCAAGGTCTCATGAGTGGACAGTACATAACATTTGTAAGTCTTCATGTCTCGTGCATAACCAAGAAAAACACTCATGACCAGAAGCAAGCATTAACATTGGCACAAAAAACTATTTCTAAGCTAACAGATAAGGTTGATAATCTAGAAAACTCCAATCAGTCATTGCAAGAAAAATTATTGCACTTGAAATAAACTCCAATAGGATTTAGATAAAGAAAAAGACCACTTAAAAATATAATGGACTTGTGTAGTCAGGTGAAGAAAAGGAGACTAAATCTTGCAAAGAGATGTGTCTCTAATATTTCAGGTATTAATATTCAAGAGAATGATGAGAGGATTAAGCTTATTAAAGAAACCATGAAAAATAAGGACATTATAAGGATTCTTAAATCACCTGAAAATGTATACTTGAGAAGCCAAACTCTGAAAGAGTTAGTGAAAGATTTAAAAGGAACAGTTAAACCAAATGAAATAGTGGACACATGTGATAGTATGGGTATTAGTCGTAGAGGTTATCGTGCTCTCTCTAAATTGTGGTTTACAAATCTTAAATGTCATATAGTAAGTGCATTTGGTTTGCTTCGGCCTCTTGTAGTTTCAATTGCTAGGACAACTATGAATCGTAGGATTCTAGATGTTTTTGGGGAGTATATCCATATAGAAGGATCTATGCCCTATGAAAAACATAAAACAAATGATTTTTTTGAATACAACACATTTAATAATATTTGGATTGATCTTAAAAGAGTCCAAATTGCAATGATCCATATGTATGAATTTTCTATCCAAGAATGTGGTGGTATGTTGAAGTTTGCACTAAAATTGGATGAAGCACAAATTCAAAAGGGACAAACGATAAAAAGAGTCAGCATTTGTATCATGAATAGGGCATTGGATTACAGTACTTGTAGGGGGCAAGAACAATAGTTTAAGATACAATCTGAGATGGAGCTTTGGTGGATTGGTGCAGTGCCCAAGTACCAACTAAAAGTCCTGAAATCTTGAAATGGTTGTTCTCTCATATAGGTATTCCTAGTATTATAAAGTCTCAAAGTGAAGGGGAAATGTTGATAGTCGATGATGTTGGTAGTTTTAATGTTGGATGGCATATGAATGCTGACTTAAAAAGTATCAAATGTATGACTAGATTAAGTAATGGGGCCAATGCAAAATATCCTTGTATTTATTGCATGGAGAGTTTGGGATCCAAAGAATGGAGTACTTTGCAGCCAGCAAGAAGAGCCTCGACTCGGAACTCTATAGATTTGAGCAAGTTCAAAAACGTGGATGGCTTCTAGGATCCTATTCTCTTAATCTCTCTAAGGAACGTTCATATTTGTACATTACATGATGCAGAGATTAGAATAATTGATAAGTTTCTTAGATTGCATCTTGGCTATGCATATTCAATAAAACCAATATCTTTGTTAGATGATTGCATTTTATCAAAAATGGGTTTTCATGGAGGTCAAGTTCACCTGAGAAAGGATTGAATAGCCTCAAGGAAAACAAGAGCTGTCTTAGAAGATGTCTCTATGGGGGGTGCAAAATCTAGAGGATTTCTAGGAAATCATATTGGTAAACAAATGAACCCATTGTGGGAGTGCTGGAGAGAGTTGTGTGCAATCACAAAAAATGTGGCTAGCATACCACAAATTGCATTCCTACAAATGGAGGTTTGGAGACACCTTGACATATATTTTAAAATGCTCAGGGCACAAAAGATAACATCTAACTATTCGGAAGAGTACAAACATTCAATTTTGAATCTTGTTCAAGCAATTAAGGAAGCTTGGGGAGAAAAGGATATTACTTTCTTCTTGGTAAGATAGACATAAATTTGAACCTTTCTGCTTTGAAAACAAGGTTTAATGATTTAAACTGATTATTTCTTGTTGGGTTGTCATAACATATTCTTCTTATTCATGGGCCTTATTTTGTGGAAGAGCAAGGGCCCCTAGTAACTTATAGTAGCCAGGGTATGGAGAAATCTCACTACCAAGCATGTTAGTGTTTCTTTTGAAGCACTAGACATGGAGGAGAAGCAGCAAAAACCAATGCCCTTCAAGAGTTATTCAATTGGTTTTTTTGAAGACAACTTCAAAGATTGAGAACACAATAAATGCGATGGAATCTAAAATACCGATACTATTTTCAAAATATTATATACATGGATAGCTTTTAAGAGCCTTTACATCCTCATCCTCATCCTCCTCAGGCATTTTTCCTCTATAATATAAAAACTTTATTCTCTTGTATCTTGCTATGGATTTGATATCTATTTTGTTTGTCGCTAAAACATAATATGAGTATGCTAGGAAGTATCCAACCCTGGAGACAGAGAAGCTGGGACCATAACCAAATATTTGGATGGATGTTGTCTTTTCCAAAAACATAACTTTGTGTGCATTGTACTACAAACCAGAGTATCCAAGAATCCTTGTAAGTGCTTTAACACAAACAATTGGCCATGAGGCCTCCTCTGAGAAAGTGCTATGCAAAACCAATAGAATATTGGGATCAATCTTTGATATACAATGCCCAATTGTAACATCCTTTAGGGAACTACCACCAACTCTCGATCCTTTGGCTCTTCCCAAGAAATTATCCTCATCTGCAATCTCCAACTATAAAAGCAATAGTCAGAATGAAAAAAATGAAAATATGTATGTGGTTCCACAAAAACAAAAGAATGCATTCCATTTTATTTTCATCACTGTCAAGTTTGCTTGGATTCAATAAGCTAATTGATGTCTCCTTGACGTCCTTGAGCTCCTTTATATATTCTAACTCCTCCCTTCCAAAATTGGAGATTCCAAGCTTCTCTTGAAATTGGTCAAACTCTTTGTGAACAGCCTGTAACTCTCTCTCAGCATCTTTAACCTTGCTTAAACATAGGGAAAAAGCATTTGATGCATCTATAAACTTATCATCAGACACTTAAGTATCTAATTTAAGTAAGTCCTTCTTGGAATCATTTTCAACATCCACTATGCCTTTTGCATCTAGAGATGCCTCTGCAATAACTGCCAAGAAATAATCTTCTCTCAAATTAAAAAATATTTGGAGATCAAACAATAATATGTACTCCTTGTCTTTAATTGGGAAAGTAGAAAAAGATGGAATGACAAGGCTTGAAGGAGTGTCAGATGGCTCATCAACCTCTATAGTGGTCACTTCAATTACTGTCTCTGCTTTGAACTCAGCAACATCCAGATCCTTTGCAACTAATGCTTCCATCTAGGTGTCTAGTTGCTCCTCAACATCAACTTCATCTACAATCTCTTTAAGAAGGCAAAAACTAGATAATTTTGAGGTTTCTTTATGCTTTTCATAAGATCAGAGAGGATATTTCACAAGGGAATTTACAATAACTGCAATATATTTAAGCATAATCTTACATTTTTTTGGGTTTAAACAGCATAACTCAAATGCATAAAATCTATCAAGAGAATGATAACCACATTTCTTGGTAAATAAGGACTTCTTAGTGCCTGATCTTCCAATAGGGGTGTGAACATACTCCTGGGAATCCAACTAAATAACATGATATGCCAACTCCTCAAACTCTGCAAAATCTTCCTTGATAAAGTCATTTGAGAAATTAAGAACTTGATCAAGGTTCCACTCTGGATTGAAAATCTCCCTAGCTGTTGGATAGAAAGCAATGTCATTATTGTTTTCTATGAGAAAAGCCAAAAGCTTCTCAGAGGCTGTGACATATGTAATTTGAGACAGCCCTGGGATCCTCACAGGAGACTTTGAAGCCTTTCCCTTCTTTAAATCCTTGCTCGAACCTTCAGTTGAAACATTTGAGGCAACTGACTCCTTTGTCACTGTGGGATCAAGGACTCTTTTCCTCTTCATAGATGTGGATGAAGACATGTGTGACATCTCTGTACCAAACATCTTCTTGAGATTCAATAAATCAAGTGGCTTTAGATTGCTCCTAATACAATGCAAATATCAAGGTATAAGCCTTTTGAAGTGGTGCGCTCACTTCGTGTTGGAGGAGTTAGTAATACGACGTGAATAGAAGCATTTCAAAATCTCCAAACCCCAGCATCATGTCATTTCTGCAAGGGTAGAAAAACGATTGGACGATGACGTGATAGGAAGAAAATAAAAAGCTTTCTGTTTATCTTCTGGTGCTATGTTGGATGAGTTAGGAATACGACACAATAGGAATGTGCCTATGGTGGAGAACGACTTTGACGGAGTATGGACAGAGGGGGTGACATGGAGATTGAAGATGGAGTATGGACGCAGGGGGCGATGGAGTATGAATGCAGGGGTGACCTAGGGGGTGTCGATGATGAAGAAGGAGACAAGTTCGCCGAGGGGAGAAGGAGATGAACAGTTCGGAGAACCACGCGGAAGGAGACAGAGACAGAGACGTTCGACGCACGAGGAAATGGGGAAGAAAAGTGCACAAAATAATTTGGGTGGTCTTAAATAAGCGCGAGGGGGGAAGAATGAATGTTCCACAAACCCTAATCAAATAGCCAATGAGAACATGACACATGGACATCAGCACCTGCGAGTATATAAGAACTTCTTAGTTGGCACAAATGCAAATTCACACCTTATGTCACGACTGTCTTAAATAAGCGCGAGGGGGGAAGAATGAATGTTCCAAAAACCCTAATCAAACAGCCAATGAGAACATGACACATGGACATCAGCACCTGCGAGTATATAAGAACTTCTCAGTTGGCACAAATGCAAATTCACACCTTATGTCACGACTATCATTTGTCCAACAATTGTGACATATCCAAACGACAGAGGTGCTATATGTTGTCGTGCTGCTGCGCATCCGAGCTATAAACACCTCCATTTTTGTTGTGCATGTGTGTTATCTTTTTGGGTGTGTTTCATTGTGTGTGATTGATGCATTATCTTTCCGTCCTTTCAGTTTCCGCATCCAATGTACATACTCCACTTGTGTGTTTGTGTTTGTGTGTATTTTAGTTTGTGTGCATGTTATGTGTGTGTCAGAAAAATATGAAAAACTGATGCCAAAGGACATTATCAAGCTGTTAATTTCAATGATGAACTCCAAGAAAAGTGCAGGATATCATGGATTTGTAGAAGCTGACATTTAAGCTATGAAGATAGAGGTTACACGAGAACAAGGTCGACGTAATATGCGAGACAAATCATTTTTGAAGAAGATACATTATCACTACATGCCATGGAGAAGAAGGGTTCATATGCCTTTGCCTTTGATGGGAGGAATCTCCACAGCTGTCTCAAAGACTGCATCCAATAGAACGTGTCAATCCAGCAAATTCCAGAATTTACCAATAAAAAAGAAGGTGCACTAGGCAATCTTTTGGATATTTGATGGGAATTTCTCTATGGTTCTGAACTTATTAAGCTATTCACTTTTGGTTGAGATATCAGAACAATATCCACATGTGGTAAGAGATTTGACGGATGAGGTTCATGGCTTGAGAAAGGAATTAATCCTCAACAAAAAGATCTGGTCATCTTTTAAAGTCAGTTATGGTGTTGAAGACAAAATTAAATGTGGACTTTCCACATGGCACACAGAGTCAATAGAGAGCGAGCTCAAGGAGTTCACTTCTGTGTTGTAAACAATCCAATCAAATATTGGTTCAGAATTTTGGGATGTTAAGTAAAAAGGAGGTATAGCGTCTTGCCCTGCTTTGGGGGAATCCGCTATAACTGGTGGACTACGACATTTCGGGTGTGCTCTCTTTCAGGGGTACTTCGAATCTAATACAGAGATGGCTGCTGGAATTTCGGAGGAAAAAGCAAGAAGAAAGCAGGTTGTCATGGTTGATGTCTTTGAGGAGAACAGGGCTTCCCCAGACATGGGTGTGAAACAGAAAGCCATCGAGTAGACAAAAGAACTTTTTGATATTCAGGACAAGGAAAACATTAATCCAGGCAATGATCTTTGCAGAAGGGATTCAAGAAATTTTGGAAATTTACTGATGCGCAGAGTGGACAGTCTTTGTTCTCTGATATGCCTTATTTCCCCGGATCACCATAGCCTATCTTTGGCTCTTGCAATTTTTGGTACCACGTGGAGTTGTGCCTGTCTCTTGATGGAAGGAGGCGTCGGATGATTGGGTCAAATCATGAGATTTTGGGAGTCAGGACTGGCGTGTCTTCGAGCCACAAATATATTGTCCTGGCTAAGACTTGGAGAACTTTCAAGTAAAAGCGCTCTGAGGAAAGGATGACTATATGCACAAATCTGGTGATGAGAGCTGCTGAAAAAACCTTGCATATGGTGGGAGTAAAGGACGTCTACATGGGCTGGCTGTCTTCGAGAGGTACAACCTCTATGGTGGCCGTTGTTTATGTCTGCGAAATAATAGGGCTCTAGGGGGCTGCTTGAGAGAAGGGCACAGTTATAATGCTTCCGGCAGGTCAGATAATACACTACCTATTGCCGAAATTAACTGTGATCATGGATCAGACGTGATCATCAGCAAAGGAAGTACATCATCGAGTGTGCCCGACAGAGATCTCATATCCTTTCGTGAAAGAGAATGACGCTCCCAGCTATGATTAAAATTCCGATAGTTTCTACTGTTGCTTTAGAGGAATGATCCACTTCTAGAGAGGCGGCCTATACACAAGTTACCAGACCAATCTGTGGATAATCCAAAGTATTGTAGATCATCTTGAGTGCCGCCCTCTGAAGAGCCTGTGCTAACTGAGGACTACAAAGCACAACACACTTGTAAACCCGTGATTTGCAATGCTGGTATATAGAAGCTTTGGTAGGAGTGATCCACCGGGACATCAAATCTTCTAATATTCTGCTAGACAACTGTTTTGAGGCACAAGTTTCAAATTTTGGCCTTGCAAAGCCAACATCAGATATAAATACACATGTGACCACTAGAGTTATGGGAACATTTGGGTATCTGGCCCCTGAGAATGCCTCAAGTGGAAAACTCACAGAAAAATCTGACATGTACTCTTTTGGAGGATTGCTGCTGAATACAGTTGTGAAGTTTCTAAACTGAAACTTGTTGATGCAAAGCTACATTTTTCAAAAAACTATGTTCTTGTAAGAGAATGTATCAGTGTGAAGATTGATTGGGTGTACTCTGGTTCATGCATTAGAAGAAAAAATTGAAGCAAATAATGATCAAATTGAAGTATGGCTGATGGTTCAGTTGTACTAGTTGTACTTTGATACCACAGTTTTGCAGTGAATGCAGTTTTTGTATGTTATACCAGTTGCTCACAGAACTTCAATGTATTGGCATTGTATGGATTTCTGAGAATTGATCACAGGGATTGCTGCCCAGCTGAACTCATCAAGCCTATGTGCCAATGGCAAAACTGTTCTTGAACACCTAAATGCAAAGCTGGTTATGAGATACTACAGATTTTTCTGAACATGGACCTCATGTAATTTACTTGACAAGCAATATAGTGATCTTTGGCATCAAATATTGAGTTATTGAGATCATCTTGTTAGCCTCTTACCTTGCTGTACCTTGAACCCCATGTTCTGTAGCTCTTACACAAACTCTACGACATTTTTGGTGAACGTGACATGAAAGTGCTGTGTCAATTTTCAGCAAGATGGGAGACTCACAAGAAGAGATGACAGATGACAATGTCATGAAGCATCTGTTTTAGTCATTTACAACCTATATGCAGCAGCAAGCTCACGCGAAACTTGATAGTGATACCATGGATGCCTTGAAAGCTGTCCAACAGGAGTTGAAGCAGTTCAATGGCCAACAAGTTTCAACTTACCTGCATTTGTATGAAGAAAAGATGAAGTTTTTTGGGGTTTCTCAAGATGTTTGGAGCCGCTACTTCTTGCGGATCATGGTGCGTGCTCTTGAAGTCCGAATTTCAGAAATTCAAGGAACACATGTTGGTTAGGTAGAGTTTAAGAAGGCATTAAAAGATGAATATTTCTTGGAGGATATAGGTCTAATGAACCGCAAGAATTTCTTAGCATGGGTTTCTATGCCTAATAAGGGACTTTCAGTTTTACCACCCTTCTGCGAGAGTTTGAGAGCCGCTATGATCAGTTGGATGGAACTGAGCAACAAGATTTGGAGATGCAGAAAGTGGAATAAATTTTACAAGCTGCTGATGCTGATTTATAGGAAAAGTTGGATGATCTTTTGGAAGATCAAGCTACCGATTCAGGTTTAAAGACCGAGTGGAGACATGTCATTGATGCTGTGAATGCTCTTGTTAAGAAGTAGCGCAGGAGAGTACGATTGCATCGTAATACAAGATTTGTTTCTGAAAAATCCTTGGAGACCTCTACTTCTACCCCTGCTGCAAGTTCTATGCCTAAGCATACTCCTCCTGTTGTAAATACACCAATTCCAGCTGCTCCAGTGTCCTTATCAGTAGATGATGTTATTAAAGGCTTGGTAGATTTGACGATAGAGGCAGTCAAAGCTAAAGTTGGGAAGTTAAAATAGCAACTTATGTCAGTACCTGCTGTAGCACCTGCTCCAGTGAGACTGCTTTTCCAGCTGGCCAAAGAAAAGGGAGACGATGTATTTGGTGCGATAGTACAGAGCACCAAAACTACAGAGATTGTGATGCTTTTCAGGAAGTGTGTAAGAAGAATGTAGTGCTTTAGGGACAAGATGGGAAGATATGGCTGACAGAGACTGGTGCTCCTCTTGACACAAACTTTGGTAAGGAAGGCATGAAGAAGCTCATTGATGATATGGCTGCGCGATCAGCTTATGTGAGTGTTAGAGGAGATACTTCAGCTTATGGAGTCTAGCTTGAGCAAAAATCAGATGGAGACTCTGCTTTATGGTCCTCTGCCTTGGAGATAGCGAAAAAAGGAAAAGTTCAGGCATCCACTATGACTTGTGTGGGCTCCAGCATCCGAGGAGAGACAGGATGGGATTCTCTTGTTGACAGGTATTCTATTTTTTCTTATATGGTGAAAACACAGGGTTTAGATGCCATGGTTGAGGAAAAGAGAAGAAGAGACGAGGAGGGTCTCAGCACCTCCAAAAAGACTAGAGGGGGTGACTTTGTTTCACCACATGTTACAGCTCCACCTATGACGAGTTCTCTAGCTCAATCAGGTCCTGAACAATCTATGGGAGACAAGCAGATGAAAGAAAAGAGACAACCAAGAAAGGAGCCAGGATTCAAGCTCTTGTTGGACCTTGATATGCAGACGGATATGAGTAAGATTTTTCATGAAAGAATTTTAAATAGTGAAGTCACTTTTACTGTTGGAGAAGCTCTTGGGATTGCTAGAAGAGAAATACAGGATCAGAGACAACTATTTTGAGGCACAAGTTTCAGATTTTGGCCTTGCAAAGCCAACATCAGATATAAATACACATATGACCACTAGAGTTATAGGAACATTTGGGTATCTGGCCCCTGAGAATGCCTCAAGTGGAAAACTCACAGAAAAATCTGACATGTACTCTTTTGGAGGATTGCTGCTGAATACAGTTGTGAAGTTTCTAAAATGAAACTTGTTGATGCAAAGCTACATTTTTCAGATAACTATGTTCTTGTAAGAGAATGTATCAGTGTGAAGATTGATTGGGTGTACTCTGGTTCATGCATTAGAAGAAAAAATTGAAGCAAATAATGATCAAATTGAAGTATGGCTGATGGTTCAGTTGTACTAGTTGTGCTTTGATACCACAATTTTGCAGTGAATGCAGTTTTTGTATGTTATACCAGTTGCTCACAGAACTTCAATGTATTGGCATTGTATGGATTTCTGAGAATTGATCACAGGGATTGCTGCCCAGCTGAACTCATCAAGCCTATGTGCCAATGGCAAAACTGTTCTTGAACACCTAAATGCAAAGTTGGTTATGAGATACTACAGATTTTTCTGAACATGGACCTCATGTAATTTACTTGACAAGCAATATAGTGATCTTTGGCATCAAATATTGAGTTATTGAGATCATCTTGTTAGCCTCTTACCTTGCTGTACCTTGAACCCCGTGTTCTGCAGCTCTTGCACGAACTCTACGACATTTCTGATATGTTTGACGTAAATGACGTCGAAAGCTAGTGAGTTGTCAAAAACAATGCGATTGCATACCTCACCAACTTTAGCAACAACCTTCATCGCGTTGTATTGGCTAAAGCTGTAGAGTTGTTGAGTTGTCTGAAACAGCGGGATAGCATACATTACAAACTTTATCAATAACTTTCATCACATCGTATTGAAGCTATAGAGATTCTTCTTATCTTCTCGTATTGCATTGCGTTGTGTTGGAATCCGCTGATACAAAGAGATTAGGAAAAAAGAGGAACTCAAATTTGCTCTATCGCATTGTATTGAGGCAACCTTTATTGCAAAGCGAGGAGGAGCAGGAGTTCAAGGCTTCCATCTAGTCTCTGCTTCGGCACGATGGGAGTCAATTGTCTTCATTTGTAGCCTCTTTATCACAATGTGTGGGTTTCAATGGCCAAGACAAAACAAATTGCAAGGAAGGTCTTGGTGAAGAAATCTTCTAAAGAAGGTCTTGAGCTAGCTATTTAAGAGATAGTTGAAGAAATTGTTGTTTCTGTTACACCAACTGGTAAATTTTGTTTAGGTGAATCCTCAAAGAACAAGTTATCTGGTGAGTTTGAGCCCTCAGCTTCTCCTAAGTTTCAGCCTCCCAAGGAAGCCCATGTGAGGAAAAAGAGAAAGTCAAGACGGTTTTACATGTAGAGGTGTTTTGTGTTGAGAATCAACAATCACACTTACTAAACAACCCCTTTGTATGGAGCCTCAGGGTCAAGGATATGCAAGCTAACTTATCCCATATGCATAATGGTGCCTACTGCAGTTTCCTACTTTCCTATAAAGCATTGTACTTGCTTCCTTTCTTAATGCAATGATAGTACTCTTTTCTTTTCAATGAAGTGTCAATGTGATTGTCCACATACACAAGGTTGTGTTTATGAGTCCAAGTCTCAATCTTGGAACCTAATTCACTTGTGTAACAAACAGTGTCTTTGTCTTCCCCATCATGAGTCCACACTTCTCATTTCATCCTCCATAGCTTTCGGTTTTGCCATGCTCTAGATCCCGCATTTCTCACATGGTATCAGAGCCCAGTTGGGCATGGCATTGCTTCTCTAGCCTCTCTTGATTCCTCTCAACCTCAGTCTAGCTCAATGTCAGCTCATGACTTCATCTCCCAACTCTACTCTCACTGAAGCTTCCATGGCAGCCATAGCCAGCAGCACCCTGTCAAATTGAGCTGCTTATATCTCACTCCACAGGTCAAATCTCTTGGAGCTTCCTTCTGGAAATGTATTCCCCAACTCACAAAGCTTCCCTGTATCACATCAATCCAGGACATTGGACCATCTGGAGCTCAGCATTGTGAAAATCCTCAATCTCTGCTCTGTGTCTGCCATAGCCAGACAGGACCTACCTTACTTGGAGCTTCAATAACTCCTCAACCCCAAGCCATTTCAGCCCATAATTTCTTCTAGGGAGTTGTTCCTCTACTCAAGGTGCTTCATCCTGGCATGAAAATCGACTACATTACTGCGCCTTGACTCCAGCATTGCGGAAATCGCGGAAATCTGTCCTGAACTGCGCCAAATTCGTTCGAGCTGCCTACGTGCTGCATATAGTCCACGATCTTGACGATTACCATGGGGCTTTGATAGCCCATGAAGTCAGCTTCCTAGGCATGTAAAAATTTTTGAAAATGATCAAGTATAGCTCGTGTAATGTTGAAAAAACCAGGCCCCTGTCTCAGAAACCCTAATTCCACCATAGCCAAAATTTCTCAAGCTTTTTTTTTCTCAACTTTTTTTTTTCTTTCTCCTGACACTCAACCCAAGCCTCTGTCACTCTAATCCATTGATCGAGCATCAAATCAACAAGGGGAAGGACTTGAGAAGATTGAAGAACGACCGAACGATCCCAAGCTCAAACATCAACACTAACATAGTGTGTTTTCACACTGTCATTAACTGTGTCTCTTGACACATTGCATTCTGCTCTTCTACTGATAAAATCTCAAAATTCTGGTGTTGATTTGTTGCTGCTCTTGCAACCTCAACATGGGAAAAGACTCTCCAAATGCTCGATTCAAAGGAGTCGGGTTTCAAACCTGGCAAACCTGCATCAAGCTCATCTTGATGAAAAAGGGTCTCTGGGCCATCACAAATGGCAAAGAAAAGAAACCTCGGGACGCGGACCTTGCAACTACTTGGCAAAAGAATGATGACAGAGCCCAGGCCATTATCAAACTGGAGCTACACGACAGTTATATCCATCATGTGGATAACTGTGAGACCTCACAGGATACATGGAAAAGACTTGACACCCTGTTTGGTGCACAATCTAAATCATCAAAGTATGGTCTCCTGATTGAGTTCTTCAGACTTGAAATGAAGTCCAGCACATCACTTGCCACACATCTTAATTACATGGAAGGACTCCTAACCCAACTTACAAGAATCAACATTAAAATGGATGAAGATGTTTGCATCGGTGTTCTACTTAAGAGCTTGCCTCCTGAATATAATAATGTATCAACAACTTTAATCAACATGCCAAATCCTGAACTTGTTGATATCCAGGCATCACTGTTAGAAGAGGAAAAGAAGCTAAAAACTAAGGAAGAACCAAGTACCTCTAGAGATGAGTATGCATTATATGTTGGCAACAGGTACAAAGGCAAGAAGGATCAGCTCTTCTGTGACTTCTGCAAAAGGACCGGACACACTGAGAAGTTCTGCCACGCAAGAAAGAGATCCCAAAAGGCCTATCTAGTCGCAATCAAAGAAGAAGAAGAAAATGGAGCAAAGGAAGAAGATGATGAAGATGAAGACCACCAGGATCGGAAGGACAAGACTCATCAGTCCTTGTACTCTCATAATTCTGATAGACTGTTTTAAAAGCCTTGTACTTCCTTGCCCTAATGCTTCTTGCCATAAGCTTTGTAAACTCCTTATGTAACTTGGCATTACAGTCCCTGTACACTTTGTGAGGCCCCTGTTACAGCCTCTGGATGTCCACCATGTTTATGGTACCCACACTTAGCTTTTTCTGTGACAGCCTCTAGTGTTTTGCCATGTCTGTGGTATACCCACACTTTGCAGGTGGTTCTCATTACAGCCTCTACACACTTTGTGCCTTTTCTAGTTGTGATTGAGGAGGGGTGTTGAGAATCAGCAATCACACTCACTAAACTACCTCTTTGTATGGAGCCTCAGGGTCAAGGATATGCATGCTAACTTATCCCATATGCACAATGGTGCCTACTGCAGTTTCCTACTTTCCTATAAAGCATTGTACTTGCTTCCTTTCTTAATGCAATGATAGTACTCTTTTCTTTTCAGTGAAGTGTCAATGTCATTTTCCACATACACAAGATTATGTTTATGAGTCCAAGTCTCAATCTTGGAACCTAATTCACTTGTCTAACAAACAGTGTCTTTGTCTTCTCCATCATGAGTCCACACTTCTCATTTCATCCTCTATAGCTTTCGGTTTTTCCATGCTCTAGATCTCGCATTTCTCACATTTTGCAGAGATTAGGAAAGACAAAAGTCAACTAGTCACCTCATTCCTAAGGCTCTATTTTTTAGATCGGTCAAGGAGATATCTGATAGCTTGTTCTCTATTGCTTATATGAATGACCTCAACAAGAGATGGTAGTTTTCTACCCTACTATGCTTACAAGAGGTAGCAGATGATTTTTTAATATATTTTATGAATGATGCTTATATTGCAACTGCCCATGCACATCGAATTACATTAATGAATAAATACTTTAGTATGGTTAGCAGACTTAGATATAGGTTTGACAAGGTTTTGAAGCCTCTTCCATCAAACTGATCAAAAGGCATTTGAAATCCTCAATGTTCCACCCAAGAGAAAGCAGAAAGAGCCACCAGCACACCCAAGATTGAAGAGGTTATCCATTTGTATCCTATAAGGGTTGCAAGTGAGCAGAGTTTGTTTTGGAGGAGAAAAGGAAAGAGGTAATAGAAAATGAGGATTTGATTTGGCAGAGAAAGATTTTTTCTCTTGGCCCAGTGAACTACAAGAGGATGGGAAAACTGTACGGCCAAATGGTCGTGAATGTTTCTGTTAGTCCTGAGAAAGAAGACTACCTCACCATTTCTCCAGAGGATTAGATCCTATTTGAGAAAAAGGATTCTCAACTAATAGATTCAGTACCTTTTTGTTGTTTGAGGTAAGGTCTTGTGCTTCTCTTTATTTAAAATGAATTTTTCCAAGGGTCCTAATATTGCACTCATTCTCTTATTCATTCTTTACTTTATATATAGGGCATATGTTGATTCTCTTAGCATTGATATTGCTAAGGGTATATTTGTTATTGATCCACTTCTCTCTGTGGATTTGTTTTCAAAATCTGACTCAAATATTGAAAGGTTTTTTAAGGACTTCGATAGTGTCACAAACCATCATTTTTTTTCCATATATTGAAATGTACTTTCTTCAACATTCTATCTCTTGATGATTTGTCTTTAGGGTTATTTCTCACTTGAGTTTTGGTTTGCAAAGGACACTAGAGCCTAATCTATATTAACATTCTTGTAAAAGAGGTCATTTTTATGAATTCTCTTTCAAGAATCCATGGCCAATCAAAGATGTATTGTTAATAAACACTCTTTATTTTATCTTTTATTGGATAAAGTTTATAATATTCGCTAATAAGTTAATATGTGTAGTGCTGCTAAACTTGTTACTACCCACTTGGACACCAGCTTTCAAAGCATTGTTGATCCTCATAGACCTTTCAAGTTTCTCCTTCAAGAGGTTCCATTGCAAAATGACGTATATAGTTGTGGCTAGAGAGTGGTTTCAAATGCTTCGAGGATAATAGATTCAAAGTTATTGAATGTAGAGGGGATGAATTTAAGTTTCCTATGCTTTATCCTTTTTATAGTGAAAGTCTCTTGCTACTTGAAATAACTTGTGTGCTTTGTTACAGTGCAGAGACTACCCTGATTCATATATGTTGTGGATACGGGAGAGGTGTATTGAACTAGTTTTAGATAGGTCAATTACACCAGTGGACCCACATTTCCCTCTCCCAGCTAAAAATTCCAAAGGACAGGCAACAACAAAGGGCAAAGGCAAGAAAATGGAAACCACCAAGAGAAATAAGTCTCTAAGGTCCAAACAAAAGGGGCGCAAAATGAAGGGCATACCTAAGCTTTCTCCATCGAAATTTAGCACATCCCCTCTAAAGACCAAGGAGAAAAGAGTGCATGAGGTAATTAAGTTCTTCCACCAGTGACCAAAGAAAACATCTACTAAGAGGAAACTAGTGATAACAAATGTAAGTATGGAAGATGAAGCAAATTTTCCAAAGAAAGAGAGAAATCTTAAGGATGGAGAAGCTGTAGATCAAGGAGAAGCTAAAGAACAGCCTAAGGATAGAGAAGTCAAAGATCAAAGAGAAGCTAAAGAATAGCCTTATAATTATCAGTTTGTCTATTCGTACCGAAGCAACATTCCCCTTATGTATACATATGTAGTGCAATATTCTAACCCAAAATGTAATGATATGTCATTTTGATCTTACCCATGAAATATGATTTTTTGTTCATAGAATTACAGAGAATTATAAAGATTGTACCAAGTATTTCCTATTAAGTTGTACTGTAATTTTGTAACTCATGATATAATGAAATCATTTTGGTCCACAAACGACGATTTGTTTTTCACAGAATCACTGCAAAGCTTATACCAATATTTTTTTAAATAGTACTTATCAATGTGTATAATTTCATGTTTCTGGAAACAATATTTGTGACCAAAAGAAAGATTCAAGATTATTTATACATGCATATTTATGGTCCAAAACTCAAAACACTAGGAGGGAAACAACTCATACATGATACAGAGCTCTCAGCTCTTTTTCCAATTACAGCACCATTTACCTTGAACTTATATCCAAGAGTGACATTCTCTAGAAACTCCAAGGTGTCTCTTACATCCTTAGGACTCCACTTTGAAGGAATGTTCACCTCCTTTACTTCTTGTGTGGTAAGTTTCAAGGTAAGTTTCAATATCTTACAATCAATATTTGAATCTTAAGGAACCTAAGAGCACCCAATCTAAGTTTGTATCTTCTGTAATCAAAACCTATGATAAGAGATTTTCGAGATATATTATAGGATAAACCCAATGATTGAGGGAACACATTACACCTTATAAAGTCACCTTTGTGGTCAGATTCCTTGACTTTCCAAAATAGACCTAAAATTTTGTCAAAATCTTCATCTGAAAAATTTCTGTTTAGCCATGAAACCTTCGTCTATTGTAAACATGCTATTTTAAAGCAAGCTAAAAAAACATGAAAGGGTAAAAACCACGATAAGCGTACTCTTCTCGAGATCCTTCCAAGAGTCATAGCCTTTTGAAAATCTTGAGCAATATTGAGGTTGAAACTCTCCATTGTTGCTTCATCAAGCATCTCCCAATCCAAATACAAGAGGCTTGGTAACTGTAGATCTTCAAGGTATCCATACACACCTACTCTTGAAGGAACCACATATTGTGCATAATACACAAAAATTCCACTTTCATGAAAAAAACTCGTGGTCTAATCAGCATAAATAATATCTTCAAATTCTTTATGAATGGTATGGAATGTTCAGCTCAGGCTCTCCATAGGTTGCCACTTGAAACTTGTTAATGGAAAGATATCTACAACCAACAATCCATTATTTAGCATATGCTTCAAACAAAACCATATACTCATGTAAACCTTACAACTCAAACTTACAGTGTGCTTGCTGGGAAAAACATTCCCGTGGAGCCAAGTGCATATATCTAGCCATGTAAACATGTTGCTCAAAAGTAAACTAGCCTTGAGACGTGGTTTTGAAGGCAAAGATACGTCCCTTCCAATGATATTTGATATCCCCTTGTTTTATTTTTTTCACTCTATGAGAGCCCATGCAAGATGATAGCATTGTAACCCAATCATTTATAGTAAATTTTTTGGGCTGCCATTCTCCATTTGTGCTCTTGCTATACATGGTGCAAGAGTTTATGGAATGAGAAGGACACCTTGTAGATGCCCTGTAAAAGACAATGAGTATGCAGACAATGTGTAGAGAAAGAAACCTAAAGAGAGAGGAGACAAATTAAAAATACTACGAGCGCCAATAACTTTGAAAATTCTCTCAATTTTCAAAATGGTCTTAATTAACTTAACTTTTTTAAGTCTTCGTCAAAGGTTTTGACATCTTTTATTAGTTAATAGGGGTTGTTGGGACTACCAAAACTTGTCAAGGTTTGAAGATTTCAGCTAAATAGGAGGGGAGAACCACAAAATGAATTCTACTATCTCAAAAGCAGAGGAGACAAGAATACCATATTTTTTTTCACATGGGAAAATATCTTTGGCCCTTTCCTTAATCCACGAATTAACAAAAGTGCCGTTTTTAATGTTTTTCGGCCCTAATGCTACACATTACTTGGTGAGATCTTTCTTGAAGTTCTCCTCAATATGTATGCTTACCTTGATAGGTTTAGCCTCTCCTTCCTCATTCAGGTTTACTTCATCTACTTTATCCTCCACCACCCTTGTAGACTTCCTCATGGTGTGTTCATATCTTTGTTTAGCTTGAATAATGGCTCTCTATCATTCCTCATCCAATACATAGGGCTATCCATACATTGAACTTCCTCAATTTCTGAATTTTCTTATTTCCTTGCTATCATGATTTAGGATGACTAGTTTTAGGGACTTGAACCACTCTCTAGTCTCACTTTCTAACCTATCTTGAAATTTAGGCAACTCCTAACTTGCAAAAGAATCTTTAGGGTTTTGTCCTCCTATCTAGTTTTGTTTTACACATTGCACAGTTTGCTATTCAGGAACTCCATTTCTTGCACATTTGGGCTACCTCCTAGTACCCTTGAATGTTGTTATCAATATCTATTTCAAACATTGGAACCACCAAAGGATTTTTTTGAAAAAATATGTAACGTGCCCGCCTATTGGCCACCTATTGGCTATCCAAACACGTTTTAGTGGTCCATCGAGAGATGAATGTAAGCATCACTACTCGGCACTCCCATGAAATGTTCTAGGGTTTGTTGCCTAGGGTCCGCCTCACAACGCAAAGTTCGTAGCCAAACGTTCCCGACAAAAAATTCCTGAGTTCACCTGGCAATGGAACATTCTCGAGTTTGCCTCGTAATAGAATGTGTGTGGATGAACCCACTAGGATCGACCTAAAATCCAGGTTCCTAGTGGTCAAGGTCTCTTGACAGCATTCTAGCATCGGGTCCTGGATCTCCTACTTTAAACATAGATATCCAAGCCAAAGCAAACCCATGCCACACTTGGTTCAAAGAGAATGGAAAATGAGAGCGATGTGTCGCTCAACCTCTCTACCCATAGGGCATAGTCCCATTCTGGTCCCCTAAAACGGCATGAATTGGGTTCTAACTTAAAAATGACGGTAAAACCTTGTGAAAAGCCTCCCAGTTCTTTGGGACCACCCTGTCGCTTTTTAGGGTTCCGCCCACCCGCTTCCCTCAATATGCATTCTTTAGTCATCTAATTAGGTCCTATCACATTTATGTGTGACATTCAAAATTAGCTTCCTTAATTAGGCCTTTTAGGAAACATGGTTCGTTTGCGTAACTTGCGACACAAACACAAAAACAAAGCAAGCAGTTCTTTTGAGAAACAAGTTTCTTAAATTATCTTTGGGTTAATCTTTGTCTCCTACCTATACAGGAGAAATTATGTATCCCTTCTATCCAATAGAAGTACCCGATCCAAATCACATGCCACCATAATTTCCATCCATTATCTAGAATAGGATCTTCCAACACCCTAGATGTTGGGCTCATGAAAGTCTACAACTCTGTTCCGGCCTAGGAAATGGGTGTCCAGAGCTCCACTTACCCCAAGCGACCTAGGAGTGAGACAACTTCTATGGTTGACCTTTGACCTTTGGCCCGTGAATCGAGCAGTGCCCTCTTGGGTTGAAACGTGGCGTGACTTTGGAGATGATCCGCCCACGCAGAAATATCCTTCCTTAATTAATCCAATTAAGAATCAAACACAATCAAGGAAATCAACCTAATATCATCTTCTAGGAAAACAATCCGGAATCTAGGGGAAAAATATTTAACATCAAAGGCGATGGCTGTAGCTAGGACGATTTTAAGCACCAAGTGAAAGACGGCTTTTAAAAGGCACTCGAGCGACACTTCTGGATTTTTGATAATTTTCCTAACTGCCATGTGGGATGCCAGGAGCTGCCAGTCAGTGCGGGATACCGAGACGGACGTGTAGGATTTTTCAGAGGCTGAAACGGAGTTCAGACGAGGAAGAGGCCAATAATTGGCCAAGATTTGAAAAGGTGGACCAAATTTAAGACCAAAGGGGGGGTGCCCTTTGGGACTTTAACCCCCCTCCCCCCCCTCATTTTTTCATCACATGGCGTGGAGAGGGCGACATGATCAACAGGCAACCGAAAAACGAACCATTCCCCCCCCTAATCATGAATGGAGACTGCAAGCAACCTATCTAGCAGATGATACCCGGCAACTTCTATCTCTTTCCTGATTCTATCGCTGGTCTTCGCACGGGATATGGTTGTTTGGATGAAGAGATCAGAATCTAGTATTTCTCTCTCCTCCCTCTCTCTTCCCTCTATGGGCTATTCATGTGCACCATCTTGAAGGAGGAATCGGGAAGGGAGTTGAAGGAAATGGTGATGGAGATTGATGGAGATGCTGAAGATTGATGTGCAGCATTAGATTGAGAGCAATGGAGGCTCCGTCTACTGGTTATGCAGTCATTCAAGGCGTCTTGGGTTACGTAAAAACACGGTATGACCATTTTTATGAAGAAAATGAAGGATTTTTTATAGTTTATGATGATAATGATGTTCTTATTGGATGAAAATTTGTTTGAGTGCTGGTTGCATCATGAGGAATTGTTGTTTTTAAAAAAAAAATGATTTTGCAATGATTTACATGCTCTATTTAATTCCCGTAAACCCGAAATGTGGTTTTTAAGCGGTAAAATGGTAGTCTTTCCGTTTCGGGTGGGTGAAATGTGTTCCCATGGGGGAAAAATGGAAGATACATTGAATGTTAGTATGCTGAAGTGATTGGAACAAGAAGAATCAGAAAATAGCATATGTTATTGGCAAATAAATCAAGAAATGGAAAAAATAAGGAGAAAAATAGAAATACAGCTCACAAAAATAAGAAAAAATATAATGATTGTTTGTGGATGTGTGGTAGTGGCAAAGCATGAGTTTTAGCCTCATTTTTCCCTATCTCTTTGTCAAATTTTGTGATTTATTGTTTTTTATACATCAAAACATGGCAAAATGAACCTCTACACCTATGCAGACGAAAGCAATACCTAAGCGTAGGGGGTTGGGATATTTGAATCGTGTGATTTGCGTGTTGATTGTTGCTGATTTTCTTATGCATATCATGACATAGAGTTCGTGTATTTTAATTAAGAGGATAGTAGCACGGCGTTGTCTCGGTGCTATTCTTACATCACCGCAATGAGTTAGTGAATGAGCATTAGAAAGCCTAGTTGTGCACCATACGTTCCTAATTGAAAATTATATTTGAGCACTTTAGGATCATCCACCTTTGCATGTGCATGTAAACCATGGTATCAAAATATGAAGGACTGGATGCATAGCACCTGTTTTCAATGGCAATGACCCACACTTGAGTGTGGAAAGGCATCCTAAGCCGTAGGATAGATGTTTGTTTCTTGGGGGATCATTTGGTAAGGACACACAGTATCTCATGGAATACTTTTGAAACGGAAGAGTGGAGTTTTTTGGTTTGTTTTATATGTTGAGCAGCGCATCAAGGGGCTAATCCCTGCGATGTAGGAGAGCTGCAGTGGGGCCACGGTGATTCCACCGAGAGGTTGCCTCCCATGTATGTGATTATCATGGCATTTATGGCCAAAGTGTAAGGGTTCTTCCTTTATAGAGTTTATAGAAAGGGAAACGTTGGACTATAAAACTATAAACGCATAGATTACGCTCTAGGTGAGGGTGTGTTTGTCTGTTATGAGCATGAGGTCCGGCTAGTGCCATAGCCAGTGCCGGCCCATTTGAGGTCCCATTAGTGGTGCATTTGCCGGGAGCTGCCAACAAGTGGTGGTTCTTGAATCTAGGGTTTTTAGGGACCAAAAAGTTGGTTTATGTCCTCTGACAAGGACTGTCAAGCCGAAATACAAAAAGCAGAACGTGCTGAGAGAGCTAGACGGTGGTTGGAGATTGTAAGTCGCTATTCTCCTCAAAGGAGTAGCCCGATACGCATAAAAGACAGTGGTCTTAGTAACCCAACTGCTGCACATAGTCCTTTAGGTGTAGGAGAAAGCGCAAGTTCTGCCTCTCTTCCACCAAGTCAACCCACTTCAAGTAGGGGTGTGATCCCATCAGTCCAAACTCCTATTGTCAATCTGATTGTCATCATGGCACAACCCATTGCAATTCCTACAGGGACGCCGGATCTGCCAGCTTTAGGAGTTTCTTTGCCCATTTTTAATGGGTAAGCCGAAGAAGATGTGAAGTTTCATATTTGTGAATTCCAAAGATTAATGTTTATTTACTGTATCCAAGATGAGGGACATCTTATGATGTTCTTTAACATGACATTAAAAGGAAGGGCTACAGTATGGTATCGTAGCATAGAGACTGGAACCATATCCACAATCAACCAATTTTATGCAGCTTTCCGAGGAGAATATGCCCCTGAAAGAGGTGGCCAATACTAGTTGCATGTTTTGAATGTAACATGCCAAGACCCCCATGAGAATGTGAAAGCCTATGCCCAGAAGCTTAAGGAAGTATTTCGTAAGTTACAAACTTACATTCCTATTCCATCGACTACCCAATCGCAATACTTCTTGCATGGATTGAATTTCAATATTCAGGTACAATTGAGCAATGTGGCTTTGGCTGATATAGACACCGCCATCATGCGAGCAGAAGGAGTAGAGTCACGATTACAAACGGCCTATTCCTCTCGAATAAATCTCAATGCGAGTCTAGTACCTGGAGGCAATTTACAATTGATACATGGAAGTCAAGGGATGCCTATGAATAACCGTAATGGGAGAGGAAGCATGGTCCAAAATGTACCTTTGTTGCCAGCTCCTCCCAGTGTGACTATGCCTATGGCTAGTCAACTGGCTCCACCAAATGTTGGAGGCCAAGCTTCGAACCCTAATGTTGTTCCTGTGAGTCAACAACCAATGCCCAATCAAATTGTTAGGCCAATGGAACGACGGATAGACGGTCAAGGCTACGAGTCGAGTGCCTCTAATGTCCTTGGTGAAGTTAAGGATATGATGAAACGCTACACCGACATGATTTCTGAACAATATCGGCAAATAGCTGTTGATGTCAATTTCTTGAAGAAGCAGCAGAATCTGATAGGGAGTCGACACCCTAAATAGGGTGGTCCCTCAAGATTTAGCTGTAAGTGGTGTGGCGAACAATATTTCCCTAGAAACTGTCCAAATGTTAAATGTGATATTTGTGGGAAGTCAGGCCATTTAGTTGCTACCTATTGGAGTAAGATTAGTTCCCTCCAACAAGGTCGTAAACAGCCAGGTCCAGTTAATCATAGAGCGCAAGGTAGTAACCTCCAGCAAAATGATGGACCGAGACAAATATTGCAAAGGGGAAAGACCTCTATAGAGGAGTTGCCACAAGGCAATGGAGTCAGCTGTCAGGATTGTGGGAGAGAAGGAAGGAGTCTCACTTGTAGCTTTCTTGCTTGCACAATGGGGGAATACACACCGATCACCCTGGCGTATCACGAGTGGAGCTCGATATCTCAACACTCCCCCTCGAGCTCAATCCCAATTCCTGCACACCAAGCAGGTCTCTGAACTTGCGCAGCTTCTCTGCGCCCAATGCCTTCGTGAATATGTCAGCTACCTGATCCTCTGTGGTGACATAAACTAGATCAATAAGACCTAGTAAAACCCTCTCCCGCACATAGTGATAATGTACCTCAATGTGCTTTGTTCTAGCATGATAGACTGGGTTATTTTCCAAGTGTATACTACTCATGTTGTCAAAATAAATGACAACTAGCCCATCTGTAGGCTGATGCATATCATAAAGTAGCTTATGCAACCAAGCTACCTCACATGCAGCCATTGCTGCACCCTTGTACTCAGCCTCTGTGCTCGACAAGGCAACTGTAGGCAGTTTCTTGCTACTCCAAGTGACTGCAACACTCCCAAAGAGAACACATATCCACTGGTAGATTGTCTATCAGAAATACTACCAGCCCAATCAGCATCAGTGTATCCATGTAACTGTATCTGAACCCCAGTCTCATAAAATAGTCCATACTGTAATGTGGACTTCACATACCTAAGTATGCGTCTAGCCACATCCAAATGTGGTTTCCTTGGAGCCTGCATAAACTAACTTACCAATCCAACAGCATAGCTCAAATCTGGCCTGGTAATAGTCATATAAATCAAACTTCCTACTATGCGTCTGTACATAGTAGGGTCTTCCAGAAGCTCACCTGCATCTGTGCTCAGGTTCACATTCTGCTCCAAAGGAACTGAAATAGGCTTACAACCTGTCATCCCATATTTGGACAGCATGTCCAATCCATACTGCCTCTACAAGAGCTGTATCCCACTTGGTGATCTAATCACCTCAATGCCCAAGAAATAACGCAACTCTCCCAAATCCTTCATCTCAAACTTCTGCTTCAATAGCATTTTCACATGAAGGATATCTTCATCACTGTCACCTGTCATAATCAAATCATCAACATAAATGACAAGTAGCATAATACCTTTATTTGTTTTTCTCACATAAAGTGAGAAATCTGCCTTGGAAATCTGAAAGCCAATAGTGACAAGATACTGCCCTATCTTGTCAGACCATGCTCTAGGTGCTTGCTTCAAGCCATACAAGGCTTTCTTCAACCTGCAAACAAACTCAGGATGAACATCATGCACATAACCTGGTGGCTGCTCCATATAGACCTCTTCTTGCAAATCACCATTCAAGAAGGCATTCTTTACAGCCATCTGATGTAAAGACCATCCCTTTGATGCAGCCATAGCAATGACTACTCTTACGATTGCCATCCTTGCAACCGGACTGAATATTTCTTCATAGTCAATGCCATATGTTTGTGCATACCCCTTGACTACTAATCTTGCCTTGTATCTGTTCACAAAACCATCTGCATTGTGCTTCACCTTATAAACCCACTTACAGCCAATTACATTTTTACCTTTAGGCAAAGGTACCAATTCCCATGTAGCATTTGCTTCCAAGGCATCCATTTTGTCATCCATGGCTTTCTCCCATTTTTCTTTTCCCATGGCTTGCTCAAAAGAAGTGGGTTCTGGTTCCTGTATCACTATGACCATATATGCATAGTGAATGGTTGTAAATCCATCATATTTCAGCCTATCCACAGGATACCTAGCTCTTGTAGACCTGCGCAAAATAGGTTCACTCCCAGGTGCTCTCAAAACATCCATGGTCTTCCTTACTCCAGGTGTAACAATAGAAGGAATACCCAACTCATCATCAATGCTCTGTTCTGAGCCACTGGATTCACCATCCACATAAGAGTGACCTGCATTCACATCAAACATGGGCTGATCAACCTTCTCTTTTCCTTTTCGTGATACCTACATACCACTATCTACATTGCTTTGAAAAGATTCTCCTGATCTCAATCTGCCTGTCCATGGCGAAGAATGTGAACCACTGCTAGAGGACGCTCTAGGTCCACTAATATTTTGTGATTGCTGCTGTGAATTCTGTGCAGCATTACCATTTTGTGCATCTACATCATCAATCACATTTACTGGTTTATACCAGCTATTCATCTCATAAAAAACAACATCTCTGCTCACTGTAAACTTATGAGTAGAAGGGTTATAGCATCTATACCCTTTTTGCTGCAGAGAGTAACCAATAAAGATGCACTTCTCTGCTTTTGGATCCAACTTGGATCTCAACTCATTTGGCACATGTACATAGGCAATGCAACCAAAAATTTTCAAATGAGAAATATTTGGTTTCCTACCAGTATATCTCTCCTCTGGAGTCATTCCATGTATTGCTGCAGTGGGAGTCCTGTTCATTATGTAGACTGCTGTAGCAACTGCTTCAGCCCAATAAAAATCTGGCAAGTCTTTTTCATTGAGCATGGCACGAGATACCTCTCCAATATGCCTGTTTTTCCTTTCTGCAATTCCATTTTGTTGTGGGGTATGACTGTATGAATATTGCTGCTTTATGCCATGCTCTTGCAGGAACCTTGCAAACTCATTTGAGAGGTACTCTCCCCCTCCATCTGACCTTAGGCATTTTATTTGCAGGCCTGTTTCTTTTTCAACCATAGCTTTAAGGGTTTTGAAATGCCCAAAAACTTCACTTTTCTTTTTCATAAAATACACCCAACTTTTCTGCTCTATAGTCATCAATAAAAGTGAAAAAATAATGACAACCTCCAAGAGATGCAGCTTTAGTAGTCCACACATCAGAGTGGATTAATTCCAATGGCTTCTCACTCTCTTGAACATGTCTAGGAAATGGTTTCCTTGCCTGTTTTCCAAACTAACAGGCTTCACATACCTTATGCATTTCTGCAACCTTGAATTTAGGAAAACTTGCAACAATATTTTGGGCCTGCATTGATTTAAGTCACTGTACATTAACATGACCAATGCATTTATGCCAGATATCAATATCTGCAACTACACCGGTCCCATGTGCAAACATTGCTGCACTCAATTCAGACATGTCTGCATCCAACGTAAACATTCTGCCCTTCTTCTTTCCTTTTGCTATCAAGTGACCTTTATTTTTCATATCCTCAACAAAGCATCCATGAGGATTAAATCTGACCTGCAAGCCCTGCTCAACCATTTGACCAACAAAAACCAGATTCTTGGTGATATTCGGGACATGAAATACATCGGACAGGTATTTCTTTTTCCCATCCTGCATAGACAAAGGAAATTTTCCAATCTGCACAATAGGATGTGCAGTATCATCACCAGTCTCCACAAATCCTGGTTTTTCCATTTTCCTTGCATCCTCCATCCATTCTGCATGACCTGTCATGTGGTTTGATGCACCTGAGTCAACATACCATACATCGTTGCTTTCTTCTGCACTTGTCACAGAATTGTTCATGTGCTGCACCATAAATAGATGCTCATTTCTGTCATCACCCTGTCTACTAGAAGATGCATAATTCCCTTGTTGCAATTTCCCATTCATGATGTCATTCTGCTTTTTATAGCAGTCTTTAGCCATATGACCCATTTTACCACAGTAGTAGCATTCAACATTACTGTTTGCATTTTGGCCTCTTTGCCATCCACCACGACCTCTTTGGCTCCCCCTGCCTCTATAATTACCACGTCCTCCTCCATAGGACTGGTTTTCTTGAGTTTGCTGCATATTCTGATTTCTACCACGGCCTCCAAATCAGCCTCCTCTACCTCTGCCTCTACCTCTTCCAGCATTTGAGTAGAAGACAGCTTCTTTTGAAGTTCCTCCTAAAGAAGATGCACCACCATTTCTTTGCTCCTCAGAAATTAGAAGAGCGATCAGCTCCTCAAAATTAGGAAATCTTTAATGAACTGAAATGGATGTCCGAAACTGTGCATAATCCTTTCCTAGACCATTCAAGGTCACAGAAACTAAATCATCATCTTCCACTGGCGACCCAATGGAAGCAAGTGCATTTGCAATCTTCTTCACCTTCATGTGGTAGTCATTGATGCTCATATTTTCTCTTTGCACATTATGCAACTCTTGCTTGAGCTGCATTTTCCTGGCTTGCGTATTTGTGCTATACATTTTGGACAAAGTATCCCATGCATCCTTTGGCGTACTTGCATCTTGAATATGTACAATCATAGAGTCTCAAATGCTGATAGACAGCCAGTACATAACTTTCTTGGCTCTCTCATGCCATGCTTTAAATGCCTGCATTTACTGTTGATTGGGAACATAAGGAAGAACTGGTTCTTCTTCATTTCCTGCAACAAATTCCCAATATCCTTTTCCCATAAGGAAATTCGTCATTCTAAACTTCCATGCTTGGAAGTTGTTCTTGTCAAGCTTTTCAGTGACAATCTGTGAAAGAGAATCAGATGCCATTACAGAACACTGCAAAAAATTCTGTCATTGCAAAAAACACAGCTTCACCCTCACAAGGGAAAATCTGCAAAACTGGCGAAAGTGGTATTTGACCACACAACCACTTCCTAGTGACGATTTTGCATCAACAGGCAACATGGATGATTCTGTAACTCCCAATGTCTCTGCACACAAGCATACGATACAATTTCTACAGTAACTTTTCACCGACCTGTAGAATAGTGGCTGCACAGCATAAAACTGGGCCTTTTACTGAGTGCATGCAGAAAACTTCCGCCTCCAAAACAGGCCCTGAAATGGCCTCAAATAAAAAAAACAAGGTCGCCGAGGGCTAAAGCCCTCGCCCGCAGCATATACTGCCCTCTTGCTTCACCGCGAAGGGCATCTCAACCTGAGACAATGCACTCCTGCACTTTCCGGCTGTGCTACCTGCAGAGATCTGCTCCCAAAACAGAAAATGAAAGCAACACTGCTCCTCTTACTAGAACACCGTGAGCTTGGCTTGCTTTCTTGAGCTCCTTACCACGAACAAGGCTCTGATACCATGTCAGGATTGTGGGAGAGAAGGAAGGAGTCTCACTTGTAGCTTTCTTGCTTGCACAATGGGGGAATACACACCGGTCACCCTGGCGTATCACGAGTGGAGCTCGATATCTCAACATCAGCCTTATTGAGGCTATACGCGTCAATGGCAATGAAACCTCTAACCTATGAGCTGTGATAAGAGGCCAAAAGGCTAAAGAGGGTGATAGAGATAATGCAAAACCGGTTGAGGGAAACCCTAAGCAAGGGGATAAGGGGATGCAAGTCCTGAATCCTGGCGTGGAAGGGGGGCCTTTAAGGCCTATTGACAAAAAATTCGATCCTAAGAAGGATGAGGAAGTGCCAAGAAAGAAGGCAAGAGCTAAAAAAGAAGCACCAAAGCCAATCTCAAGACCAAAAGAGAGAATGATTTGGCGAGAAAAGAGAGCTTTGGCTACCTATCAAGATTTTGATTTAGCAAATTCTCTTTGTGAAGTCAAACCAGATGTAAACCTCTTACAGTTGATTAAATTATCTCCAGGAGCACGCAAGGAATTCAAGAAGATCCTACACATTGGGTATATTGTAGAACCTTTGGGCATAGCACGAGTAGGGAAAGATTGGTTTGATCATGCTGAAAAGAATTGCCCTAGGGTTCCAACATACGTAGATGGAATATTAGTGGAGCATGCTATCGTAGACACTGGGTCCTCCGTCAATATCATGAGTTCAGAGTTGATGGAGAGGTTGGGTCTAAGCATCCAAAAAGATGGCTCCACCCTTCTTAGAATGGCTGATGATAGTCTAAGGCAACCAGAACGTTGCGTTTCTAAAGTCCATGTTTTAGTTGTAAGTGTAGAATGCTTCTTGGACTTTAGGGTGATAAGATTTACAGGAGGTCCTAGCTATCGAGTCTTGCTAGGCAGGCCTTGGATCTTACGAACAGACTGCCAAGTTGATATACCCGTCGGTCGAGTGGTTCTAGGTAGAGGTGCTAATCGAGTAATAGTCGATGCTTACCCTAAATCTCCTCAGAGTGAGAGAGCTCCTTTATCCTCTAGTGAATTAGAAACAGCAGATGATCCATTTGGTAGTGAGACATCATCCAGTGATGAATCTAAAGAGGGTCCCAATACAGAGGATAGTTATCAGATAACTATAAATGAGCCGATAGAGCCGCAAGATAGGATAAGAGACGCGGATGTGATTGAGTTGGACCTTGGCACGCCGAATGATTCACAGCCAATTAAATTAGGTTCCATGCTCAGTTCAGCAGAAAGGGAGGACTATGTGTCCTTGATTCAAGAATTCCGCGATATCTTTGCTTGGAGTTATGATGAGCTGAGAGGCATTTCTCCCAACCTGGTTGTTCATACTATTCCTGTAAAAGAAGGCAGTCGTCCTGTGCGTCAGAAAGTAAGGCGTATGACTTTTGAATTAAGGGACAAGTTGTTTGAGGAGTTACAGAAGTTACGAAAAGCTGGTTTAATCTTCCCTATACAGCACGCAGAATGGTGTTCACCAGTTGTCATCAGGAAGAAGAAAAACAACCAGATCTGACTATGTGTAGATTTTAGAGAGTTGAATAAGCAGACGGTTAAGGATTACTACCCGTTGCCATTTATTGACCAGATTTTGGATCAATTAGCGGGTAGGGAAATATACTCATTTATGGATTGCTTTGTAGGATACAACTAGATGGCAATTACAGAAGAGGACAAGTTGAAAATAACTTTTATTACTTTCTTTGGTACTTTTGCGTACCATGTGATGGCCTTTGGATTGTGCAATGCACCTGGATCATGGCAACAAACAGCAAACAAAACCTTTGGTGACATCTCCCCAGATGAGTTGAAAGTATTTATCGATGACCTGGGGGCCGCCACTGTAAGGGAAAGGATGTTGATTATTTTAAGAAAGTGCTTTGAGCGCTGCAGACAATTTGTATCACTCTTAACCCACAGAAGTGTTTCCTTGGAGTGCCTTATGGGCTATTGCTAGGCCATGTGGTCAGCTCAATAGGGATCACAACTAACCCTAAAAAGATCAAGGTTATAGTCGCTATGAGTCCACCATGCACTTCGAAAGAGGTACATAGCTTTCTGTCATCGATAGGGTACTATCGGAGGTTTATAAATGCCTTGGCAGAAAGGACGTTGCCAATAACGAACTTATTATCCTTCAGCTGTTTATTTGTATGGAGCGACCCTTGTAAGGTAGCTTTCGAGGATGTGAAACAGGAGCTAGTAAAAGCACCAGTTTTAAAAGCACCTAAAAGAGGCGAGGTATTTTATATATTTTCAGTAGCCACCATGCATAGTATCAGCTGCTGCTGTTTAGCCCAAATTTGGGAGGAAAAGTGGTATCATCCGATAGCTTTTGCTAGTCCAAAATTGGGCATATCAGAAATTAACTACACCTACATGGAGAGGTTGTGCCTTGCGATGGTCTTTGCGACTAAAAAATTCAGGCACTACATCCTCTATGAGAAGGTAGTTTTCTATATGAAGGCAGAAGGGCTTAGATTGCTTATGAACAAGCTACAACCACCTGATTGTCTGGCAAAGTGGTTAATCTCTTTGCAGGAGTTCGATTATGAGATAAGAGTAAGCCACTGAGGTTGCATGGGATTGTGGAATGCCTTGTGGATTTCGGGGAGCCGAAAGAGACTTTGGCTGAAGGAAGTGATAATGAAGAAATGTTTAAAATTGATAGCTTCTATCCCATTTTGATATGTTGATATTACGCATTATCTATCAACGGGAGAGACTGGAGCTAGTTTATCAAAATCTGAAAAGAGGAAAATCAGACAACAGGCTTTGAAGTTTTCCTTGATCGCAAGAACACTATAAGGGCAGGGTGTTGATGATATCTATCGCCGATGTGTGATGCCTGATGAGGTTCCTTTCATCCTGGAAGAGTGCCATGACTCTGCATGTGGAGGGCACTTCGTTGGGTTGACGGCACAGAAAGCTTTAAGAGCTGGATATTGGTGGCCGTCCATCTTCCAAGATTCCTTTGAGTACGTCAAGAGATGTGATACCTGTCAAAGACATGACATCAGAGAGAATAGGAAATGCCCACTTACGCCTATTATGGCTATCCTCCCATTTGAGAAGTGGGGCATTGACTTTGTGGGTCCTTTCACCCCATCGTCTACTACTCAGAAGAGGTACATTATAGTAGCAAACTGATTATTTTACAAAATGGTCAAAAGCGAGGGCAACGAGGCAGGACAATGCAAAAGAGACTGCAAGTTTCCTTTTAGAGTAGATTATCTGCCGTTTCGGTCCACCGAAGGAATTAGTGTCGGACTGTGGAACCCACTTTTTGAATAAAGTGATCAAAAGCCCGCCGACTAAAGCTTGGCAAATCAAGCATAACAAAACAACCCCTTATAATCCACAAGCAAATGGACAAGTCGAAAGTACTAATAAGCAGCTTGTGGATATCTTGTCTAAAATAGTCTCTAAGAAGAAATGAGACTGGGATAGGCAGTTATATGTGGTAGTATGGGCGTACAATACAACGTTCAAGCGAGCTACCGGCCATACTCCATTTAAATTATTTTATGGAGAAGAGTGTGTGTTACCCCTCGAAATTGAGTTGCCAACCATACGGTTTGCAATTAACCACTCTTTGGGAGATGAGGATGCACTCTTTGACCAGTTCACGACCATAGCTGACTTGGATGAACTGAAATTACAGAGCTTATTACACCAGAAGATATCTAAACGTCGGATGAAGCAGTTGCACGACTTTAAAGCAAAGAAGTATACCTTTAAAAAAGGGCAATTAGTTATGTACTATGATGCACGTAGGGAGCTGTTTCCAGGGAAGCTAGAACCTAGATGGGATGGCCCCTACAAGATTGTTAGGATAGGGAAAAATAGGTCTACGGCTCTACTAGCTGATCTGTAGGGAGTAGAATATAAAAATAAGGTTAATCTTAATAAGATTAAACCTTATTATTTCTAAGTATGCTACCACAGAGAAATGCATTGTAGGTCCATGCTGGGACTGATTAGAGACCTGCAAAAGAGCTTAAAGCTGGTTGATGGGGCAGTTAATTCCTTATTTGGAGCACCCATATCTGGAGCAGAGATACCATCAAGGGAAACTTATCTGGTGGAGCAAAGGATACAAAGTGATTGAGTAAGAAGACGGAACCTTTGTGTGGGAGATCAAGGTCTTCTTACATCACTGCTTACTACTGTTGATAAGTATCCCTGTTGAGTTTAATGAAGAAGGTGGGATGGAGCCGTCAGTTCATCCTCTAAACATGTTAAATTTTGACTATCATAATTACGAGTAGAGGAGTTCGTGATGGCAGGTTGTGTAAACCCATTGTGGACATACACATTATATTTTGACGGAGCGTCCAGGGGCCCTAATAAAAAAGGGAGTGTTGGAGTAGTAATCCGAGATCCCTGACGTAGAGTTACGATGAAGTTAGCTGCTTATCTCAAGGTAGGATTCACTAGCAACATGGCGGAGTATAAAGCCTTGATTATGGGACTGCATATTGCCAAGCAAGGTGGTATTCAGAGGTTATTAGTAAAAGGGGATTCCCAGTTGAACTTGAATCAGCTAGATGGGACATACACATTACAGAATCCCATCCTTTGTATGCATCATCGAACTACCACGAACCTACTTGAGGAATTTGAGAGAGTGTCTCTTTAGCTGATTCCACCTTATTGGAATCAGTTTGTAGATTCACTGGCAAATCTTGCTTATGAAGAAGACATTTACTTCAACTGTGGTCCTAGTTTGGATATCGCTCTCAATAATGAGACTGGACCTAATCGCTTGTGGGGAATGTTATCAGAGCATGCAATATATGGTAGGAGATGGTTGATATGGGTGATACAAAGAGTAGCCGAGACTCATCTACCGTTGTTATCCTGGACCCATAGGCTGATTAGACAACATGTTATGCGTACGCCTCTTGCTATATATGCAGGAGGGATGGGTCATAATCTTATGCATTTAGTTTAGTGCTACAAGCCCTATTTTTCCTCCTCGGAAAGGAGCATATTATTGTATATCTGTACTATTTTGGGGAGGAATGTGTAGGTGCTATGCTGTTTTATTTCGTTAGGCCAAGAGGGCCAATTTTGCGAGGTTTTTAATGTTTTATTTCATTAGGCCAAGAGGGCCAATCAGTTTTTGTAGTGAAATGTTTTATTTCATTAGGCCAAGAGGGCTAGTTGTCTGTTTAGTACAGGTGCAGTTAATGGTTTCTTGTTTTAGTCCTGTGCTAGACAGGTTCAAAAAAGAGCTTGGAAGGAGCCTATGTCGTGCGGGAGCTTCTCGTGGCCCTATCCAGGTGATATCTCTCCTTTACGAGTAATGTGTTTTTATGCTATATGTTTCTGTGTGCTTGTAGGGGATTTTCTTTTCTTGTTGGGGACCGACATCCAAGGCATGAAGTCCCAGGTTTAGGTTAGGTATGTTTGAGGGAGGGTTGAGTAGTCGTTGCCTCCTTTAAAGACATTGCGAGGCATCAAAAGACCTGTTTCAGAAGACAGTAGTCCTAGTGAACTTGTTCTGCTATCCTACTAGGCAGCCCTTCTAGGAGTTCTTGTTAGTTGTGAGGCAGTTAGAGAAGCCTGCCAGAGAAAAATGATGATGATAGAGAGGAAAAAACCCTCAATATCTCAAAGACAATAAATATATACAAAGGTGTGTAAAAAGGGGTTCTAACCCCTATAAAAATAAAAAAGAAAAGAAAAGAAAATTTAGAAGCAATTGATCATCGCCTTGCGAAGGCCTGGTAGGTTCCTAGGGACGAGTCAGACCCAGGGCCGATGCCTTGTCTTCCTAGGGGTGGCATTTCACTGGAAAAGAAGAAAGTAAGGAAGGTTGTAGCGAAAATAAAAGTGAGCGTCAGAAAAGGATTAAGTGTCACCTCGCGAGGGCTTGGTAGGTTCTTGGGTACCGAGACAGGACCTGAGGCCGATGCCTTGTTCTCCTTGGGTCACTACGCTCAACTCCCTCCTTTTTACATGCCGGAGTATTGAAAAATAAAAACCTAAAAGAAGAAATGTGCTAAAAGAAAATACTTCTTGATCAGGCTATAGGAGTCCTCGCCTAGTAGGAGCTCCTGGTTGTGTTGTCCTTAGTTAGGTAGGTAGTTCAGACCACCAATTAGGGCGACCTCTTTGGTAGTTCTTTTTAGTTTGGCCATGTTGGAGCAGTCGGTTAGTGACTAGCTTTGGACCTTCTATCAGATTATGCTAGGCCTACTCCTTGTGGATTTCATGCCTTGGTTTTGTCAGGGGGTAGGGTGAGCATTGTGCTGTGTTCTAATATCTATCTATTTTGTATCAACTTGATGCTTCCTTTGGTCTTTTTGTGCAGATCTGTTGTGGGATTCGACGGGCTGAGTCGCCCTATCCCGTGGTCGCCAATGAGAGCGGAGTTTTGAGCCCGAGATGTGCCTAAAATTTGCCAAAAAATTCAGGATCTAGGGGAAAAATATTTAACATCGAAGTCGGCAGCTGCAGCTAGGACAATTTTAAAAACCAAGTGAAAGATGGCTTTTAAAAGGTACCTGAGTGACACTTGTGGATTTTTGATAATTTTTTTGACTGTCGTACGGGATGTTAGGAGCTGCCAGTCACAGTGCGGGATGCCGAGACGGACGCGCAGGATTTTTCAGAGGCTGAAATAGAGTCCGGACAAGGAAGAGGCCAGAAATTGGCCAAGATTTGAAAAGGTGGACCAAATTTAAGACCAAAGGGGGGGTGCCCTTTGGGACTTTACACCCCCCCCCCCCCCCCCCAATCATGAATGGAGGCTGCAAGCAACCTATCTAATAGATGATACCGGGCAACTTCTCTCTCTTTCCTGATACTATCGTCGATCTTCGCGCACGATATGGCTGTCTGGATGAAGAGATCAGAATCTAGTCTTTGTCTATCCTCCCTCTCTCTCCCCTCTATGGGCTGTTCATGTGCACCATCTTGAAGGAGGAATCGGGAAGGGGGTTGAAGGAAATGGTGATGGAGATTGATGAAGATGCTGAAGATTGATGTGCAGCATTGGATTGAGAGCAATGGAGGCTCCGTTTGCTGGTTATGCAGCCATTCAAGGTGTCTTGGGTTACGTAAAAACACAGTATGACAATTTTTATGAAAATGAAGGATTTTTGATAGTTTATGATGATAATGATGTTCTTATTGGATGAAAATTTGTTTGAGTGCTGGTTGCATCATGAATAATTGCTATTTATCAGAAAATTTTGATTTCGCAATGATTTACATGCTCTATTTAATTTTCGTAAACTCGAAATGCAGTTTTTAAGCGGTAAAATGGTAGTCTTTCCGTTTCGGGTGGGTGAAATGTGTTCCCATGGGGGAAAAATGGAAGATAAATTGAATGTTAGTATGCTGAAGTGATTGAAACAAGAAGAATCAAAAAATAGCATATTTTATTGGCAAATAAATCAAGAAAATGGAAAAAATAAGAGAAAAAATAGAAATACAGCTCACAAAAATAAGAAAAAATATAATGATTGTTTGTGGATGTGTGGTAGTGGCAAAGCATGAGGTTTAGTCTCATTTTTTCCTATATCTTTGTCAAAGTTTGTGATTTATCGCTTTTCATACATCAAAACATGGCAAAATGTACCTCTACACCTATGCAACGAAAGCAATACCTAGATATAGGGGGTTGGGATGTTTGAATTGTGTGATTTGCGTGCTGATTGTTGCTGATTTTCTGATGCATATCGTGACATAGAGTTCGTGTATTTTAATTAAGAGGATAGTAGAATGGGCATTGCCTCGGTGCTATTCTTACATCGCCGCAACGAGTTAGTGAATGAGCAATGGAAAGCCTGGTTGTGCACCACACGTTCCTCATTGAAAATTATGTTTGAGCACTTTAGGATCATCCACCTTTGCATGTGCATGTCAACCATGGTATCAGAATAAGAAGGACTGGATGCATAGCACCTGTTTTCAATGGCAATGACCCACGCTTGAGTGTGGAAAGGCATCCTAAGCCGTATGATAGACGTTCGTTTCTTGGGGGATCATTTGGTAAGGACACATGGTATCTCCTGGAATACTTTTGAAATGGAAGAGTGGAGTTTGTTCGTTTGTTTTATATGTTGAGAAGCGCATCAAGGGGCTAATCCGTGCGATGTAGGAGAGCTGCAATGGGGCGGCGGTGATTCCACCGAGAGGTTGCCTGCCATGTATGTGATTATTGCGGCATTTATGGACAAAGTATAGGGGTTCTCGCTCTGTGGAGTTTATAGAAAGGGAAAAGTTGGACTATAAAACTATAAACGCATAGATTAGGCTTTAGGATAGTTCGTCCTTTAACAGTAGATTGACGCTCCTGGCCTGCGAGGCCGTGAGGGTGTGTTTGTCTGTTATGAGCATGAGGTGCCATAGCTAGTGTGGGCCCATTTGAGGTCCCATCACCCCATGCCAACTTGTCATTATTGACCCCTGCCACGCATTTACCATCAAACACAAGCACTTGGAATAATCATCCAAATCACATCCAAACAATCAGTTTAATGCAAAAGCATTTAGGACACTGTTTGATTAATTAACCAAAAACAATTGTATCCTTTTCCAAACATTGCAGGAATAGTCGCGATAACCTTTCCACTGCATATTTGCTCTTCCCCTTGAGACCAGGAGCGATTCTATGTAAAATTTACTTAACACGCCCTTCTTTCTGCTAAGGCATAAGTTAGGGTTTCCAACATTGTACAAGACATAAGTCTTAGTAGTCACTTACGTTGATCGATAAACAAGCCTTCTTTCCAAAAAGTACAAAAGCATCGGTCTTTCCTTCAACTTAGGGTTTCCTAATCCTTGAGCTCTTCGCTTGCCCTAAAGTTGTTGTTGCATCTATCCCATTCCTTGAATGTGGATTGATAAGCGTACTGGTTATTGGATGGATCCCAAGGCATCTTAGTCTTTAATCCTTATATCATTGTTTGTACTAGCTAAGTACAACCTCAAGATTGCCAATCTATCAACATGAGCTATTAACGAGAGCTTGGGCAAAGGTTTAGAGCTTTGGAAATGGTTCTCTTCTAGACTAAGTTGCTTGCCATGTAATCCTTAAGGCATGCAAGTTGAAACATATACCTTCGAAGTGATGAAAACACACCTACTATTGCAAGGATGGGAAGTTGAAAATGCTTGAAGCCTTATATGTCGTTTATGAATTCGTCACATAGCATCTAAAGACGGTTAACTTCTGTTGATCCATGCATTTGGGTAATTTAATCCTTCAAATACTTGCCTTGCAGTTTATCCTTCTCAATGTCCTATTCTAATGCATCTCATGCTATAACATGCCTACTCCTCAAATCGCGGGACACATCTTAGCAGTACATCGAGAGATATATCTAGAAGTTGCCGCCCGGCACACCCAAGGAATGACATGGGGTTTGCCAACTAGGGTCTCTCGAGTCTGCCCCGCAACAACTTATCCAGCCATTCCCACTAAGATCGACCTGAAGTCCGGGTTCCTAGCCAACATTGTCTAAGGTCATAGACCACGACTTTTTCCTAACATTTCTCATTAACATTTCCTTTGAGAAAAGCTCTCGGCTAACCGAGACCACCCTTCCGTAGGATAGATCCATCGGTCACATCCACCATGCTTCCCTCGGGGGTTATTCTAGTTATCTAATTACCTACGATATTATGTTTGACATATAAAGGTAGCTTCCTTAATTAACCTGTTAATCACAGGTTCCTTTACGTAATTTAGGCCACAAACACGAAGACAAGATAAAATAAGGTCAAACACTTCCTTAACTTATCTTCGGATTAAGGTGTGTCTCCTGCTCATACAGGAGAATTAAGGGTTCTTTTCTGCCTCTGTAGAAAAATCCTTCCATCTTCCGCTAATAAAACCTGATGGTTTATCCTTCCAAGATTCTGCCTTGTAACTAGTATCAAGGCCTCGAGATCCCATCTCAAGTCACGTAGAACACTTGTGTAGGGCATGGAGGCATTGGGATTTACGGCCAGAGCCCCCACTAGCACCCAAGCATCCTCCTACGCCAAGTAATTTCCATAGAGAGACCTCTCGTGGCAGGTTTAGTCCACAATCCCGGCGCGGATTCATCACAACCCCCTTGGTTAGGGTTTGGCGGTTTACGGGGGGTAGCTAGCGCCATCCTTCGTTAATTATCTCTTTAGGAAATCAACCACAGCTAAAGCACCCACCTTAAAAACAATCACTGGGGATAACATCCCTTTTGTTTCCATGGCAATCAATCATCTCAGACTCGACCATGCAATCATCAAACACCCCACTTGGGTTAACATCCCAAGGCACATTAACAAATAGTTGAATGCACAACCTCTTGCTTCAAGGAATCGCAATCCCATTGCATGCACAATCAGAATTTAACTTGGAAGTATCAAAACACTTGCTCAAGGGTTTTACAACCTTCTCAAACAACTAAACATAACTTGGGTCAACGATCCATTTAGGGTTAGGTCCACAGCTTCAATTAAGCTAGGAGCGTATCCACTTGTGATAGTCCACAGCATGATCGATAAAACAATTCGCAGGCAATTATACTTATTCCTAATGCACCGGATCTCATGAAGATCTAGATTTCTATTCGTCGGAAACTATCATTTCATGTGTTTCTTCTAGTCATGATCATGAAGCATGAATTCTAAATGACTATTCATGCACTTAACTGGTTTGAAAGTTATTTTATGTGAAATAATGCAAAAACCTTACAATTTTATGTGTGTAAAAGCTATCATTTCATGCATATAAACTTATGCAAACTCCATGCTCTATCATTTCACGCATGCAACCTAGCACCTAAGACCCGTCCATGTTCCATGCACGTAGCTAACCCCCTTCATTTCTTTCACGAGAAATAAAACGTAATAAATTACAAAGCGTAAAGAATCTAGGTTTGATTTGTGAATGTAGGGGTATTCTTCGCGTTGGTCACTCCGCTTGCCTCTCCCGCATTACCGATACCAACGGTAGCTTTGGCACCTACACTTCCTGCGATTTTCTTCTTGGGAGCCATTTGCTTGCGAAGATTGGACAGTCTGGACCTCGACGGATTTTAGGATGATAGGCTCGGGTAGGAAGGGTCGTTAGATGGTGGATCCTTCACCAAAAGGGTGGCTTCACGAACCCGACTCCTCGAGGCTACACACCAACTCTCACTCCCTCTCTATCTTTCTCTCTCTCTCTCTCTCTTCTTCCTCTACTTCTTCTCTTCTTCTTCTCCTTCTCCTTCCTTCACTTCTTCTCTCCTTCTCTCCTCCACTTCCTCCACTTCCTCCACTTCCTCTCTTCTCTCTCTCCTTCTCTCTTCTCTCCCTCTTCTCTCTCTTTCCTCTTCTCTCTCTTCTTCTTCTTTCCCTTTCCTCCTTCTCTCCTTCCTCTTCTCTCCTTCTTCTTCTCTCCCTTTTCTTGTCTTCTTCTTCTTATTCTCTCTTTTCTCTCTTCTCTCCCTCTTCCCTCTTCTTCACCTTCTTCTTCTCCTTCTCTCTTCTCTCTCTCCTTACCCCTTCTTCTTCTCCTTCTCTCCTTCCTTCACTTCTTCTCTCCTTCTCTCCTCCCCTTCCTCTCTTCTCTCTCTCCTTCTCTCTTCTCTCCCTCTCTCTTCCCTTTTCTCTCTCTTCTTCTTCTTTCCCTTTCGTCCTCTCCTTCCTCTTCTCTCCTTTTCCTTCTCCTTCTCTCCCTCTTCTTCTCTTCTTCTTCTGCTTCCCTCTTTTCTCTCTTCTCTCCCTCTTCCCTCTTCTTCTCCTTCTTCTTCTTCTTCTCTCTTCTCTCTCTCCTTACCCCTTCTTCTTCTCCTTCTCTCCTTCCCTCCCTCTTCTCTCTTTTCCCTCTTCTTCTCCTTTTTTTCTCCTTCTCTCTTCTCTCTTCTCTCTCTCCTTACCCCTTCTTATTCTCCTTCTCTTCTTCTCTCCCTCTTCTCTCTCTTCCCTCTTCTTCTCCTTCTTCCACTCCTTCTTCTCAACACGACGGCTTGGTCGTTCGTTTTTCCCTTCCTCCCCCTCTGCATAAAGGCTGAGCCCTTTATATATATATTTTAAAAAACCACAAGGGAGGGGGGTGAGAGCGGAGTTTTGAGCCCAGAATGTGCCTAAAATTTGCCAAAAAATCCGGAATTTAGGGAAAAAATATTCGACATCGAAGGCGGCGACTGGAGCTAGGACGATTTTAAGCACTAAGTGAAAGACGGCTTTTAAAAGGTGCCCGAGCGACACTTGCGGATTTTTGATAATTTTTTCGAACGTTGTGTGGGATGTTAGGAGTTGCCAGTCAGTGCAGGATGCCGAGACAGACGCACATGATTTTTCAGAGGGTGAAATAGAGTCCGGACGTGGAAGAGGCCAAAAATGGGCTAAGAATGAAAAGGTGGATAACACTTAGGCCAAAGGGGGGGTGCCCTTTGGGACCTTAACCCCCCCCCCCCCCCCCCCCCCAAATTTTTCCCACGAATGGCAGCCTCTTCACGCTGAGAATGGCGCTGAAAATTTCACTCCCCCCCTCACAAATCATGATTGGAGGCTGCAAAGAACCCATGGAATCGACATTGGGCACCAACTTCTCCCTCTTTCCTGATTCTATTGCCGATCTTCGCACGAGATATGGCTGTCTGGATGAAGAGATCAGAATCTAGTCTTTCTCTCTCCTTCCTCTCTCTCCTCTCTATGGGCTGTTCATGCGCACTATCTAGAAGGAGGAATCGGGAGGGAGATTGCATTAGGGGAGTTTTGAGATCTCGAAAATGCCTTTTAGGATGTGAGAGAGTGCTCTAGACCAATAAGAGCAAAGCCTCCGTAACGGAACTTCTATTTTAAAAAAATTAAAAAATCATTTTATAAAAATATATAAATATAATAATATTACAAATTTGTATTTTTATTATCTATTTTTGGTCTCTTATATTCGTGATTATGTCATCTTTTGCATTAATGGCATAGAGTCTCGGCTACTTTTATTTAATGATGTTTCTAGATTAATGATAATGACTGATGTAATTGAAATTCAAATTAGTGAAAAGCATGGCGCTCAGTTTTTTCCCTCCTTTCTTTTATTCCTCTATTGTTTTTTCCTCCGTTATGGTAGCCTAGTCCTCTCTCTCTCTCTATGCATGTCTGTGTGTGTGTGTGTGTGTGCGCACGTCTCTCTCTCTTCTACCATGGATATAGAAATTCGACCTTCAACAAGGTGCCCAAGCTCCCAAATCACATCCATATCAGTGTTTAACTCATTCCAAACTAATGGAAGATAGATTCCTACTATCATTAGCAAAGGTAGTTGGATCACCATGCAATAAGCAAAATGTGGAAAAAGGCAAAGACATGAGAGCTCGTTTATCTCTGCTTGGAAGGGCAGAATCCGAGATTTTAAGCTTAGAGTAAATAAGAATAGCATCAAAGAGGTACTAGTGCAACATGTGTTCATGCATAGAGAGCTGTGTTTGAAACCTGGATCTTCAAAGTTTCCAATGCATAGACTAAATTGTAAGAATTTGATTCTTAAAATTTTTCCTTTCTTAAACATGGTCTATGTTTTTCCATTATAATATTTGTTTGTCTTGTAGATGTCTATCCTTTTAATCTTGAGGAATGGCAACTAGTGGAGTCTATTATTGATGTTATTGATGTTATACATGGTTCAATTGGAGAAGAAATGTATAGAGGTAGAAAGAAGACAGAGCTTGCAGAGAATGGAATATTCTTTTATGACCATTCTTATGTTATTCCTATGCGGCATTGCCAATGGTCAATAAACCGCCTTTCTTTGCCAGATTTTTCAAGCTTTGAGTGGCCTTTGCCAAGTCCAGCTACTAGTGAGGGCTATATATGTAAGATATTTTTTGAGATCCAGAAAGCACTAAAATCTAATATCTCAAGTAGGCTAAGCAAAGTTACTTTGTTTATGCCTATTAATATATTTATTGATTTCTTCTCTAATATGGAGATAAGAATAATAAAAACCATGCTTTCAGTTAGAAAAGACTAACATATGATCATATCATACAATTTGTTGATGAAGGATGGGATACAAGGACAAAAGGAAAAATTATATGTAAGATAGATCAAGACTCTATAGCTTGTAAATATATGATTGCTACTCAAAATTTTATCCTTAGCTTTTACTGTAGTCCATGGCATTTTGTTGGTAGTAGTCTAGTTGCTTTAGACCAGAATCTTAATGATTTCAGCAAAGATCCTATAGTGGATCTTGATATTTGGTTCAACGAGGATATTATTGCAATCTTAAACATCAGAAAATCATGTATGCTACATCAAGTGAGGATGGATTTACAAAATGAAGACATTGAACTACCATGCTCCTTTGTATTCCAACTTGACAAGAAACGAGTAAGTTTTCACATCATATTATATCTACTTAGATGTATATCAAGATCTCACTTCCTAACTAACAAACATTTGTAATTTATTTTTTGCAGATATCGAAAAGAAGAGAAAATAATATACACTACAAGGACATTTAAGAAAAGATATCTTTATTATCAATATAAAATATATGTACAAATTTTGTAGTAGATGTCTATCTGCCATCTCTATGAGATATACAAGGGCTGAAGGGAAAATTTCTATATATGAAGGCTTACAAGGCGATATGGCAAAGCTATTTCTTTTTTGGAGAACTATCCTTTCTAGGAGTCCTTTTGCCTTTCTTTGATGTCTTGGGTATAGAAGGTGTGGGTAAAGGTGTTGAAGTTGTGGCTTCACCTTCCGTGGTTATAGGCACCGCATCTCCTTCATGGTGCAAATCCCCACCAATCTCTGTTGTTGGTTGTATACGATTGACCATTATATACTTCAAGAGCTTTTCTCTGACGTACCAAACATGCTCAGATGCATAGCAATCCTTCAAAAACTGTCACACATTTATAGAAAAAAGAGTTTTAGTTCATTATTGTTCTTACAATAGACTATATTTTTATCATCAGTGGACTATTTGCAATTAATATCTATCTTAAAGTTTAGCATCTTTCATATTATTTTTACATGTTTATCATCATTAAGATAAACAAAGTTAACCATTCTTCTAGCATTTGTAATCACCCTCCAGCCACAAGAATGGCTATCATCCTGATGGGGACACTGCAACCACCAAAACAAAGTAAAACTATAAAGAGGACGGATGGTAGTTCATAGAATAAACTTATGTTTTAATTATTTTAATCAATAACTTACCGCAACTTGTCTATATTGCATTGTTGCAAGCAAATCAGACAGTATAGGGGGTCTTTTCTCTAGCTCTTCAATTAATCTTTTTGCACCTCTATATAAAAATATATTGAAATTTAGAGTACTTACAAAAAAAAGAATTGAAATATCAAGGAGCCCTTGGATAATATAACTTACAATTTAGCATTTCCATGGCTTCCTTTCATAGAGTTGATTAAAAACATTGCTTATCCATAAGGTCTATTGCAATCAAGCTCCAATGAAAACTAAAAGCAATCATATCTCAACAAATTAGTATGATAAAATCTCAAAAACTCTAATAGAATATTGAATCACTTACTTTTCATTATATGGAATTATAATGAGCTCCAAAGTATCGAAGTCAATCAGATTGAACCACTGCTCAACAAAACTTGTATCAAACTCGTTCCTCATAAAGAATGAGATAGATGGATCAAGAACCTCAATTTTTTGTTGCATATCCAAAGGAAACTCATGCATTACACACCTAGAAAATGCATAGAAATAGTGAGTATAAACAAGAAAAATATTATTGTTAAAAAAATATCAAAAATTAGAAGTAATTATAGGTGGATATACCTTAGGCCAACAAGAATAATACTATCATTTACTTCTATTCTTTTATCCTTAAGAATCTGAATACATTCAGCATCAAAGGAGATAATCTCAGTTCTTTTGCCTAAGTCATCAGGTAAGAAACAAAACACACTGAATCCTTTTGGATTAACTGCTTCAAAAAGGGTCAACAACTCATTTTCAAAGGACTCTAGTTGCTCTACTTTCCTTTCTTCAGCCCTTTGCCTCCTATACTCTCTCCATTTATCTGCCTGTTCCTCTTTAGCTTTCTCCTCTTTTTCATGTTGCCTTATATCCCTCTCATGGGTGACATCCTCAACCTTGAGACCAAAATCATCTTTCTTTCTCCTAGCTGGGGGCACATTAAGGATATTAAATGTCTTCTCATCAGTGAGGGGAATTGGCTCAAGGACATTTGAAAATCTATATCTTAGCCTCCTAAGAGTTACCATGTCCTTGTCCATGAGTGTGAGCCTATGAGCATGAGCAGCACAAATATAGGCATATTGAAAAAACTCAACTAAAAAATCCTCTATGGCTTCTTGTATACAATTAAGGACTGTTCTTGTCCATCAGAAACTATCCAAACTATATTTGTCACAAATCTCCCTGACAAGCCTCTGAAAAGAAAACTTTGGAATTGCATTGTCAAGAGCCTTTATTACCTTCCTAAACTCCCTTAGGCACTTGACATTTTGAGAAAAATTTCTCTTTAGCTTTGACTTTCTAGAGAGCTTCTAAGGCTTTGAAGGTTGATGAATCTTTGATGTTAAGCCCCTAGGATAAATCTTCTCCTTCCTTGCTGTTGCTTTAGTCCTAGCCATCTACCAAAAAAAGACATGTTACTTCTTGTTCAGTATGTCCAGCGAAACGCGAGTTTTAAACAAGAGGCATATGTGCTGCATGTGGTTTTCACGTTTCAGTTGACTTTTTGTCCAACGTGTCCAATGAAACATGAGTTTCAGGCAAGGTGCCTCCTTGCAGCATGTTGTTTTCGCGTTTCACTGGACTTCTTGTCCAGTATGTCCAGTGAAATGCGAATTTCAGATAGGAGGCCTCCTTGCAGCATGTTGTTTTTTGCGTTTCACTGGACAACTCTTAGGAATGCTTTTAAAATTAGCTAAAATATCCACAACATTAAGGACAAAGTTTGAAGGATTGCCTTAAATCTCCACAACATTAAGGAATGCTCACACTATGGAAAAAATTCATTTATAGTGCTCATAAGCTCATAATAATATAAAAAATTAAGGAAAAGTATAAAAAAATTGCATTAAATGGACACCTGTTCATTGAGAAGGAGGATGCAAAAAACCATACCTTCTTTGGAGCTTTGCTGGGAAAAATCCCTTTAGAACCAAATTTGTAATAGGTGTGGTGAAATGCGAATACGTTCTTCACAACCACGAGAATGTGCTCGAAGGCCCTACTGCATGACCACGAAAATGTGCTCCATGACCATAAAAATATGAAACGAATCTAGCCATTGGTTTCCTTTATTGGGGGAGTGGTGAAATGCGTAGAGGTTGGAAGGAACACCAAAGGCGAAGGCGGAGCAGGAAATGTTCTCTGCTTGCTGGAAGGAGCACCTTTTTTTTTCTTTTCTAGGAAGTTATCTTAGCATTTGCATTGGACTCAACGTTCCTTCTTGCATGCGTGCCCTCCAGACGCACAGACAACCACGAGGGGTAGGGATCTATTCGTAGAATATTCAACTAAACGAGTAATTTTTTCATCGATGGTACAAGCATTACTTGGCGAAGTGTTAAGTAAAACACGTGCGACGTATTCTCGAAAAAAGGGAGTGTGCACGTCTTCTGAGGAATTTGATACGATGTGTTAAGTGAGACACGTGTGCACGTATTCTGAGGTATTTCGTGCATGCAAAAATATTGGAAATTTTGTCCAAATTTGCGATCACATTTATTTTTCCATTATTACGCAAACTTTTTCATTGAAACTATCACCACATGCTTGACAGTCAATATAAAAGCTTTTTGAAGCCATTCTCTTCGATATTGTCTTCCTTTCTCCCGAAATTTTGTTTCGACTTCCCTTCAAGGTCCTTGCTTATTGTTTGAAGAGCAGTTCAACAATTTTTGATAGGTAACAAAATTTTGTTATTACTATTTAAACAAAATCAAATTGATTAATATAGAAAGAATTTTTAATAACACTTGAAAAATTACAGATGTTATGTGCTTTGTATCTTTTAAAAGGAGCATAGCTTTTGCAGAAAGGATTTTATCATAAATTTATGTGTTTCAATAGAATTAGTTCATAGTTCATGTTTCTCTTCTTGTTTTGCATCTTTCAACAGGTGAAACGAGAAATAATGTCTCTGTTAGTGGTATTTTGCTAACTATCGCGTTTCACCAGTGAGATATTCAAATAACTTTCGTCTTCAAGTAGTGTTCGGTGAAATGCGATTTCTTCATCGGAATTTTCCTTGAACACCAATGCCTTCTGATCCACAAGGACGTTGGATTTATTGTGTATCTTCAGTACATGGAAAATTCTTCTCCACATATAGACCAATAGGGAAAGCTAGAGGATACTACAAGTATGGATAAGGAGGTCGAAGAGAAGGAGGAGATGTTCCAAGAAGATGTTGAGAATCAACTTGTCCAAGGTTTTGATGTAGGTTTGTTCAAGAGTGACAATATCACAATGGTGGAAGAAAAGGAGATCGAGCCAAGTGCACAGGTTGATGAAGGTCCTCTTGCATGTGTTCCAACATTTCCCACTTATCTTATCAACAAGAAGAGATATGTGTTGCTAAATGATATTCAACATCTTTTTGATCTTAGAGAAGATTATTGCTTAGCAATCCTTGAGAGAAGATTATTGCTTAGCAATCCTTGCAGGTTGGGGCAAAAATGACATGAATTTTATAGGTTATGAATAAGAACCACTAGCAAGTCTTGATGTTGAGGAAGAGAATTTCCAAGACAGCTCTATAGCCTTACATACATGTATTAATCAGATCCTAGAATATGAAAATGGGGGGGGCTACCTACAGAAGAAGAGTTCTTGCAGGTCCAGAAGAAACTTCATATTGATGATGTAGGGTATGAAGAGAGATTGAAGTCTCCATCAGATGAGAAGCCCAAGATCTCAATAAATCTTTATGATGATAGTCTTCTTGAAGAAGACGAACATCCTAAGGTATGAAATATAATTTGAAGTTACCCATTGAGTTTATGTTAGACTTTATTATGCATTATAGGTAAATATCTTATATCTTATACTGTTGTGGTTTGTTGTGTAGATTGAGATTGAAGATCTGGACAACTTTCTTGGAAGGGCCAAGGGCTCTAGGCCAATGAAGCTTGGAAAAAATCAAAGCCTTGGCCATTATATTGGAAACTTAAACAATCAAACAATTGTAATATATCATAGTAGATTGTCAAGCTCTCCCATTAGGGCCAAAAACGCTTCAAAAATGGCACTTGTAAGAAAGTGATTAAATTGCTAATTAGTTGAGGTTTAGGAAGAATAAAACCTCTAAATTTGGTTGTCCAGATGTGATTAATGAGAGAATATTTGGTTCATTGAAAAGGTCGGCCATTAATTGCCCTCATCTTTTAATCCGGGTCAGGGGTCACCTTTTCGGCCGTTTATTGTCTTGGAACTCGAGAGATTTTGTATTTTCGAGATTTTCGTACGAACTTCGCATTTGTTTGCTCCCGCGTTTTCTTTCTATACACTATTCTCTTTTACCATTCCTTTTGCTGCACTTGCTTTCTATCACTGTGAGATTCTTGCTCGGTTCATTTGCTAGAATGTCTAGCAATACTACTTCAAATAACACAGGCGCAAGCACACGTAAATACAAGCTATCTATTCAGCTAGATCCGACTTACACATCTTGGAGAAGTATACATCATCGAGTATTGATAGATGAGATTGAAGCCAACAGGTTGCGAACACAAGGAATGAAGCATATAGATTTGTGGGTGGATGGAAATATCTATCCCAGGGATCCTTCTACAGGTAAACCACCTCCTTTTTTGAATGTCCATGACTATATAAGATATGCTGGAGAAGGTTACAATGGAATGCTTGGCTACTGTATGAGGTTATACTCTGCATCTTACACATATATAGCTCAAGTGCACGAAATGAAAAAAGCACTAGAAACTACACAAACAAAAATTTTAGAGTTGACAAGTCAGATTGATATTTTGAAAAATGTTAACAATTCATTGCAGAATAAGCTAATACGCTTGAGAGAAACTCCAGTAGGATTAAGAGAGAGGAAGAGACCGTTAAAAAATATAACCAGCTTGTGTGAGAGAGCAAAGAAAAGAAGACTAAATCTTACAAAGAAATATGTCTCTAACATATTAGGCATAAATATCCGAGAGAATGAGGAAAGAATCAAACTTTTGAAGGAAACCATGAATAAGAAAGACATTTTGAGGATTCTTAAGTCACCAGAAAATGTGGATTTGAGAGGTCCAACTCTGAGAGAGTTAGTGAAGGATTTAAAAGGCACAGTGAAAGCAAATGAAATCGTAGAGACATGCGATACTGTGGGTATAAGTCGGAAAGGTTACCGTGCTATCTCTGGATTATGGTTTAAAAATCTTAAACGCAATAGGGTAACTATATTTGGATTGCCCCGAGCCCTTGCAGTTTCCACTGCAAGAATTTCCATGAATCGCAAGATTCCACATGTTTTTGGAGATTACTTTCACATCGAAAGGTCTATGTCCTATGAAAAACAAAAAAAACAGGCAATTTTTTATTACAATGAGTTTAACAATATATGGCTTGATCTAAAAAAGGTGCAAATTGCAATGGTTCACATGTATAAAATCACAGTAGAAGAAAGTTATGGTGTTCTAAAGTTTGCCTTGAAGTTGGATGAAGCACAGATTCAAAAGGGACAAAAGATGGAAAGAATTAGCATTTGCCTCATGAACATGGCATTGGACCATGGCAATGGCGAGGGCAAAGCTCCATTGCATAAGATCCAATCTGAGATGGAGATTTGGTGGATTGGTGCAGCCCAGGTACCAATTGAAAATCATCAAACGTTGAAATGGTTGTTCAACCATACAGGTATTCCAAATATCATTAAGTCTCAAAGTGAAGGCGAAATGTTGGTAGTTGATGGGGTTGGTAAATTTAATGTGGAATGGCATATGAGTGCTGATTTGAAAACTATCAAATGTATGCTTGGAATATGTAATGGTGCAAATGCAAAATATCCTTGCATTTATTGCATGGAAAGTGTTGGATCCAAAGATTGGAGTAGTTTGCGACCAGTAAGAAGAGCCCCAAATAGAGACTCTATAGATTTGAGTAAATTTAAAAACATAGAAGACATCTGGGATCCCATTCTTTCCATCTCTCTTAAGAATGTTCATATTTGTACTTTGCATGCAGAGATTAGAATAATCGATAAGCTTCTCAGGTTGCATCTTGACTATGCATATTCCATTAAGCCATTATCTTTATCACATGAGTGTATTGATAAATGCGAGGCATTGCTATCGAAAATGGGATTTCATGGGGGCCAAGTTCGCTTGAGAAAGGATCCAATACTTTCAGGAAAAACAAGAGATATATTGGCCGATGTCTCTATGGGAGGCTCAAAAGCTAGACGATTCTTAGGAAACCATTCAGGAAAGCAGGTGAATGCAGCTTGGGAGTGTTGGAGAGAGCTATGTGACATCACAACAAATGTTGCAAGCACGTCGAGGCTTGCGTTTCTTAGAATGGAGGTCTGGATACACCTTGATGTTTTTCTGAAACTCCTCAGGCAACATAAGACAACATATACATATGCGGAAGAGTTCAAAAGATCAATCACAAAGCTTGTTCAAGCGATAAAAGAGGCATGGGGAGAAAAAGATATCACTTTTTATCTGGTAAAGTAATAATTATTTAATATCGGCTTATTTTGACAAGTTTTTCAATTGGTATAAAATTTGTGTTACTTTGTATTGCAGCATATTCTTCATATTCATGGACCTTTCTTTGTGGAGGAGCATGGCCCCTTAGCAACTTATAGCAACCAAGGCATGGAAAAATCCCACTATCAAGCACGCACAATGTATTTTCGAGGCACAAGGCATGGGGGAGGAGGTACAAAAAGCAATGCTTTGGAGGAGCTATTCAACTGGTTTTTTCGACGACAACTTCAAAGAATGCAAATAAAAGACGGCAATGACACATGAGCAATCGCACTTTTATATATAAGAAAGAATATATACAAAGCTAGCTTTCCAAAACTCTAACATTCTCTTCCTCCTCGGGAATCTTTCCTCTATAACGTAGAAATTTTTTTCTCTTGTAGCCAGCTATAGATTTTACATCAGTTCTGCCTGCAGCTAAGGCGTAGGATGAAAACGCCAAAAAGTATCCTGCTCTAGAAGCAGAGTAACCTGGACCGTAGCCAAAAATCCTAATTGCTGCAGTCTTTTCCAAAAACATTATTTTGTGGGCATTATATTGTAATCCTGAGAAACCTAGAAGCCTTGTAAGAGCTTTAATACAAAGTATCGGCCATGCTGCGTCCTCTGAGAAACTCCTATGAAGTACAAAAAAGGATTCAGGGTCAATCCTGGCCAAGTAGTGGCCGAGTGCAATGTCTTTGGTGGTGTTACTAGCAATTCTCGATCCTTTGGCACGCCCCAAGAAGTTATCTGTATCGGCAATCTCCAACTGCAAATAAAACCCATACTGAATGAGCATGAAATGTAAACCTACCAATGTGTAAAAGCAAATTCAAAATTATCTTACCACTTGATTTTCATCGTACTCCAATTTAAATGGATTCCATAAATTAATTGATGATGCTGTCTCATTGGTGTTAGTCAATTCTTTAACATATTCAGACTCCTCTCTTCCAAAATTGGAAATGCCGAGCTCGCTTTGAATGCGATCGAAGTCCTCATCAGTAATACTCAACTCTTTTTCAGCTTCTTTGGCCTTTTCAAAACAAAGAGAGAATGCCTCACCAGCATCAATAAACTTATCATCTAGAGTTTCTTTATCAAGCTTCAGAATCTCTTCCTTTGATTCATTTTCTGTGTCAATTATCCCATTAGCAGCATCAAAAGCTTCTGCAATAATTGCAAGACAATAATCTTCCCTGAGTTTAAAAAGTTTTTGAATATCTGAGAGTAAAATGTACTCCTTGTCCTTGAAAGGTATACATGGCAGGGAAGGAACAATATGGTGAGAACTCTCATCAGGTTTAGGGTTTGTATCTCCTTGGCTCTCCTCAATGATAGTCTCAGCTTTGAAGTGAGCAACATCCAAATTCTCAGCAATGGAAGCCTCAAAATCTGTATCTACAACCTCCTCTGTTTCCCTTTCATCTGCCAGATCATCCAACATGCAAAAGCTGGCAGTCTTTGCTCCTTCCAACTGTTGCTCCTCAGCTTTCATAGGGTATTTGACAAGGATGAATACAATAAAAGCAGCAGATTTTCTCATCATCTTGCAGTTTCTGGAATGAGTGCAGCAAAATATGTCTGTTAATTGAAACCTCTCCAGAGAGTGAGCCCTGCACTTTCTAGTAAATACTTTCTTTTCATTTCCTGTTGACCCAATGGGAATATGGACATATTCAATTGTGCCAACTTCAACAGAAGGACCTGCAAGAGTTTCAAAATCCAAAAAGTCCTCCATAATAAAATTTTCACAAGATTTCAGAACTTTGTCAAGTTCCCAATCAGGATTAAAAATATTTTTCACAACTCCATAGAATGAGACATCCATTCCATTCTGAAGCATAAAATCAAGTAGCCTCTCTGATGGAGTGATATCAATGAGCTCTGATACTCCTTGACATCTCACTACTGGCGTTCGCTTCCCTGGAGATGTACTTGGCTTTCTCACACTGGTGGCAGAGGATGGAGAGGAAAAGGAATGCACAGGCTGATCAGCTGTTGATGAACTTGAGCCTTTTGAAAGCCTTCTTCTTTTACCAGTTCCTGAAAAAACCGTGGATTGTATGGGTTCAGACATGTTTCTAACTTCTCACGATACGGCGCGATAAGAGAGAAACGATTGAGACGGAAAGGCCCCCTCGCGCCGTATCGGCGATCCCAGTAAGAAGTGCTAGAGCCACAACAAAAGTAGTCACACGAGCCTCAGGAACGCTGAAAGAAGACTAGAGTATGGGTTCAGACATGTTTCTAACTTCTCACGATACGGCGCGATAAGAGAGAAACGATTGAGACGGAAAGGCCCCCTCGCGCCGTATCGGCGATCCCAGTAAGAAGTGCTAGAGCCACAACAAAAGTAGTCACACGAGCCTCAGGAACGCTGAAAGAAGACTAGAGTATGGGTTCAGACATGTTTCTAACTTCTCACGATACGGCGCGATAAGAGAGAAACGATTGAGACGGAAAGGCCCCCTCGCGCCGTATCGGCGATCCCAGTAAGAAGTGCTACAACCACAACAAAAGTGGTCACACGAGCTTTAGGAACACTGAAAGAAGACTAGATCTACAGAACCTCCAAAACGAAGCGAAGAGAGAAAAGCGAAGAAAGCCAAAGGTCGCTCTCGCGCCGTATCAGCAAAACAGACAAAGGTCAGAAACCAAAAAAACCGTACAGATACGAAACACACCCTTATGTAGGCGCGGATTATGCCACCTGGCAGTATCCGTTGGGTAACACATGTGCGAAAACCACGTGGCGAACAAGTGGACCCGTAATTAGTTGACACGTAGCATACGGACCATTAATGCAGACACGTGGCACAATCAGTATCGGAAACGTGTCTGACACGTGTCATGATTTACCTGGGTATATAAGTGGTCATTTATCCGACGTGTACACTTTTCCGCAAGCAAAAAGAGGTGTGCCGATACGGAGCGAGGGCGTCCAAACGGCGTAGTCGCTTTCTCCTTATCGCGCCATATCGGCGTGTCGTCTCTGATACGGAGCGAGTGCGTCCAAACGGCCTTGTCGCTTTCACCTAATCGCGCCGTATCGGCGCCTCACCTCTGATACAGAGCGAGTGCGTCCAAACGGCCTTCACGCTTTCACCTAATCGCGCCGTATCGGCGCCTCACCTCTGATACGGAGCGAGTGCGTCCAAACGGCCTTCACGCTTTCACCTAATCGCGCCGTATCGGCGCCTCACCTCTGATACGGAGCGAGTGCGTCCAAACGGCCTTCACGCTTTCACCTAATCGCGCCGTATCGGCGCCTCACCTCTGATACGGAGCGAGTGCGTCCAAACGGCCTTCACGCTTTCACCTAATCGCGCCGTATCGGCGCCTCACCTCTGATACGGAGCGAGTGCGTCCAAACGGCCTTCACGCTTTCACCTAATCGCGTCGTATCGGCGCCTCACCTCTGATACGGAGCGAGGGCGCTGGAACAGTGTGGTCGCAATCTCCTTATCGCGCCGTATCATCTTCACATCTCCGATACGGAGCGAGGGCGCTAAAGCAGTCTGTGCGTTCGCTTCTCATTGCGCCGTATCGTCTTGTCATCTCCGACATCTATTCGCGCCGTATCATCTTCTCATCTTGTCCTGGTTGTTTTTTTTCATTTTCTGGATGGCAAGGACAAAGCAAACTGCAAGAAGAGTGTATTTAGATGGGAAGGACAGTGGGGGTAGAAGAAAGTTAAAATTTGATGAATCTAAGGGGGTAGAAGAAGCTGGTCCATCACAGGCTCTAGAGCATTCAAGAACAGAAATCCCTCCTACACCAGGTGTTGTCCTTACATCTTCCATAAATGTTACTTCACCTGAAGTTGAGGAAGCAAAGGATGAGGCTTACCCTGTGAAAGATTCATTCCCTTCAATGGTACCTGAGCCCACATCTGCTGAAGCCACTGAACACCCCAAGTCAGAAAAGAGAAAGAGGAAGTCCAGGTTCTTCTATATGCAAAGATGTTTCAGTGAAATCAGGAAAGCCCAAAGAGCTACCCAGCATGTCATTCCAAAAGCTGCTTTTATAAGGGTGGTTAAAGAGATCTCTGATAGATTGTCTCAAGTGGCAACTGTCTCTGGTCTAAATAAGAGGTGGCAACTCTCAGCCATTCTTGCCCTGCAAGAGGCTGCAGAAGATTTTGTTATTGATTTCATGAACGACGCTTACATTGCTGCCGCCCATGCTCATAGGATCACCCTTATGAATAAAGATTTCAGCATCATTAGCAGAGTGAGGTATAGGTTTGACAAAGTCCTGAGGCCCTTGCCTTCCAATGATCAAAAAGCCTTTGAAATCCTCAACATTCCCCCAAAATTGTCTAGGAAAGAGAAAAAGCTTAAAGTTGAAGATGTTAGTGACCTTTACCCTACAAGGGGTCCCACCCAGCAGGGTGCCACCCAGCAGGAGGCTTTCTTGAGTGAAGAAAATCAAGAGATGTTTGAAACTGAAGAGGATGTTTACAAGAGGAAAGCCGCATCACTTGCTCCCGTCAACAGCGAGAGGATGGGCAAAGTGTATGGGCAAATTCTTGTGAATGTTGCTGGGGAATCTGAGGAGGAATATCTTAGTATATCTCCCGAGGACAAGCCCATGTTGGAAAAAAGGGATGTCCAACTATCTGACTCCGTGGTATTTTGTTGCATAAGGTAAGGTTTTTTGTTGCATAAGTTAAGTCTTTTCAATTATATTTTGGATGAAATTGGTATTGAATAGCTTTTGCTATTATCTGCAGGGCATTGGTGTCCTCTCTCACTCTCGATATCCGAAGAACCATATACATTGTGGATCCACTTCTCTCTGTGGGACTTTTTGCAAAATCTGGTTCTAATATTTTACCATTTTTTCGTAGCTTCGATAGTGTGAGAAATTACCACATCTTTTTCCCTTATGTAGAAAGGTATTTTTCTTTTTCTGTAGAGGAGAATTTATGTTCATTTGCTTTCACCCTTCTACTCACCTCTTTTATGAATTTGCAGAGGGCATTGGAGTCTCATCTACATTAATTGTCTTTCAAGGGAAATTATCTTTATGAATTCTCTCAGCGGTGTTCACGGTCAAGCACGGATGTATGTTGGAAGAAAATTACTTTCTTTGATTTCTTTTATAAATAATATTTTGAACTTACAAAGCTTCCTTTTGCAGTGCTGCTAGACTCGTTTCTACCTTTTTGGATACAACATACGAGGATCTTGCTGATCCTCAAAGGCCGTATACTTTTCTTCTACAAGAAGTCCCATTGCAAAGCGATGCGCATTCTTGTGGATGGAGAGTTATCTCAAACATTTGCAGAACAGTGGATTCAAAGCTGTTACAAATAGAGGGAGTGAATGTAAGTTTATTTCATTTGATGTTTGTGTAACCCTTATCATGATGTCTTTTCACTAACTTATAACATTTATTCTTACAGTGTAGAGACTATCCTGAATCATATATTTGGTGGATAAGGGAGAGATGCATCGAGCTGATTCTAGACAAAGCAATCACACCATATGATCCTGACTCCCCTCTTCCTCCCAATACATCAATGGCCAAGGGCACAAGCAAGGGAAAGGTCAAGGGAAAGGGTAAGGACAATGGCAATGGTAAAGACAAGGGCAAGGGAAAAGGCAGTGGGACCACTGCTGCAGAGTCTAAGAAAAAAGGAATGCCAGTGCTCTCTCCTCTTAAATTTGATCCATCCCCTCTTAAGCCCCAAGAAAGGAGACTACCTGTAAAGGTCAAATTTTTCCAACAATCAAAGAAAGGCCCCGTGAGAAAAAATATCTTTGAAGAAATCGATAAAGAATGAAAATAGCAAACATAAGCATACACGAGCCATTTTATTTTGGCTTTGTACATTTTTATGCAATTTTTGTATCTCATTGTGTAATGAAAATTTTCACTTGTAAATCGAATGCAATGTACATTTTATACACGAGCCTTATTATTTTGGCCTTCTACATTTTTATGCAATTTTTGTACCTCATTGTGCAATGAAAATTTTCACTTGTAAATCGGATGCAATGTACATTTTATTTATACACATTCGAAAGGCGACTTGCTTCACGATAGCTTATGAAGTTCCCATTTAAAAATATCTTAAGGACAGTCTATTGAGATAAATTCCTGCCAAGTTTTCATTCTTAAGGCCCCAAACTCACAATTGTGGGAGACAAACAACTCGTACAAAAGAAAGAGCACTCGGCTCTTTTACCAATTGTTACACCATTCACTTTGAACTTGTATGTAGGGGATATATTGTCTAGCAATTCCAATGTATCCCTCACATCTTTTAGACTCCAATTGGAAGTAACACTCACCTTCTTTACTTCTTCATGCGGAAAAACGTGCACCACAAGTTCATATGGTGTGTTCTCTGTATCAGAATCCAAGGAAACCCAAACACCCAATCTTAGTTTGTATCGCCTGTACTCAAAGGCCAAAGCGAGATTTTGGCGAGGGATACTGTAAGCCAAAGCCAAGGATTGAGGGCATGCACTGCACCTCAAGATATCACCTTTATGATCGCACTCTCTAGATTTCCAATGCGTCCCTATAGTGTTGTCCAAATCCTCTTCCGAAAAGTTTCTACTTAACCAGGATACCTTCATTCTTTGTAAATTTGCTGTTTTGAAGCAAGCCACGAAGATATGGAGGGGTACAAACCATGATAAACGTATTCTTCTTGAGATCCTTCCAGCTGTCATGGACTTCTTAATATCCTGAGATATTTTGAATTTGAAACTTTGCACTGTTACCTTGTCAGGAATCTCCCAATTTAGAGATGAAAGACTTGGCAATGGCAAATCTTCGATATTCCCATACCTATCCGCTTTAGAGGGAACCACATACTGTGCATAATATATAAAAACCTTGCATTCACTATAAAAAGACACAGTTTGATCGGCATAAATAATGTCTGCCAATCCCTTATGAATGGCATGGAAAGTTCCACTTAGGCTTTCCACAGGTTGCCATTCAATACTTGTTGACGGAAAGATATCTACAATGACGAACCGTTTGTTAGAACTTGCATAAATGGAAAATAATTATATACGTTATTCAACTTATAACTTACAATGTGTTTGTTGGGAAACACGTTCGTTTGGAGGCAAGTGCATATCCTTGGCCATGTAAACATGTTGCACCTTGACAAACCAGCCTTCGGGCATAATTTTGAAGGCAATGATACGCCCCTTCCAGTGATGTTTTATATCTTCTCGTTTCCTTCTTTTCACCTTATGAGAGCCCTTGCAAGATGGCAGCATGGTAACCCAATCGTTTACAGCAAAGGTTTTGGGCTCAAAATTTCCATCTACTCCCTGGCTATAGACTGTGCAAGAGTGTATTAAACGAGAAGGGCACCTGGAGGAAGCCATGAAAAGAATGAAAGCGCAGAGAAAGAAGCTCAAAGAGGGGTGAATGAACTAAAAAGTAGCGCCAAGAACCCAAACGAGTATGTATTGGGCGCCAAAAACAATATTGAAAGATATCCCGACTTTCAAAAAACTCATTATTAATTTCATCACATCTCTGTCATGTATTTTGTCAGATTTGTAAGTAAATAACGTCTTTGGGACTCCAAAACATGTCAGACTTTAGGGGTTTTGGCTAAAAAAGAAGAGAGAATCACGAAATGGACTCCACTATCTCTAAAAAAGAGGAGACAAGAATACCATATTCTTGCACACGTGGCGAACTCTCTTTGGCCCTTTCCTTAATCCCGTGATTAACAAAAGTGCATTTTTTGAAGCGTTTTTGGCCCTAATGCAAGTCTACCAATGATGGCTTTGAGAGCTATCTCAAAGGTAATTGGATCTCAAGTTTTTAGCAGAGGTTTGGACAAGATCATTTTAGTGGAGAAGGAAGAAGCCATAAGAGTTTTTGGCTTCATGCTTGGATACAGTGAACCTAGAGCTGGATATTTTGGAGTTCTTGGCTCCTATTTGCTCTCTTATGTAGGAGATAGTAAGAATTTGAAGCTTCTTCCAGGCTATCGAAAACATGAGTTTTTGAAATACATAGGTCTTATTGAGTGGGATGAAACAAAAGATTCCTCTAGAGGCCCTGTCGAGCTACCTAAAACCAAGGACTCCTCTGAAGGCCCTGTTGAGGTGCCTGAAACTAAGGACTCCTTTGGAAGCCCTGTCAAGGTGCCTAAAACTAAGGACTCTTCTGCAACACAATCAGACTAGAATATGCCAAAGATTAAGGGTTTCTTGAAACCCATCTTTTCCCAACTATTTGTTTGGTTTTTAACCATTCTGTAAATCTTTGCTTTGCGCAAGAATTTAAATATCTATCTTTTCTTCTTTGGGTAACAATTTGTATAGTCCTTGCTAAAGATGATGTATTGCTTGATGTGGCTGTATCTTTAAGCTTGAATTTATGCCAAATTTGTCGATAGAACCATTGAAAGACCTCTAACAAACTATTGGATTTGTGTCTTCCACCTCCATGTCTTGTGTGTCTGAAATATATTGTTCTTGCTTGATAATGTGATTTTTCCATACCTTGGGTTGACCAGATAGATAGAGATCCATATTGTTTAATAAAGTATGGAGCATGGTTGTATAGAATATGTTGCATAGTCAACAAATAAAGAAAGTTATTAAAAAACATTATATGAGTTCGACAATGAAGAAACAAACATATACAAACTTCTTACTATATAGTGAGTAAAGTGTTGATCACCCCAAGATTTTGTCATCGCCTTTTTGAAAATGTTCAATTGGTTTTTAAAGTCTTTGAGATCATTATCATTCTATTCAGACTTATCACAATAAAAAAACACTTTGTCTAGTGTTTTCTAAACTTTAGCTTTTCTATTTTGAGCTTGTCCATTATCAGTGTGATCCTTAACTGTATTATGTAGGGATTTCCACTGATTAAATTTAATAGTTGAGCCACCATTTCTCGAGTTTATCTTGCTAAGTCTCCCATGAAAGCCTAGAAACCTTCTAGCCTTCACTCCACCAATAGATGGTTTTTTTGGGACACAATTACCATCCTTGGACTTCTGAAGATCTGATTCAATAAAAACATTGCCACCATGCAAACCAATTGCAGAGAGAACTTTTTCAACCTTTGTTATATTATCTATTCTAGTTGATAATGGCTTCAGCTTCCATGCAAATCCTATATAGAGATGAACAAGCTTTTGAATTATCTTGCAAAGTGCATGAAGTGTACAAATATGGGCATTCGCTAAAGGAATGTCCAAGTCTGGTTTAAACTATGGATCCTTATCGTGCCTAAAGGGAGCTTGATTCCAATTGCTTGAGTTTAACTCTGCAACTGGTGACATGCAGTATAAGCAAGGAGATCTCGAGTTGGCTCCCTTTGATACATTATACATACATTTGAGTGTCTTTAGGTCACCAGCTATGTGCCACTCAATCCTGTAGTTCCCAAATCCTTCAACAAATAGCTCTTCTCCTGCTTGTTGCCTTTGAATAACATTAGGTATTGATGTTTGATGAAAACCCAACATAGTATATCAAAATTCTCAGTATCTACCTCAAATGCTCCTAGACACCAGATGTTATATTCAGATTGAACACTAAATGATGTTGAGTGATTGCAATGACCTGACGAAAGTGCTCTATTCATCAAGGTGATAGAGATTCTCTCCAATTTTTTACATTTCAGAATCTCACTTTCATCAAGTTTAATCACACATCTAGCCACTCCCTGTGCCTCTGCTACTACTAACAAGTCATAAAATTTGATAATTAAGCATTGTAGGGTGGGTAAGTCAAGGAAAATATTGTTAAATTCATTGAATGTAACCTCCTTTTTCTTGCCCTTGAAGCTAGCCTTGATATGAAAAGGCTCACCTAGAATCCCCATCACTTTGTTATTAATTCTTTGTCTCATAGTCCTAACCACAAATGGCTTCGGAAGTATGCAATTGCGTAAGTGTCCTTGCTTCATATTTTATTGTAAAAGCTGGAAAAGTTGCATATAAGAAACTCGACTGATACCAATACTATCAAATGTCTTCTGTACTAACTCAGAATCCAAAGAATGATCCTTTACACATGACTCCAAGCATTGTTTCTTTGCCTTTTTAAATTTCTTCTTCTCCAAAATATACTTTAAAACTACTGAAGGAAGAAGATGATAATAAAATTGAGCTGCTTTTAAAGAATCTCTTTCACTTGCATTTGGTTGTAGAAGAGATCTAAGCAAAATTAACATCACAAATCAATGCAAGTAATTTAAATAAAGCCATATTTAAGATTTTTCAAGTGAAAAAAAATATACCTTGCTTCTTGGATTCTTTTACCATAGCCTCCTTCTCCTCGTTTGAAATTCTCAATGTTTTTAAGAGCTCTTTGTCGATTTCGAAGGCCTAATAAAGTTTGCTTTCATTGATAAGCTTTGATACGATTTTCCAATGAATGAATTTTTTGTTGACAATCCTGTAGCTTCTGCAACAACTCTATATTGTGTCTCATCAAAAGATGATTCTCTAGTCCAAGGATATCCTTTTCTGCAACAAGGTTAAGTGTATAACCTAAAAATCCGTTGTAGCCATCACCAATAAACCTCATTAATGATGAGCTATTATAGAAAGGAGGAGTGCTATTTCTGCTAGGATCTTTGGGATATAGCTTTCCATCTAACCAAAGATCAATATTCTTCTTTCCTTCAAACCTTAGTATATGTTTCATAGACTCTGTAACCGTGATAGATTTTGTTCTCTTTCTTATTGGTTCATACTCACTATCCAACTCAATATGAAGATGATAGAGAGGTCTTTTATGAGAGCTACAGAGATCATTGGATGATTGATTCCTAGAGTTACAGAGATCATTGGGTGATTGATCCATAGCTAAGGATATGATTAGAAGCAAGAACGAAAACAAAGAAGAGACTACTAAGGAGGAGACAAAAAGAAGAGAGAAATGATGGAGGGAGGCAATCTAGTATCCACCAAAATTCAAATTGAATATTACTTTTCACTTTAATGAGGAGAGGTAAGATCTTCATTATGACAATCTTGCCAACTTTATGGCGACCTAGATTTCTAGGTTTGATGTGACCACAAGAATATCACGACAATGACTTATTAACAAATTCTGATATTTTAACTTACCAAAATATAAACCTTTTAAAAATTCTATAAAATGATTTTATTTCTTAATTTTTTTTCTCTCTCTAGGATCTCTTACATGGCATTTTCGAGACCTCAAAACTCCCCTAATGAAGGAAACGGTGATGGAGATTGATGGAGATGCTGAAGATTGATGTGTGGCATTGGATTGAGAGGAATGGAGGCTCCATCCACTGGTCATGTAGTCATTTAATGCATCTCGGGTTTCGTAAAAACACGGTATGACCATTTTTATGAAGAAAAATGAAGTTTTTTTATAGTTTATGATGGTAATGATGTTCTTATTGGATGAAAATTTGTTTGAGTGCTGGTTGCATCATGATTAATTGATGTTTATCATAAAATTTTGATTTTGCAATGATTTACATGGGCTATTTAATTCCCGTAGACCCGAAATGCGGTTTTTAAGCGGTAAAATTATAGTTTTGTCATTTCGGGTGGGTGAAATGTGTTCCTATGGGGGAAAAATGGAAGATAAATTGAATATTAGTATGCTGAAGTGATTGGAATAAGAAAAATCAGAAAATAACATATTTTATTGACAAATAAATCAAGAAAATGAAAAAAATAAGGAGAAAAATAGAAATACGCTTCACAAAAATAAGAAAAAATATAATGATTGTTTGTGGATGTATGGTAGTGGCAAAGCATGAGGTTTAGCCTCAATTTTCCCTATCTCCTTGTCAATGTTTGTGATTTATCATTTTTATACATCAAAACATAACAAAATGAACCTCTACACCTATGCAACGAAAGCAATACCTAAACGTAGGGGGTTGGGATGTTTGAATGGTGTGATTTGCGTGCTGATTATTCCTGATTTTCTTATGCATATCATGACATAGAGTTTTTTTTGTATTTTAATTAAGAGGATAGTAGCACGAGTGTTGTCTCGGTGCTATCCTTACATCGCCACAACAAGTTAGTGAATGAGCATTGGAAAGCCTGGTTGTGCACAACATGTTTCTGATTGAAAATTATGTTTGAGCACTTTAGGATCATCCACTTTTGTATGTGCATGTCAATCATGGTATCAGAATACAAAGGACTGGATGATAGCACCTGTTTTTGATTATGATGATCCACACTTGAGTGTGGAAAGGCAACCTAAGCCGTAGGATAGACGTTCGTTTCTTGAGGGAATTATTTGGTAAGGACACATGGTATCTCTTGGAATACTTTTAAAATGAAAGAGTGGAGTTTGTTTGTTCGTTCTATATGTTGAGCAGCGCATCAAGGGGCGAATCCCTGCGATGTAGGAGAGTTGTAGTGGGGCCGCGGTGATTCCACCGAGAGGTTGCCTCCCATGTATGTGATTATCGTGGCATTTATTGCCAATGTGTATGGGTTCTCCCTCTGTGGAGTTTATAGAAAGGAAAATGTTGGACTACAAAACTATAAACGCATAGATTAGGCTTTAGGACAATTCATCCTGTTGCAATAGGTAGACACTCCTGGCCCATGAGGCGGTGAGGGTGGGTTTGTCTGTTTTATGAGCATGAGGTCCAGCTAGTACCATAGCCAGTGTAGGCCCATTTGAGGTCCCATCAGGGGGGGTCATCGTGCTGCAGTAGGGGGGGGAAGATCCTCGCCATCTGGGGTTGCATACCCCCCCATCTCCAGCTCACTCCCTCTCTCTCTCTCCCCGCCATGCTCACGGCAGGGGGAGAGAGAGGGAGGGAAAAATTTTCAGAAAAAACTAGAAAAAATCAACAAAGGGGAGGGGAGTTTCTTTGGGGGAGGCACGTGGACACACGAGGGGGGGGGATGTTACATCCTCTCCCCCTTTGAGGAATCGAGATGTCCTCATCTTGAAAAGACCTAGGGGGAGAGAAGCATTACTAGGCCTTAGAGCCAGTGGGTTAGGGTCCATCATGCTTTCACTGTGCTACTTTGATTATTCAAATTCTTAAAATAACAACTTCTCACAACTCATAGATTGCAATAGGATTTATTCCAAGTACAGGACTTACTACCTCGAGAAGATCTTCCTAGGATATCTAGTCATCCTCAAAGGTTACAATAGGCTCCAAGCCTTCATCATCATGTGGTTCATAATATCAGCCAAACGTAGAGTTTAGATGGCTTCGTTTGACCACACGTTCCTGATTCACAGGGTCCAACTCAGGATAATCTGTTTGGATGTGTCCTAGTTCATTGCAGTGGAAACATCGGCGGTTGGGGCATCTCTTACGGATGTTTCCTATCTCTCCGCGTTTGTGGCACCTCTTGTCTTGATCTCGTGAGTCATCTTCATCATAGTTGCTTGATTTAAGTTCTTGGACGATTGGATTCACTTAGAGTAATGCGTGTTGCAAGTCTATTGGGCACATTGATTCCAATCGAGTGTTTATGGGTGGATTCAACCCAATACAGAATTTTGACACCTGTTGTGTCACATCCATTGGGGGTGCATATTTTAGGAGTGAAACAAACTTCAAATAATATGCTTCAAGGGATAATCCTAGTTGCTTCAAGTCATAGAATTCATTCATCTTTTCTGTGCAGTAGGCAGGTGGGAGATACCTCCCTCTCATAGCTTCCTTAAGATTATCCCTAGTTATTGTCCCCTCTGAGATCGCTTGGTCTCTGCACCACTGTTTCCACCAAAGTCTCGCTTCACCTGTAAGCTTAAGTTTGGCGAGCATGGCTTGGTTAGCAGGTGCAGTTCCTGCTGCCTCAAAATAGTCCTCCATGGACTCAATCCAGATCTCGGCATTAGCTTGAACAGTCCTTCCCTTGCCATCAAACTCGAGTAGATTAATTTGCTTGAGAAGGAACTTTTTCTCCTTCATGTTAGCATTCGTGGGTGCAGAGGAGGGCGTTTGACAATCAAGCCATACCACTTAGGTTATTTCTATTTAGGATATGTTCATGAACCAAACATTAATCAATCATGTATCATTAAGAAGTTTTGCTCTGATACCAACTGTAACGTGTCTGCTCCTCAAATCGCAGGACACCTCTTAGCAATCCATCGAGAGATATATCTAGAAGACGCCGCCCAACACTCCCAAGGAATGACACGGGTTTTGCCTACTAGGGTCTCTCGAGTTTGCCCCGAAATGAAACTTATCCGGCCGTTCCCACTAAGATCGACCTGAAGTCTGGGTTCTTAGCCAACATTGTCTAAGGTCATAGACCAACTTTTTCCTGACATTTCTCGTTAACATTTCCTTTGAGGAAAGCTCTCAGCTAATCGAGACCACCCTTCAGTAGGATAGACCCATCGGTCACATCCACCACGCTTCCCTCGGGGGTTGTTTTACTTATCTAATTACCTACCACATTATGTTTGACATATGAAGGCAGCTTCCTTAATTAACCCATTAATCACAGGTTCCTTTACGTAATTTAGGCTACAGACACAAAGACAAGGTAAAACAAGGTCAAACACTTCATTAATTTATCTTCAGATTAAGGTGTGTCTCTTGCCCATACAGGAGAATTAAGTGTTCCTTTCTGCCTTCGTAGAAAAATCCTTCCGTCTTCCAGTAATAAAACCTGATAATTTATCCTTCCAAGATTCCACCTTGTAACTAATATCAAGGCCTCGAGATCCCATCTCGAGTCACGTAGAACACTTGTGTAGGGCCAGGAGGCATTGGGATTTACGGCCAGAGCCCCCACCGGTACCCAAGCATCCTCCTACGCCAGGTAATTTCCACGAAGAGACCTCTTGCGGTGGGTTTGGTCCACATTCCCGGCATGGATTCACAACCCCTTGGTTAGGGTTTGGCGGTTCGCGGGGGGTAGCTAGCGCCATCCTTCCTTAATTATCAACCCTTTAGGAAATAAACCACAACTAAAGCACTTAGCTTAAAAACAATCACTAGGGATAACATCCCTTTTGTTTCTATGGCAATCAGTCATCTCGGGCCCGGCCATGCAATCATCAAACATCCCACTTGGGTTAACATCCCAAGCCACATTAGCAAACAGTTGAATGCACAACCTCTTCCTTCAAGGCATCCCAATCCCATTGCATGCACAATCAGAATTTAAATTGGAAGTATCAAAACACTTGCTCAAGGGTTTTACAACCTTCTCAAACAACCAAGCATAACTTGGGTCAACAATCCATTTAGGGTTAGTCACAAGCTTCAATTAAGCTAGGAGCATATCCACTTGCAATAGTCCATAGCATGATCGATAAAACAATTCGCAGGCAATTATGCTTATTCCTAATGCATCGGATCTCATGAAAGTTTAGGTTTTTATCTGTCGAAAACTATCATTTCATGTGTTTCTTCTAGTCATGATCGCGAAGCATGAATTCTAAATGACTATTCACGAATTGAACTGGTTTAAAAGTTATTATTTTATGTGAAATAATGCAAAAACCTTATCATTTTATGTGTGTAGAAGCTATAATTTCATGCATATAAATTTATGCGAACTCTATGCTCTATCATTTCGTGCATGCAACCTAGCACCTAAGACCCGTCCATGTTCCATGCACATAGCTAACCCCCTTCATTTCTTTCATGAGAAATAAAATGTAATTAATTACAAAGCTTAAAGAACTTGGGTTTGATTTGTGAATGTAGGGGTATTTGTCATGTTGGTCACTCCGCTTGCCTCTCCCGCATTACCGGTACCAATGGTAGCTTTGGCACCTACGCTTCCTGCGACTTTCTTCTTGGGGCAATTTTCTCATGGAGATTGGACAGTCCGGACCTCGACGGATTTCAGGATGATAGGCTTGGGTAGGAAGGGTCGTTAGATGGGGGGTCGTTTGGCAAAAGGGTGGCTTCACGAACGCAACTCCTCGAGGCTACACACCAACTCTCAGTCCCTCTCTCTCTTTCTCTCTCTCTCTCTCTTCTTCCTCAACTTCTTCTCTTCTTCTTCTCCTTCTCCTTCCTTCACTTCTTCTCTCCTTCTCTCCTCCCCTTCCTCTCTTCTCTCTCCCCTTATCTCTTCTCTCCCTCTTCTCTCTCTTCCCTCTTCTCTCTCTTCTTCTTTCTTTTCTTCTTCTTTCCCTTTCCTCATTCTCTCCTTCCTCTTCTTTCCTTCTCCTTCTCTCCCTCTTCTCCCTCTTCCCTCTTCTTCTCCTTCTCTCTTCTCTCTCTCCTTACCCCTTCTTCTTCTCCTTCTCTCCTTTCTTGACTTCTTCTCTCCTTCTCTCCTCCCCTTCCTCTCTTCTCTCTCTCCTTCTCTCTCCTCTCTCTCCTCTCCCTCCTCTCTCTTCCCTCTTCTCTCTCTTCTTCTTTCTCTTCTTCTTCTTTCCCTTTCCTCCTTCTCTCCTTCTTCTTCTCTCCTTCTCCTTCTCTCCCTCTTCTTCTCTTCTTCTTCTCATTCTCTTTTCTCTCTTCTCTCCCTCTTCTCCCGCTTTCCTCTTCTTCTCCTTCTTCTTCTCCTTCTCTCTTCTCTCTCTCCTTACCCCTTCTTCTTCTCCTTCTCTCCTTCCCTCCCTCTTCTCTCTCTTCCCTCTTCTTCTCCTTTTTCTTCTCCTTATCTCTTATCTCTCTCCTTACCCCTTCTTCTTCTCCTTCTCTTCTTCTCTCCCTCTTCTCTCTCTTCCCTCTTCTTCTCCTTCTTCCACTCCTTTTGAGCACGACGGCCTAGTCATCCATTTTTCCCTTCCTCCCCCTCTCCATAAAGGCTGAGCCCTTTATATAGATTTTTTTTAAAAATGAGGGAGGGTCACTGTGTTGCCCATGCACCATTATAGTGGTCCACGTGCTCCATCGAAGCGGGGCGCACTGTCAGAAATGAAGTGGGGGATCACCGTGCTGCTGATGGACCTAAAAACGGATCGGCACTGGCTCATGCACTAGCCGGGCCTCGTCACTACGCACAAGACAACCCCTCGGCCTCGCGGCCAGGAGCGTCTATCAAAATCTCCGCCTTCCTAAACCTTGCGTTTGTAATACGTTGTAGTCCAACTGATCCTAACCCAATATTACTCCTCAGAGGGAGTCCCTTTCACATAGCCAAAAGGCTCGAATCACATACACATGGGGGTTCCTCCTACGGATGAATGCCGTCAACCCTCTGCGACTCTCCTACACCTTGGGGATTGGCCCCTCGATGCGTCGCTCAACATATAAACATTTCGCACAAAATCCACTCAAGGTACCATTTAATCGTATACAGGAATGTACCATTGTCCTTACTTCTCTTTTCCCTAGACCCCACGACTAGCCTATGGCTTAGGGTGTCCTGTTTCTCACTCAACGTGGGTCAAAGTCCTAATGAAAGCAATTGCTGTGCATCCAGGATTTCTGATTCCTTTAAATATTTCCATGATTTGTGCATATTGTGGATGCCAAGTGCTCAGAGAATTATAAAATCAACATTGTGCACATGTGGAAAACATCCTTTCAATGACTTCCAACTACCGTTCCTATGCGGTGTTGCACGAACCTAGCACCAAGGAAACCCTCGTGCTACTAGGCTCTTATTTTATAATTATTATCCATTCTAAATGCTATGCATAGAAATCAGCAACTTTTCCATCATCCCACACGGCATTTAGACATATTTCAACTAGTCTACCCTCCCATCTATCAAATGTTACCTTGTTGTATGGATTTATAGGGCATTTTGCCATCATTTTATGTATAAAAAGCGGGAAAAACACACTAGAACAAGAAGGTGGGGATGAACTGAGGCAAATCCTCATGCTTCAGTCCCCACAAACATTCACAAACATTGTTCTTAATTTTCATTAATTTTCCGTACCCAAAATGCATTTTTCCCCTATATTTAGTGATTTTTCTCCATTTTCCTTGTATTTTCCCTCATTTTTTGCATTATTTTATTACTGAAAATTCAAAATAGGTTATGGGCTGTGGCCCTTAGTTCCTTCTTGCAGCAAAATTGAAGATTTAGTTGGTGTTCTTATTCATTTTCCCAATTCTATACCCAAAACCATCATTTTCCCTTGATTTTCCATATTTTACGTGTTTTAGCATATTATTTTGAACCACAAGATGCATATTTTTTTGATTATCTGATTATGACCAGCAAGAACTCATGGAAAACAGCCACGTGAACAATTTTTAGCCCACATGAACAACATTTTATCAATCAAAAGCCATGAAATCTCAAATTTCCTTTGAAAATTTTGAATTACCGCTTATTTGCGTGTTTCGGGTTTCATGTCCATGGCTGCAAATTTGGAAATCAGCAGCACTTCATGTCCAGCACAATCACAAATCACCATTTCCAGCCTGTGAAGCAATCCGATCCATGCCGGACAAGCCTCCATCATTCTTTCTTCTTCCTTCTTCTTCCCACATGAACTTGCCTTTAGAAGAGAGAGAGGGAGGAGAGAGAAAGACTGAAATCAGAGATCTTCAAAGAGAGCATCATTCGACGGGTGAAGAGCGGCGAAATGATTGGCATCCAGGAGGGAATGAGGGGCAATGATGAGGGGCAATGATGATTGGCAGGGGTTGTTTGCAGGCTGCATGCTTGATCATCAAGCATGATGGTGCATTTTTCGGACGTGATGGCGCCTTCATCCTCCTCTTTCTCTCACCATGATTTTGCATGTTTCATTTCATGTGACTTTTAATCTTGGGCTCCCAAGAGTCACTTACTCTTTTGGGCCAAATTTTGTCCACCCCTTTGCATCTTGACCGGTTTCTTGGCCATTTCCTTGTCCGGATTCGGAATCGAGCTCTGAAAAATCCTGGGCATCCGCGGCTTAGCATCCCACATTGGCCAGTAGCTCGTGTCAACGCGCAGGACTATCTAAAAAATTATGAAAAATCAACAAGTGTCGCTCGGGCGCCTTTAAAGCACTTTGGCGCTTAAAATCATCCTAGATCGAGCCGCCGCCTTTGACAGTGAATATTTTTCCCTTGATATTCATAATTTTTTGCTATTTTTAAGCACTTCCCATCACATAAATTCCGCTCTCATTGGCGACCACGGGATAGGGTGACTCAGCCCGTCGAATCCACGAACATGTCTGCACATAACCAACCAAAGAAGCATCAAACTGATATAAAACAAATATATCATAAAACTCAGCACAATGATCCCCCTACCCCTGGACAGAACCAAGGCATGACATCCACAAAGAATAGGCCTAGCATCATCTAATAGAAGCTCTGAAGTGAGTCACTAACTAGCTGCTCCAACACAGCCAAACTAAAAACCTATCAAAGAGGTTGCCCTAAGTGGTAGTCTGTGCTACTTACCAACTAAAAACAACACTACGAGGAGCTCCTACAAGGCGAGGACTCCTATAGCCTGATCAAAGAATATTTGCTTCCAGTACATTTCTTCTTTTAGGGTTTATATTGGATGAGCATACTTGGGCATGTAAAAAGGAGGGAGCTGAGCGTAGTGACCCAAGGAGAACAGGGCATCGGCCTCAGGACCTGTCTCGGCACCCAAGAACCTACCAAGCCCTCGCAAGGCGACACTTAATCCTTTTCTAATGCTCACTTTTATTTTCGCTCCAACCTTCCTTGTTTTGGTATTATATTTCCAGCAAGAAGCCACCCCTAGGAAGACAAGGTATCGGCCCCGGGTCTGATTTGTCCCCAGGAACCTACCAGGCCTTGCGCAAGGCAATGATCAACTGCTTACACATTTTCATCCTTTTTTTTTTGGATAGGGGTTAGAACCCCTTTTTACACCTTCATATTTATATTCATCTTAACGGATGTACAAGGTTTCTTGGCATCATCATTATTAGCTTCTAGCAGGCTTCTCTAACTGCCTCACTACTAACAAGAACTCCTTGAACGGCTACCTAGCAGGCTAGCAGAACAGGGCCACTAAGACTTCCTTCTAAAACAGGTCTTTCGATGCCTGACAATGTCTTTACAGGAGGCAATGACTACTCCGACCTCCCTCAAACGTACTCAACCTAAACCTGGGACTTCATGCCTTGGTGGCCGGTCCCCAACAAAAATGTGTCCCCTCGACAAGTACAAATACACATATAATAGGAAAGAAAGGTACTCGTAAAGGAGAGGTATCACCTAGATTGGCCACAAGAAGCTTCCATCACAGCAAAGGCTCCTCCAAGCTCCACCGAAGTCCATGAACCGCGAAACCTGTCCAGCACAACACTTAAACCAAAAACCCCCATTAAACGCACCCGCACTAGACAGGGAAATGGCCCTCTTGGCCTAATGAAATCAAACACTTCGCTACAAAAGTGAATCGGCCCTCTTGGCCTAATGAAATAAAACAATACTACATAATATCCTCCTGGAAACAACTATGATAGACATCAAAGCATACCATTCCCAGGGGAACAAAGGCTCGTAGCCCCTAGACTAGGTGCATTAGATTATGACCTATCCCTCCTGCGTATATTGCAAGAGGTGTTCTCATCACATGTCGTCGAATCAGTCTATGGATCCAAGATAATAAAGGCAGATGAGTCTCGCTTACCCTCTGCATCACCCAAATCAACCATCGTCTGCCAAAGAGGGCATGTTTAGAAAGCATACCCCACAAATGACCGGGTCCTGTCTCACCATCAATAGATATATCGGGACAAGGGCCACAATTAAAGAAGAGGTCTTCTTCATATGCAAAATTAGCCAAAGAATCGGCAAACTGATTCCAATTCCGTGGAATCAGCTGAAAAGACACTCTATCAAATTCGTCTAGCAGGGCCATGGCTGTATGATGGTACATACAAAGGATGGGGTTTCGTACCATGTATGTCCCATTGAGTTGATTTAAAACCAACTGAGAGTCCCCTTTCACCAATAACTAGCGGATACCACCCTTCTTGGCAATATTCAAACCCATAATCAGGACTTTATATTCTGCCATATTATTGGTAAAATTCGCCCCGAGATAAGCAGCTAACTTCATGACAATGCGTCGTCGGGGGTCACAGATAACAACTCCTACACTTCCTTTTCTGCATGCACCCCTGGACGCCCCATCAACGTACAAGGTGTACGCCCATAAAGGGTTTACATATCCCGCCATCCTGAACTCTACTCGTAATTATGGTAATCAAAATTCAACATATTCAACGGGTGGACTGTAGGCTCCATCCCTCCATCATCATTGAATTCAACAGGGATGCTCGTCAAAATTTGTAGGTAGTGATGGCAGAAGTCCTTGATCTCCCAAATAAATGTCCCGCCTTCTTGCTCAATCACCTTGTATCCTTTGCTCCACCAAATGAGCTTTCCCTGATGATACCTCTGTTCTAAATATGGGTGTTCTAAATAAGGGATCAGACGACCCATCAACCTCTATCACGATTTCCTTGCAGATGTTTGATCGATCTCACCTAGACCTGCAAGGCAGTCATAGCATTAGTGCAATTAGAAATAATAAGGTTTAATCTTATTAAGATTAACCTTATTTTTAAATTCTATCCCCTCAAGGTCAGCTAACAAGACTGTGGATTTACTCTTTCCTATTCTAACGATCCTATAGGGCCCATCCCATTTGGGCTCTAGCTTGCCTGGAAATAATTCACGTCATGCATCATAATACAGAACAAGCTGTCCTTTCTTGAAGGTGTATTTCTTGGCTTTGAGGTCGTGTAGCTGCTTCATTTGGCACTTTGCCACTTCTTGGTGCAATAAGCTCTGCAGCTTAAGCTCATCTAAATGTGCCAGTGTCGTCAAGCGCTCAAAAAGTGCGTCTTCATTGCTCAAAGAATGATTGATGGCAAACCGAATAGTCGGCAGCTCAATTTCTAAAGGCAAGACACACTCCTCCCCATATACTAACTTGAACGGGGTATGGCCAGTGGCTCGTTTGAAGGTCGTATTATAATCTCACACTACCACGTATAACTTTTATCCCAATCCCGTTTCTTTTCCGACACAAGTTTGGACAGGATGCCCACAAGCTGCTTGTTGGTGCTTTCAACTTGCCCATTGGCTTGCGGATTATATGGGGTTGTCTTATTATGCTTGATTTGCCACATCTCTGTCAAACCTTTAATCACCTTATTTAGGAAATGTGTTCCGCGGTCCGACACTAATTCTTTTGGTGGACCAAACCGGCATATTATGTGCTCTAAAAGGAAACTAGCAATTTCTTTAGCATCATCTTTCCTTGTTGCACGTGCTTCTGACCACTTTGTGAAGTAGTCAGTTGCTACAATGATGTACCTCTTTTGTGTAGTCGATGACGGAGTAATAGGACCCACAAAGTCTATTCCCCACTTCTCAAATGGAAGTATCACCATAATAGGGGTGAGTGGTCGTTTCCTATTCTCTCGACTGTCATGTCGTTGACAGATATCGCATCTCTTAACATACGCAAACGCATCTTGGAAGATGGCAGGCCACCAATAACCTGCTCTTAAAGCCTTTTGTGCTGTAAGCCGTCCAGCAAAATGGCCACCGCAAGCAGAATCATGGCACTCTTCCAAAATGAATGGCACCTCGTCAGGCATCACACACCCGCGATAGATATCATCAACCCCTTGCCGATATAATGTACTTGTGATCAAAGCAAACTTTAATGCTTCCTGCTTAATTTTCCTTCTCTCAGCTTTAGATAATTCGGATCCCGCCTCTCCTGTTGATAAATAATGCGTTATTGCAGCATACCAGGAGGGAATAGATGCCGTATCTATTTTAAATAACAACTCCATGTCACTACCTTCAGCCACAGATTCTTTCGGCTCCCCAAAGTCCACTAGACATTCCACGATGCCTTGCAACCTTGGTGGCTTACTCTTGATTTCATAATCAAATTCCTGCAAAGTGATCAACCACTTTGCTAGACGATCAGGCGGCTATAGCTTAAGTCCCTCCGCCTTCGTATAAAGCATGACTTTCTCATAGAGAATATAATGCCTGAATTTCTTGGTCCCAAAGACCATCTCTAGACACAATTTCTCCATGTAAGTATAATTGATTTCGGATACCCCTAGCTTCCAACTAGCAAAAGCAATCGGGTGGTACCACTTCTCTTCCCAAATTTGGGCTAAACAGCAGCTGATACTATACATGGTAGCTACTGAAAATATATAGAATGCCTCACCTCTTTTAGGTGCTTTTAAAACGGGTGCTCTTGCTAGCTCTTGTTTCACATCCTCGAATGCTACCTTACAAGGGTCACTCCATATAAACAAACAGCTAAAGGACAATAAATTTGTAAGTGGCAACGTTCTTTATGCTAAGGCGTTGATAAATCTACGGTAGTAACCAACCGAAGACGGAAAGCTATGAACTTCCTTGGGAGTGCGTGGTGGACCCATGGCAACTATAACTTTAACCTTCTCGGGGTCTGTCGCAATCCCTACTGAACTGACCACATGACCCAACAATAGCCCATAAGGTACTCCAAAAACACACTTCCGTGGGCTTAGGGCGATGCAGAATTGTCTACAGCGCTCGAAGCATTTTCTTAAAATGATCAACTGCCTTTCTCTCACGGTGGCGGCCCCTAAGTCATCAATAAACACCTTCAACTCTTCAGGGGATATGTCACCGAATGTCTTATCTGTTGTTCGTTGCCACAAACCAGGCGCATTGCATAAACAAAAGGCCATCACATGGTACGCAAAAGTACCAAACACAGTGATAAAAGTTGTTTTCAACTTATCTTCTTCTGCAATTGCCATTTGGTTATATCCTACAAAGCAATCCATAAATGAATATATCTCCCTACCCGCTAATTGATCCAAAATCTGGTCAATAAATGGCAACGGGTAGTAGTCCTTAACTGTCTGCTTATTCAGCTCCCTAAAGTCTACATATAATCGGATTTGATTATTCTTCTTCTTTCTAATCACAACCGGTGAACACCATTCTGTGTGTTGCACAGGAAAAATCAAACCCACTTTTCGAAGCTTCTGTAACTCTTCAAACAGGCCGTCCCTCAGTTCGAAAGGCATACGCGTTACTTTCTGCCGTACAGGACGACTGCCCTCTTTCAACGGAATTGTATGAATAGCAAGACCAGGAGGGATGCCTCTCAACTCATCATAAATCCAGGCAAAGATATCACGGAATTCCCGGATCAAGGCCACATAGTCCTCCCTTTCTGCTGAGCTGAGCATAGAACCTAATTTGATTGGCCGCGAATCATCAGGCGTACCAAGGTCTAGCTCGATAACATCTGCATCTCTTATACGATATTGGCCCTCTATCGGCTCATTCAAAGTGATCTGATAGATGTCTTCCGTGGTGGATCCCTCTTTGGACTCATCACTCGATGATGTCTCACTGGCAGATAAATCTTCTAGTGTCTCCAATTCTGTAGAAGATAGAGGAGCTCTCTCACTCTGCGGGGACTCAAGATAAGCATCAACCACCACACGCTGGGCACCTCTGCCGAATATTAGCTGACCGGCGGGTATATCCACTTGACAATCCGCTTGGAAGATCCAAGGTCGTCCGAGTAATACTTGGTAACTTGGACGGCTTGCAAAACGAATCACCCTAAAGTCCAATAAGCATTCTACATTGGCAACAGTAACATGGACCTTAGTAATGTAGCCTTTCGGCTGTCTCAAACTATCATCTGCCATTCTGAGAATTGTGGAGGTATCTTTCTGGATCGCAAGACCCAACCTTTCCATCAGTTCAGAACTCATAATGTTAACAGATGATCCCGTGTCGACAATGGCATAATCTACTAATATCCCATCGACATAGGCTGCAACCCTTGGGCAATGCTTCTCAGCATGCTCGAACCAGTCATCACCAACTCGCGCAATACCCAAAGGTTCTACGATATACCCGGTATGTAGAATCTTTCTAAATTCCTTGCGTACTCCTGGGGAAAGCTTAATAAGCTGTAAAAGATTCACATCCGGCTTGACTTCACAAAGAGAGCTCGCCAAATCGAATTCATGATAGTTCAATAGAGCTCGCTTTTCATGCCAAACCATCCGCTCTTTAGGTCGCTGAACTGGATTTATTGCCTCTTTCTTAACTTTCACCTTCTTCTTTGGTGGTTCCTTATCGGCTTTACTTTCTACAGGCTTCAAAGGTCCCCCTTCCATGGCAAGATCCAAAACTTGCGTTCCTTTGTCGCCTTGTTTAGGGTTTCCATCGACAGGCTTATCCTTGTCGGCTTCTCTACCCTTTTGACCTCTTGTAAGAACAGCACGCAGATTAGAGGTTTCAGCATCATTAACGCGTACAGCCTCAATCAAACTAACCCCATTACCACTAGGTAGCTCCTCCACTGTAGTCTTTGGTCGTTGAAGTATTTGTTTAGGCCCATCTTCTCGCTGGGAATCATTTCCTTGGGCACGATGATTAACAAGCCTTGGCTGCCGACTACCACGCTGAAGGAAACTGATCTTACTCCAGCAAGTAGCTGCTAAATGGCCGGATTTTCCACAAATGTCGCACTTAACATTTGGGCAATTTCTTGGATAGTCTTGCCCACCACACCATTTGCAACTAAACCTCGAAGGTGCACCCTCCTCTGGGTATCTACTTTCTATCAAATTTTGTTGTTTTTTAAGGAAGTTGACATCAACAGCTATTTTTCAATACTGCTCCGTAATCATGTCGGTATAATGCTTCATCATGTCCTTAACCTCGCCAAGAACATTGGAAGAACTCGACTCATAGCCTTGGTCATTACCATGTCGTTCCATTAGCCTAACAATTCGATTAGGCACTGGTTGTTGAGCCACAGGCATGGTGTTAGAATTGACCGCCTGGCCTCCACCACTTGGAGCCATTTGACTGCTCGTAGGCATCGACATGCTAGAGGGAGCTGGTAATAAAGGGACATTCTGTATCATGTTCCCTCTCCCATTAGGGTTAGCCATTGCTATCCCTTGGCCACTACTGCCATTGGCCATTGCCATATTGTTTCCCAATACTAAACCCATATTCTAATTGCCTCGAGAAGCATAGGCTACTTGTAGTTGGGATTCCACCTCTTATGCTTGTGTAATGGCAGTATCTATATCCCCCAAGGGGACACTACTCAACTTCAATTGGATATTAAAGTCCAAACCATGTAGGAAATACTGCAATTGGGCAACTGCGTGGATAGGAATAGAGGTGTCCAACTTACGAAAAACCTCTTTTATTTTCTTCGTATAAGCACGAATATCCTCGTGTGGTTCTTGGCGGGTCATGTTGAGTACACGCAGCCAATATTGCCCACCCCTTTCAGGGGCAAACTCCCTTCGAAAAGCTCCATAAAATGAATCAATATTCAATATGGTTCCGGCTTCTAAACCATGATACCATATAGCGGCTCTTCCTTTGAGAGTCATATTGAAGAACATCATTAAATGCCCTTCTTCTTGAATGCGACAGTTAAACATTAGCTTTTGAAACTCCCTAATGTGGAGTTCCACATCTTCCTCAACTAACCCATTAAAAATGGGTAGCGGGTAACCTAGAGCCGGCAAATCCGTCGTTCCTGTTGGAATTGCAATAGGCTGCGCCATGACGTGGATTGGATTTGCACTAGGAATAGGGGACGGTGGGGTTACACCTCCCGCAATTGACGTGGACTGGCTTATGGCAGAAAGGGGAGCACTAGAGCTTCCACCTTCTCCTAACTTACTGCTTGTGGCCCCAAGACCACTAGATCCACTCCCTCGTAAGGGTTCAGCACCGCTACGCTTAGGGGAATATCTCCTAAAAATTTCAGCACGTCGCCTTGCTCGTTCGTCTCTTTCTTGCTTTTGGATTTCTGCTAGACAATGCTTATCAATAAATAACGGATCAATCTCAGTATCCTTTGGCATAAATTGCTAGTTGGTCCCTAAACAACCAGGATTCGTGGACCGCCACTTTTAAGCGGCTCCCGACAGACGCACCACTTATGGACCTAAAAACGGGCCGGCACTGGCTCATGCACTAGCCCGGCCTCGTCACTATGCACAAGATAAGCCCCCGGCCTCGTGGCCAGGAGCGTCTATCAAAATCTCTGCCTTCCTAAACCTTGCCTTTGTAATACGCTGTAGTCCAACTGATCCTAACCCAATATTACTCCTCAGAGGGAGTCCCGTTCACATAGCCAAAAGGCTCGAATCACATACACATGGGGGTTCCTCCTACGGCTGAATGCCGTCAACCCTCTGTGACTCTCTTACACCTTGGGGATTGGCCCCTCGATGCATCGCTCAACATATAAACATTTCGCACAAAATCCACTCAAGGTACCATTTAATCGTATACAGGAATGTACCATTGTCCTTACTTCTCTTTTCCCTAGACCCCACGACTAGCCTATGGCTTAGGGTGTCCTGTTTCTCACTCAACGTGGGTCAAAGTCCTAATGAAAGCAATTGCTGTGCATCCAGGATTTCCGATTCCTTTAAATATTTCCATGATTTGCGCATATTGTGGATGCCAAGTGCTCAGACAATTATGAAATCAACATTGTGCACATGTGGAAAACATCCTTTCAATGACTTCCAACTACCGTTCTTATGCGGCGTTGCACGAACCTAGCACCAAGGAAACCCTCGTGCTACTAGGCTCTTATTTTATAATTATTATCCGTCCTAAATGCTATGCATAGAAATCAGCAACTTTTCCATCATCCCACACGGCATTTAGACATATTTCAACTACTCTACCCTCCCATCGATCAAATGTTACCTTGTTGTATGGATTTATAGGGCATTTTGCCATCATTTTATGTATAAAAAGCGGAAAAAACACACTAGAAAAAGAAGGTGGGGATGAACTGAGGAAAATCCTCATGCTTCAGTCCCCACAAACATTCACAAACATTGTTCTTAATTTTCATTAATTTTCCGCACCCAAAATGCATTTTTTCCCTATTTTTAGTGATTTTTCTCCATTTTCCTTGTATTTCCCCTTATTTTCTGCATTATTTTATTACTGAAAATTCAAAATAGGTTATGGGCTATGGCCCTTAGTTCCTTCTTGCAGCAAAATTGAAGATTTAGTTGGTGTTCCTATTCATTTTCCCAATTCTATGCCCAAAACCATCATTTTCCCTTGATTTTCCATATTTTACGTGTTTTAGCATATTATTTTGAACCACAAGATGCATATTTTTTTGATTATCTGATTATGACCAGGAGGAACTCATGGAAAACAGCCACATAAACAATTTTTAGCCCACATGAACAACATTTTATCAATCAAAAGCCATGAAATCTCAAATTTCCTTTGAAAATCTTGAATTACCGCTTATTTGCGTGTTTCGGGTTTCATGTCCATGGCTGCAAATTTGGAAATCAGTAGTACTTCATGTCCAGCACAATCACAAATCACCATTTCCAGCCCGTGGAGCAATCCGATCCATGCCGGACAAGCCTCCATCATTCTTTCTTCTTCCTTCTTCTTCCCACATGAACTTGCCTTTAGAAGAGAGAGAGGGAGGAGAGAGAAGGACTGAAATCAGAGATCTTCAAAGAGAGCATCATTCGACGGGTGAAGGGCGGCAAAATGATTGGCATCCAGGAGGGAATGAGGGGCAATGATGATTGGCAGGGGTTGTTTGCAGGCTGCATGCTTGATCATCAAGCATGATGGCGCATTTTTCGGACGTGATGGCGCCTTCATCCTCCTCTTTCTCTCACCATGATTTTGCATGTTTCATTTCATGTGACTTTTAATCTTGGGCTCCCAAGAGTCACTTACTCTTTTGGGCCAAAATTTATCCACCCCTTCGCATCTTGACCGGTTTCTTGGCCATTTCCCCGTCCCGACTCGGAATCGAGCTCTGAAAAATCCTGGGCATCCGGCTTAGCATCCCACATTGGCCAGTAGCTCGTGTCAACCCCCACAACTGTCTGAAAAATTATGAAAAATCAACAAGTGTCGCTCGGGCGCCTTTAAAGCACTTTGGCACTTAAAATCGTCCTAGATCGAGCCGCCGCCTTTGACAGTGAATATTTTTCCCTTGATATTCATAAATTTTTGCTATTTTTAAGCACTTCCCGTCACCTAAATTCCGCTCTCAACTGCAGTAGAGGGGAAGATCCTCGCCATCTGGGGCTGCATGCCCCCCATCTCCAGCTCACTCCCTCTCTCTCTCTCTCTCCCCTCCATGCTCACGGCAGGGGGAGAGAGAGGGAGGGAAAAATTTTTCAAAAAAAAAAGAAAAAATCAAAAAGGGGGGGGGGGGGAAGTTTCTATGGGGGAGGCATGGGGGCGCAGGGGAGGGGGGGAATGTTACACATGCGAAAAGCAAGAAATCATCAATTTGGAAATATGTTACTTACTATCGGTACCGCGGTTGGATGGGCAATAATGTCCTCACCCGAGGCTTCATTGCTTGTTGTGGGGTTTCCATCCGCGCGCGCATCATTTTCCACTTGGGGGCCATTCGCGTTCTTTGTCTCCCTTAGATGCGAGTTGCACAAGAATTTCGCACCTTATGCTCGATTAGTGGGCCAATTGGGGAGAAAAATACACTGCGGGTAATCCAAGGCGAACAAGGGGTATGGGTTCATGACAATGGGGAAAAAAGATGCATGTGGCCATCCTCTTAGGAGGGGAAGAGAAAGAGTCTCTCTCTCTCTCTCTCTCTCTCCCCTTCTTCTTCTTCTCTCTCTCTCTTCCTCTTCTTCTTCTTCTTCTTCTTCTTCTTCTTCTTATCACCTCTCTTCTTTCTCTCCCTCTTTCTCTCTCTTTCTTTCTCTCTCTCTCTCTCTCTCTCTTCCTCCCCCCTCTTTCTCTCTCTCTCTTTGTGTCTAATGCTTAGGCCATTAAGCCTCTTCCTTTCCTTCTCCCTTGCGATGGGGGGGGGGAGTGGAGTAGTGATGGTCTCCCCCACCCACCACATGTTGGCTACATGGCATTGCGAAGGGATAGTAGGCCCATGGCCTCTCCCTCTTGTCATCGACATCGTTGTCTTCGTGAGCTTCCCTTCCTCCTGCCTGGGCATTTTTGTCAACCTCCCTCCCCTCGCCATCTGTTCAGCGCAGCAGCTGGGGAGTGGGATAAAAAAATTTAAACTCCTTTAATCAAAATTTGGGGGGGGAGGAGTTTGTATGTGGCGGCGAAATGCCACAAAATAACTCCTCCTCATCGTCTTCAACTTCATCTACTAGGCTGATAGTCTGAGCTACCACAAGTCTCAAAGTATTATTTAGGATTACTTTATTGATTGTAGAAAACTTGATCTCCTTGAGTCCTTTGTGGATGCATATATACTCAATCCCTAGTCCTACCTCAATCTAGCAAGTATACACCATGGTCTTCCAAGTAGCATGTGATAGGAGTCCACAATTTCTTAAATTTTCAATATAATAAAACTCACCCTTAGGCCAACCACATTTATTTGTTTGGTGCTGAAGAATACCTAATGAATGTAGCCTTTTTTTATCTCCATCTTGACTTGGAATGGGACTGGTATCAATTACACTTTCTTTCTAGCTAAATATGTCTCTTCAAGAAGTATATTGACTCTAGAACCACAATCAATGAGAACATCATCATACTTCTTGTATACTCTACTTGAATGGTGGGGACTTGATAACCCACAACCTCCTTTTGTGTAGCTACAACCGCCTAACATTTAATAACTTCCTAATCTCACAATGATTTTCTTTCAAGAATGTCCTATTTCTTTTGTCATTTTTTTAGGAGAATGTTTTCCTTGAAGATAGGTATAAAATATAGAATCTTATCTCAAGTCAATTGTAGAGAAAATCTTGCTAGTGCTTGAAATAACTCTTTTGAGCCTCCTCCTTGCAACTTTCCTGAACTTCTATATTTAGGTTGCTAATTTTTGTAATCACGATTCAAGGTTCCTTACCTAAAATAACTCTAAGCCTCCTCCTTGCAACACGATTCAAGCTATGCATATGCATATGATTATGAGCTAATTTCATGGCTGAATATCATATGCTCTAATGACAGATGTCTTATGCTTTACTTTACTGTGGTTGGTTATGTCATGCAGTTAGCTTTGACTCTTCTTCATGTGTGTAACATGCCCGCCCCTCAAATTGCGGGACACGTCTTAGCAGCCCATCGAGAGATCAATCTAGAAGATGCTACCCGGTACTCCCAATGAATGACATGGGGTTTGCCAACTATGGTCTCTCGAGTCTGCCTCGCAACGGAACTTATCCGACCATTCCCACTAGGATCAACCTGAAGTCCGGGTTCCTAGTAGTCGAGTCTTCCTACTAGCCTTCTAGTGTTGGTCCACAACCGCTCCACTTTGCGTAGATACAACTGGACCCAAGCGGACTCATATTGCACTTGGTTCAAAAAGAATGGGAAACGAGAGGGAGGCAGCGCTCAACCTCTTTGCCCATAGGGAATAGTCCCATTGCGGTCCCCTAAAATGGTATGAATCATGGTTTCAACCTACAAGTTCTAAGGTCCTTGTCTAACTAACGTTTGCATCGAATAAATTCCATTGAGGAAAGCTCTCGGCTAATCGAGACCACCATGCCGTAGGATGGACCCAACAATCACATCCACCATGCTTCCCTCAGGGGTTGTTTTAGTTATCTAATTACCTACCACATTATGTTTGACACATAAAAGCAGCTTCCTTAATCAACCCATTAACCACATGTTCCTTTATGTAATTTAGGGCACAGACATGAAGACAAGATAACAAGATCAAACACTTCCTTAACTTGTCTTCAGATTAATGTTTGTCTCCCTCCCATATAGGAGAATTAAGTGTCTCTTTCTACCTCTACAGAAATAATCCTTTCGTATCCTGAAATACATCAAGTATTGTGCCCGAAGACTATCCCAGCAATCTACAAGATTGCTGTTCCAAGTTCCACTTGTAGACTAGTACACATGCCTCGAGATCCCATCTCGAATCACGTTGGCCTCTTGTGTGGGATCTGGACGCAAGGAATTTACGGCCAGAGCCTCCCTTGGCACCCAAGCATCCTCCCGCTCCAAGCAGCACCCACGGAGAGACCTCTCACGGCGGGTTAGGTCCATATACCCGGAGCGGCTAACAACCCTCTTGGATAGGGCCACACAGATAGTCGGAGGTAAGTGATCATGCCTCTCCCTTCAAGCTTTTAACCTGAAGCATTAAGTGTTTTGACTTGAATTAGTTCCTTGAGCAAATAATTTCAAAGAATGTTCCCAAGTGTACAATCACAATCATCTCAAAGGTCATTTGTACCAACTGCTAAGGTGTGGTTCCTTTTTTTCGAATGCTCCCAGCATTCAATCCTGGATCGTTCACGACTTGGCGAGATCCCAATAATCTCAAACAAGATCATGCAAGCAAATGTTCTTGGTAGGTTAACTTATTTTGACTTACTCTTTCCATTGGGTTTTACCTTATGGTATCTTAACCCTAACTTAAAGCATTAACTAGTCAACCAAGGCAATGAACAAGCCTTATTCGCAACCCAACCAAGGGCCTTTTATTCTTCAAGTTCTTTACATCATCTCCCTCTAACCAAGTTCAGTTGACATGTCAAGAATCCCGTGGTGGAGGGGATTGCTCAAGATGCTGCGCCGAACACACACAGAATGCACATGGAGAAGCTCACTCAAGAGACAAGAAGAGAGATGGAGGCCAAAACGTTTTCTTGCTGATTTCTTCTTCTTCTTTCACACACTTCACAATGTACACAAAGTATAGATAAGATACAAGATAAAAGGAAAGTGGCCTACTAAGTCAAACAATGCATAACCGACTACACTTAGTCGACTGGCGCTATAACTATGCCAGCTGTAAATAGGTGTAACAACCTGAATATAATAAGTAATGAGTCAGTGGCCATGTGAGAGTCATAATGACCACCGACGTGCTAAGTGTAGATGTGTGGACCCATCTAACCAGGCGGTCCATCATCAATGTCCACATGTGTTGAGCTTGTCATCTCAACACTCCCCCTCAAGCTCAACTGCATCTCTGCAACTCCAAGTAAGCTTCGAAACTTTTGAAGCTTCTCTGTACCCAATGCCTTCGTGAAGATGTCAGCTATCTGATCCTGTGTGCTGACATACACCAAGTCAATCTCACCTGCTAGTACCTTCTCTCTCACAAAGTGGTAGTGTACCTCAATATGTTTTGTCCTGGCATGGAACACAGGGTTCCTAGCCAACTGTATACTGCTCATGTTGTCACAATAAATGACAACTGGACCTTCCACCTACACATCCAAATCAGCCAATAACTTTTGCAGCCATACTACCTCACATGCTACAACAGTAGCACCTCTATACTCAGCCTCTGTACTCGACAAAGCAACTGTAGATTGCTTTTTGCTGCTCCAAGCAACTGCTGCACTACCAAGAGAGAACATGTATCCGCTGGTAGATCTTCTATCCGACATACTACCAGCCCAATCTGCATCTGTGTATCCAAACACATGTACGTCTGTACCTGCCTCATAGAAAAGTCCATAATGTAATGTGGACTTGACATATCTCAATATGCGTCTCACTGCACCCAAGTGTGGTTTTCTAGGTACTTGCATAAATTGACTCACAAGACCAACAGCGTAGCTCAAGTCTGGCCTTGTAATAGTCATGTAAATCAAACTCCCCACTATCCTCCTGAACATAGTAGGGTCTTCTATCTCATCCCCAACATCAGCACTCAGCTTTACATTCTGCTCCAACGGGACTGAAAGTGTTTTGCATGCTGTCATACCATACTTGGACAACATATCCAAGCCATACTGTCTTTGGGACAGCCATATACCATCATCACATCTAATCACCTCAATGCCAAGGAAGTACCTTAGCTCACCTAGATCCTTCATCTCAAACTTCATCTTCAAACAACCCTTGACTTCAGCAATCCCACTATCACTATCACCTGTAATAATCAAGTCATCCACATAGATGACTATGATGACCAAACCTGCATCTCCTTTTCTCACATAAAGTGAGTGATCAGCATCAGAAACATAAAAACCAATATTGACAAGATACTCTCTAATCTTGTCAGACCATGCTCTAGGTGCTCGCTTGAGCCCATAGAGTGCCTTCTTCAATCTGCACACATACGTGGGATGCTCTAAATCTTCATAACTTGCTGGCTGATCCATATACACTTCTTCCTGCAAATCACCATGCAAGAAGGAATTCTTTACATCCATTTGCTGCAACCTCCAACCTTTGGCTGCTGCCAAAGCAATCACACATCTGACAGTTGCCATCCTAGCAACTGGACTGAAGGTTTCATCATAATCTATGCCATATGTGTGGGCATAGCCTTTTGCAACCAGCCTAGCTTTGTACCTGCTAATAGAACCATCTGCATTGTGCTTAATCTTATAAACCCACTTACATCCAATAGCTTTCTTTCCCTTCGGCAATGATACTAGATCCCAAGTCTTATTAGCCTCTAATGCAGCCATCTCCTCATCCATTGCTGCATCCCAATGAGCATGACCAACAGCCTCCTCAAAACATGTAGGCTCAACATCCTCAACTAGTTTCACCATATAAGCATAATGGTGAGCTGCATAACCTTCAAAACCAAATCTTTTAACAGGGTATCTCACCCTGCTAGACCTGTGTACCACTGGATCACTCAATGGAGTCTTTGCATTAGCCCGTGCTATTTGCACACCTGGAGTTCTCACTGAAGGAATGCCAAGCTCATCATCTAAGCTCTCTGAGCCACTGGAGTCTCCATCAAGAACTGCATCAATGCCTTCTGACACTTTATTCTTTCCTTTGTCTTTACCTGTAGTGCTACTAGATGCACCTGAAGATGTAGAGGTACTCCTTAGTCTCCCAGACCAAGGACTACTAGATGATGTCTCTCGTCCACTAAGAGTCCGTGATTCTTGCTTTTCAGCCTGCACATGAGTGTCATGATCATCATCAACATCCAATGCATCACCACTAGATGCATACCAGCTGCTCATTTCATCAAAGATGACATCCCTGCTCACTCTGAACTTACATGTGACAGGGTTGTAACAGCGATACCCTTTCTGCTCTAAAGAGTATCCAATAAAGACACACTTTTCAGCCTTTGGATCCAGTTTCTTCCGCAACTCATCTGGCACATGAACATACGCAATGCAGCCAAATACTTTCAAGTGTGAAACATCAGGCTTCTTACTTGTAAAACATTCTTCGGGGGTCATACCATGAACTGCAGCTGTGGGAGTTCTGTTCATAATATAAACAGCAGTATGAACAGCCTCAGACAAAAAATGCTTAGGCATATTCTTTTCAGCCATCAAGGCGCGTGCAACTTCTGCAATATGCCTGTTTTTCCTTTCTGCAACCCCATTTTGCTGTGGGGTATACCTGCATGTGAAATGTCTCTTTATCCCATGAGACTTCAGAAAATCACTGAACTCATTTGAGAGGTACTCTCCCCCTCCATCTGACCTCAGGCACTTTACTTTCAATCCTGTTTCTCTTTCAACTGTAGCCTTGAAAGTTCTAAAGTGCTCAAACGCTTCACTCTTTTCCTTCATAAAATATACCCACAGCTTTCTAGAACAATCATCAATGAATGTGACAAAGTATGAACTGCCTCCAAGAGATACATTTTGTGTAGGCCCCCAAATGTTTGTATGTACAACATCAAGAATATTTCTGCTTACATCTCTATCATGTGAAAAAGGTTGTCTTGCCTGCTTACCAAACTGACATGCTTCACATACCTTCTGAAATTCTGCAACTCTAAATGTAGGCAAATCTGTAACCAACCCTTTGGACTGCATTAGTTTCAGCCTTTGTACATTTGCATGTCCAATGCGTTTGTGCCAAATTTCAATGTCTGCAACAACACCTTTTCCTTTGGCATACATAGCAGCATTCATAGTAGGAATTCCGGCATCTAGAGTGAACATACGTCCAACTCTACTTCCCTTTGCTACCAACCTGCACTTGTCATTGAAGTCTTCTACAAAGCAGCCCTTTGCATTAAATCTGACTTGCAGCCCTTGCTCTACCATTTGACCGAATGACACCAAATTCTTTGTAATAGATGGCACATGTAATACATCTGAAAGACTCTTTGTCTTACCATCATGCAAGGACAAGGGAACTTTTCCAATGTGTGAAATTGGGTGGCATGAGTCATCACCCGTCTTGGAGCCCCGAGAGGAACACCAAGGAAAAGGGAATTCTCTTGCAAGAAAATCTATCTTGTAACATCAACAAGCGTGTTTATTATGTTTCATATGATCATAATGAAGAAAAGAACACCAGGCACAACAAATCTTCATGCAGCATCATGTAAATCTCCCACGGTTTTTAATAGAATCAACCATATTCTTCAATATCTTCACAAAATCCATCAGTAGAACAAAGAAAGCAAAGAAATACACCATCTTTGAATGGAAATACATCACATAGTATTCATCTTCAATATCTTCATAATCTTCTCTCTCAATCTCTCATATACAATCACTTTGTTTCAGTAGAATTGGCTATCTCTGGCTCTCTCTATCTCACTCCATCAATAATACATCATATCCTCACTACAATCTCTCAAAATTTTACACTCAATAATCACTCTTAGGTCGTGGATACCCCTCCCAAGAGGTATGTCTGATATGAAGGGTCACCAGAACCACTACAGTGTCCTTTCGTAGCTCACTACTGTCACTTCACTCTAGTCTTCACTTGAGTCTTTGGCAGCTACTTCTTCCACTTCTTTCAGCTCTTTTGCACTTGTATTCACCTCTTTCCAAGGCTAGAAAACTTTCCCAAAGTCACACATACATTCCACAGAACACTTACAGAAGCATACAGAACAGTCTACAAAACAGTACCAGAACAGAGACAGTACAGAACAGAACAGAAACAGAACAGTCTACAGAAGCTCTACAGAAGACCTACAGAAGGTTACAGAAGGTCATCAAAACCACATAACTCATTCTCAAACCATTTCAAACTCTCACAAACCATTCAATAAGCTTTCTCAAGATCTCAATCTTCATCAATCAATACTCCATCCCTCCTTACAGAAGACAATCAGAACAAAACAGACCAAAACAGAACAAAACAGAAGGTATACAGAACCTATCAGAACCTATCAGAACATCACAGAACCATCAACAAACATCATGAACTTCCAAAACACAATCATTATCATCCAAAACACTCTCAAACCACTTCCAAATCAACCAATCATCCCATAAAATCAACCATTCAGCTCTCAAAAACAACAAAAATCAGCCAGAAAACAAGTCATTTCAACACTCAACATATCCCCACACTTAATAAGGAAGCGTCCTCGCGACCCAGGAAAAAGGGAATACAAGTTCAAGAAAAAGCTCAACTTTGATCTTCAATATCTTTTCACAAAGAATCCATCCACCACGACCCCATCTTATAACCTGTTTCTGATATAAAAATACAAAGAAAGGAAAACTCTTTTGAAATTAACACCTCTTATCAAACTAAAAATCACCACAATTTTGTAAAGGATATAAGAGTTTGCTTCTTCGTCATCAGCATCAGCTTCAACTCTCCAACCACGACCCCATCTCTACAAATCTCCAAAATATACCTCGTACACAAAATCCAATAGGAAACCACCACGTTCGTTTGACATAAAAGAACTCACAACACAAACACTAATACACAACACAACCATCTGAATGACTTCTTCAAAAAGAGAGTTGTTCATTAAAAGCTTTCACCATACATTGGAAAGGCATCAATGAAGATGATCCCTCTTAAAAGATTGATGTTGTCGGAATCGATCCATAGATAAGGATTCATCTACAAAGTTTTTAGGAGGATTTTGAAAAAATTGGAGACAGCACATCCTTTCCAACAGGACCAGGTATCTGCTAGGCAAACAGAGGGCATGAAAATACAGTATCTCTAGCTGTTGGGAATCAATGCTAACATTGACATTCATGCACAATTTTGGAATAGGCTTTGAATCAGTATGAGAGTGCCTATGCATATACGCCAGGTACCAAGCAAAGTGAGCAGTTAATCTTACTGAGGGATCTGCAGACTGTGAATATTGTTGGGCAAAATGAACATAGTTTTGATAAGCTTGACTTGAAGCTGTCCATTCTCCTGGAATTACTGGCCAATTAATCTGCGGTCCTGTAAGGCAATCATCCGAACTCCATCCCCTTCTTCTGGAAATCTGATTATCAAAACCGTCACAGTCACTAACCAACTGAGGTGGTTGAGATATGGAAGTGTTAGGAGAGGGTAATGGAATAAGGGAAAGTGGATGTAGGGAAGGATAGTAAAAATCATAAAAGGAAGAAAAGGTTAAAGAAGGAGTGGCAGAAATTTGGAAGGAATCACTAAGGAACGGTGTTAACTGATAAATAGGAAATGTGGAGGGTACATTTATGAGGGGTGAAGGACAGGGTGGAGAAGGGGAAAATACCCTATCCTCAATAAAGGAACAGTAAGTGAAAATAGGAATTTGAGGGAAAGATGAAGGTTGAAAAAGAAGTGGTAAAATTACTGTGGAATTAGTTTGACAAAGGGAAAAATATATAGCATAGCGGTGAGCCAATTGTTGATAATAGAGGAGGGTAGGAACAGAAGGTCCTAAGAGAGATCGTTTATGATAGGCATCAAAGAAGGTAGCATCAAATGGATTATGTTTGGAAAGATAGGTTAAGAGATCCATCCTCAGTTGGTTAGTACTCTGGACAAAGGTAGGAGCTGTGTTTTGTCTTTGATTTAGGACCACCGAATCAATCATGGGATGCCACGAATTATCCTGACAATCAGCTACTTTGGAGGAATAACTCTGAAACATATCAGCTATGCGCAACTCCAAATGATTGACATATAGAACAGCCTGTAAGACCACATCCCCCACATACCATGCCATATCTACCTCATCTGGAATTAACAAGTCTCCTCGGAGATACATGTATGACATCAACATGGTATCTTGCATGACAGAATCTTCAAAGACCATTCTGACTACCTCTGTCAACAACTCAGCAGACCAAGCCCCACTCCAGCCATCCTCTAGAAAAGGTAAATCCATCGTGGAAAGCTTCATATAGAAAACCAACTTCTGTAAGTGGTAGTGGACAAAGAAAGAATGGTCTGGTAAGACATATTCCTGAAACTGCTCAAAGGTAGACCATAACAAGTCCATTCTGGACTGCAATCTTTCCACTTTGTCTTGGAATAGAGGGCACAAAGTAGCCTGTCTCTGTAGGGCAGCCAAGTCCTGCTGTGAAAGAGAAGGAATTAATGGAACAGGAGGGCTTGGAGGAACAGAGCGGGACTTTGCAAGCTGATCTTGCAACTGCTGGATTTGGGAGGCTTGGTTGGCCACTGTGTCATTAGCAGTCTGTAAAGTTGAAAGCTTGTCATCTAAGAGAACTTGGAATTCTTTCGCTTCACTGGACATCCTCTCCTTCTCTGCTGAAAGGCTAGTAACCTGTGACTGAGCCTCGAATAACTGGGTCTTCAATGAAGAAATCTCATCGCTTTGAGTGGCAACCAGTTGGGTTTGCTGTTCCATTTGCTTAAATAGATCTGCTAGGGTATCCTTAGTAGAAGCTAACTCAGATGTTGCCTTATGCAACTGGTCTTTGGACTGCATGAGCTCCTCATAGAAAGATGCGTACAGCTGTTGAACACAGGCTGTCACTGACAACTCAATGGAACTTTGAATATCCTTGCAGAGGAAAGGAATGGCATCTCCTGAAACGAAACTGTTCAGGGAGGGAACTGAGATCTCCAAGGATCCTTCTCGATGTGCTCTGAACAGGTTATTGCAAGTGAGATACCCAGGGAGTTCACTGCCAGAAGTAGTAGGGATAGGCACTGAGGGAAGTACAACAGGGGCTTTATCCGCTACCCGCTTCAAGCGTTTGCGCTGTATGACCAGGGGAGGTGGAGAATCATCATCCTCAATGTCAATGGGTGTTGACTCTTCTGAAGGTGGAGGAGGAGGTACTAGATCTGATGGAGGTGGTGGAGGAACAGTCTTCTGTAAACCTGAATAGGTCAAGAAGGCAGACAAATATGATCCTAGGTAACATTGGTAACATTCCCCCTCGTGACTTTTACAAAATGCTGATCCATCTTAGTAAGGAGGTATGTGCTCCAATCAATAGCAACTTCTTTTAGCACCATCCTGGAAGCTGTGAAAAGCTCTTTGGACAAATAGTGGGATGGCGTTTTGGCAGGCATGAACCTGTCCTGAAGGAACTGACACATCGTCTTCCATACGGGATCAGTAATCATAGAAAAAGAAACTCCTGAAGAGTTTGTCACTTTCTTAACATCAAGGACTTCCCTTGTCTGCTTCTGCAACAGGTTGAGAATCTCTTCATTAGAGAAGAGCTGACGAGTGGTCACAAAAGGTTCTCCTTTGGAGGGTAAAGATAGAGCCTTCCCTAAGCCTTGAGACGTCAATGTCATAGACATTCCTTGGACTACGCCTGTCTTCTTGCTGTAAGAGGCCAGGAACTCATCACATAAGGACGGATCCTCTAGAAGTAATGGAAAAGGAGTGGCCACAAAAGCAGCAAGTCCTGCCTTCGTGAGGGGCTCAAAAGTAAGTAGGGACGAGTAATCCCTACTAACTAATGGGACGTACTGGATAGGGGAAGGAGCATGAGAAGGCGCCATTCAGATGGTTACACACACACCACAAACACAGACAATCAAAGAGAATGCCTGCAAAGCAACAGACAAAAAACCAAGGATAAGAGAATTACCAATCAAAACGTGACACGACCTACTAACCCCAAGCAAACCACATCCTAGAAAAAATTTGACATGACCTTGAGACAAATGCGACCGAAAGCTTCATGCGATGCATCAGACAAACACCCTGAATCCCGTATCAGGCAATAAAAGAAAAAACTGCATACCGTACCCGTAACTGTAACTAAGACAGGAAACCAAAACCATACCATATCCAACACATATCAAAACTACATCTGTGATAAAACCAAGACTGGACCATGGAAAATAACACTAATGACTGCGTATACCTAGCCCACGAAACTCTTCATTAAAAAGGGGAATTAAGTGCAGTGAGGGGGAATTAATTTAATGAAGGGTTGATTTTAATCAATTATTAAAAATAGGTGAATTTTTATTAGGTGATAAACCTTAACAAGAAAATGGCGGTTCCTTATTATAAATTTAATTACCAATTATTAGGTTAAGCGGTGCAGTTATTCGATTCCCGGACTTCAATTCCCGACTGGGTCTCTAAATGCAATTCATTGATTATAAATTAAGGTGATGTGGAGCACTTTTTTGCCAGCACGTGCTCATGTGACAGCTGGTTTATTTTAATTTAAAATTTAAAGTGCCTCTGTAGCGCACGTAGCGTGTGCTAAGTGAACGGATGGTTGATTTTAATTTAAAAAGTATGTGTGTTTAGCGCGAATGCGCGTGGAAACGGTGGGTGAATTAAAGAATTCATTTTAACAATTAATTTGTGATTAAGGGGAAAAATAAAAATAAAGCACATAAAATAAATACCTGGAAGGGGTGTGTATGTAATGCAGGAATGCGCACGGAAGAGTTTCAGTAAAGGAAAAGTAAAGAACACTGGTGAAACAACAATGACAACACCTTAGTAGATGTGTTAAGTTGGTTTGTGTTGGTTTTTTATTTTTATTGATTGTTTTATTTTTAGTGGTGATTATTTATGTTTGAATAAATGGAAAATGAGCAAGGGAGGTGAGGGGAATTTTTTTAGAATGTTTTTAGAATTTTTGAGGATTTTTTACAATTGTTTAAATGAATTTTCTATATTTATTGGCAATTTAGGGGTAAATTTAGGAAATGTGGAATTTTCAGAAATTATAGGGTAGGCAATTTCCAGCAGACAAAGTTCCAAAAATTGGCAAAAGGCAAAAGGAATTTTTAGAAATTTTTCTGAATTTTTTAAATGGAAAAATTAATGTAGTGATTAATTAAGTCACCTAAATCACATTAATCACATAAGTCAGTTAAACATAAGTCAATTAAGTCAGGTTAGTGGGATAAGTCAGGTCAGTCTACCTAAGTCTAGTCAGGTGAGTCAAGGTTGATTAGGTTAGTCTGGGTTAGTCTAGGGTAGACTAAGTCAATTAGGTTAGTCTGGGGTCAGTCTAGGTTAGTTAAGTTAGTCTAGGTAAGTTCTAACTAACCTAGGTGAGACTAACTAACCTAGGGTTAGTTAGTGGGGGGAAAGACTAACCTGAGGTAGGTTAGTTGACTAACTACAGTTAGGTTAGGGTTAACCTAACCCTAGTTAAGTTAGTGGTTAACCTAAGTCTAGTCAAGTTAGATTTTAACCTAAGTCTAGTCAAGTTAACTAAAGCTAGGTTAGTAATTAATCACAGTGAGGTTAGTGTTCACTAATCTAAGGTTAGTTGCTAACCTGGCAGGTGAGAGGGTGGGAGGAGGTGGCAGAGGGAGAGGAGGCGGTGGAGGAGGGAGAGGAATAGGAGGAGGTGGTAGAGGGAGAGGAGGCGGTGGAGGAGGTGGTAGAGGGGGAGGAGGCGGTGGAGCGATGGAGGTGGAGGAGGAGGTCGCGGGCGGCGGGTGGAGGAGAAGGCCGCGGGCGGGCGCGATGAAGGAGGGAGGAGGAGGTCGCGGGCGGCCGCTGTGGAGGCGAGGGTGGAGGAGAGAGGAGACTTGCGAGCGGGCGCACGGTGGAGGAGGGAGGTGGAGAGGAGTCGCTGGGAGGAGGAGGAACTGGATGGGGGGGAGGGAGAAGAAGGAGAGGGCGCAGGGAGGAGGGCGCCGCTGGAGGGGCGATGGAGGAAGAGGGAGGTGGAAGGCGCTGGGGAGGAAGGGTGGAGGAGCAGGGTAGGAGGCGAGGGAAAGAAAGAGAGAAAGAAAGAAAGAAAGGAGAGATGCACGGGCGGGTGGGGAAGGGGTGGCAGTTGGGGGGGGAAGGGGTGGGAGGAAAGGGTGGGTGCCCATGGGGGGCACTTGGGGGGGAAGGGGTGGGGGGAAAGGGTGGGTGCCCATGGGGGGGCCATGGGATGGGCAGGTGGGGGTAAGGGATGGAAGGCCCATGGGGGGGCCATGGGATGGGGACAAAGCCGCGTACCCCCGTCCCGCGCTCGTGCGCGGGGCGGGGTAAAAAAATTTGCCGTGACGGGATTGAAATGGCGCGAGGAAGACGGTACGGGTTACGCGGACATGACCGAGGCGCGTGGAGATTCGTAAAATCGAAAAAGGGCGCGTTCACGCGCAAAACGAGCGCGAGAAAAAACGTAAAAAGAAAGAAAAATTAATAACTCCCAATCCGAATGTCAAAACGAAATATCGTAAAAACGAAAAGTGGGCAGGACGACAGGGGGGAAACAAGAAAAATATGGGACGGGGGTCCGGGAGGGGTAAAGGGCGGTCACGTGCAAAAAACACAAAAAACGAACCAAAAAAGTAATTTAAAAATTAATATCGAAAGATCCGTGCATCGGAATGAGGTACAGAAAAAAGGAAAACTATGCAGAAAGATGTGCCCGACAATCCTATCACATCAAAACATAATCCCGACTGAGGTAAGACGCGTTCACATGGGAAAAACCCAAAAAACAAACCCAAAAATGGGATCAGAAATTAATATCGAACAAACCATTCACCGGAATGACATGCAGTAAGAAGGAAAAATGTCCGCAGGAAGGAGTGGCACAGGGTTATCATGTTAAAATGCAGTTCCGGCGGAAATAGGAGGGGTTCACATGTGAAAAACTCCAAAAATACTCCCGAAAACTCATTTAAAAATTAATAAGTAAAAATCCGGAAGTCGAAAAAGGGTGGAGGAAAAAGGAAAAAGGTAGGGGAAGGCACAGGAGACACGGCTGTCAAATCAAATTGGAATTCCGATGCAAATAGGGCAGGTTCACATGGAAAAATGTCAAAAATACGCATAAAAAAGTCGTGAAAACCCGGAAAATTAATAACGGACAAACCGTGTATCGAAATGATGCGGAATAAAAAGGAAAAATGTCAGGGGAAAAGTGGTGGTCAGGGCTATGACATCAGATCACGGTTCCAAAGCAAGAAAAGCACGTTCACATGGAAAACCGGCTAAATTGCATAAAATGCTTCAAAAATTAATAACTCAAAAACTGTGCACCGGAACAGGGGTAGGTAAAAAGGAAAAATGATCAGTTCAAAGAGAGGAATAGGGCTATAAGGTTGGATTGGGACTTTGGTGAACGTAGGATGCATTCACAGGACAGGACCGCAAAATCAGGGAATGAAGGAAAACTGCAAGGAAATAGCCCCAAGGGTGGGTGGAACATAACCGGGTGGATGGGAAGGAACCCCATTAGGGTAAAAGAAAGTCATGGTATACATGCATGAACAGGGTAAGGCATATGCAAAGGATATGCAATGTACACGCGCAGGGACGCGTCCCCACACTTAAGACCTTAACGGATAGGGTTAACCGAACAACAGGGACCTAGGACCACGCCACAGACCGTCCACTAACTTCCCCACACTTAAAACATGACCGGCACGAAAAAACCAAAGTGTAGGGTTAGAAGAACTTGGCCCATTTCGTCAAGAATCAAGGTTGAGTATCGATGGCACGTCCAGTGTTGTTGTCGGCGCTGGAGGGACCAAGGCATCTTCTCGGCACACGTCCGTCATGGCAGGAACCATGCGGCAGCACCCAGGGAGGTAGCTGATGGAAGGAATCGTAGGAAATTCGTCGATGATGAGGGATATTTCACTCAACTCGCAATCACTCAATTGGAATGAAAGAACAGTCACTCGCCCCATGACTAATATCACTCAAGGAAAAAGGATTGAAACCCATATCTCATACCCAGTTGAGGAATCGACAAGGGGGAATTGTGCAGAAGGAGTATGCCAGGGTGCACAGTTGATGGTGCATTAGTGCGTCCAACCCGTCTGGCATAAGTGCAAGGAGGAAGGCAAGGGAGCCTTACAGTGCCGTGTTCAGAACAGGGTGACGTGTCTTGTGTTGACGGTAAAAACCCATCCCGTGGGTGCATAGGGAAAGTGGAACATACCTGACTCCAAGTGTCGTAACGTCCCTCAATCTCACCTCTCGGTAATTGATTGAAGAAACTCCAGTCACACTCAACCCACCCTCTGTCTCACTCTCTGTTGATAGATACAGGAGGGCAGCCTTTTCCTGAAACCCATTGATGTAATCCTCACAATCACTTGTGCAAAGGGTGTATGCCTTGTGCGCAGTTGATGGTGCAACAGTGCATCCCGCCCTGTGCCGGCATACGGTGCGAGAAGAAAGGCCAGGGAGCCTTATGGTGCAGTGCACAGAAACAAATAGTGCTTTATGCATGGAGAGGCCCATCCCGTGCGTACAACACTTCATTCACACTTCTCACCTCTCATTCGATTTGAAAAGAAAAGACTGGTCTCTCGCCCCCACCCTCTGTCTCACTCTCTGTTGATAGATACAGAGGGCAACCCATACTCACTTCCCCATCCGGTTAGGATGAAAGCTCACATCACTCAATTGGTTGTCGATGAAGATCGCGTCATCAGTTGTTGAAGAGGCGTACCCAGGGAGATAGCCATCAAATCGAATGTTGTGTTGGATAGGAACATGTCGTCTGCTAGAGGACAGGTAGTCACTTTGCAAAGAGACCCAGGACACAGCGTACCAAGGGAGGTAGCTTCGGAATTGGATCCTAGGGATATCAATTAATGAATCCGCTTTCTGGACTGCTGGGTGTTACCACCTTTTCCACAGCCAGCTTCTCGCCCAAGGGTGTTTACCACCTTTTCTTGGAACGAGGCCCGCTATGACAGGGAATTGCTTCCTTTTCTCTCATAACAAATTTGTTTTTCTTGTTTGTTTTTTTTTTCTTTTTCTTTTTCTTATTTTCCCCTATTCTCGAGGGTGTTTCCACCTTTTCTCAAAGAATAGGTCGGCATGACAGGGACCTAAGTCCTTTTCTCCCATGACCGATATGTTTTTTTTTTCTTTTTCTTTCTTTCTTTCTTTTCTTTTCTTTTCTTGTCTTTTTCTCTTTTTTTTTCGAATTGAGCAAGAGAATGGTAGAACTACCATTTGTCAGAACCCACCTCGCCACTGATGCTGGTGGAAAATAGAGGATAAGAGATCAAGGCTAGAAGGGGGGTTTGAGGGGACAGAGGGTTGCGTCCACTTCATCAGGACTGACTGAAGAACGGCTATCAGAAGTAGCATCATAGCAAGTACAGTGCCGTGCCAACGAGGGAAAGGATCAAGTGTCCGTAATTGTCAAGATCCCCAAGGAGGGAAGTACTTCTTGAGGCGATATCCATTGATCAGAAAGGGATCATCAGAGGCATCCAGGGTCTGTACTTGAACAGAACCATTAGGGTTGACTGCAAGTACCTTATAGGGGCCCATCCACTGCTGTTGGAGCTTGCCAGGAAACTTGCCAAAGCGTGAATCATAGGCTAGGACCAAATCACCTTCTTTGAACTCTTTGTGCTTGATGAAGCTGTCATGGTAAGCCTTACGTCGAGCTTGCGTGGCTTCCATGCACTGTAGAGCCATCCGACGAATTTCGTCCAAACATTCCAAGTGCAGGAGACGGCGTTGCAGTGAATCATCATCCCCCAAACGCTCTTTGATCACCACTCTCAAAGAGGGTAGTTCCAATTCAACAGGAAAAACAGTTTCTGTTCCATACACCAGCTGGAAAGGTGTCTGTCCCGTTGCTGCTTTATGGGAGGTTCTGTACGCCCAGAGGGCCTCTGTAAGTCGATCATCCCAATCACAACGATGTGCGGCAATTGTTCTTGTCAGAATCGAGCAGAGGATGCGATTCGTGACTTCGACTTGGCCGTTGGCTCTGGGGTAATAAGGAGTGGACTTGCGATGGCGGATCTTATACAACTCTGTCAACTCTTCCATGACTTTGTTAAGGAAATGAGTGCCTCTATCACTTACCAGCTCTAAGGGACTGCCAAAATGGGTGATGATATTCTCGTACATGAACAGGGCCACGCTGTTACCATCGTCCCGCTTTAGGGCTTTAGCTTCACACCACTTTGTGACATAATCTGTACATATGAGGATGTATCGGTTCTGTTTTCTTCTGGTAGGAGGGTCGATTGGACCTACGAAGTCAATGCCCCACTTTTCAAACGGCTTCAAGGGAAGGATAGGTTGCAATGGCATGGCACTTGTCTTGGTGGGTTTCCCCATTCTTTGACAAGCATCACATCTTTTACAGTAATCATAGGAATCTTTGTGGATGGTAGGCCACCAATAACCTGCTAGCAGAGCCTTCCTGGCCGTAGCTTCTCCTACAAAGTGACCTCCACATGGCTCGTCGTGGCAAGCCTTCAGAACAATCCCAATCTCATCTCCCGCAACACATCTTCTGAGTACTTCATCTTTGCCTTTCTTGTACAGTGCACCGCCGAGCAGGGTGTAGGGGGCTGATTCTAGCATGAGCTTCTTCCTTGCCCGACTAGAAATACCAGGAGGGTACTGTTGGGTTGCCAACAGATTGGCAATGTTTGCATACCAGGGAGTGACAGTTTCTACCAAGAATAAGGAAGCATCAGGGAGGTCTGGATCATCCTGCTCCTCGTCTGCAGTTTGTGGGATACGCGACAGATGATCAGCCAGAACATGGGAACGACCAGGCTTAGTAATCACCTCAAAGTCGAACTCCTGGAATAAAAGGAGCCATCTCATCATTCGTCCTTTCACATCTGCTTTGTTCATCAAAAAGGACAGGGCCTCATGATCCACATAAAATTTAAAGTGGGTAGATAGGAGGTAATGGCGAAACTTCTCCAAGGCAAACACCATTGCGAAGCACTCCAACTCTGTCACTGTATAGTTCCGTTCCCTATCAGTGACTTTGCGGCTTGCATAATAGATTGGTTGATCCAACTTCGAGGAGCCCTTTTGGCAGAGGACAGCACCTAAGCCTTCAATTGATGCATCAGTGTGTACATGGAACTCTTTCGTCCAATCAGGAGGTTGCAGAATGGGTGCCTCTATCAGACACTGCTTCAGAGTGTGGAAGGCTTTATCACATTCTTCCGTCCAAGTAAACTCTGCATCTTTCCTCAGAAGCTTATGCAAAGAAGTTGTCTTTGTCGCAAAATGGGCTATGAACCTTCTGTAGTAACCCACATGGCCTAGGAATCCCCTCAACTGTTTGAGGTTGGTGGGTGCTGTCAGAGCTGCAATCTTTTCGATCTTTGCAGGGTCTGTTGATATCCCTTGTGCTGAGACAATGTGGCCCAACAGAACTCCAGAAGAGACCCCAAAGATGCATTTGTCCGGGTTGAGGGAAATCCCATACTCTCGGCATTGGTCAAAGCATTGTTCCAGATGTTCCCAGTGTTCACAAATCAAACTATAGACACAAAAGTCATCCAAATATACCTCAATAAAGTCGTGCAGATGAATTTGAAATGCGGCCATCATAACTCGTTGGAAAGTAGCAGGGGCATTGCAGAGCCCAAACGGCATCACCCGGTAAGCATAGGTCCCCCATTCTGTGGTGAAGGTCGTTTTGGATTGGTCTTCTTCTGCGATTTGGACTTGGTTGTATCCACTGAATCCATCCAGAAGGGAATAAAGCTCATGTCCGGCCACTGTATCCAACAGTTGGTCTGTGAAAGGGATTGGAAAATGATCCTTCTTCATCTTGGAATTAAGCTTTCGGAAATCCACACATATTCGCAATTTGCCATTCTTCTTGGGTACAACCACGATGGGTGAAACCCATTCACTATTTGCCACTGGATAGATGAACTCGGCTTCTAGAAGCTTCAGCAACTCCGCTTTCACCAATGTGGAATAATTCAGGTTCATTCACCTCTGTCGTTGCCGTACTGGCTTGGCATCAGGCTCCAAGTCAATATGATGTTGACATATTGTGGGATCAATCCCCTTTAGGTCTTTGTAAGACCATGCAAACACGTTCAAATTTTCTTTCAACAAGTTGTACAAGGTTGACAACTCCTCTTCTGGGAGACTGCTACCCACCTTCAAGTGGCGTTCACTGCCTTCTGAATCCACAAAGGTTAACTGCCTTTCACCTTCTACTTCACGGATGAAGGTCCCGTGGACTGCTTCTGGGTAGAGATCCGACTCCTTCAAGGGAGTGGTGTCCTCTTCTAATGTCCCACTAGAACCAACTTCTTCTTTTGGTGGAGACTTAGGTTGCTCCTTAAGACGTTGGAATAGGATAAGCGCCATTTCGGGTTTGGTTTCAAAATTAATTACCTCTTGGCTTGAAGACTCCTCTTCTGAAGATACATCCAGGAACGTCACATAACAGGGACCCTCTGATGCCTGTTGGGTTGGTGGGATCGGTGCTTGTTGGCACGGTGCATCATCATCATCTTTCTTTGGCAAGGATGGGTTAGGACGGCAGGAGCCACACTTAAAAGACGGCTTGCTCTCCTTAATACATTTCTTATAAAGGTTTTGCATATGAGAAGATCCATTTACCAGACCAAATGGTACCATCATCATTCTGTCCCATAGCATGAGCTCATCGGCTTCTGATGCTTCTGGAACTTCTTCCTCAAATGTATCCTCTTCAGGTGGGATAGACTCTTCTGGCTGACTTTCATCACCTTCTTCGTCCATATCATATTCATCCTCTTCTGTCTCTGTCTCTGTTTCCGCGTCTGCTTCTGTCTCTGCTTCTGCTTCTGCTTCTGTAGGAGCTCTGTAACAGAAGAACAGATTCTCTGTTTCCTCTCCTGCCTCTGTCTCTGCTTCTGCTTTTGCTGTGACCATGTAACAGGGAGAGCAGTACATCCATGCTTCTATCTCACTGTCAGAAGTGATTTTAGAAGTCATTCCTGGTTCAGGCAGAAAGTATTCACCCATTGATAATGGCTTAGCCTCTTTTGGAATTCGGCTTACAGTATCCACTGTTAAGGAATGTGCCATTACTTTCTTGGGAAGGATCTGTTTGACAGCATCTTCGTCTGCTGATGTTCCATCTGTAGCCTCGTTAGGGGAATCAGAAGATAATTCCAAGGAGGTGGATCCATGTCCTTTTTGAGAACCATACAGTTTCAGCACCACTTTGTTGGGTCCTCTGCCCAAGGTCAAAGTTCCTTTCAACCAATCCGTCCTTGCTCGGGCTTCAAAAAGCCATGGTCTGCCCAGTAACAGGGGATAGGACGTACCATAAGAGTTTGGCTTCACCACCAAATAGGTCAGCCAATAATCTTTTCCAGCCACTGTAGTCTTCACATATGGGAGAATGCCCAAAGGCTTGATTCTACTCTGATCCGCCAGTCTGATGAGCCATTGGGTTGGTTGCACACCTTGTAAGCCTAGATCCTTCATTGTAACATCCGTCATAATGTTCACTGATGAACCACCATCAATCAGTGCATTTGCAATGAAGCAGCCTTCTATCCATGCGCCAGTCTCTGGAGTACCTGGATCTAGGAAAGCATTAGCCACATCCACTTCTTTTACAGGCTCTGGAGCCTTGTTGGACTTTGTTACTATTGAGGGAGCAATCCTTAAACCACGTCTTTTTGTCAGTATACTTTTTAATCTTTTCCGGCAACTGGGAGACAACATCAATAATTGTCGAAATGTGAGGTTTGGTTTAAAGGTATCTAGATCTCTAACCAGATCGTATTCCTTAATAGGATCCACTGGCTTTTCTAATCGGTTAGGGAATGGGGCAACACCCATTTTCATTTTCCCTCTTCCTTCCAACAGAGGAATTACAGGAACTTCTTCTGCCACTTGTGGCACTTTCTCCTCTTCTGTATCCTGGACCTCTGGTCCTGTCTCTGTAACTGTCTCTGTAACTCTCTGTGGCACTGTAGTGCTCTGTACGGCACTGTTAGGCCCTGTTCTGTTCTGTTCTTCTGGTGGAAGATTGAACTTCACTGTTCTGGCAGGAGGGTTATTTTCTTTCTGGGTAGGTGGTTCCTTCTGCTTTGCACGCGTGATGGCAGCAACTTCCAATTCTACCAAATTGGAGGTAGGCTCTTGGGCCTTGGACGGACTATCAGTAGCACTGTTTTTCACTGGGGTTGGGCTTGGAAGGTCTTTTGCAGTGTGGCCTTCTCCTTTGCAACGACTGCATAAGGGCTTGTAATCCACTGACCTTCGAGGATTTGGACAATTTGGTGAGATGTGGCCCTTTTCTCCGCATCTGTAACACTCCACTTCTGATCTCTGACCACCGCCAGACTGTCTTCCTCTGTAACTTTGAGAAGGAAATCTTCTGGGTCTGAAATTAGGACCAAACTCTCTAGGCTTGGGTCCAATATCTTGTGTTGTCATTTTGGATTCTAGCAAGTTAAATCTTGCGTCTTCTTCCTTTCTTCTCCTATCATGCATCTCCTTCAGGGAGCAAATGTCCTCTGTATGATTCTTCCGCAAACAGTAGGAACAGAAGGCTCCAGGGATGGTTGGTTTCCGTGTACATTCAGTGGCTAAATGGCCTGCTTGATGACACTTACCACACCAAGTATTTGACCGCATCACATCTCTTCCTGCTCCTGCAACGTTGGATATGCTAGCGGTATTCACTTTCAACGTCTGTAGTTGTTCTGTAATCACATCCATCAACTCCTTTTTGATGTTTGCAACTGAGTTGGATAAATAATCCTTCAAGCTTTCTCCTCCGGATGTACTGGCAGGAGGGTTTTGAGGAGTCTCTGTAATCACTGCATAAACGGGTTGAGCCGGTACAGAGGGGTCTCTGTTCTGGATCTGATTCAGTGCTCCTGTTTGAACTGTTGGCTGTTGATTCCAGTTGGTAGGATTCCACTGTTGCTGCTGACTTGTCATTGAGGAAATTGGTTGAGACCATGGTTGTTGTGGTTGAGCCATCATTTGAGGAATGGATTGTGGCCACTGTGGATTTGGTGCACTGTACTGTGGTACCAGGGGCATCTGTTGGTAGGGGTAGGGAACAGTCCCTGGGACTGCATTTGGTGGATACATCATTCCTAGCACCTGAGGAGGTAGGACTCCTCTTCCTGTATTCATCGCCAATCTAGCTTCCACTTCATCGTACAGTCTTGCACCTTCTGTTGCAGCTTGCAGGGTGGCTGGTCTTTGTAGCTCCACAAACTTACGGACTTCTGGTTGTAATCCTCTGAGAAACACTCCCTTCTGAATGCCATCATCTAGATTATGGTTAGTCCATCTCTTCAGGATGGATTCCATTCTTGAGACATAAGCTTCTACTCTTTCTCCAGAGGACTGACTTAGGTTCATGAATTCCTCTCTCATCCGCTCTTCAAAACCTTCACGCCTGAATTTAGTGAGGAAGGCCAACTTCAGGTCGTCCCATGTGCCAAAAGTTCCTGCTGCTTGTCTCTCATACCACTGAAACGCCGCGCCCTTGAAAGTGGCGGGGAATATTGCTAACCAATGCTCCGGGGTTCTGGCATTGTTAGCCACACATGCTACCATAAACTCTGCTACATGAAGATCGGGGTCTTCATTGTACTCTCCCTTAAAAACTGGCAATGGGACTACATTCGCTGGTCTGTCATCAATATTTCCAGGACGGATCTGGCTTGGAAGTGGACCTCCAGCAGGAGGAGGAAGGGCTTGATGTGCCATTGGGACTTCTGTAAAGAGTTCCGCAAGGGCGTCAAAAGCAGCTTCTGCTGCGAGCTGGCTCTCGGCTCTAATTCTTGCTTTCTCTCTTCTCACGTACCTCTGGACTCGTTCCAACGCTTGCCTTTTTATTGCGTCATTCATCAGGGGGTTGGCTCCACTATGTTGTTAGTGCTCCACAGAGGGTTAACAGAAGGCTTCAGTCTCTGGAGGACTCTCTTGCCAACATTTCTTCTACTTCTTTCTTTTCAACGTCCCTGAATTCTGCTTTCATGCCACTACACAGAGGAAGGTATTCGATTCTGAAGGTGTCAAAATGCATACGTCTGAGCATTGTGGTGGTGCCATCATCATAGTAATGCCAGCTTCTGATGGTTTCAATAGTGTATGTTGTGAAAAACACTCTGTCTACCAACTTCCAGTGGGTTGCTAATTGAACAAACAGAAGATTATCAGTACACCAAGCATCCCATGTATCTTGCTGTTGAGCATCCACGAACAAATTCCAACTCTTTTCCTTCTTATCTTTGTGAACCTCTACAGACCAAGACTCCTGAAGCTTCTTCACAATCTCCCACTTGATGTTATCTGGAAACTTTTCAATAAATGCCAAATCTTCCATGGATGTTCATTCTCTCTGTTTCTGCTCTTCAGTTTGTTCCCAAACAGTTTGCCACCAAGATGCAAGTTTCTGCTGCTTCAATAGGAAGAGGAAACTGTCCACCACATAGAGCATGCATCATGATGGTGATGTGTTTCCGCCATTGTGGGATGAACTTCTTGTGGAAAGTGGCTTTGATTATGAGAAATTCCAACTCTTCATTGGAAGAAGGAACTTTACAAACATCCATTGAATTCTTCTCTTCTTGGCAATGCCATTTCCTTCATTTTCAGCCTCTTTTGGTGCTTGTTGATGGCAAGATTCCCCGGCTGCACACCAAAAACATGGAGCCCCGAAAGGAACACCAAGGAAAAGGGAATTCTCTTGCAAGAAAATCTATCTTGTAACATCAACAAGCGTGTTTATTATGTTTCATATGATCATAATGAAGAAAAGAACACCAGGCACAACAAATCTTCATGCAGCATCATGTAAATCTCCCACGGTTTTTAATAGAATCAACCATATTCTTCAATATCTTCACAAAATCCATCAGTAGAACAAAGAAAGCAAAGAAATACACCATCTTTGAATGGAAATACATCACATAGTATTCATCTTCAATATCTTCATAATCTTCTCTCTCAATCTCTCATATACAATCACTTTGTTTCAGTAGAATTGGCTATCTTTGGCTCTCTCTATCTCACTCCATCAATAATACATCATATCCTCACTACAATCTCTCAAAATTTTACACTCAATAATCACTCTTAGGTCATGGATACCCCTCCCAAGAGGTATGTCTGATATGAAGGGTCACCAGAACCACTACAGTGTCCTTTCGTAGCTCACTACTGTCACTTCACTCTAGTCTTCACTTGAGTCTTTGGCAGCTACTTCTTCCACTTCTTTCAGCTCTTTTGCACTTGTATTCACCTCTTTCCAAGGCTAGAAAACTTTCCCAAAGTCACACATACATTCCACAGAACACTTACAGAAGCATACAGAACAGTCTACAGAACAGTACCAGAACAGAGACAGTACAGAACAGAACAGAAACAGAACAGTCTACAGAAGCTCTACAGAAGACCTACAGAACGTTATAGAAGGTCATCAAAACCACATAACTCATTCTCAAACCATTTCAAACTCTCACAAACCATTCAATAAGCTTTCTCAAGATCTCAATCTTCATCAATCAATACTCCATCCCTCCTTAGAGAAGACAATCAGAACAAAACAGACCAAAACAGAACAAAACAGAAGGTATACAGAACCTATCAGAACATCACAGAACCATCAACAAACATCATGAACTTCCAAAACACAATCATTATCATCCAAAACACTCTCAAACCACTTCCAAATCAACCAATCATCCCATAAAATCAACCATTCAGCTCTCAAAAACAACAAAAATCAGCCAAAAAACAAGTCATTTCAACACTCAACACGTCTACACATAACCTGCATTCTGCAAATCCTGCATCTCTCCAAACCATTCTGCATGGCTCGTCATATGATTGGATGCACCTGAATCGATATACCAAACATCTTCATGTGTTCCCTTTCCTGTAACAGCATTCAACATATGCTGCATAACAAACAAACGTTCATTTTTGTCTTCATTCTGTCGTGAAGACGATGCATAGTTTCCTTGCTGCAACTTACCACTCCGAATATCATCTTTCTTGGCATAACATTGGGCTGCAATATGACCTGTTTTGCCACAGTAGTGGCACACAATACCAGAGTTGTTAAAACCTCTGTTCTGCCATCCACCTCTTCCTCTAAAGCTCCCCCTGTCTCTAAAGTTACCAGACCTCCTGAAACCTGCATATCGCCAAATTGCTGATTCAATCTGTTTTGCTGGTTGTCACTACCACGTCCTGTACCACGGCCTCTTGAAGAGAACCTGCCACGTCCCCTTCCTGAACTGGAGTAGAAAGCCTGGACCTGTTCACCACTTCTTTCAGATGTCTCACTCTGCATGTTGATTTCTTCAGTGATCATTAGAGAGACCAACTCATCAAAATCTGGAAATGGCTTTCTGACATATACGGAAGTTACAAAAGACTTCCAAGCCTTTTCATTGTTAAGTCCACCCAAGGTAGACGACACCAAATCATCATCATCGGGCATTGCATCAATCGCTGCCAATGCATCTGCAATGCTCCTTACCTTCGATGCATACTCATTGATAGACATCTTCCCTTTCTTCAATGTATTCAACTCTTGCTTGAGTTGAATCTTTCATGCCTTTGTATTTATAGAAAACATACTTTCAAGTATGGTCCAAGCTGCATATGCATTCTCTGCATTTCTAATGTGTCCCAACATATTATTGTCAATTACTGCAGACAACCAATACATGACCTTATTGTCTTTTGCATTCCATTCCTTTCATGCCTTTATCTCTTCTGCAGTTGGAGGATCACTCACCTCCGGCTCCTTTTCTTCACCTGAAACGAACTCGTAGAGGCCTTTTCCAATAAGAAAGTTCGTGACACGGAACTTCCATGAAGGGTAGTTGTTCTTGTCAAGCTTCTCAATGATGGGGCTTCCACTGTTCTCTGCCATTATCACAAGAATAATACCAAACAGCAAGCAAAACTTCTGCAATCCTCGACCTGTAGTACACAGCAATACATTAGACAGCCTATTTCACTGTCTGCTCAACAATACATGCAATCTCCAACCTATTTGCAGATAAACCTTGTGTTTACTCAGTGGTAAACACCTTTAATCTTACAGATCTAAAATTTGTAACCTGCGCATCCACTGTCGGTCGATACAGCTGAAGTCACAGCGTACCCTGAAACTGTTGTCCGCAACTTGTGGCTCTAAAACGGGCCCTGAAACGGCCTCAAATGCCCAAAATAACTGCGGGTTTGCCAACTATGGTCTCTCGAGTCTGCCTCGCAACGGAACTTATCCGACCATTCCCACTAGGATCGACCTGAAGTCCGGGTTCCTAGTAGTCGAGTCTTCCTAATAGCCTTCTAGTGTTGGTCCACAACCGCTCCACTTTGCGTAGATACAACTGGACCCAAGCGGACTCATATTGCACTTGGTTCAAAAAGAATGGGAAACGAGAGGGAGGCAGCGCTCAACCTCTTTGCCCATAGGGAATAGTCCCATTGCGGTCCCCTAAAACGGTATGAATCAGGGTTTCAACCTACAAGTTCTAAGGTCCTTGTCTAACTAACGTTCGCATCGAATAAATTCCATTGAGGAAAGCTCTCGGCTAATCGAGACCACCATGCCGTAGGATGGACCCGACAATCACATCCACCACGCTTTCCTCAGGGGTTGTTTTAGTTATCTAATTACCTACCACATTATGTTTGACACATAAAAGCAACTTCCTTAATCAACCCATTAACCACAGGTTCCTTTACATAATTTAGGGCACAGACATGAAGACAAGATAACAAGATCAAACACTTCCTTAACTTTTCTTCAGATTAATGTTTGTCTCCCTCCCATATAGGAGAATTAAGTGTCTCTTTCTACCTCTGCAGAAATAATCCTTTCGTATCCCGAAATACATCAAGTATTGTGCTCGAAGACTATCCCAGCAATCTACAAGATTGTTGTTCCAAGTTCCGCTTGTAGACTAGTACACAGGCCTCGAGATCCCATCTCGAATGACGTTGGCCTCTTGTGTGGGATCTGGAGGCAAGGAATTTACGGCCAGAGCCTCCCTTGGCACCCAAGCATCCTCCCGCTCCAAGCAGCACCCACGGAGAGACCTCTCACGGCGGGTTAGGTCCATATACCCGGAGCGGCTAACAACCCCCTTGGATAGGGCCACACAGATAGTCGGAGGTAACTGATCATGTCTCTCCCTTCAGGCTTTTAACCTGAAGCATTAAGTGTTTTGACTTGAATTAGTTCCTTGAGCAAATAAGTTCAAAGAATGTACCCAAGTGTACAATCACAATCATCTCAAAGGTCATTTGTACCAACTGGTAAGGTGTGGTTCCTTTTTTTCGAAAGCTCCCAGCATTCAATCCTGGATCGTTCACGACTTGGCGAGATCCCAATAATCTCAAACAAGATCATGCAAGCAAATGTTCTTGGTAGGTTAACTTATTTTGACTTACTCTTTCCATTGGGTTTTACCTTATGGTATCTTAACCCTAACTTAAAGCATTAACTAGTAAACCAAGGCAATGGACAAGCCTTATTCGCAACCCAACCAAGGGCCTTTTATTCTTCAAGTTCTTTACATCATCTCCCTCTAACCAAGTTCAGTTGACATGTCAAGAATCGCGTGGTGGAGGGGATTGCTCAAGATGCTGCGCCGAACACACACAGAATGCACAAGGAGAAGCTCACTCAAGAGACAAGAAGAGAGATGGAGGCCAAAACGTTTTCTTGCTGATTTCTTCTTCTTCTTTCACACACTTCACAATGTACAAAAAGTATAGATAAGATACAAGATAAAAGGAAAGTGGCCTACTAAGTCAAACAATGCATAACCGACTACACTTAGTCGACTGGCGCTATAACTATGCCAGCTGTAAATAGGTGTAACAACCTAAATATAATAAGTAATGAGTCAGTGGCCATGTGAGAGTCATAATGACCACCGATGTGCTAAGTGTAGACGTGTGGACCCATCTAACCAGGCAGTCCATCATCAATGTCCACATGTGTTGAGCTTGTCATCTCAACACTCCCCCTCAAGCTCAACTGCATCTCTGCAACTCCATGTAAGCTTCGAAACTTTTGAAGCTTCTCTGTACCCAATGCCTTCGTGAAGATGTCAGCTATCTGATCCTGTGTGCTGACATACACCAAGTCAATCTTACCTGCTAGTACCTTCTCTCTCACAAAGTGGTAGTGTATCTCAATATGTTTTGTCCTAGCATGGAACACAGGGTTCCTAGCCAACTGTATACTGCTCATGTTGTCACAATAAATGACAACTGGACCTTCCACCTACACATCCAAATCAGCCAATAACTTTTGCAGCCATACTACCTCACATGCTGCAACAGCAACACCTCTATACTCAGCCTCTGTACTCGACAAAGCAACTGTAGATTGCTTTTTGCTGCTCCAAGCAACTGCTGCACTACCAAGAGAGAACATGTATCCGCTGGTAGATCTTCTATCCGACATACTACCAGCCCAATCTGCATCTGTGTATCCAAACACATGTACGTCTGTACCTGCCTCATAGAAAAGTCCATAATGTAATGTGGACTTGACATATCTCAATATGCGTCTCACTGCACCCAAGTGTGGTTTTCTAGGTACTTGCATAAATTGACTCACAAGACCAACAGCGTAGCTCAAGTCTGGCCTTGTAATAGTCATGTAAATCAAACTCCCCACTATCCTCCTGAACATAGTAGGGTCTTCTATCTCATCCCCAACATCAGCACTCAGTTTTACATTCTGCTCGAACGGGACTGAAAGTGGTTTGCATGCTGTCATACCATACTTGGACAACATATCCAAGCCATACTGTCTTTGGGACAGCCATATACCATCATCACATCTAATCACCTCAATGCCAAGGAAGTACCTTAGCTCACCTAGATCCTTCATCTCAAACTTCATCTTCAAACAACCCTTGACTTCAGCAATCCCACTATCACTATCACCTGTAATAATCAAGTCATCCACATAGATGACTATGATGACCAAACCTGTATCTCCTTTTCTCACATAAAGTGAGTGATCAGCATCAGAAACATAAAAACCAATATTGACAAGATACTCTCTAATCTTGTCAGACCATGCTCTAGGTGCTCGCTTGAGCCCATAGAGTGCGTTCTTCAATCTGCACACATACGTGGGATGCTCTAAATCTTCATAACCTGCTGGCTGATCCATATACACTTCTTCCTACAAATCACCATGCAAGAAGGAATTCTTTACATCCATTTGCTGCAACCTCCAACCTTTGACTGCTGCCAAAGCAATCACACATCTGACAGTTGCCATCCTAGCAACTGGACTGAAGGTTTCATCATAATCTATGCCATATGTCTGGGCATAGCCTTTTGCAACCAGCCTAGCTTTGTACCTGCTAATAGAACCATCTGCATTGTGCTTAATCTTATAAACCCACTTACATCCAATAGCTTTCTTTCCCTTCGGCAATGATACTAGATCCCAAGTCTTATTAGCCTCTAATGCAGCCATCTCCTCATCCATTGCTGCATCCCAATGAGCATGACCAACAGCCTCCTCAAAACATGTAGGCTCAACATCCTCAACTAGTTTCACCATATAAGCATAATGGTGAGTTGCATAACCTTCAAAACCAAATCTTTTAACAGGGTATCTCACCCTGCTAGACCTGCGTACCACTGGATCACTCAATGGAGTCTTTGCATTAGCCCGTGCTCTCTGCACACCTAGAGTTCTCACTGAAGGAATGCCAAGCTCATCATCTAAGCTCTCTGAGACACTGGAGTCTCCATCAAGAACTGCATCAATGCCTTCTGACACTTTATTCTTTCCTTTGTCTTTACCTGTAGTGCTACTAGATGCACCTGAAGATGTAGAGGTACTCCTTAGTCTCCCAGACCAAGGACTACTAGATGATGTCTCTCGTCCACTAAGAGTCCGTGATTCTTGCTTTTCAGCCTGCACATGAGTGTCATGATCATCATCAACATCCAATGCATCACCACTAGATGCATACCAGCTGCTCATTTCATCAAAGATGACATCCCTGCTCACTCTGAACTTACATGTGACAGGGTTGTAACAGCGATACCCTTTCTGCTCTAAAGAGTATCCAATAAAGACACACTTTTCAGCCTTTGGATCCAGTTTCTTCCGCAACTCATCTGGCACATGAACATACGCAATGCAGCCAAATACTTTCAAGTGTGAAACATCAGGCTTCTTACCTGTAAAACATTCTTCGGGGGTCATACCATGAACTGCAGCTGTGGGAGTTCTGTTCATAATATAAACAGCAGTATGAACAGCCTCAGACAAAAAATGCTTAGGCATATTCTTTTCAGCCATCAAGGCGCGTGCAACTTCTGCAATATGCCTATTTTTCCTTTCTGCAACCCCATTTTGCTGTGGGGTATACCTGCATGTGAAATGTCTCTTTATCCCATGAGACTTCAGAAAATCACTGAACTCATTTGAGAGGTACTCTCCCCCTCCATCTAACCTCAGGCACTTTACTTTCAAGCCTGTTTCTCTTTCAACTGCAGCCTTGAAAGTTCTAAAGTGCTCAAACGCTTCACTCTTTTCCTTCATAAAATATACCCACAGCTTTCTAGAACAATCATCAATGAATGTGACAAAGTATGAACTGCCTCCAAGAGATACATTTTGTGTAGGCCCCCAAATGTTTGTATGTACAACATCAAGAATATTTCTGCTTACATCTCTATCATGTGAAAAAGGTTGTCTTGCCTGCTTACCAAACTGACATGCTTCACATACCTTCTGAAATTCTGCAACTCTAAATGTAGGCAAACCTGTAACCAACCCTTTGGACTGCATTAGTTTCAGCCTTTGTACATTTGCATGTCCAATGCGTTTGTGCCAAATTTCAATGTCTACAACAACACCTTTTCCTTTGGCATACATAGCAGCATTCATAGTAGGAATTCCGGCATCTAGAGTGAACATACGTCCAACTCTACTTCCCTTTGCTACCAACCTGCACTTGTCATTGAAGTCTTCTACAAAGCAGCCCTTTGCATTAAATCTGACTTGCAGCCCTTGCTCTACCATTTGACCGACTGACACCAAATTCTTTGTAATAGATGGCACATGTAATACATCTGAAAGACTCTTTGTCTTACCATCATGCAAGGACAAGGGAACTTTTCCAATGTGTGAAATTGGGTGGCATGAGTCATCACCCGTCTGCACATAACCTGCATTCTGCAAATCCTGCATCTCTCCAAACAATTCTGCATGGCTGGTCATATGATTGGATGCACCTGAATCGGCATACCAAACATCTTCATGTGTTCCCTTTCCTGTAACAGCATTCAGCATATGCTGCATAACAAACAAACGTTCATTTTTGTCTTCATTCTGTCGTGAAGACGATGGATAGTTTCCTTGCTGCAAGTTACCACTCCGAATATCATCTTTCTTGGCATAACATTGGGCTGCAATATGACCTGTTTTGCCACAGTAGTGGCACACAATACCAGAGTTGTTAAAACCTCTGTTCTGCCATCCACCTCTTCCTCTAAAGCTCCCCCTGTCTCTAAAGTTACCAGACCCCCTGAAACCTGCATATCGCCAAATTGCTGATTCAATCTGTTTTGCTGGTTGTCACTATCACGTCCTGTACCACGGCCTCTTGAAGAGAACCTGCCACGTCCCCTTCCTGAACTGGAGTAGAAAGCCTGGACCTGTTCACCACTTCTTTCAGATGTCTCACTCTGCATGTTGATTTCTTCAGTGATCATTAGAGAGACCAACTCATCAAAATCTGGAAATGGCTTTCTGACATATACGGAAGTTACAAAAGACTTCCAAGCCTTTTCATTGTTAAGTCCACCCAAGGTAGATGACACCAAATCATCATCATCGGGCATTGCATCAATCGTTGCCAATGCATCTGCAATGCTCCTTACCTTCAATGCATACTCATTGATAGACATCTTCCCTTTCTTCAATGTATTCAAATCTTGCTTGAGTTGAATCTTTCGTGCCTTTGTATTTATAGAAAACATACTTTCAAGTATGGTCCAAGCTGCATATGCATTCTCTGCATTTCTAATGTGTCCCAACATATTATTGTCAATTACTACAGACAACCAATACATGACCTTCTTGTCTTTTGCATTCCATTCCTTTCGTGCCTTTATCTCTTCTGCAGTTGGAGGATCACTCACCTCCGGCTCCTTTTCTTCACCTGAAACGAACTCGTAGAGGCCTTTTCCAATAAGAAAGTTCGTGACACGGAACTTCCATGAAGGGTAGTTGTTCTTGTCAAGCTTCTCAATGATGGGGCTTCCACTGTTCTCTGCCATTATCACAAGAATAATACCAAACAGCAAGCAAAACTTCTGCAATCCTCGACCTGTAGTACACAGCAATACATTAGACAGCCTATTTCACTGTCTGCTCAACAATACATGCAATCTCCAACCTATTTGTAGATAAACCTTGTGTTTACTCAGTGGTAAACACCTTTAATCTTACAGATTTGAAATCTGTAACCTGCGCATCCACTGTCGGTCGATACAGCTGAAGTCACAGCGTACCCTGAAACTGTTGTCCGCAACTTGCGGCTCTAAAATGGGCCCTGAAACGGCCTCAAATGCCCAAAATAACTGCGGGTTTGCCAACTATGGCCAAAACGTTTTCTTGCTGATTTCTTCTTCTTCTTTCACACACTTCACAATGTACACAAAGTATAGATAAGATACAAGATAAAAGGAAAGTGGCCTACTAAGTCAAACAATGCATAACCGACTACACTTAGTCGACTGGCGCTATAACTATGCCAGCTGTAAATAGGTGTAACAACCTGAATATAATAAGTAATGAGTCAGTGGCCATGTGAGAGTCATAATGACCACCGACGTGCTAAGTGTAGACGTGTGGACCCATCTAACCAGGCGGTCCATCATCAATGTCCACATGTGTTGAGCTTGTCATCTCAACACTCCCCCTCAAGCTCAACTGCATCTCTGCAACTCCAAGTAAGCTTCGAACCTTTTGAAGCTTCTCTGTACCCAATGCCTTCGTGAAGATGTCAGCTATCTGATCCTGTGTGCTGACATACACCAAGTCAATCTCACCTGCTAGTACCTTCTCTCTCACAAAGTGGTAGTGTACCTCAATATGTTTTGTCCTAGCATGGAACACAGGGTTCCTAGCCAACTGTATACTGCTCATGTTGTCACAATAAATGACAACTGGACCTTCCACCTACACATCCAAATCAGCCAATAACTTTTGCAGCCATACTACCTCACATGCTGCAACAGCAACACCTCTATACTCAGCCTCTGTACTTGACAAAGCAACTGTAGATTGCTTTTTGCTGCTCCAAGCAACTGCTGCACTACCAAGAGAGAACATGTATCCGCTGGTAGATCTTCTATCCGACATACTACCAGCCCAATCTGCATCTGTGTATCCAAACACATGTACGTCTGTACCTGCCTCATAGAAAAGTCCATAATGTAATGTGGACTTGACATATCTCAATATGCGTCTCACTGCACCCAAGTGTGGTTTTCTAGGTACTTGCATAAATTGACTCACAAGACCAACAGCGTAGCTCAAGTCTGGCCTTGTAATAGTCATGTAAATCAAACTCCCCACTATCCTCCTAAACATAGTAGGGTCTTCTATCTCATCCCCAACATCAGCACTCAGCTTTACATTCTGCTCCAACGGGACTGAAAGTGGTTTGCATGCTGTCATACCATACTTGGACAACATATCCAAGTCATACTGTCTTTGGGACAACCATATACCATCATCACATCTAATCACCTCAATGCCAAGGAAGTACCTTAGCTCACCTAGATCCTTCATCTCAAACTTCATCTTCAAACAACCCTTGACTTCAGCAATCCCACTATCACTATCACCTGTAATAATCAAGTCATCCACATAGATGACTATGATGACCAAACCTGCATCTCCTTTTCTCACATAAAGTGAGTGATCAGCATCAGAAACATAAAAACCAATATTGACAAGATACTCTCTAATCTTGTCAGACCATGCTCTAGGTGCTCGCTTGAGCCCATAGAGTGCCTTCTTCAATCTGCACACATACGTGGGATGCTCTAAATCTTCATAACCTGCTGGCTGATCCATATACACTTCTTCCTGCAAATCACCATGCAAGAAGGAATTCTTTACATCCATTTGCTGCAACCTCCAACCTTTGGCTGCTGCCAAAGCAATCACACATCTGACAGTTGCCATCCTAGCAACTGGACTGAAGGTTTCATCATAATCTATGCCATATGTCTGGGCATAGCCTTTTGCAACCAGCCTAGCTTTGTACCTGCTAATAGAACCATCTGCATTGTGCTTAATCTTATAAACCCACTTACATCCAATAGCTTTCTTTCCCTTCGGCAATGATACTAGATCCCAAGTCTTATTAGCCTCTAATGCAGCCATCTCCTCATCCATTGCTGCATCCCAATGAGCATGACCAACAGCCTCCTCAAAACATGTAGGCTCAACATCCTCAACTAGTTTCACCATATAAGCATAATGGTGAGCTGCATAACCTTCAAAACCAAATCTTTTAACAGGGTATCTCACCCTGCTAGACCTGCGTACCACTGGATCACTCAATGGAGTCTTTGCATTAGCCCGTGCTCTCTGCACACTTGGAGTTCTCACTAAAGGAATGCCAAGCTCATCATCTAAGCTCTCTGAGCCACTGGAGTCTCCATCAAGAACTGCATCAATGCCTTCTGACACTTTATTCTTTCCTTTGTCTTTACCTGTAGTGCTACTAGATGCACCTGAAGATGTAGAGGTACTCCTTAGTCTCCCAGACCAAGGACTACTAGATGATGTCTCTCGTCCACTAAGAGTCCGTGATTCTTGCTTTTCAGCCTGCACATGAGTGTCATGATCATCATCAACATCCAATGCATCACCACTAGATGCATACCAGCTGCTCATTTCATCAAAGATGACATCCCTGCTCACTCTGAACTTACATGTGACAGGGTTGTAACAGCGATACCCTTTCTGCTCTAAAGAGTATCCAATAAAGACACACTTTTCAGCCTTTGGATCCAGTTTCTTCCGCAACTCATCTGGCACATGAACATACGCAATGCAGCCAAATACTTTCAAGTGTGAAACATCAGGCTTCTTACCTGTAAAACATTCTTCGGGGGTCATACCATGAACTGCAGCTGTGGGAGTTCTGTTCATAATATAAACAGCAGTATGAACAGCCTCAGACAAAAAATGCTTAGGCATATTCTTTTCAGCCATCAAGGCGCGTGCAACTTCTGCAATATGCGTGTTTTTCCTTTCTACAACCCCATTTTGCTATGGGGTATACCTGCATGTGAAATGTCTCTTTATCCCATGAGACTTCAGAAAATCACTGAACTCATTTGAGAGGTACTCTCCCCCTCCATCTGACCTCAGGCACTTTACTTTCAAGCCTGTTTCTCTTTCAACTGCAGCCTTGAAAGTTCTAAAGTGCTCAAACGCTTCACTCTTTTCCTTCATAAAATATACCCACAGCTTTCTAGAACAATCATCAATGAATGTGACAAAGTATGAACTGCCTCCAAGAGATACATTTTGTGTAGGCCCCCAAATGTCTGTATGTACAACATCAAGAATATTTCTGCTTACATCTCTATCATGTAAAAAAGGTTGTCTTGCCTGCTTACCAAACTGACATGCTTCACATACCTTTTGAAATTCTGCAACTCTAAATGTAGGCAAACCTGTAACCAACCCTTTGGACAGCATTAGTTTCAGCCTTTGTACATTTGCATGTCCAATGTGTTTGTGCCAAATTTGAATGTTTGCAACAACACCTTTTCCTTTGGCATACATAGCAGCATTCATAGTAGGAATTCCGGCATCTAGAGTGAACATACGTCCAACTCTACTTCCCTTTGCTACCAACCTGCACTTGTCATTGAAGTCTTCTACAAAGCAGCCCTTTGCATTAAATCTGACTTGCAGCCCTTGCTCTACCATTTGACCGACTGACACCAAATTCTTTGTAATAGATGGCACATGTAATACATCTGAAAGACTCTTTGTCTTACCATCATGCAAGGACAAGGGAACTTTTCCAATGTGTAAAATTGGGTGGCATGAGTCATCACCCGTCTACACATAACCTGCATTCTGCAAATCTTGCATCTCTCCAAACCATTCTGCATGGCTGGTCATATGATTGGATGCACCTGAATCGACATACCAAACATCTTCATGTGTTCCCTTTCCTGTAACAGCATTCAGCATATGCTGCATAACAAACAAACGTTCATTTTTGTCTTCATTCTGTCGTGAAGACGATGCATAGTTTCCTTGCTGCAACTTACCACTTCGAATATCATCTTTCTTGGCAGAACATTGGGCTGCAATATGACCTGTTTTGCCACAGTAGTGGCACACAATACCAGAGTTGTTAAAACCTCTGTTCTGCCATCCACCTCTTCCTCTAAAGCTCCCCCTGTCTCTAAAGTTACCAGACCTCCTGAAACCTGCATATCGCCAAATTGCTGATTCAATCTGTTTTGCTGGTTGTCACTACCATGTCCTGTACCACGGCCTCTTGAAGAGAACCTGCCACGTCCCCTTCCTGAACTGGAGTAGAAAGCCTGGACCTGTTCACCACTTCTTTCAGATGTCTCACTCTGCATGTTGATTTCTTTAGTGATCATTAGAGAGACCAACTCATCAAAATCTGGAAATGGCTTTCTGACATATACGGAAGTTACAAAAGACTTCCAAGCCTTTTCATTGTTAAGTCCACCCAAGGTAGACGACACCAAATCATCATCATCGGGCATTGCATCAATCGCTGCCAATGCATCTGCAATGCTCCTTACCTTCAATGCATACTCATTGATAGACATCTTCCCTTTCTTCAATGTATTCAACTCTTGCTTGAGTTGAATCTTTCGTGCCTTTGTATTTATAGAAAACATACTTTCAAGTATGGTCCAAGCTGCATATGCATTCTCTGCATTTCTAATGTGTCCCAACATATTATTGTCAATTACTGCAGACAACCAATACATGACCTTATTGTCTTTTGCATTCCATTCCTTTCGTGCCTTTATCTCTTCTGCAGTTGGAGGATCAGTTACCTCCGGCTCCTTTTTTTCACCTGAAACGAACTCGTAGAGGCCTTTTCCAATAAGAAAGTTCGTGACACGGAACTTCCATGAAGGGTAGTTGTTCTTGTCAAGCTTCTCAATGATGGGGCTTCCACTGTTCTCTGCCATTATCACAAGAATAATACCAAACAGCAAGCAAAACTTCTGCAATCCTCGACCTGTAGTGCACAACAATACACTAGACAGCCTATTTCACTGTCTGCTCAACAATACATGCAATCTGCAACCTATTTGCAGATAAACCTTGTGTTTACTCACTGGTAAACACCTCTAATCTTACAGATCTGAAATCTGTAACCTGCGCATCCACAGTCAGTCGATACAGCTGAAGTCACAGCGTACCCTGAAACTGTTGTCCGCAACTTGCGGCTCTAAAACGGGCCCTGAAACGGCCTCAAATGCCCAAAATAACTACGGGTTTGCCAACTATGGTCTCTCGAGTCTGCCTCGCAACAGAACTTATCCGACCATTCCCACTAGGATCGACCTGAAGTCCGGGTTCCTAGTAGTCGAGTCTTCCTAATAGCCTTCTAGTGTTGGTCCACAACCGCTCCACTTTGCGTAGATACAACTGGACCCAAGCGGACTCATATTGCACTTGGTTCAAAAAGAATGGGAAACGAGAGGGAGGCAGTGCTCGACCTCTTTGCCCATAGGGAATAGTCCCATTGCGGTCCCCTAAAACGGTATGAATCAGGGTTTCAACCTACAAGTTCTAAGGTCCTTGTCTAACTAACGTTCGCATCGAATAAATTCCATTGAGGAAAGCTCTCGGCTAATCGAGACCACCATGCCGTAGGATGGACCCGACAATCACATCCACCACGCTTCCCTCAGGGGTTGTTTTAGTTATCTAATTACCTACCACATTATGTTTGACACATAAAAGCAGCTTCCTTAATCAACCCATTAACCACAGGTTCCTTTACGTAATTTAGGGCACAGACATGAAGACAAGATAACAAGATCAAACACTTCCTTAACTTGTCTTCAGATTAATGTTTGTCTCCCTCCCATATAGGATAATTAAGTGTCTCTTTCTACCTCTGCAGAAATAATCCTTTCGTATCCCGAAATACATCAAGTATTGTGCCCGAAGACTATCCCAGCAATCTACAAGATTGTTGTTCCAAGTTCCGCTTGTAGACTAGTACACAGGCCTCGAGATCCCATCTCGAATCACGTTGGCCTCTTGTGTGGGATCTGGAGGCAAGGAATTTACGGCCAGAGCCTCCCTTGGCACCCAAGCATCCTCCCACTCCAAGCAGCACCCACGGAGAGACCTCTCACGGCGGGTTAGGTCCATATACCCGGAGCGGCTAACAGCCCCCTTGGATAGGGCCACACAGATAGTCGGAGGTAACTGATCATGCCTCTCCCTTCAGGCTTTTAACCTGAAGCATTAAGTGTTTTGACTTGAATTAGTTCCTTGAGCAAATAAGTTCAAAGAATGTACCCAAGTGTACAATCACAATCATCTCAAAGGTCATTTGTACCAACTGCTAAGGTGTTGTTCCTTTTTTTCGAATGCTCCCAGCATTCAATCCTGGATCGTTCACGACTTGGGGAGATCCCAGTAATCTCAAACAAGATCATGCAAGCAAATGTTCTTGGTAGGTTAACTTATTTTGACTTACTCTTTCCATTGGGTTTTACCTTATGGTATCTTAACCCTAACTTAAAGCATTAACTAGTCAACCAAGGCAATAGACAAGCCTTATTCGCAACCCAACCAAGGGCCTTTTATTCTTCAAGTTCTTTACATCATCTCCCTCTAACCAAGTTCAGTTGACATGTCAAGAATCGCGTGGTGGAGGGGATTGCTCAAGATGCTGCGCCGAACACACACAGAATGCACAAGGAGAAGCTCACTCAAGAGACAAGAAGAGAGATGGAGGCCAAAACGTTTTCTTGCTGATTTCTTCTTCTTCTTTCACACACTTCACAATGTACACAAAGTATAGATAAGATACAAGATAAAAGGAAAGTGGCCTACTAAGTCAAACAATGCATAACCGACTACACTTAGTCGACTGGCGCTATAACTATGCCAGCTGTAAATAGGTGTAACAACCTGAATATAATAAGTAATGAGTCAGTGGCCATGTGAGAGTCATAATGACCATCGACGTGCTAAGTGTAGATGTGTGGACTCATCTAACCAGGCGGTCCATCATCAATGTCCACATGTGTTGAGCTTGTCATCTCAACATGACACACTTGGCAACGCAAGAATTTTCATCTAGTCCTTTAGGATACAGTCTAGATGCATGCGTCCCTTCCATCTCTCTTAGCACGGTACTATGCATAATTTGCTGATCAGACTCATCTTAGTCACACTTGGGATTCTTAATGCATTAATACAATTCGAGATCTTTAACTCTTTTCACATTTAGTCAATGAATAATTAACCCTAATGTGCAGGTACTTGTATGGCCTAAGTTTCCCTGCATCAGTGCAAATGCATCCTGCGAATAGAAACTATCATTTCATGTGTTTAGTTTAATCACAGATGCAAATTGTGATTTTTATTGGTTAATTTAAGCATTGCTCTATGCGAAGGTCTATCCATGGAGAACCTGAGTTGCATGAAATATTTATGAAAACCTTATCATTTCAAGTGCGTCCATCCATGCAGAATCCATTCTATTTGTCCACTTGACTCTCATGCAATCATCCTGTATTTGCAATATTTCATGCAACAATATTTCATGTGCTAGGCAAGTTAATATTTCATGCAACTCAGGCACTTGGCTTTTCATAATCATGCACTTTAAGTATGGAGGAAAAACCGTGAACAATAAGCAATAAGAATGGTGGGAGGGTTAGAGGACACGATTTTCGAGGGGATTTCTTGATGGCCACGAACGAGTCTTTGTGTTTGGCCTTTAGATTTCTCTTCGAGTTCTCTTCCTTCTTCTTCTTCTTCTTCTTCTTCTTCTTCTCCTCTCTCTCCCTCTTCTTCTCCTTCTCTTCTTCTCCTTCTCTCTCTCCCTCTTCCTCTTCTTATTCTCTTCTCTTCCTTCTCCTCCTCCTCCTTCTCTCTCTTCTTCTTCTTCTTCTTCTTCTCCTTCTCTCTCTTCATCATCATCATCATCTTCTTCTTCTCCTCTCTCTTTCTTCTTCTCCTTCTTCTTCTCTCTCTTCCTCCTCTTCTTCTTCTCCTTCTCTCTCTCCCTCTCCTTCTCCTTCTTCTTCTCCTTCTCTCTCTCCCTCTTCTTCTCCTTCTTCTTCTTCTTCTCCTCTCTCTCTCTTCTTATTCTTCTTCTTCTCCTCTCTCTCTCTTCTTCTCCTTCTTCTTCTCCTTCTCTCTCTTCTTCTCCTTCTTCTTCTCCTTCTCTCTCTTCTTCTCCTTCTTTTTTCTTCTTTCCCTTCTCCTCCTTCTTCTTCTCCTCCTCCTTCTTCTCTCTCTTCTTCTTCTTCTTCTTCTTCTTCTTCTTCTTCTTCTCTCTCTCTCTCTCACTCTCTCTCTTATCAGCATAACGGCATGCTCATCCATCTGTCCTACATAAAGGCTAAGCCCTTTATATAGTATTTCAACCAGAGGGGGAGGGGTCACCGTGTGGCCCATGCATCATTATGGTGGCCACTTGCTCACGAAGAAAGGGGGGGCGATGTCCAAAAGATGGAGGGGGGGCATGCTGCAGTAGGGGGGGAGAGCTCCCCGCCATCTGGGGGGCTGCATGCCCCCCCATCACACACACTTCAGTCCCTCTCTCTCTCCCCAACGTGCTGTCTGCAGGGAGAGAGAGAGGGATAAAAAATATATGTCACTTACAGATCTTGATGTTTACCCTTCTTGTACTCTTGGTCCTTGCAGAGCCTCTCTAGCTTATGGCGATCATGTGAGGCATGCTCCTCTAGATCTTGTCCATATTGCAGTATATGGACCTACGCCTTCCTAGTCACTTGGTGGAGTGTCGTATTTTGTGACCTTCATGGATCATGCTACCCACCGTGTTTGGGCTTACCCTTTGGTATGGATGGAGGATGCCACAACTATGCTTGACATGTTTATGGGTTTTGCTGGTTGCAGGCCTAGGTGCTTGCAGATGGATTATGAGAGCCATGCTATCTCTCCTAGATTATGGATCTCTTGTTAGAGTATGGCATTGATTTCTTATGCCCCTGGTATTATGGGATTGCTCATGGCATGTGCTTGACCTTACAGGAAAAGGTTGTTGCTATGCTTACCACAGCTGGATTGTCATATGGCTTTTGGGTTGAGGCTCTTATGATGGCAGTCTACTTGGTTAACAGGACGTCGTACTTGACTTTGGACGATATTACACCGCATGAGGCATGGAGTGGTATGATGCCCTCCTATGATCACTTGAGGATATTTGGCTGCCAGGCTGCTAGAAAGCAGATTTACAGCATTGGAATGTGCGCACAAGAGGGAGAAAGAGGCTCAAAGTACAATAACTAATTCTTGTTTAATAAGTTTCTCAAGGTACAACTTGGGTACACTCTATCTCACACTTTAGAGTGACCCATAGGCTGTTTATATAGCCTCTTCCAAGCTAGGGTCAGGGTTTTCCATGCCCCTAAGGCTATTCACACCTATCTGCCCTCATACTCCCTTGCTTATAATGGGTTCCTATGCCTATCTTCTAACACCCCCCTCAATGCCAGGGTGGCATTGGATTACAAGGCATGTAAGATGTCCCCACCCCTTCTTGGGATGCCTTTATAAATTAGGCTTACAAGAGTGTTTTAGGTAGATGATTTAAAGAGTCAAAATAGTCGATCTTCAGATGGATTGGAGGCATAGTTGGCCACCAATTCTTTGGGTACATTAGGAGTGTTGGGGAATTTACCAGTGATATGCCCCGTCTTCTTGCATTTGTTACATTTCATTTTCTCAAGATATTTTTCCCAACAATTGTTTACAAGATTTCAATTTTTCTTAGTGTTTTAGGTAGATGATTTAAAGAGTCAAAATAGTCGATCTTCAGATGGATTGGAGGCATAGTTGGCCACCAATTCTTTGGGTACATCAGGAGTGTTGGGGAATTTACTAGTGATATGCCATGTCTTCTTGCATTTGTTCCATTTCATTTTCTCGAGATACTTTTTCCAACAATTGTTTACAAGATTTCATTTTTTCTTATAGAAAGAACATCTAGTGAGAGCTGTATGTACCAATACTTGATCACGGAAAGTTGAAGGTGCCTGATTGTTGCTGTTTTCTTTGTGGTTCCTCTTTCCTTCATCCAAACAGGATTGAATGGTACTTGCCAATGTAGGATCTGGAATGCTGGTGAGAGTGGTTACAAGAGTAGGAAACACCTATTTTATAGCTTTTAGGAGAATTGAAATAGCATCTTCTTCATGTATTGGAGCTTGTACAGAGGCAAGTTGGGCCATAAGTCCCTTCATGTGAGAGATGAATTTTCGCAAATCTTCTCCTGATCTATATTCCAAGCTATAGAATTCAATTTTAAGGAAGATTTTAGTATTTTTACTAGTGGCTCCATAGAGCTTTTCAAGCTCATCCCATTTTTCTTTAGCAGTGTTTAGTTGATCAACATGATGAATCAGGGACTCATCTAAGTGTAACATTATGATTGCTTGGGCACATTGGTCATCCTCTATATCAACTAGATTTGCAGAGTTTACAACTCTAGTGCCTTGAATGAGAGGCCAATACCCTTTCTCCATCATTTTGTAATTTATAAGTACCTGCCATGGGTGGAAATCTTTGCCATCAAACTTTCAAATTTGAGAATGGATATCAGCATATGTTGTGGCCATTGGGAAGATCTTACCACTTGTTAGGACAAGGGTAGTGTCTAGTCCCTTACAAAATTTCCACTGAATGCGGAAGCAAATCAAACAATTTGAAATTAAAGTTGCAATGAAGAGAAAGGCTGAAAATCATACAGATGTAATATTTCAAGGTATGACTATGGTGGTCCTTTCTTATGTGCAATCTTCTTCTGAGGTTTAATAGTCTTTTTAGGTTTTAATGAAGTAAACCTAGACTGGACTTCAGGATCCTCCTTGTGGTATGGAGTAGTGGGGATGAAGCTTGTGTTGGACAAGGTTGGTCTATGATCTCAATGCTTTGCTGATGATTCTGAGGAGAGTACAATGACACTCATTCTTTTGATTTCATTGACTAGTGTACTTGAAATAAAGTCACTCAAGATATGCAATACACTTCTAGTGTATGATGGTCTATGTGTTTATAATTGTACACATAGCCTTATAACAATATAAGAAGAGGAAGTTGACAAAATAACACTCACTAGATTTAGTAAATACCCAGCAAGAAAATGATTAGATGATTAATGATTAGTGTTTAGAAACACTAATGTCAAGCTTAGTGAAATGCTTGAATGAAAGCAGGTTGGAAGTCGGCTTCCCAATGCACTTAATGATGTCCATCGAGCATGTCCGAGAGCTTTTAGATTTCAAATAAGCTTCAGAGAAGATGCTTTAGTGATTAGAATCACTGTTCAATAAAGCTCAGAGTGAAAAAAGTGAAAAATGACAAGCTTAGAGCTTACTGGCTATGGATATCACAAGATACACAATTAGGGTTTGTCAGAGATCTCTCGCTGTAGGGAAAATTTCCAGGAATCCTTGTAGATGAGGATAGCCCACTAGGGGGGCTATCAAAGCCCCAAAATGGTTGTTCACCTGCTACGTGCATAGTAGTACGAATTCCACGCTATTAGAAAACTGTGCCTGTTCTAGAAAACATGCAATGCCAACAAATATTCAATGATAGAATGAGAACAAAGATTCTTCTCATGCTGATCTATGATTGCCTCTTTGTGATGTACTGAACAAGACCTTCTTCATCAATAGGTGGCAGCTCATCAACTGTATCAATAGGATCACCATAGAAAGTCTTGAACTTAGTAACATGGAATACATTATGAATCTTAGTGAAGCAAGGTAGCTCCAATCTATATGCCAAGTCTCCCATGTGAAGGGAGGTGAACCTTGAAGTGAAAGCATGAGGTGGGAGCAAGAGCTATGGTGGAAGGAGTAAGAGAAAGAGAGAGAGACGCACACAATGTGGGAACTCCAATAGTCACAATGCATGATTGATCTTCCCTTTATTCAAATGTCACTGAAAGAATAAAGAATGATGTGATAGTGATGGACCCCCATTGCCATTGCACTATGTAGGTGTGAGAGTACTAGTAGTAGTGTAGTAATACATGGGTGGCTAGGTAGAGGTGCCTTTACCCCCAAAAACCTTCCACTTAAAGGAAAATATGTCTCTGTGATGAGGAGTGAAAAGAAAAAAGGAAAAGTTAGTACAATATATACATAGACACAATAGGATGAGGAAATATGTCATCTCATCCAACGCCCATCAACCTCCTAAGAAGGGCAAAGCACTCTATAGAGAGGCTTTTTCTGAGCAAGTATACAAGATTTTGATTAGTTAAGATCTTGATAAGGTCAACAGACCTGTCCTCAATGACCTTACGAATGAAGTGATACCTCACCTCAATGTGTTTTATCTTCACATGGAACATCGGATTCTTGGCTAACTGGATAACACTCATAGAATCTATATGTAGTGTAGGGATAGCATTTGCAATACCAAAAGGTCAACAACCAAACAACTCAACCAAATGGCCTCCTTTTGCAAGCCTGAGTGGTGGCTACAACATACGGACTTTGTATTAGTAGAAAGGGCCATGCATTTTTGCACCTTGGACATCCATGAAACTGCTCCTTTAGCAAAAGTGAACACGTAGCTAAAAGTGAACTTCCTACTATCTCCATGTCTTGCATAGTCAAAGTTAGTGTATCCCATGAATCCTTTATCCTAGCTGCCATAACATATGCACATATCAGTAGTGTGCTTCAAGTACCTCAAGCTACCATTCACGACATCCCAATGCATCTTGCTATGTATAGAAATATGATGTGCCACAACACAAACTTCAAATGCAATATCTGGAAGGGTGGCTACCATGGCATACACATAAGACTGCCCACCACTGCACATGCACAGGGAATATTGGCCATCTCAGCCCTTAACTTATGTGTTTGTGGATGATCAACTTGTGATACCTTCAGTGAGAAGGAAATGGATAGCTAATAGGCTTCACATCCTGCATATGGAAGCACTCAAGGACTTTATGGATATACTCCTTCTATGACAGATAGAGTAATCCCTGAGACTTGTTACATGTAATGTGCATACCAAGTATATTATAGGCCTGTTGTTAACCCCAACACGAAGAAATAAAAAGGAAATAAAAATGATGGAGGGCAAAGGTGGAAAAAAGATTAGATTTCCTCAAATTTTAACATGAAGACAGTGAAATTGACCAAGAGACCACATAGAGTCGAAACCATATCATAGATCGATCACTGGGTTGAATCTTAGAGTAAGTAGTTCAAATTTTGGCTATAAATGGTCTCACAAATCACATATGGCATTTACCATAACGGCCCTGTGGACCAGGGGGGACTACCCCCCGGACCCTCGCAGAGGGAGCTCTGCCCCCTCCGCACCTCCCCTGAGTAGGTTGGAGAGAAAACGCGCGCTGTGATAGGTCCTCCAAATTAGACCCTAGTGTAGTAATAGCTCTACACGAACATGGATTCTCACTAACAAAAGAGCGACCAAAAGCCCATACCCGAACCGAGAGAAACAGAGACCCTAGACCCTCAATGGGCCAATCTAGCCAACAAGAGCAAAAAGGCCACATTGCAAAAACACATACATGTTGCAGTCGGACTGCATCTAGTCAAAGCGGAAAGCAACAACATCAAGCTACAATAGTGAGAATGACTAGATATGATAGTCCTGACAATAGATGCTCCTTGAATAGCACTACACGGACAAGCCAAGACTGTTAGATATGATCAATGCCCCACCCTCATTAGGTGCTACCAATGATCCATGGTGCTCAAAGTTGTAAGGCCCCCATTATGAGGAGAAGCCAAATGTGAGCCCAGACATTGGTTGAGTCCTGACTTGTATATCAGATGAGGTCTATGTGACCGGATGGAAAAAAGGTGACTGTTGTGGGTCTAATCTTTGGGTTAGACGGAGTGGTTAAGCTGGTAGCAACTCGAGGCACATTGCATTGAGTTGTGTGGTAAGGGAGTTAAAAGGGGCCCCTATTGTGGGGTCCGGGGGTAAAGGGAATATTCCCTGGAATATTCCCTGGCCGACTAGTGGAGGCTCATATGGTAGGTCGGTCAGCAGGCCGACCTAACGACCTTCGCGGGCTATAAAAGCTAAACCCCTTCGCAGCCATCTAACACTCATCTTTCACCCAGTCAGAGTTGTTGTTCCAGCTAGCCTTAAGCTCTTCACCTATCTTCTGTCTAGATCGCCATCTAAGCTTCACACAGTGGAAGCGCACGGGTGGATAGAGCCATCTTTGTATCAGTTGTTTGGAGTTAAAGAATTTACTGATTCTCCTCTTATCTGTTGTGTACTCTCTATCTCTTTCTCAGATTCTGTTCGCTGCGCCGTGTAATATTTTACAAAGACATCAGTGGAGAATCCACATATGGTCATGGAGTTGGGGACTCAAGGGAATTTGTTAGAAGGCTTAAACTTACAAGCCAAGACCCAGAAGATGAAGATATGGTACCACGTGCTTATCTTAGGGTCAAACTCACCGCGAAAAGAGAGTATACTATCGATGCTCTAATTGATGAAGGAGCAGATTTTAATGTCTTGACCTATGAGGCATGGACCCTACTAGGCCAACCAGAGCTGACACCGACTAATGCAACTCTTAGCCCTTATGGGGGACCTCCACAAGCACTCATAGGGAAGTGCAATATCCTTGCAACATTTGAAATTGAAAGCTTGCCCATCCTATTTCATGTTCCTCCAAATAGATCTAAATATGGTAAGGAAACCCTCCTGGGAAGACCCTTCAAAAGGGAGACCAAATATGAAGCTGACTATGTAGCACAGAGGATACACCTGACACTACCAGGTATGAGGATAGGCACGACCTTTAGCAAGGGTGACCTCATCGAACCTCAAGGGAAAGGCAAGGAAGGTGCTGACGTAACTGTCAAGCCTACTAATGAGAGCAAGGACTTGTTGGAAGAGTTGATACAAGCATAGGTCGAACAACGACAACCAGTTGGTGAGGCCATGCTTGAAACAAGAAGGTCAAGAGAGAATGCCAAGGATGGGCTTTGGACTTACAAATATCATAGAAGACCCCAAAATAAGCCCAAGCCTTATAGATGAAGGCGTCGATGAAGGGTCATCACAACTCCGCGATGGATATCCAAAGCGTTGCTACGTGCTCAAGGGTATTACGCAGGTAATCGATGGATTTGGGTACCAAAATCCCCTGCTAAACCATCTCTATCAGTTGAAGGCAAGATTACATCAAAAGTAATGAAGCACAGGAGGAAATCTAAGAGAAACTCTAGGTCTTGAGGCAAGAAACCAAACATGAGTGTTCAAAAGAAAGAGCCTCAGCCTCAGCCTAGCATGCTTAATAAGCAGATGTCATAAGTAGCCATTGAGCGTGCACAAAAGCCATTAGTGCCCAAAGAGCCTTTGATTTTCCAAGAGGATAACATGCATCATAGGCACAACATTGCTCATGGCAAGGCTGATCTCTCAACAAAGCAAATGGCACAATCGTCTAAAAGCCTCGAGCAAATCATTCAGCCAGTGCCAAGTCCACCTAAGAGCCCTAGATCTCCTACATCCTCTTTTTCCAAACGAACATAGGAAGCACAATAGCGGTCGTTAATGGCAGCTATTCACTCCCAATATCCACCTTCATCAAAGCTTCAAGATGTCCAAGAGGCAAGACACGACACCACCCTTAGCTCTCAACCTGTGGATATGCCTGTGAAATCCACCATGGCTAGCTCAACTGATACTCGATCTACGCAAGTGAATGCTCTAAGGGCAACAAATGACACGACTACTTCCAATTTTCCTAAGGGCTTGACACCACCATCCACCAATAGTAGCAAGTCCACTGAACTAGCTGCTAGTACTTCAAATCAGGGATCACAACAGTCACGGCCCTTGGCCATGACAGTGCCCCTTGCGGAACATGTCCCTAGTAGTTTACCTGTGGAGGAGGTATCGCAACCAGCTTCATTAACAACTCCAGCACTTCCAAAGTGCCTAAAGCCTAGGTTGGAGAAGTTAACCACATGGGAATTGGCTGAAGAGCTAGACTCTCCCACAAGGGAGACAGTTGCACCCTCACGACCTGGCAAGGCTACTCAGCAAGCCACGGCTATGTCTCATGAGGACACACTAGAGAAAGGAAATGCCGAGGCCCAACCAAGCACATCAACGGTTGACCTAGTTCAGCAGGGTCCTGAGTCATTGAGAGATGCGCCTTCACTAACCAAGAAAAAGAGGAGAAAACAACGAAAAAAACAACAGTTGCAGGTGGTTGTGAACCCCAAGAACATTGAGACAAAGAGCGCTGGAGAGCTGATGAATAAAGCATCGAGTCCATCCACCAATGAACCCATTGATGCCTCTCCTAATAGTGGTGAAACCTCAGACACATCCGGGTGCTCTGAAAAATCAAAGCAGTCATTACCATCAATGGCTACTTGCAATGCTGAATCCACCAACAAGGGAGCTTGCATTGACTAATCAAGAGTGGATATAATGCTCTCACAACAGGGTGACAAGCCTATACCAGTCACATCCAAGAAGAACCATGACGCAATAATGAAGCCTCAGGAGATGCATGGAAACCCCAAGAGCATAAGAAATCCTAGCATTGGCCAAACTTGTGTATCTAGGCCTGAGCCCCCAGCTATGCTAAAACCCAGGCAAACTCCTAGAACCTTGCATGAAATAGCAACCAAGCAAGCCCTCGTTGAACATAGAAGTGTCACAGAATTCTTAACTGAGTTGGATGCTAAGCTCAAAGTGTTCGCACGTGTCTATGTCCTGGCAGACATGCGTGCATTCCCTAAAGAGCAGCTCAAAGAATACTTGCCATTTCCCTTAGCTTGGGAAGAGCAAGAACATCTTGACGAGCACTATAACAGGCTCCTATATGAACGCATGTGACTCATCTCTAGTGAGGAAGGCGACGAGCTGTGCTTAACTGTCACATTCAATGATGCGCTCTGCCAACCAAATCTCTTAGAATTAGAATAATTAAAGCGACTAACAGAGGTTCAAAGTCAATTTGAACAACCTTGGTGTGAGAACCGCGTTGCAATGGCCGAACTAGGGGCCCAAATCATGACAGTCTCAGAGGAGTGATTGGCCAAATGGCAGTGTCAAAGAGACCCAACCTATGTGGCACCAAATTCCCTTTGAGTGCTGACTGCCATTTGGAGTATGGACTTAGCTGGAACCTAGCCAAGAGGACTCACTATTCGATAAGGTTCTCACTAAAGAGGAGTTACATGTCACCAGTAGACTTGGACAAGGTTCCGTGCTACTCGATGTTGCAAAATATCTATCGGTATTGAGTAAGCTGCCACGAGTACTGGATGAGTATGCCACGCTCCAGTACAATCCAAAGTTCTATAGTTGGTTTTTATCCTCATAAAGCGACATGGATCCATGGATATGTATATAAATAAACAATAACTTTTTTCACTCGGTATAGACACTATCAACACACACAAGCAATAATAGTCAAGCACAGACAAAAGAGTTGGGGCCAACAGGCTAGGCTTGTCCAGTCCCCCTCTCACCTTATGTTTAGAAGTGGCATGACCATTCCCACCTCCGGGCGGAGTGCAAGCACCTTGCATTGCCACCATGGGAAGCCCCTACCAACATCTCTGATGATGTAGGCAGCATGCAGTCCCTTTCTATATGCTTTTCTCCTTTTCCAGTCTATCCTTCCGAGGATGAGCCCTGCCCAAATCCATGACCACCAGTTGACGTAACTCGGCATGAGCCAAGTTCTGCTAATGGTTGGAGGCTAAATGGACAGCATCATAGGGGCCATCTCTCTACAGTGAGCATAGCACGTCCCACCCCCCTCTTCTAGTCATATGCGTTTGATAACCCACACTATAATCCCTCCCATGCGAATGGTCTTATTCTGTATCAAGGCCTAACCCTTGGTTTGCATCTTGCAGGTCCCCCTACAAGAAAAACATGGAGAACCTAGGGCTGTTGGCCTGCAGAGATGCTCTCTGCAGATGACGGGAACATGCAGCACACGCCCCTCTGTTGGTGCACTACGTGCCCACTCTCAAAAAATATGCAAAGAAACGAGGTCCTAAGCGACACCGCCCCAGATGAAGGCCGAAGAATCCTTGGGCCAGGAAAGTCGAAGCTCAAAGAAGCACACAAGATGTGGCAACACCGATTGCACAAACCCCCAACGTGCGCTCGGGCACTAGGTGCTCAAGGGCAGAAAGGGCAGCTCGGGACAGGGAAGAATTTAATGAACTGTTCAAAGGCATTCTGGAAACGGTGGCGGCCCGAGACTACACCATTCATGTCCCAACCAACATGTTCCCTGCCCAACCTTATGGGAGCCCCGCACTAGTAGAGCCCCAGTCACCTAACCACCTGGACTCACCCTGCCTAGTGCAAATCGACTAAGCCCCTATGATGTACAAGTAGCTTGACAAGTCATCATGCCATAACTTTTTGTCTTTTGATGAGTAAATGGCAAGCTCCCCACTTGTACACACTTCCTTCACCTATTGTTAATGTATGCGACCTTAACAAGCAATGGAATAGGCATCGCAATAAACATCATAGCATTCCGAAAAAATTATGTCTTAACATGATTGCATTTGTTTGATGTACTTAATGCAAGCAAGCATAAACTCTCACGAAGTGACAAGTGGATGTAGGATGACAGAGGTCTTCGTGCAAACGTGTTCAACAGCCAGGCCACCGCAAGACCACCAACCGCACAAAGAACCGCAACAAAGCCACGTTGTTGAACATGAAAAATCACCCTTGCGAGTGCCCACATTGCACGAACCAAAGCATAGTCATGGGCTACTCTCTATTCTTGGGCCAAGCTCTACAGTGAGCTCACGATGGGTGTCACCGCAATCGCACCAATATCGCAACAATGACTCCCCTAACAACGAGGCTAGGGCACAATCATCACTGTCATATCCATTTCCTAAGCCTTCGAGGCTTGACATTTCCCAACCCATTGAAAGGCTCATAGCCTCAGCATATTGCAATGGATGTACCTAGGCAACAAAAAAAAAAAGAACGAAAAAATAAGAAGCACCCACGATCACAACACCACACCTAGGGGTCCTCAAATTAGGTGCGTCCAGTGCCCTTGGTCGACTGGCTCCGTCCCTAGTCCCCTAGCCCCCTAGCACCCCCCACAATAGTTGAGGGCACATCAAGGGCAGAACAGACCTGTGGAGTTTGTCTCACCTATGGTTAGACCTGTCACCCTGACCCATTCACACAATTCCCTCTTACACTCTGCCTTAATACCATGGCAATCAATTGGGACACGCACCGCACGAATGGCCATGAACAGTACACCGTCCTCATCGCACAGGCCCAAAGTCTACCACCTAAGGATAGTACACTATCCCTGTGTTCTATCCTGCTACCTCGTGCAATCACAATGCACAGGATGTCGCACCCGCCCTCATGTGTACTTCTTTCCACCATGGACCACTTTGCTTCATCCACACGACATTATGAGAAACCAACCCGCGGTCTTCTACCTACGTAATATCTAAGTATGCACGAGCACTCACATAATATCTGCACCAATGTATATACACAATTTGGGTCCTCAAGTGCAAGACAATACTCTCAGCTTGCTTAGAGTTTGACCTTTCTCCCAAACTAATTGAACTATGTCTTGTGCACAATAGAGAAGACTAGCACTGCCCCTAGGGAGAAATCACCTACGAGATGTTTTCAATTATAGGTATTAAAGACTCCAACGAGGGTGTCATTCCATCTTCATCAAAACTCAACTCTGCATTCCTCTCCGTATCACCCTGTACACTTGCCATTGTACTCCATCCGGGCAACCCCCCAAAGAATAGCCCTACCCCCAACTCCCATTGCCCTACCACCTACCACTTAGCCCACCAACGTGCCCTCAATAGTCTTCCTCCCCACCTCTACCAACATTCTGACATGGCAACCATAGACGCCCTTGCCACCCATGTCTTCCTGCATGCCAATGCCTACTACCTGCGACGAGGAGTGCCATGGGACTGGCACTCATCTAGGAGGGGGGGTAATGTTAAACCCAACACAAAGAAAGCAAAAGGAAATAAAAAAGACGTAGGGCAAAGGCGGAAAAAAGGTAGCCCGACAGAAGAAAGAAGAGGAGAAAAGGTCAAAAGTGTAGGGGCAACCTTAAAAAGCCCAAGGCAAATGCAAAAGGGGAAATGTGTATTTTAAAATACAAAGGCGCACCCTAAAATCTTGTAAAAGAGTGCTAGGTGGTGGAAAATCCGAAAAGCTAAAATAGAAGACAAAGACAAAGGCCAAGGCAAAGAGAAACGGTAGATAAAGACGCAGGAGGAAAAGCGCAAGTCAAAACTTTTGTAAAAGAGCACAAGCGCATCATGGTTTAATTTAAGGAGCATTGAGCTCTCACCCGTGCAATTTGTAAATGTAGAAGGAAGCTAGGAAGATAGAGGGACAATGGAAAAAGGGCCTAGGTCATGGCCAGCCATGTAAAAAAGGAGAAAAGGGGGATAACCGCCCAAAAGGGATTTAGGGTTTTGTATATAAAGTTGAAAAGTGAATGAGAAGCTCATTCTTGTGTGTGGAAAAAAGTGGCTCTCTTCTTTTTCTTCTCCTTGTTATTGCTTGCTTGAGCTTGTGCTTGAGAGAGAGAGGGTGAGAGTGTGAGGGAGTGAGTGTGTGAGGGTGAGGGACCGAGGAGGAAAAACTCTCCATCTTCTCCTCTCTTCTTCTCTTCGCTTCTCTTCTCTTCTCTTCTCTTGCTCGCAACGATGGGGCTTGGAGCATGGAGCTTGAGGATGGAGCTTGCTTGAAGCTTTCACTTGGATTGTGGAGCAACCGAAGTGCGCGGGAGAGGAGGTAACTCGAACGGCATGGAGGTAAGCTCACTACACCCGTAGATATGGATGGTGCGCTGGCTATGTGAGAGGTAGCCATTAGTGCTCGGCTTGGAACGCTTGAAACAATAAGCGGTCCATGGGTCTTGGCGGTTGAGCGAAAGCTCCCACACCTGTCCTAGGTCTTTTATCTCAAAGCTCTTCTTGAGTTGAGCCTTAAGAGCATCAATCTTATCATGATCTTTCCCTGCTAAAAGCATGTCGTCCACATAGAGTACCAAAATTAGTAATGAACCATTACGGGCTTTCTTCATATGCAAGCCTCGGGGAAGTTACTATCTTTATCCTCTATATCACGTGTGTTTGAGGCCTATTTATAAATATACTTACCTATGAAATTTTCTTAAATAAAACATAACCCTTTTCTATTCAATCTGTAAATAACCCCTTTATATTACACCCTTCTGTATGTAAAAAATCTATAAAAATGGTTTTTTAAAAATACTTTATTTTGAACCCACGTGATGCACGCATATATTCATGAGTAACTTACTCAAGGTACAACCACGGGTCCATAGCGCTATGGTTGTAGCCCTACGACTACATGTAGGTGCTTGCTTCAACACATAAAGACTCTTCCTCAATCTGCACACTAGGTGTTCCTTGCCATGCTCTGGAAAGCCCTTAGATTGCTCCATGTATATCTCATCATGCAAGTCCCCATGTAAGAAAGCCGTCTTGACATCCAACTGATGCAATTCCAAGTCAAGTTATGCATTCGAAGCCAAGACTTAGCGTAGGTGTTCATCCTAACCATAGGAGAGAAGAGCTCATCAAAGTCAACACCATGTCCTTGCTTAAAACCCTTTGCTACTACCAATCTGGCCTTATATGCCGGCTTGGGGTTTCTAGGGATACTTTTCAACTTGTACATACACTTGCAAGGCAAATCCCTCTTGCCAATAGGCAAGGAAACAAAATGCCATTTATGATTCTTATGGAATGAGTCAATCTCACACTGCATAGCCCTCTCCTAGGAGTGACTATCACCCCTGCACCTAGCCTCATCATAGGTGAGAGGCTCTCCTGCATCGATAACCAAGACATAATTTATAGAGGTCTCATAATGGTCTCACGAGGTTGTCTATCTCTAGTAGAATGCCTCAATACAGGCTATGCTACCTATCCAACATCCTATCTAACTTCCTGGCCATGAAGATTGGTTGCTGGTGTAGGCTAACTAGCTAGCTGTGTGGGATTAGGGGGCTCCTCCTAAAAGATAACCCTGCGTATCTCAACAACTTTCTTGGGATCTGCATATGTAGTTTGTCCTCATGGAACACAACATCATGGATATGAATCACTTTTCATGCCTACTGTGGATCCCAAAGATGATATCCCATCTCACCTGCATCTCCATAGCCAAGGAAAATGCATTTCATACTTTTAGGATCCATCTTATTGCATTTGTCCTTGGGCACATGGTAGAAGGCCTCACATCCAAAGACACGCAAATGAGCATATGAGGGAGGCTCTCCTATCCATACCTCCTCTGCAAACATGGAAGTCAATACCACTACAAGGTGACCTATTAATGAGATGCACACTAGTAGAGATTGCCTCAGCCCAAAAATGTTGTGGTAAGCCTACTTGACTAAGCATAATGTGGACCCTCTCCTAGATAGTCCTATTCATACACTTAGCCATAACATTCTAGGGAGGGGTGTAAGGGGCGGTCAATTGATGCTAAATACTTCGCTCATCACAAAACTGCTCATAGGCACATGAGACATGCTCACCCCTATTATCAATCATTAGACATTTCAGTCTATGCCGATACTGGTTAAAGCAAGGCAATGCTGAAAGACTACCCAAGACATCAGATTTCTACTTTATGGGATAAGCCCAAACCTTATGTGAATAATCATCAGAAAATGTGAGAAAGTACTTTGCACTCCCTAATGACTAACATGACCTGGGTCCACCTACATTTGAATGCACAAGAGCCAAAGGCTCACCCATGCATGGAATACCAATCTTTTTATGTGAATTCCTAGTTTGCCTGCCATATAAACAATGAGCACATGACTCAAAATGTGAGTAGTCAAAAGGTGGAAGATACTGCAAAGCACTAAGCATTTTCATTCCCTTAAGTAACATATGCCCAAGACAAGCATGCCAAAGAGATATATGTAGGATAGGAGACACTGACAAAACATGGTCAATAGTACAAGATACAACCAAGGGGTAGAGGTTGCCACGACTTGGCACCTCTTGCAAGAAGAAGCCTACCACCAGTTAACCTCCATGTAGAATCATCAAAGCATATATGATAACCTACATCATCAAGGGGCCTAGCATACATAAGGATTTTAGTCAGGGCAAGTACATGACATACATTATGTAGAAAAAAAGTGTTATATGAGGGAAACTGCAGAGTGACATCACTAATACCAATAATAGCAAGAGACCCATCATCACCTAAGCGCATAATACTAGATACATTGTGATAGGTATGAAACCACTCATGGTAGCGGGCCACATGAAAAGATGCACCCGAATCCAAGAGCCAACACTATACATGCATAGGCTGAGCCTCGATCAGCTCTGAGAGGCATCACATGAAGAGGCTGTTAAGATGTAGCTACCATTAGACTCCTCAGGCTGCATAACATTATCTCCTCAATCTTTACGCTAGACTTTGCAAGTATAATTCTATGATCATTGGATCTCTCTTGCACTTTCTTTTTCCCTTTTCTTTGCGCTTGTCATCGTGCATCTTATGACATTGCAGCCGTATGTGTCCTACTTACCCATAATAATGGCATGTAAGATCAAACTTACGTCCACGGGACTTATTGTGTCCACGTGACTTAGACCAGGACTTCTAAGAGTCCTTTCCATGACGATCATTATCTTTCTTGCCACTTCTGCCACCTCTAATGGATAAAGCATGTGAACCGTGGGAAACGTAATTGTTTTTCCTATTAATTTCTTTAGTTAAAAGAGCATTCCACATCTTTCAATTTCAACCCCCATCAAGTTTGTTGCTATAGAGATCGTAGTGAGAAATACAACCCAAGACTCAAGTAAAGTACCAAGTAGAAACAAATGATGTAGATTACCTTGAAACTCAATCCCCTGTTGAAGTAGATTCTTCATGATAGAATGAAACTAGCTAAAGTGAGCAGACAATGGGGTCCCCTCCATGTGGACATCCATGAATAACTGTTTAAGCCAATACATCTACAAAGTAGGGATTTTATTTGCATAAAGTTTCTAAATCTTTTCCCTTAGATTCCATGCACTTTGATCTTCATCTTCAACAATATTATTGTGGACCTCTTCAGAGAGTGATAAAATGATAGTAGACTTGCATAGTGCATCTAAATTAGCCCAATCATCATCATCCATATTCTTGGGTTTAATACCTTTATTTCTTAGTGACTTAATTTGCAAATTTTGCACCAAAACCTGTCATTTTGAGACTTCTAGTAGCTATAGTTGGTGCCATCCAACTTGGCAGTGTTAATCAAAGCCGTATCTTTCAGATGACTAGCCATAAAATTAGTCAAATAGAGCCAGACTATGCAGAAAATAGCCTACTCTAATCTTCGGTAAGTTACTCATGAATATGTGTGCATCACATGGGTTCAAAATAATATATTTTTAAAACACCATTTTTATACATTTTTAACATATAGAAGGGTGTAATAAAAAGGGGTTATTTACAAATTGAATAGAAAAGGGTTTTTTCTAATTCAGAAAAAAAATCACAGATAATGATATTTATAAATAGGCTTTGAATGCACATGATATAGAGGGTATACATATAGTAACTTCCTCGAGACTCTAAGCAGTAAATAGACCAAAATCATTTCCAAAACAAGCTGAAAATAAGAGAAATTGCCAAAATTACCAGCTATTCATCACCAAATAGTACCAAAAGTACATCAAAATGATATGATTACATTTAGTAAATACATCACAATCTACATAAAACAACTTATTGTAATAAATCACAATAGTGAGAAAAAGAGAGAAAATAATGAGCAAACAGTGATTCAAAGTATGACTGCCAAGTCAGATCTTGCATGAAGCGGGCATGTAAACATTGTAGCAGCCAAGAACAATGAGCCCAAACATCCAAATGTGTTAGAGAAATTCATGTCAAAACACAAGCCCTGGCATAGAGAACTCAGAGAGTAAGCCAAGCTAGGTGTATGCCTAACTGATAGAACGTGATAAAGGTTAGTGTATGCTCAAGGACCATATCAGCCCAAAAGTATCCAATGCAGACAATTATCTATCAATATCATAGACATGCAAGAGATCCCAGTCTCATCTACTCAAGAAGTTCAACTACATAAATCACAAGCTTTGCAATATCCAGAGATAGCATGAAGCTCCCACTGGTAGAAAGATCAATGTCAATCAAGTAACCAACTCAAAGATAGCATGTGAATACATAAGGCATCAGGGAACCATGACCGTATATCAATGAAGCATCCAGAGCAAAGGAACAGTCAAGTATCACCTATAACATCCAGTACATCATGAAACAATCAATGTCAAATCTATGACAACCCAAATAAGCATTCAAGAGCTTCACAGTATGCAAATGAAATCCAAATTGAAGCTCCAAGTGGCAATCAAACACAGAAAATGTAAGGAGCATGCATTTCCAACATATGCCTCAAAGCATGTACCCAAGGGTGAAGCATGGACCATAGGCATAATGATTGTCACAAAGCATGCCACTGTAGACTAACGTCAATCAAATGCCAACCAAGATAACAAAGCTTGGTGATTGAATCTCAAAAGGCATTCTGGAGCAACACAATACATATGCCAATCTTCGTATACATCATGTAGTCATATGAGTCACTTGGGAAGCACTCGTGACCAATAGGTAGAGCATACAATGACCAAATAAGCTTCATCCATGGTTATTATAACAATAAATTCACTATGAAAACTGAGTAAATCAGTCCTCAAACCAAGTTCAAATCCACCTCCAATCATGGGCATATGATATACCAATGTAGTAGCGTCAATGGTACACATCCGTAGTGCATATATACACAATATTATTGAGTTTGAGAATCTCCCAATTTCCATTTTTTGAATACTAAAAAGGTAGCACCCGGTGTCGTGCCGCTATGCACACAGCGTGTAAAAAAAGTCTAGAGTGTGGCTTCCTTTTAGATTTAGAGAGCCAATGCCATTTTAGACATTAGTGTTAGTATCCATGGTTCAAAAATATTAGTTTTTAGTCAATTTTTGATATTCTAGATATTATCTCTTGTAAATATTCCATAAAACTATAGAAAACTTCTAGATTAGAATGACATGTAAAAAAAAACATGTAGCTTTCAATAAATCTGAGAGGATTTTATGTAAAAAGAGAGATTAGCGAAATTGTACAACGCGCGATCGCTATTTTCAAGCAGTGAACAGCACTCCGAAAGTGGAAGATGAAGAACAAGTGATCTAGCACAATTCTGGCCGAGTATCCTGGTATTTAACCCCCCTTTCAAAGCCATTGGAAGCATCAAATTGGAGATCTGAGCAACATAGAGGAAGGTATTATTTTGTACACGTTTTTGTCTATTAGAGTCATATTTTCTCATAATGCTGAAAGAAACTTACAAGGTTCATCTCTGTTAGTAGTCTTCTATATTTTCTAATTCCTTTTGGGAGTATTCTTCTACATCTTCAATCTCTTCGAACCCCTTCTCTTTCGTCTACTCCTCTTCTTCTTAGAAGACTCTAGCCTAATGACGAAGAAAAGTTTCACTAAATGGGTTGAAAAACCCAACAAAGGTTTAGCTGCAACAGCTCTATACCATGAGTTTGAAAGTAAATTTGGACAACTTGATGCTGAAGACCGACAAAATATGGAAGGTTAAAATATTGAATTATTCCTTAAGGTTGCAGATCCCATTCTGCAAGAGAAGCTTGCTGGTCGCCTAGAAGATGCTACCTCCGAATCAGGAGTCAAGACTACATGGACAGATGTTACTGATGCAGTTAACATGACTGCTCGAAGAGAGTGGATGTGACTAAGATTGGGCTCTACTTCAACTTCAACAACTCCATTGATGGAGCTTGTTCCACCTTCAAAAACCCCTATTCCTTTGACTAATCAACCAACTCTTTCTTCTTCTATTTCTTCTAAAAATGCTGTACTGGATGAACTCATTAAAAGCATGCATGACCTTCATTTGAATCTTACAGAAATTAGTTCCAAAGTAGAGAAGATGGATGTCAAAGTCGAAGAGTGAGGACGAGCATAAACTCAAAGACCCATGAGAGAAGGATTTAAGAAGTGTTGTATTTGGTGACAGCTAGCAACATGACAAGAGGGAGTGTTTTGCCTTCCGTGAGGCTAAAGCATAGAAGCTCGTCTTTTGGGAAAGACGGAAAAATTCATGCGACTGAAACTAGTCTTCCATTAGAGCCAAATTTTTGCAATGGTGGAATGAAGAAAAGATTAGAAGATTTAGCTGTAAAGAATGCCTATGGAGCAATTGATGCAGCTACCTATGGGATGCAAATTGAGCCAACTAAATCAATTTTGAAAGCATGTAAAGCTAATGTGCAATCTAAAGTATGGATGCATGAACTAGATCAAGTGGAACGTGGTAAAGTAGCCAAAGAAGATTTGACTAATGCCAGTCAGTATATTCGAGGAATAACTGGTTGGAAAGAATCGGTAGATTCTTTTTCTGCCTTTTGCAAATTTGACTGACGTCAATCATAAAGAAGTTTTGATTGAAGAAAAGAGAAGAAGAGAAGATGAACCACGGCCTTCCTCTTCTGGCCCTCAGAAACATGTAACTAGAAAAATGCCTGAACAACCAAAGCTTGCTGAAAATACAACCCCAGATCAAGAGATGGAAGATGTGCCACAAACAAACAAGACCGAAGGAAAGAAGAAAGGCAAGTAGCCAGGCTACAAATTGCAGTCTGACATATAATCTACAACCGATCTCAAACGAGTCCTAAAAGAACAAATTCTAGAAAGAAAAATTTAATTCACCTTAGGCGAAATTCTTGAATTGCCAAACGTGAATTCCATGATGTAATTATTAATGTAATCAAAGGAAAAGACAATATGTTGGTGATAAAGTTGAAGAAACAGTGCATGCTTTTTTGCAAGTTCTTCAAGTTTTTGTACAGGATGAAGAGAAGCTGATTTCACAATGAATTCAACTTGAAGCAGTTAAAGAATTAATTGCAACAATTGAAGCTGAAGATAAAGAAAACATGAATGCAAAAATTAAAGAAGTGAAAGCTGAAAATGTAATGGTCGACTAGTCTAGTTGGGCAACCCACCTCTCAAAAAGAAGGTCATCTACAGCACATCCATGAGGAAGAAGAGGCTTGGTTCATTCCAAGCAGTCACTACTCCCGTACGCATTGGGCAAGAGCAACAATGAAGAAATTCATCAAAATTAGAGAAAAAGAAACACCATGTATTGCACTCTTAGACCATGGCTTGGAGATAAACGTCATGGCAATGAGTCTTTATGAAAGTAGTGGATGGCCCATAGATGTTGATCCAGGTTGGCGAATGAGAGCTACAAACAACTCTTCTGGAGAGTTATATGATGCATGTCCTAATGTGCAAGGAGACATAAAAGAAAATTTTCACTTTTTTGTTCAAGACTCTTGTAGTTACCCTATCATTCTTGGGCAACCTTACATTTTTAAAGCCCGCTTGGAAACAAAAGCTCTTGATGATGGTTCTTCCTATGATCGAATCCGAAGCAAGGATAATGAACGAGCTGTCCAATTTCTTACTCTGTGTGTTAACCATCATCGAATCAAAGATCGACTGCGTGATTATCCTGTGCCTCCTAATGCCCGAGAATTCAAGGGTTTTCGGGTTACACTAATATAAAGGGAGGCTATGGTAGTGCATCATGTAAAAAGATTGAACCTCCTTATGCTACAAAAACTATGTCTCTAGCAAATTTGTATGTATGTACAGCCAATAGTATGGGCTATTATAAGTCTCTTCTGGCCATGACTAAGTCTGAAAGAAAATATTTATGTCATGTAAAAAGGAAGCTGAAAACTTATGACATGATGGCTACAAATGAAGATATTTCGGGCTTTTTTTTTGGATTGATTACTACTGACACATTGGCTGAAATATATGTAGCTGCTCATACAGAAAATCAGGCTGAAAATCATTCCATAGAAGTATGTACATTGAATTTTTATCAAAAAATTCAAGAATTTGTTGAATAGGAAGACAATGGTTTACTCAACAAGGCTGAAGCACAAGTGGAGACAAAATACAAGACAATGGATAAGAAAGTCACAAACCTGTGGCAGTCCCACTGCCTCGTGAAAGTGAAGGGCTCGTTGATAGGGTAGCAAATCAGCCAAGTCTTTGTGATTCTTCCAACATTGGTCACAAGTTCACATCTGAAAGTATAAAAGAGCTCAAAATAGGTTAAATTTTTTTTCTTTCGCAAGCTGAAAAACACTCTTTTATGCAAATACTAATGAAACATGGAAAAGATTTTGCATTTCAACCAAGTGAAATAGGCTGTGTGGATCCAAATATTATGGCTCCTATGGTCATTTTTACGGTCCCATATGTGCCTTGGAACCTCAAGCCCATTTTCGTTCCAAGGGCGCATCTGCCCAAATTATTGGAACTTCTAATTGAGAATATCAGAATGAAGATTTTAGAACCTTCTTCAGCACCTTACTCAAACCGATGGATTACTATGCCTAAGAAAAATGGATCTTTATGGTTCATTCAAGATTTACAGCTTGTCAATCGTGTCACAATCCAAAATGTTGGTTCATGTCCAATTGTTGATGAGTTTGCTGAAACTTTTGTAGGTAGAGCAATTTATTCTATGGGCGACCTATATTCAGGATATGACCAATTTCAGCTTTCATTAGAAAGCCAAGACATTACCACAATGAAGACACCTCTTGGTTTGGTCCACATGTGCACTCTACCACAAAAGGTGCAACAAACTCCATAGCCCATATGATGAATGCCATGCATAAAGACTTAAGGGACTTTATTCCACAACTTATTCTTCCATTTCTTGATGATGTACCTATCAAGGGATGTGAAGTCAATGAAAAGAATGAGGAGCTTGATGAAGATAGTTGTAGGACATTTGTAGCTAACCATATTCATGATTGTGACAAGATTTTGACAAAGGCTAGAAGAGGTACATCTTACCCTTTCTGGAGCTATGTCAATTTTGGAGTAGAAGAAGTCCTAGTGGTCAATCATCTATATGGCCCTTTTGGACGCAAACCTTCTTCAATCAAGATAGATGCCATTAGCAAAATGCAAGAAAATGCACAAATGTTTCAGAGGTGAGAAGATTTCTTGGTGCATGTGTATTCTATCTCATATGGATACCGTATTTTGCTCATGTAGCCAAAAATATTCATCAGTTATTAAGAAATGGCCAAAGATTCTCTTGGAATAAAGAGCATACTCTCACTATGCATAAATTAAAGAAGCTATTAATTTTAGCCCCCACTCTCAAAAGGGCTGACTATTCAAGAACTGATGGTCTTGATCCATCAAAGAATACCTCATCAAATGGCAAGGCCTACCCCTAGAAAAATCCTCTTGGCACCCAACAACCATTGTCAGTGAATTCCCTTACCTTCATAAGGCCCCATGGCTAGAAGACTAATTGGCCATGCCCCATTTGAGCACCCTCTATATGCAAAGACTACACACTATTCTAGAATAGTTCTGTACTTACTCAAATCAAAGGCATGTGCATCCTACATAGGATGAAAGTACTCATCATAAGCTCCATTTTGACATATGGTATGCTCTATTTGGAGCAGCTTATCAAAAGTTATGATCTCTTTACTTCAGCAGGCCGGTCCTGGACAACAAGCTATCCCTACTCTCTACCCACCCAATTTTCATTGTCAAAGTGCTCAGAGTAATACTCTGCAATCCTCCCTTAGCCCACCCATCACTCCTTTCTACTTGTCCTTGTTTTTTAGGGCAAAACCCTTCAGGGTGGGGATGGAATGTAACAAGCAGGACACACACTAACTAGGGTTTAGACACCTAGTCATACTGCCTAGGGTATATAAGGTGTAAGAGCCCCAGATTAGGGCAACTAGTTATTATCGAGATCATACTCTTCACCTTCATCTCTAGCTTCCATGGCTTCCTCCTCCCTTCTCTCCTCTTTTTTGTCTTTCTCTCTCCTCTTCTAGTCTTCTTTCCTCTTCTTCTTGCTCTCTTTCTTTCTCTTCAGCTCTTCCCCTCTCTCCTCTCAGCTTCATTCATTACAAGCGGTTTAGAGTAAAGGCATGAAAAGATATGTTTTTTGCCAATAAGAAAATTGTTAGAGCATTATAAATCATACACAATTGCATTGCATGCACCATATAGTATCATCGTGTGTGCACAACAATTATTTTCATGAACAATGACCTATGTTGAGTGTGAGGTACCCTAAGCTGTAGGGTTGGTGGCTTGTTATTTGGGGAATATTTAGTGAGGCTATTTATTATATCATGGATCAACCGATTAAAAGAGTGGATTATGTGTCATACCTGCTTTGTGTGTTCACGGCACATCTTGGGGCTAATCCATGAGATGTAAGCAAGCCATAGTGGGGCCATGGCAATCATCTCGGGAGGCACTCCCTTTGTTTGTGCTTATGTGGTGTATGACACCAATATGTGTAGGGACTCCCTCTAAGGAAAGCTAGAAGGGTTATGCATTGGATTACAATCCATATAAACACAAAGTTCTGTATTTGAGGTTAGGATAGTATACCTCTTAGATGGTCCTGGCCGTGTGGGGTGGTTTGAGGTGTTTAGAAGAGGCTTGGCTAGTGCCATAGAGTTAGTATCAGGCTGTTTTAGGTCGTGACAAGTGGTGCATTTATCGGGAGTCACTAGTAAGTGGTGGTATCTGAATCTTGATTAATAAGGACCAGTTTATTAGTGTATGCTAAAAGGTAGTGGGATAGATTCAAAAGATCGTCAAACCGAGCTTCAGAAGAAAGAAAGAGCTGAATAGGCTAGATGGCACAAATTATTAGGAGATACTATCCACAAAAAGGTGCAGTTTGATATCCCTACAAGGAAGGGGTCTTAGCAACCCTAGCCCCATGCATAGTCCCTTAGGAGGAGGAGGTTCTAGTACTTTCCCTCTTCTATTTAGTCAGCCCACTTTGAGTGGACTAATAGTTTCCATTGTTCAAACACCTTTACAAATCTGGTTGTTACTATGGAGCAACCCATTGCAATCCCAACACAAATGTTGGACTTGCCAACCTTGGGATTTTCTCTACCCATTTTAAATGGGTTAGCAGAGGAAGATACATAATTTCACATCAATGAAGTCCAAAAGTTAATGTTCAACTATCGAATCAAAGATGAAGGACACTTGTTGATGTTCTTTAATATGGCTCTAAAAGGATGAGCTGTAATACGGTATCATAGGTAGAGGCTTGAACCATAACTATGATTGATGTATTCTTTGCGGCCTTCCAAAGAGAGTTTGCCCCTAAAAGGGGAGATCAATATTGGCTACATGTTCTCAATATAACATGTCAAGAACCTCACGAGAATGTTCAAGGCTATGCTAAGAAACTAAAGGAATTATTCCAAAATTTGCAAACCTATATTCCTATTCCAGCAGCTGCTCAGTTGTTGCAATAATTTTTACATGGGGTAGACTTTAATATTCAGGTGCAGCTGAGCAGTGTTGCTCTTGCTAACATTAATATGGCTATTACACAAGCAAAGGAGGTAGAGTCACGATTACAAGCTACCTATACCTTAGCGCAAACAGGAATTTGAGTTTAGGTGTTGGAAACACTTTGACATTGACAAATGGAGCTCAAGGGATGCCCATGAGTACTTCAAATTGGAGAGGAAGCATGATTCAAAATATGCCCATGTTGCCAGATCCTCTCTGTGTGACCATGCCTATGGCTAGTCAAATGGCTCCACCTAGTATTGGAGGCCAAACAATAAATCCTAATGTTTTTCCAGGGCTCTTCCAGGGAATCAAAAACCAATTCCTAATCAAGTGGTTAGGTCAATGGAATGACAAGTTGATGATTGTTGCTATGAGTAAAGTGCCTCGAATGTCCTTGGTGAAGTTAAGGATATGATGAAGCACTATACTAGCATGATTACCGAATAATATAGAAAAATGGCTATTGATGTTGATTTCCTTAAGAAGCACCAAAATTTAATTAGGGAGTCAATGCCCCCTAAAGAGGGTGCCCTCTCAAGATTTAGCAGTAAGTGGTGTGGTGGTCAACATTTCCCTAGGAATTGTCCAAATGTTAAATGTGACATATGCGGGAAGTTCGGCCACCTAGCTAGAACCTATTAGAGCAAGATTAGCTTTCTCCAACAAGGAAGTAAATAGCTAGGTCAAACTAACCATTGAGTGCAAGGGAATAATCTCCAGTGGCAAGATGAGGGACCGAAATAATTACTACAAAGAGGGAAAGCTATTGTAGAGGAGCTACCTAGTGGTAGTGGAGTCAACCTTATTGAATTTGTTTGTGTTAAGAGTGCTCAAGCTTCCAATCTATGGGTCATTATGAGAGGTAAAAAGGGTAAGGACATTGACAAAGACAAGGTAAAACTTATTGAGGAAAATGCTAAGCAAGATGATAAGGGGATGCAAGCCCTTAATCTCAACATGGAAGTGAACCTATAAAAACCATTGATGGTAAAGATGACCCCAAGAAGGATAAAGAATTGCCAAAGAAGAAGGTAAAAACCAAGAAAGATGAAAAATCCAAGAAAGAGGCACCAAAGCCCATTCAAAAACCAAAGGAGAGAATGATCTAGCGGGAAAAGAGAGCTCTTGCTAACTATCATGAATTTGATTTAGCACGTTCTCTTTGCAAAGTTAAGACGGATGCAAACCTCCTGTAGTTAATCAAGTTATCTCCAAGAGTGCATAAGGAATTTAAGAAGATTCTTTGCACTTGGTATATTGTGGAGCCCTTAGGAATAACGTGGATAGGAGATGATTGGTTTGAGCATGCTGAAAAGCATTGTCCAAGGGTAGCAGCATATGTTGATGGAATATTAGTGGATCATGCTATTGTAGACATGGGATCCTTTGTCAACATAATCAGTTTGGAATTGATTGAGAGGCTAGGGTTAGAAATAAAAAAAGATGTCTCCATGATTCTCTGAATGGTTGATAGTAGTTTAAGAAAACCTAAAGGGTGCATTACCAAAGTCTGTGTGATTGTCACTAATGTGGAATGCATTTTGGACTTTAGGGTTATTAGGTTCATAGGGCAGCCTAGCTATCAAATATTTCTAGGTGGGCCATGGATCTTACAAGCAGACTATTAGGTTGATATACCCCTCGGGGGGGTCACTCATGAATATATGTATATATCATGTGAGTTCAAAATAAGGGGTTTTTAAAAAACTATTTTTATACATTTTTTACATATAGAAGGATGTCATATAAAGGGGTTACTTACAGATTGAATAGAAAAGGGTTGTGTTTTATTCAAGAAAAATTAATAGATTAGGATATTTATAAATAGGCTATGAATGCATGTTATATAGAGAATATATATATAGTGAACCCCCTGAGATATACCCGCGCTGGTTGGTTGATCTTTGGTAGAGGTGCTAGATGTGTAGTAGTAGATGCCTTCCCTAAATCTCCTTAAAGTGAGAGAGTTCCTTTTTCCTCGTCAAAGTTAGATACATTAGATGCTCCATTTGCTAGTGATTTTCCATCAAGTGACAAATCCAATGAGGAGTCCACTATAGAGGATATTTATCAAGTAACTTTGAATGAGCCAATAGAGGCTCAGGAGAGAATAAGAGATGTAGACGTAATTGAGTTAGATTTGGACGATGAAAGTTTCACAGTCAATCAAATTAGGGTCCATGCTCAATTTGGAAGAAAGGGAGGACCGTGTGTCCTTGATTCAAGAATTTTCGACATCTTTGCTTGGAGTTATGAGACGAGCTAAGAGGTATTTCTACCATCCTAAATGTGTCAAGATTGTGGGAGAGAAGGAAGGAGTCTCACTTGTAGCTTTCTTGCTTGCACAATGGGGGAATACACACACAGGTAGAGGCTGAAAACAATTTTCCTCTTCTTAGTTTTGTAAGCCAAAAGAACACATGTACATAGAAATAGAAGAACCCTATATATGGGTCTCAAACCAAACTCAACTAACTAAGGTGGCATACTAACTGAGCCACAAACTAGAGTAGATAAGGATAGCTGTCATCTAGCTATTATTCATGGGTGGTGTACCAACCGCATCTGCAACTAACAAGTCGGTCAGATAAATGCACAACGGTCACCCTGGCATATCACGAGTGGAGCTCGATATCTCAATACACCCCCTTGAGCTCAATCCCAATTCCTACACACCAAGCAGGTCTCTGAACTTGCCCAACTTCTCTGCGCCCAATGCCTTCGTAAATATGTTAGCTACCTGATCCTCTGTGCCGACATAAACTAGATCAATAAGACCTAGTAAAACTCTCTCTCGCACATAGTGATAATGCACCTCAATGTGCTTTGTTCTAGCATGATAGACTGGGTTATTTGCCAAGTGTATACTACTCATGTTGTCACAATAAATGACAACTGGCCCATCTGTTGACTAATGCATATCATAAAGTAGCTTATGCAACCAAGCTACCTCACATGCAGCCATTGCTGCACCCCTGTACTCAGCCTCTGTGCTCGACAAGACAACTGTAGGTTGTTTCTTGCTGCTCCAAGTGACTGCAACACTCCCAAAAGAGAACACATATCCATTGGTAGATCGTCTATCAGAAATACTACCAGCCCAATCAGCATCAGTGTATCCATGCAACTGCATCTGAACCCCAGTCTCATAAAATAGTCCATACTGCAATGTGGACTTCACATACCTGAGTATGCGTCTAGCCGCATCCAAATGTGGTTTCCTTGGAGCCTGCATAAACTGACTTACCAATCCAACAGCATAGCTCAAATCTAGCCTGGTAATAGTCATATAAATCAAACTTCCTACTATGCATCTGTACATAGTAGGGTCTTTGAGAAGCTCACCTGCATCTGTGCTCAACTTCACATTTTGCTCCAAAGGAACTGAAATAGGCTTACAGCCTGTCATTCCATATTTGGACAGCATGTCCAATCCATACTGCCTCTACAAGAGCCATATCCCACTTGGTGATCTAATCACCTCAATGCCCAAGAAATAACGCAGCTCTCCCAAATCCTTCATCTCAAACTTCTACTTCAATAGCATTTTCACATGAAGGATATCTTCATCACTATCACCTGTGATAATCCAATCATCAACATAAATGACAAGCAGTATAATACCTTTCTTTTTTTTTCTCACATAAAGTGAGAAATCCGCCTTAGAAATCTGAAAGCCAATAGTGACAAGATAATGTCCTATCTTGTCAGACCATGCTCTAGATGCTTGCTTCAAGCCATACAAGGCTTTCTTCAACCTGCAAACAAACTCAGGATGAACAGCATGCACATAACCTGGTGGCTGCTCCATATAGACCTCTTCTTGCAAATCACCATGCAAGAAGGCATTCTTTACATCCATCTAATGTAAAGACCATCCCTTTGATGTAGCCATAGCAATGACTACTCTTACGGTTGCCATCCTTGCAACCGGACTGAATGTTTCTTCATAATCAATGCCATATGTTTGTGCACACCCCTTGACTACTAATCTTGCCTTGTATCTTTTCATAGAGCCATCTGCATTGTGCTTCACCTTATAAACCCACTTACAACCAATTGCATTCTGATCTTTAGGCAAAGGTACCAATTCCCATGTAGCATTTTCTTCCAAAGCATCCATTTCTTCATCCATGGCTTTCTCCAATTTTTCTTTTCCCATGGCTTGCTCAAAAGAAGTGGGTTCTGGTTTCTGTATCACTTTGATTATATAGGCATAGTGAATGGCTATAAATCCATTATATTTCAGCCTATCCACAGGATACCTAGCTTTGGTAGACCTGCGCAAAGTAGGCTCACTTCCAGATGCTCTCAAAACATCCCTAGTCTTCCTAACTCTAGGTGTAACAACAGAAGGAAAACCCAACTCATCATCAATGCTTTGTTCTGAGCCACTGGATTCACCATCCACATAAGAGTGACCTGCATTCACATCAAACATGGGATGATCTACCTTCTCTTTCCCTTTTCGTGATACCTACATACCACTATCTGTATTGCTTTGAGAAGATTCTCTGATCTCAATCTGTCTGTTCATGGTGAAGAATGTGAACCACTGCTAGAGGACACTCCAGGTCCACTAATATCTTGTGACTGCTACTGTGAATTCTATGCAGCATTACCATTTTGTGCATCTACATTATCAATCACATTTACTAGTTTATACCAGCTACTCATCTCATTAAAAATAACATCTCTGCTCTCACTGTAAACTTACGAGTAGAAGGGTTATAGCATCTATACCCTTTCTGCTCTATAGAGAGTAACCAATAAAGATGCACTTCTCAGCTTTTGGATCCAACTTGGATCTCAACTCATGTGGCACATGAACATAGGCAATGCAACCAAAAATTTTCAAATGAGAAATATCTGGTTTCCTACCAGTATACTTCTCCTCTGGAGTCATGCCATGTATTGCTGCAGTGGGAGTCCTGTTCATTGTGTAGACTGATGTAGCAACTGCCTCAGCCCAATAAAAATCTGGCATGTCTTTTTCATTGAGCATGGCACGAGATACCTCTCCAATATGCCTGTTTTTTCTTTCTGTAATTCCATTTTTCTGTGGGGTATGACTACATGAATATTGCTGCTTTATGCCATGCTCTTGCAAGAACCTTGCAAAATCATTTGAGAGGTACTCTCCCCCTCCATCTGACCTTAGGCATTTTATTTGCAGGCCTGTTTCTTTTTCAACCATAGCTTTAAGAGTTTTGAAATGCCCAAAAACTTCACTTTTCTTTTTCATAAAATACACCCAAACTTTTTAGCTATAGTCATAAATAAAAGTGACAAAATAATGACAGACTCCAATAGATGCAGCTTTAGTAGTCCATACATCAAAGTGGATTAGTTCCAATGGTTTCCTTACCTGTTTTCCAAATTGACATGCTTCACATACCTTATGCATTTTTGTAACCTTGAATTTAGGCAATCCTGCAACAATATTTTGGGCCTACATTGATTTAAGTCGCTGTACATTAACATGACCAATGCATTTATGCCAGATATCAATATCTGCAACTACACCGGTCCCATGTGCAAACATTGCTGCACTCAATTCAGGCATGTCTGCATCCAATGTAAGCATTCTGCCCTTCTTCTTTCCTTTTTCTATCAAGTGACCTTTATTTTTCATATCCTCAACAAAGTATCCATGAGGATTAAATCTGACCTGCAAGCCTTGCTCAACCATTTGACCAACAGAAACCAGGTTCTTGGTGATATTCGGGATATGAAATATATCCGATAGGTATTTCTTTTTCCCATCCTGCATAGACAAATGAATTTTTTCAATCTGCACAATAGGATGTGCAGTATCATCACCAGTCTCCAAAAATCCTGGTTTTTCCATTTTCCTTGCATCCTGCATCCATTCTGCATGACTTGTCATGTGGTTTGATGCACCTGAGTCAACATACCACACTTCGTTGCTTTCTTTTGCACTTGTCACAAAATTGTTCATGTGCTGCACCATAAACAAATGCTCATTTCTGTCATCACCTTGTCTACTAGAAGATCATAATTCCCTTGTTGCAATTTTTTATTCATGATGTCATTCTGCTTTTTATAGCAGTCTTTAGCCATGTGACCCATTTTACCACAGTAGTAGCATTCAACATTGTTGTTTGCATTTTGGCCTCTTTGCCATCCACCACGACCTCTTTGGCTCCCCCTGCCTCTAGAGTTACCACGTCCTCCTCCATAGGACTGGTTTTCTTGAGTTTGCTGCATATTTTGATTTCTATCACGGCCTCCAGATCGGCCTCCTCTACCTCTGGCTCTACCTCTTCTAGCATTTGAGCAGAAGACAGTTTCTTTTGAAGTTCCTCGTGAAGAAGATGCACCACCATTTCTCTACTCCTCAGAAATTAAAAGAGCAATCAACTCCTCAAAATCAGGAAATCTTTCACGGACGGAATTAGATGTTCGGAACTGTGCGTAATCCTTTCATAGACCATTCAAGGTCATAGAAACTAAGTCATCATCTTCCACTGGTGACCCAATGGAAGCAAGTGCATCTGCAATCTTCTTCACCTTCATGTGGTAGTCATTGATGCTCATACTTTCTCTTTGCACATTGTGCAACTCTTGCTTGAGCTGCATTTTCCTAGCTTGTGTATTTGTGCTATACATTTTTGACAAAGTATCCCATGCCTCCTTTGGCGTACTTGCATCCTGAATATGCACAATCATAGAGTCTGAAATACTGATAGATAGCCAGTACATAACTTTTCTGGCTGTCTCATGCCATCCTTTAAATGCCTGCATTTGTTGTTGATTGGGAACATTAGGAAGAACTAGTTCTTCTTCATTTCCTGCAATGAATTCCCAATATCATTTTTCCATAAGGAAATTCGTCATTCTAAACTTCCATGCTTGGAAGTTGTTCTTGTCAAGCTTTTCAGTGATAATCTGTGAAAGAGAATCAAACGCCATTACAAAACACTGCAAAGAATTCTGTCACTGCAAAAAACACAGCTTCAGCCTCACAAGGGAAAATCTGCAAAACTGACGAAAGTGGTATTTGACCACACATTCACTTCCTAGTGACGATTTTGCATCAACAGGCAACAAGGATGATTTTGTACCTCCCAATGTCTCTACGCACAGGCATACAATGCAATTTCTACGGTAACTTTTCACCGACCTGTAGAACAGTGGTCGCACAACAAAAAACATGGCCCTTTCTTGAGTGATTGCGGAAAACTTCCGCCTCCAAAACAAGTCCCGAAATGGCCTCAAATCAGAAAAACAGGGCAACCTGGGGCTAAAGCCTTCTCCCGCAACATATACTATTCTCTTGCTACACCGGGAAAGGCGTCTCAATCTGAGACAATGCACTCTTGCACTTTTCGGCTGTGCTACCTACAAAGACTTGCTCCCAAAACAGAAAAATGAAAGCAATACTAGTCCTCTTACCAGAACACCGCGAACTTGGTTTGCTTTCTTGAGCTCCTTACCATGAACAAGTCTCTGATACCATGTCAAGATTGTGGGAGAGAAGAAAGGAGTCTCACTTCTAGCTTTCTTGCTTGCACAATGGGGAAATATACACACAAGTGGAGGTTGAAAACAATTTTCCTCTTCTTAGTTGTATAAGCCAAAAGAACACACATACATAGAAATAGAAGAACCCTATATATGGGTCTCAAACCAAACTCAACTAACTAAGGTGGCATACTAACTGAGCCTCAAACTAGAGTAGATAATGATAGTTGTCATCTAGCTATTATTCATGGGTGGTGTACCAACCGCATCTGCAACTAACAAGTCGTTGACATAAATGCACAATGGTCACCCTGGCATATCACGAGTGGAGCTTGATATCTCAACAGAATGTTCCTACCATTCCCCTAAAGGAAGATAGCCACCCTGTGTGACAAAAAGTAAGGTGTATGCCTTTTGAATTAAGGGATAGACTATTCAAGGAACGGATAAAACTAAGGAAATTTGGCATGATATTTCTTGTACAACTCACAGGGTGGTGTTCACCAATTGTAAATTGGTATTGGAATTGAAAGCACCCTGAAGAGGTGATGTCTTTTATATATTTTTGGCAGCAACAATACATAGTATTAGTTATTGTTTAGCCCAAATCAGGGAAGAGAAATGGTATCACCCAATAGCCTTTACTAGTTGAAAATTGGGGATATTTGAAGTCAATTGTACCTATATGGAAAAATTGTGCATTGGAATGGTTTTTGCGAAAAAAAAATTTAGGCACTATATTCTCCATGAGGAGATGATATTCTTTATGAAGACGGAAGGACTTAGACTGATAATGAACAAGTTGTAGCCGCCTAACCGGTTAGCAAAGTAGTTAATTCCTTTGGAAAGAGTTCAATTATGAGATTAGGAGTAAGCTATCGAAGGCTACAGGGTATTTGGAATATCTTGTGGATTTCAGGGAGCCAAAGGAATTTACGATTGAGGAGTGACACGGAAGGTCTATTCAAAATCAATATAGCTTCTATCCCTTCCTGGTATGTTGTTATAATGCACTATATATCTATAAGGATATTTGGGACTGCTTTACCAAAGTCTGAGAAGAGAAAGATTAACTAGCAAGCACTACACTTTTCAATTATAGCAGTACGTGTCTTGTATCAGAAAGGAGTGGCAAACATTTATTGTTGATGCGTAGTACATGATGAGGTACCATTTATTCTTGAAGAATAGCATTATTCAACATGTGGGGGACATTTTGTTGGATGGCTTACTACCCAGAAAGATCTCCATGTTGGATTTTGGTGGTCATTAATCTTCCCAGATACTTTCAATCTGCCAAAGTCACAATGCCACATTGAGAATCATAAGCAATTGCTAAACCCTATTTTAGTTTCATTACTCATTAAAAAATCGGGTATAGATTTTGTTGAAAAATGATGTCCTTTATTTACAATGTGAAAGTGTTATATTATTGTAGCAACAGACTGTTGAGATATCGAGCTCCACTCGTGATATGCCAGGGTGACCGTTGTGCATTTATGTCACTGACTTGTCAGTTGTAGATGCGGTTGGTACACTGCCCATGAATAATATCTAGATGACAGCTATCCTTATCTACTCTAGTTCGTGGCTCAATTAGTATGCCACTTTAGTTAGTTGTCTTTGATTTGAGACCCATATATAGGGTTCTTCTATTTCTTTGTATGAGACTTCTTTTTGGCTTACATAACTAAGAAGAAAAAAACTGTTTTCAGCCTCCACCTTTGTGTGTATTCCCCCATTGTGCAAGCAAGAAAGCTACAAGTGAGACTCCTTCCTTCTCTCCCACAATCTTGACATGGTATCAGAGCCTTGTTTGTGGTAAGGAGCTCAAGAAAGCAAGCCAAGCTCGCGGTGTTATGATAAGAGGAGCAGTGTTGCTTTCATTTTCTGTTTTGGGAGCAGATCTCTGCAGGTAGCACATCCGAAAATTGCAAGAGTGCATTGTCTCAGGTTAAGACGCCCTTCGCGGTGAAGCAAGTGGGCAATATATGCTGCGGGAGAGGGCTTTAGCATGTGACGATCCTGTTTTTTTTATTTGAGGCCATTTCGGGGCCTGTTTTGGAGGCGGAAATTTTTCACACGCACTCAGGAAAAGGCCCAATTTTATGCTGTGCAGCCACTGTTCTACAGGTCGGTGAAAAGTTACTATAGAAATTGCATCGTATGCCTGTGTGCAGAGACATTGGGAGTTACAGAATCATCCTTTGATGGACCTAAAAACGGGCCGGCACTGGCTCATGCACTAGCCGGACCTCGTCACTACGCACAAGACAACCCCTCGGCCTCGCGGCCAGGAGCGTCTATCAAAATCTCTGCCTTCCTAAACATTGCGTTTGTAATACGTTGTAGTCCAACTGATCCTAACCCAAAATTGCTCCTCAGAGGGAGTCCCTTTCACATAGCCAAAAGGCTCGAATCACATACACATGGGGTTCCTCCTACGGCTGAATGCCGTCAACCCTCTGCGACTCTCCTACACCTTGGGGATTGGCCCCTCGATGCGTCGCTCCACATTTAGACATTTCGCACAAACGTCACTCAAGGTACCAAATAAACGTATCCAGGAATGTACCATTGTCCTTACTTAATTTCCCCTTTATGATCCCACGACTAGCCTACGACATAGGAACCTCACTGCCTCTCAACGTAGGTCATATTCCAAAAACAATTGCAATGCATATCCAGGAGCTAACTCTGATACTTTTAATTTCCTCTAAATGATCATGCAAAGAGGTGGATGCCTAGTGCTCAAACATTTTAAAAACCAGCAGCGTGCAAGTGCAAATCATCTCTTTCATGCTTTTCTTTCTAACCGCTTTGTGCTTCGTTGCAACACCTAGCACCGAAGTGATCTTCGTGCTACTAGGTTTTAATTTTTATCATTATTATTCCGTCCTAGATGCAATGCATATAAAATCAGAAAATTATCCCTCATGCTCAACGGCATTTAACCATTTTTTCCACAACTCTACCCTTCCCCATTGATAGTGCATCATTATATTCATTTCTTTTAGGGTTTCCTTGTCATTTTATGTGGAGAAAGAAAGGAAACACGCACTACAACATATAAACAAGGCTGAACTGAAGCATAACTTCATGCCCCAACCTTGCTATACATCAACAAACATAAATCCTATTTTTCGGTATTTTTCGTAGCCCCAAATGTATTTTTCCCCTATTTTCCATGGTGTTTTTATCATTTTTTCCCCATTTTCTTCATTTTCTTGTATTTTTTAAATTGCTGAAAATGAAAACCAGTTTGTGGGCTGTGGCCCTTAGTTCATTTGCAACAAAATTGAAAGATTAGTTGATGTGTATCGACGGTTTTTCCCATTTATATGCCCAAAACCCTTGTTTTCCTTCATTTTTATGGTTTTTCGTGTCTCGGTTCCCTATTTTCTGCTATCCCACACATGTTTTCCAGATTTTTAAATGATGAACAGCTAGAAACCAACTCAAAGCACGACATACTCAAAACTCAATCCATATGAACACATTTTTATCAACCAAATTTGCATCAAAAGACCATTTTCTTTGTAAAAACAATTATTACCGTGTCTTGCGGGTTTTTCCATTAAATTTGGCACGTCCCACGATTGATTTCCAGCCATGAATTCTGCTTGGAATCAGCAATCTACAATGGTTTTGCATTGCTCTTTCATCCCGTCAAGAATCGGCATCCATCCGGCCGTCCATCGTCATCCTATTCCTTCAAGCACGAACGGGGGCTAAGAGGAGAGAGAGAGAGGAGAGAGAAAGACTGATTTTCTCTCTCTTCAACCAGTCCACCATTGCGGGAGCGGAGACCGGCGAATTGATCGGCACATCATCTGCATCAGGCCTGGAGGCTCGTGGCTATGGCTTATTTGCAAGCCATCAATCGATTGTGGGGGGGGGGGGTCGCGTTTTTTTCGGCGGCTGTTTTCAGCCGCCGCCCCCCCTCCATATCCACGTTTTTTTTTTTTTTTTGTGGGGGGGTGCCAAAGGTCACCCCCCCCCACTTGCACCTTTTAAAATTTCAATTTTGGGCCCCCTCTTGGGCACCCCGGCCGGTTTCGGGCCAACTCTCGCGTGCGATCTCCGAACTGCGTTCTGAAAATTTCTGTGAGCTCGTCTCAACATTCCGGACAGGCCTGCAGCTTCACTGACTGGCATGGGCGCACGAAAAAATTATGAAAATTCTCGGAGTGTCGTACGGGCGCCCGTCAAGTACTTGACGCTTAAAATCGTGCTCGCTCGAGCTGCCGCCTTCGTGGTTGAGCATTTTCCCCCGCATTTCCATATTTTTTCCCTATTTTTAGGCATGTTCCGGGGCCTAAAATCCATCCTTCATTGGCGACCACGGGATAGGACGACTCAGTCCGTCGAACCCACGAACATATCTGCACATAAACAACCAAAGAAGCATCAAACTGATACAAAACAATTATCATCATAAAACTCAGCACAATGCTCCCCCTACCCCTGACAGAACCAAGGCATAACATCCACAAGGAGTAGGCCTAGCATCATCTAATAGAAGATCCGAAGTGAGTCACGAACCAGCTGCTCCAACACAGCCAAACTAAAAAGAACTGCCAAAGAGGTTGCCCTAAGTGGTAGTCTGAACTACTGACCAACTAAAGACAACGCAACTAGGAGCTCCTACAAGGCGAGGACTCCTATAGCCTGAGCAAAGGATATTTTCTATCAGTACATGTCTTCTTTTAGGATTTTGATTGGATGAACATACTTGGGCATGTAAAAAGGAGGGAGCTGAGCGTAGTGACCCAAGGAGAACAGGGCATCGGCCTCAGGACCTGTCTCGGCACCCAAGAACCTACCAAGCCCTCGCAAGGCGACACTGAATCCTTTTCTAACGCTCACTTTTATTTTCGCTCCAACCTTCCTGGTTTTGATATTATTTTTTCCAGCAAGAAGCCACCCCTAGGAAGACAAGGTATCGGCCCCGGGTCTGACTCGTCCCCAGGAACCTACCAGGCCTCCGCAAGGCAATGATCAACTGCTTATATCTTTTCATTTCTTTTCTTTTCATTGATAGGGGTTAGAACCCCTTTTTACATACCTTCGTATTTATATTCATCTTTTGGGATGTTCAGGATTTCTTGGCATTATTATTATTATCTTCTAGCAGGCTTCTCTAACTGCCTCACTACTAACAAGAACTCCTAGAACGGCTGCCTAGCAGGTTAGCAGAACAGAGCCACTAGGACTTCCTTCTAAAACAGATCTTTCAATGTCTAACAATGTCTTTACAGGAGGCAATGACTACTCCGACCTCCCTCAAACATACGTAGCCTAAACCTGGGACTTCATGCCTTGGTCGCCGGTCCCCAACAAAAAGTATCCCCTCAACAAGTACAAATACACATATAACAGGAAAGAAAGGTACTCGTAAAGGAGAAATATCACCTGGAGTGGCCACAAGAAGCTTCCATCGCAGCAAAGGCTCCTCCAGGCTCCACCAAATTCCACTAACCACGAAACCTGTCCAGCACAACACTCAACAAAAACCCCATTAAACGCACCCGCACTAGACAGGAAAATGGCCCTCTTGGCCTAATGAAATCAGACATGACTTTGCTACAAAACTGAATCGGCCCTCTTGGCCTAATGAAATCAAACAATACTATGCAAAACATCCACCTGGAAACAACCATGATAGACATCAAAGCATACTCTTCCCAGGGGAACAGAGGCTCGTAGCCCTAAACTAGGTGCATTAAATTATGACCTATCCCTCCTGCGTATATCGCAAGAGGTGTTCGCATCACATGTCGTCGAATCAGTCTATGGGTCCCCGATAATAAAGGTAGATGAGTCTCGCTGACCCTCTGCATCACCCAAATCAACCATCGTCTGCCAAAGAGGGCATGTTCAGAAAGCATACCCCACAAACGACCAGGTCCTGTCTCACCATCAATAGGTATATCGGGACAAGGGCCACAATTAAAGAAGAGGTCCTCTTCATACGCAAGATTAGCCAATGAATCGGCAAACTGATTCCAATTCCGTGGAATCAGCTGAAAAGACACTCTATCGAATTCGTCTAGCAGGGCTATGGCAGTATGATGGTACATACAAAGGATGGGGTTCCGTACCATGTACGTCCCATTGAGTTGATTTAAAACCAACTGAGAGTCCCCTTTTATCAACAACTGGCGGATACCACCCTTCTTTGCAATATTCAAACCCATAATCAGGGCTTTGTATTCTGCCATATTATTGGTAAAATTCGCCCCGAGATAAGCAGCTAACTTCATGACAATGCGTCGTCGGGGGTCGCGGATGACAACTCCTACACTTCCTTTTTTGCATGCACCCCTGGACGCCCCATCAAAGTACAAGGTGTACGTCCATAAAGGGTTTACATATTCTGCCATCCTGAACTCTACTCGTAATTATGGTAATCGAAATTCAGCATATTCAACGGGTGGACTGTAGGCTCCATCCCTCCATCATCATTGAATTCAACAGGGATGCTCGTCAAAAGTTGTAGGCAATGATGGCAGAAGACCTTGATTTCCCAAATAAATGTCCCGCCTCCTTGCTCAATCACCTTGTATCCTTTGCTCCACCAAATGAGCTTTCCCTGATGATACCTCTGTTCCAAATATGGGTGTTCTAAATAAGGGATCAGACGACCCATCAACCTCTATCACGATTTCCTTGCAGATGTTTGATCAATCTTGCCTAGACCTGCAAGGCAGTCATAGCATTAGTACAATCAGAAGTAATAAGGTTTAATCTTATTAAGATTAACCTTATTTTTAAATTCTATCCCCTCAAGGTCAGCTAACAACACTGTAGATTTATTCTTTCCTATCCTAACGATCTTATAGGGCCCATCCCATTTGGGTTCTAGCTTGCCTGGGAATAATTCACGTCGTGCATCATAATACAGAACAAGCTGTCCTTTCTTGAAGGTGTACTTCTTGGCTTTAAGGTCGTGTAGCTTCTTCATTCGGCGCTTCGCCACTTCTTGGTGCAATAAGCTCTGCAACTTAAGCTCATCTAAATGTGCCAGTGTCGTCAAGCGCTCAAAAAGAGCGTCTTCATCGCTCAAAGAATGATTGATGGCAAACCGAATAGTCGGCAGCTCAATCTCTAAAGGCAAGACACACTCCTCCCCATATACTAACTTGAACGGGGTATGGCCAGTGGCTCGTTTGAAAGTCGTATTATAGGCCCACACTGCCATGTATAACTTTTTATCCCAATCCCGTTTCTTTTCTGATACAATTTTGGACAGGATGCCCACAAGCTGCTTGTTGGTACTTTCAACTTGCCCATTGGCTTGCGGATTATATGGGGTTGTCTTGTTATGCTTGATGTTCCACAACTCTGTCAAACCTTTAATCACCTTATTCAGGAAATGAGTTCCGCGGTCCGACACTAATTCTTTCGGCGGACCAAACCGGCATATTATCTGCTCTAAAAGGAAACTAGCAGTTTCTTTAGCATCATCTTTCCTTGTTGCACGTGCTTCTGACCACTTTGTGAAGTAGTCAGTTGCTACAATGATGTACCGCTTTTGCGTAGTCGATGACGGAGTAATAGGACCCACAAAGTCTATTCCCCACTTCTCAAATGGAAGTATCGCCATAATAGGGGTGAGTGGTCGTTTCCTATTCTCTCGACTATCATGCCGTTGGCAAATATCGCATCTCTTAACATACGCAAACGCATCCTGGAAGATGGCAGGCCACCAATAACCTGCTCTTAAAGCCTTTTGTGCTGTAAGCCGTCCAGCAAAATGGCCACCGCAAGCGGAATCATGGCACTCTTCCAAAATGAATGGCACCTCGTCAGGCGTCACACATCGGCGATAGATATCATCAACCCCTTGCCGATATAATGTACCCGCGATCAAGGCAAACTTTAACGCTTGCTGCTTAATTTTCCTTTTCTCAGCCTTAGATAATTCGGATCCCGCCTCTCCTGTTGATAAATAATGCGTTATTGCAGCATACCAGGAGGGAATAGATGCCGTATCTATTTTAAATATCATCTCCATGTCACTACCTTCAGCCACAGATTCTTTCGGCTCCCCAAAGTCCACTAGACATTCCACGATGCCTTGCAACCTTGGTGGCTTACTCTTGATTTCATAATCAAATTCCTGCAAAGTGATCAACCACTTCGCTAAACGATCAGGCGGCTGTAACTTATTCATCAATAGTCGAAGTCCCTCCGCCTTCGTATAAAGTACGACTTTCTCATAGAGAATGTAATGCCTGAATTTCTTGGCCCCAAAGACCATCGCTAGACACAGCTTCTCCATGTAGGTGTAATTGACTTCGGATACCCCCAGCTTCCGACTAGCAAAAGCAATCGGGTGGTACCACTTCTCTTCCCAAATTTGGGCTAAACAGCAGCTGATACTATACATGGTGGCTGCTGAGAATATATAAAACACCTCACCTCTTTTAGGTGCTTTTAAAACGGGCGCTCTGGCTAGCTCTTGTTTCACATCCTCAAATGCTACCTTACAAGGGTCACCCCATACAAACGAACAGCTAAAAGACAATAAATTTGTAAGTGGCAACGTTCTTTCTGCTAAGGCGTTAATGAATCTACGGTAGTAACCAACCGAAGACAGAAAGCTATGAACTTCTTTCGGAGTGCGTGGTGGACCCATGGCAACTATAACTTTCACCTTCTCGGGGTCTGTCGCAATTCCTACCGAACTGACCACATGGCCCAGCAATAGCCCATAAGGTACTCCAAAAGCACACTTCCGTGGGTTTAGGGCAATGCAAAATTGTCTACAGCGCTCAAAGCATTTTCTCAAAATGATCAACTGCCTTTCCCTCACGGTGGCGGCCCCTAAGTCATCAATAAACACCCTCAACTCGTCAGGGGATATGTCACCGAATGTCTTATCGGCTGTTCGTTGCCACGAACCAGGCGCATTGCATAAACCAAAGGCCATCACATGGTACGCAAAAGTGCCAAATACAGTGATGAAAGTTGTTTTCAACTTGTCCTCTTCTGCAATTGCCATTTGGTTGTATCCTGCAAAGCAATCCATAAACGAATATATCTCCCTACCCGCTAATTGATCCAAAATCTGGTCAATAAATGGTAATGGGTAGTAGTCCTTAACTGTCTGCTTATTCAGCTCCCTAAAGTCTACACATAAACGGATCTGATTATTCTTCTTCTTTCTAATCACAACTGGCGAACACCATTCCGTGTGTTGCACAGGAAAAATCAAACCCGCTTTTCGAAGCTTCTGTAACTCCTCAAACAACCCGTCCCTCAATTCGAAAGGCATACGCCTTACTTTCTGCCGTACAGGACGACTGCCCTCTTTCAACGGAATTGTATGAACAGCAAGACTGGGAGGGATGCCTCTCAACTCATCATAACTCCAGGCAAAGATATCACGGAATTCCTGGATCAAGGCCACATAGTCCTCCCTTTCTGCTGTGCTGAGCATGGACCCTAATTTGATTGGCCGCGAATCATCAAGCGTACCAAGGTCTAGCTCGATAACATCTGCATCTCTTATACGATCTTGGGCCTCTATCGGCTCGTTCAAAGTGATCTGATAGATGTCCTCCGTGGTGGATCCCTCTTTGGACTCATCACTCGATGATGCCTCACTAACAGATGAATCTTCTAATGTCTCCAATTCTGTAGAAGATAGAGGAGCCCTCTCACTCTGCGGGGACTCAGGATAAGCATCAACCACCACACGCTGGGCACCTCTGCCGAATATTAATCGACCGGCAGGTATATCCACTTGGCAATCCGCTTGCAAGATCCAAGGTCGTCCAAGTAATACTTGGTAACTTGGCCGCCCTGCAAAACGAATCACCCTAAAGTCCAACAGGCATTCTACATTTGCAACAGTGACATGGACCTTAGTAATGCAGCCTTCCGGCTGTCTCAAACTGTCATCTGCCATTCTGAGAATTGTGGAAGTATCTTTCTGAATCGCAAGACCTAACCTTTCCATCAGTTCAGAACTCATAATGTTAACAGATGATCCCGTGTCGACAATGGCATAATCTACTAATATCCCATCGACATAGGCTGCAACCCTTGGGCAATGCTTCTCAGCATGCTCAAACCAGTCATCACCAACTCGCGCAATACCCAAAGGTTCTACGATGTACCCGGTACGTAGGATCTTTCTAAATTCCTTACGTACTCCTGGGGAAAGCTTAATAAGCTGCAAAAGGTTCACATCCGGCTTGACTTCGCAAAGAGAGCCCGCCAAATCGAATTCATGATAGTTCGATAGAGCTCGCTTTTCACGCCAAACCATCCGCTCTTTAGGTCGCTGAACTGGCTTCATTGCCTCTTTCTTAACTTTCACCTTCTTCTTTGGTGCTTCCTTATCGGCTTTACTCTCTACGGGCTTCAAAGGTCCCCCTTCTAGGGCAGGATCCAAAACTTGCGTTCCTTTGTCGCCTTGTTTAGGGTTTCCGTCGACAGGGTTATCCATGTCGGCTTCTCTACCCTTTTTACCTCTTGTAAGGACAGCTCGTAGATGAGAGGTTTCAGCATCATTAACGCGTACAGCCTCAATCAAACTAACCCCACTACCACTTGGTAATTCTTCCACTGTAGTCTTTGGTCGTTGAAGTATTTGTTTAGGCCCATTTTCTGGCTGGGAGTCATTTCCTTGGGCACGATGATTAACAGGCCCTGGTTGCCGACTACCACGCTGGAGAGAACTGATCTTACTCCAGCAAGTAGCTGCTAGATGGCCAGATTTTCCACAAATGTCGCACTTAACATTTGGGCAATTTCTTGGATAGTGCTGCCCGCCACACCATTTGCAACTAAACCTCGACGGTGCACCCTCCTCCGGGTATCTACTTCCTATCAAATTTTGTTGTTTTTTAAGGAAGTTGACATCAACAGCTATTTGTCGATACTGCTCCGTAATCATGTCGGTATAATGCTTCATCATGTCCTTAACCTCGCCAAGAACATTGGAAGAACTCGACTCATAGCCTTGGTCATTACCATGTCGCTCCATCGGCCTAACAATTCGATTAGGCACAGGTTGTTGAGTCACAGGCATGGTATTAGGATTGACCGCCTGGCCTCCACCATTTGGAGCCATTTGACTGCCCGTCGGCATCGACATGCTAGGGGGAGCTGGTAATAAAGGGACATTCTGTATCATGTTCCCTCTCCCATTAGGGTTAGCCATCGCTATCCCTTGGCCACTACTGCCATTGGCTATTGCCATATTGTTTCCCAATACTAAACCCATGTTCGAATTGCCTCTAGAAGCATAGGCTGCTTGTAGTCGGGATTCCACCTCTTGTGCTCGTGTAATGGCAGTATCTATATCCCCCAAGGGGACACTACTCAACTGCAATTGGATGTTAAAGTCCAAACCATGTAGGAAATATTGCAATTGGGCAGCTGCGGGGATAGGAATAGAGGTGTCCAACTTACGGAAGACCTCTTTTATCTTCTTCGCATAAGCACGAATATCCTCGTGTGGATCTTGGCGGGTCACGTTGAGTACACGCAACCAATATTGCCCACCCCTTTCAGGGGCAAACTCCCTTCGAAAAGCTCCATAAAATGCATCAATGTTCAATATGGTTCCGGCTTCTAAACCATGATACCATATAGCAGCTCTTCCTTTGAGAGTCATGTTGAAGAACATCATTAAATGCCCTTCTTCTTGAATGCGACAGTTAAACATCAGCTTTTGAAACTCCCTAATGTGGAGTTCCGCATCTTCCTCAACTAGCCCATTAAAAATGGGTAGTGGGTAACCTAGAGCCGGCAAATCCGTCGTTCCTGCTGGAATTGCAATAGGCTGCGCCATGACGGGGATTGGATTTGCACTAGGAATAGGGAACGGTGGGGTTACACCTCCCGCAATTGACGTGGATTGGCTTATGGCAGGAAGGGGAGCACTAGAGCTTCCACCTTCTCCTAACTTATTGCTTGGGGTCCTAAGACCACTAGATCCACTCCCTCGTAAGGGTTCAGCACCGCTACGCTTAGGGGAATATCTCCTAAAAATTTCAGCACGTCGCCTAGCTCTTTCGTCTCTTTCTTGCTTTTGGATTTCTGCTAGACGATGCTTATCACTAAATAACAGATCAAGCTCAGTATCCTTTGGCATAAACTGCTAGTTGGTCCCTAGAAAACCAGGATTCGAGAACCGCCACTTTTAAGCAGCTCCCGGCAGACGCACCACTGATGGACCTAAAAACGGGCCGGCACTGGCTCATGCACTAGCCGGACCTCGTCACTACGCACAAGACAACCCCTCGGCCTCGCGGCCAGGAGCGTCTATCAAAATCTCTGCCTTCCTAAACATTGCGTTTGTAATACGTTGTAGTCCAACTGATCCTAACCCAAAATTGCTCCTCAGAGGGAGTCCCTTTCACATAGCCAAAAGGCTCGAATCACATACACATGGGGTTCCTCCTACGGCTGAATGCCGTCAACCCTCTGCGACTCTCCTACACCTTGGGGATTGGCCCCTCGATGCGTCGCTCCACATTTAGACATTTCGCACAAACGTCACTCAAGGTACCAAATAAACGTATCCAGGAATGTACCATTGTCCTTACTTAATTTCCCCTTTATGATCCCACGACTAGCCTACGACATAGGAACCTCACTGCCTCTCAACGTAGGTCATATTCCAAAAACAATTGCAATGCATATCCAGGAGCTAACTCTGATACTTTTAATTTCCTCTAAATGATCATGCAAAGAGGTGGATGCCTAGTGCTCAAACATTTTAAAAACCAGCAGCGTGCAAGTGCAAATCATCTCTTTCATGCTTTTCTTTCTAACCGCTTTGTGCTTCGTTGCAACACCTAGCACCGAAGTGATCTTCGTGCTACTAGGTTTTAATTTTTATCATTATTATTCCGTCCTAGATGCAATGCATATAAAATCAGAAAATTATCCCTCATGCTCAACGGCATTTAACCATTTTTTCCACAACTCTACCCTTCCCCATTGATAGTGCATCATTATATTCATTTCTTTTAGGGTTTCCTTGTCATTTTATGTGGAGAAAGAAAGGAAACACGCACTACAACATATAAACAAGGCTGAACTGAAGCATAACTTCATGCCCCAACCTTGCTATACATCAACAAACATAAATCCTATTTTTCGGTATTTTTCGTAGCCCCAAATGTATTTTTCCCCTATTTTCCATGGTGTTTTTATCATTTTTTCCCCATTTTCTTCATTTTCTTGTATTTTTTAAATTGCTGAAAATGAAAACCAGTTTGTGGGCTGTGGCCCTTAGTTCATTTGCAACAAAATTGAAAGATTAGTTGATGTGTATCGACGGTTTTTCCCATTTATATGCCCAAAACCCTTGTTTTCCTTCATTTTTATGGTTTTTCGTGTCTCGGTTCCCTATTTTCTGCTATCCCACACATGTTTTCCAGATTTTTAAATGATGAACAGCTAGAAACCAACTCAAAGCACGACATACTCAAAACTCAATCCATATGAACACATTTTTATCAACCAAATTTGCATCAAAAGACCATTTTCTTTGTAAAAACAATTATTACCGTGTCTTGCGGGTTTTTCCATTAAATTTGGCACGTCCCACGATTGATTTCCAGCCATGAATTCTGCTTGGAATCAGCAATCTACAATGGTTTTGCATTGCTCTTTCATCCCGTCAAGAATCGGCATCCATCCGGCCGTCCATCGTCATCCTATTCCTTCAAGCACGAACGGGGGCTAAGAGGAGAGAGAGAGAGGAGAGAGAAAGACTGATTTTCTCTCTCTTCAACCAGTCCACCATTGCGGGAGCGGAGACCGGCGAATTGATCGGCACATCATCTGCATCAGGCCTGGAGGCTCGTGGCTATGGCTTATTTGCAAGCCATCAATCGATTGTGGGGGGGGGGGTCGCGTTTTTTTCGGCGGCTGTTTTCAGCCGCCGCCCCCCCTCCATATCCACGTTTTTTTTTTTTTTTTTGTGGGGGGGTGCCAAAGGTCACCCCCCCCCACTTGCACCTTTTAAAATTTCAATTTTGGGCCCCCTCTTGGGCACCCCGGCCGGTTTCGGGCCAACTCTCGCGTGCGATCTCCGAACTGCGTTCTGAAAATTTCTGTGAGCTCGTCTCAACATTCCGGACAGGCCTGCAGCTTCACTGACTGGCATGGGCGCACGAAAAAATTATGAAAATTCTCGGAGTGTCGTACGGGCGCCCGTCAAGTACTTGACGCTTAAAATCGTGCTCGCTCGAGCTGCCGCCTTCGTGGTTGAGCATTTTCCCCCGCATTTCCATATTTTTTCCCTATTTTTAGGCATGTTCCGGGGCCTAAAATCCATCCTTCATCCTTGTTGCCTGTTGATGCAAAATCGTCACTAAGAAGTGACTATGTGGTTAAATACCACTTTCGTCAGTTTTGCAGATTTGCCCTTGTGAGACTGAAGCTGTGTTCTCTACAGTGACATAATTTTTTGCAATATTCTGTAATGGCGTGTGATTCTCTTTCACAGATTGTAACTGAAAAGCTTGACAAGAATAACTTCCAAGCATGGAAGTTTAGAATGACGAATTTCCTTATGGGAAAAGGATATTGGGAATTTGTTGTAGGAAATGAAGAAGAACCAGTTCTTCCTGATGTTCCAATCAACAACAAATGCAGGCATTCAAAGCATGGCATGAGAGAGCCAGGAAAGTTATGTACTGGCTGTTTATCAGTATTTTAGACTCTATGATTGTGCATATTTAGGATGCAAGTACGCCAAAGGAGGCATGGGATACTTTGTCAAAAATATATAGCACAAATACGCAAGCTAGGAAAATGCAGCTCAAGCAAGAGTTGCATAATGTGCAAAGAGAAAGTATGAGCATCAATGACTACCACATGAAGGTGAAGAAGATTGTGCAGATGCACTTGCTTCCATTGGGTCGCCAGTGGAAGATGATGATTTAGTTTCTATGACCTTGAATGGTCTAGGAAAGGATTATGCACAGTTTCGAACATCCATTTCAGTTCGTGAAAGATTTCCTAATTTTGAGGAGTTGATTGCTCTTTTAATTTCTGAGGAGTAGAGAAATGGTGGTGCATCTTCTTCAGGAGGAACTTCAAAAGAAACTTTCTTCTACTCAAATGCTGGAAGAGGTAGAGGAAGAGGTAGAGGAGGCCGATTTGGAGGCCGTGGTGGAAATCAAAATATGCAGCAAACTCAAGAAAACCAGTCCTGTGGAGGAGGATGTGGTAACTCTAGAGGCAGGGGGAGCCAAAGAGGTCGTGGTGGATGGCAAAGAGGCCAAAATGCAAACAACAATGTTGAATTGTACTACTGTGGTAAAATGGGTCATATGGCTAAAGACAGCTATAAAAAGTAGAATGACATCATGAATGGGAAATTGCAACAAGGGAATTATGCATCTTCTAGTAGACAGGGTGATGACAGAAATGGGCATTTGTTTATGGTGCAGCACATGAACAATTCTGTGACAAGTGCAAAAGAAAGCAACGATGTGTGGTATGTTGACTCAGGTGCATCAAACCACATGACAAGTCATGCAGAATGGATGGAGGATGCAAGGAAAATGGAAAAACCAGGATTTGTGGAGACTGGTGATGATACTGCACATCCTATTGTGCAGATTGGAAAATTTCCTTTGTCTATGCAGGATGGGAAAAAGAAATACATGTCCGATGTATTTCATGTCCCGAATATCACCAAGAATCTGGTTTTTGTTGGTCAAATGGTTGATCAGGGCTTGCAGATCAGATTTAATCCTCATGGATGCTTTGTTGAGGATATGAAAAATAAAGGTCGCTTGATAGCAAAAGGAAAGAAGAAGGGCAGAATGTATACATTGGATGCAGACATGCTTGAATTGAGTGCAGCAATGTTTGCACATGGGACCGGTGTAGTTGCAGATATTGATATCTGGCATAAACGCATTGGTCATGTTAATGTACAGTGACTTAAATCAATGCAGGCCCAAAACATTGTTGCAGGATTGCCTAAATTCAAGGTTGCAGAAATGCATAAGGTATGTGAAGCCTGTCAGTTTGGAAAACAGGCAAGGAAACCATTTCTTAGACATGTTCAAGAGAGTAAGAAGCCATTGGAATTAATCCACTCTGATGTGTGGACTACTAAAGCTGCATCTCTTGGAGGCTGTCATTATTTTGTCACTTTTATTGATGACTATAGCAGAAAAGTTTGGGTGTATTCTATGAAAAAGAAAAGTGAAGTTTTTGAGCATTTCAAAACTCTTAAAGCTATGGTTGAAAAAGAAACAGGCCTGCAAATAAAATGCCTAAGGTCAGATGGAGGGGGGGAGTACCTCTCAAATGAGTTTGCAAGGTTCCTACAGGAGCATGGCATAAAGCAGCAATATTCATGCAGTCATACTCCACAACAAAATGGAAGTGCAGAAAGGAAAAACAGGCATATCGGAGAGGTATCTCGTGCCATGCTCAAGGAAAAAGACTTGCCAGATTTTTACTGGGCTAAAGCAGTTGCTACAGCAGTCTATATAATGAACAGGACTCCCACTGCAGCAATACATGGGATGACTCCAAAGGAGAGGTATACTGGTAGGAAACCAGATATTTCTCATTTGAAAATTTTTGGTTGCATTGCCTATGTACATGTGCCACATGAGTTGAGATCCAAGTTGGATCCAAAAGCTGAGAAGTGCATCTTTATTGGTTACTCTCTGCAACAAAAAGGGTATAGATGCTATAACCCTTCTACTCGTAAGTTTACAGTGAGTAGAGATGTTGTTTTTGATGAGATGAGTAGCTGGTATAAACCAGTAAATGTGATTGATGATGTAGATGCACAAAACGGTAATGCTGCATAGAATTCACAGCAGTAGTCACAAAATATTAGTGGACCTGGAGCGTCCTCTAGTAGTGGTTCACATTCTTTGCCATGGACAGGCAGATTGAGATCAAGAGAATCTTCTCAAAGCAATGCAAATAGTGGTATTCAGGTATCACGAAAAGGAAAAGAGAAGGTAGATCAGCCCATGTTTGATGTGAATGGAGGTCACTCTTATGTGGATGGTGAATCCAATGGCTCAGAACAGAGCATTGATGATGAGTTGGGTATTCCTTCTATTGTTACACCTGGAGTAAGGAAGACCAGGGATGTTTTGAGAGCACCTAGGAGTGAACCTACTTTGCGCAGGTCTACCAGAGCTAGGTATCCTGTGGATAGGCTGAAATATGATGGATTTACAGCCATTCACTATGCATATATGGTCAAAGTGATACATGAACCAGAACCCACTTCTTTTGAGCAAGCCATGGGAAAAGAAAAATGGGAGAAAGCCACGGATGAAGAAATGGATGCCTTGGAAGCAAATGCTACATGGGAATTGGTACCTTTGCCTAAAGGTAAGAATGCAATTGGCTGTAAGTGGGTTTCTAAGGTGAAGCACAATGCAGATGGTTCTGTGAATAGATACAAGGCAAGATTAGTAGTCAAGGGGTATGCACAAACATATGGCATTGATTATGAAGAAACATTCAGTCCGGTTGCAAGGATGGGAACCGTAAGAGCAGTCATTGCTATGGCTACATCAAAGGAATGGTCTTTACATCAGATGGATGTAAAGAATGCCTTCTTGCATGGTGATTTGCAAGAAGAGGTATATATGGAGCAGCCACCAGGTTATGTGCATGATGTTCATCCCGAGTTTGTTTGCAGGTTGAAGAAAGCATTGTATGGCTTGAAGCAAGCACCTAGAGCATGGTCTAACAAGATAGGATAGTATCTTGTCACTATTGGCTTTCAGATTTCTAAGGCAAATTTCTCACTTTATGTGAGAAAAACAGAGAAATGTATTATGCTACTTGTCATTTATGTTGATGATTTGATTATGACAGGTGACAGTGATGAAGATATCCTTCATGTGAAAATGCTATTGAAGCAAAAGTTTGAGATGAAGGATTTGGGAGATCTGCGTTATTTCTTGGGCATTGAGGTGATTAGATCACCAAGTGGGATACAGCTCTTGCAGAGGCAATATGGATTAGACATGCTGTCCAAATATGGGATGATAGGCTGTAAGCCTATTTCAGTTCCTTTGGAGCAGAATGTGAAGCTGAGCGCACAGATGCAGGTGAGCTTTTAGAAGACCCTACTATGTACAGACGCATAATAGGAAGTTTGATTTATATGACTATTAGCAGGCCAGATTTGAGCTATGTTGTTGGATTGGTAAGTTAGTTTATGCAGGCTCCAAGGAAACCGCATTTGGATGCGGCTAGATCCATACTCAGGTATGTGAAGTCCACATTGCAGTATGGACTATTTTATGAGATTGGGGTTCAGATACAGCTGCATGGATACAATGATGCTGATTGGGCTGGTAGTATTTCTGATAGACGATCTACCAGTGGATATGTGTTCTCTTTTAGGAGTGCTGCAGTCACTTGGAGCAGCAAGAAACAGCCTATAGTTACCTTGTCGAGCACAGAGGCCGAGTAGAGGGGTGCAGTAATGGCTACATGTGAGGTAGCTTGGTTACATAAGCTACTTTATGATATGCATCAGCCTACAAATGGGCCAGTTGTCATTTATTGTGGCAACATGAGCAATATACATTTGGCAAATAACCCAGTCTATCATGCTAGAACAAAGCACATTGAGGTGCATTATCACTATGTGCGGGAGAGGGTTTTACTAGGTCTTATTGATCTAGTTTATGTCAGCATAGAGGATCAAGTAGCTGACATATTTACGAAGGCATTGGGTGCAGAGAAGCTGCGCAAGTTCAGAGACCTGCTTGGTATGCAAGAATTGGGATTGAGCTCGAGGGGGAGTGTTGAGATATCGAGCTCCACTCGTGATATGCCAAGGTGACCATTGTGCATTTATGTCACCGACTTGTCAGTTGTAGATGCGGTTGGTACACCGCCCATGAATAATAGCTAGATGACAGCTATCCTTATCTACTCTAGTTCGTGGCTCAATTAGTATGCCAGCTTAGTTAGTTGTCTTTGTTAGATATGATCAATGCCCCACCCTCATTAGGTGCTACCAATGATCCATGGTGCTCAAAGTTGTAAGGCCCCCATTATGAGGAGAAGCCAAGTGTGAGCCCGGACATTGGTGGAGTCATGACTTGTATACAAGATGAGGTCTATGTGATCGGATGGCAAAAAGGTGACCATTGTGGGTCTAATCTTTGGGTTAGACAGAGTGGTTAAGCTGGTAGCAACTCGAGGCGCATTGCATCAAGTTGCGGTGTAAGGGAGTTAAAAGGGGGCCCTATTGTGGGGTCCGGGGGCCGCGGAAGCGGCCCCTGGCTGGGGGGTCCCAGGGGGGCCAGCGGCCCCCCTGGCGGGGGTCTGGGGGCAGCGCCCTCGGCCCGATGGTAAAGGGAATATTCCCTGGGCGACTAGTGGAGGCTCATATGGTAGGTCGGTCAGCACGCCGACCTAACGACCTTCGCGGGCTATAAAAGCTAAACCTCTTCGTAGCCATCTCTCACTCATCTTTCACCCAGTCAGAGTTGTTGTTCCAGCTAGCCTTAAGCTCTTCACCTATCTTCTGTCTAGATCGCCATCTAAGCTTCACACAGTGGAAGCGCACCGGTGGATAGAGCCATCTTTGTATCAGTTGTTTGGAGTTAAAGAATTTACTGATTCTCCTCTTATCTGTTGTGTACTCTCTATCTCTTTCTCAGATTCTGTTCACTGCGCCGTGTAATATTTTACAGTCTTTGGTTTGAGACCCATATATAAGGTTCTTCTATTTCTTTGTATGAGACTTCTTTTTGGCTTACACAACTAAGAAGAGAAAAATTGTTTTCAGCCTCCACCTTTGTGTGTATTCCCCCATTGTGCAAGCAAGAAAGCTACAAGTGAGACTCCTTCCTTCTCTCCCACAATCTTGACACAGACTACTTTACAAAGTGGCTTGAAGCTTGAGCAATGGTGAAGGATAATGCTAAGGAGATGACTAGTTTTATTATAGAGCAAATTGTTTGCTGTTTTGGTCTACCTAAGGAGATAGTGTTTGATCGAGGGACACACTTCTTGAATACATTTATAGTAGCCTTGAAAGAATCTCTAAATATTAAACACAATAAAACTACCCCATATAATCCACAAGAAAATGGTCAAGTTGAGAGTATGAATAAATAGCTTGTAGGAATCTTATCCAAATAGTGTATGAAAGTAAGTGGGATTGGGACAATAAATTATAAATGGTAGTTTGGGTTTATAATACAGCATTCAAGAGAGCTACATGCCACACCCCTTTCAAGCTAGTATATGGGGAAGAGTGCGTCTTGACATTGGAAATAGAGCTACCCACTATGCGATTTGCTCTCAATCATTCATTGAGAGAGACATAAGATTGCAGAAAAGATTTATTTCTCTTATGCATCTTGATGAAATTCAATTGTAGGATTTATTATATCAAGAGGTAGGGAAGAAGAGATTGAAAGCACTTCACGACCTTTGGGCTAAGAAATATAAATTTGTGAGGGGTCAGTTAGTGTTGTACTATGATGCTCATCGTGAGCTATTTCCTGGTAAATTAGAACCCAAATGGGATAGACGATATAAAATTGTATATATAGGAAAAAATGGTTGTACAACACTTTTAGTAGATTTGCAAGGGATAGAGTTTAAAAATAAAGTTAACTTTAATAAGCTAAAGCCTTATGTGTAAGGGTTGACATCAGACTTGGTGCCTGTGCAAGTCGTTCAAGATTCAGCTTTAACTTGCAGTACATACCAAGACGATCAGATGGGAAGAATCATTCCTTTATCTTCTTGAGCATCTGTATTTAGAGAAATGTTACCACAAAGGTTAAGTGATCTAGTGGAGTAAGGGTTATTAGGTTATTGAGTGGCAAGACAAGTCTTTAACGTGGGATATTAATGTCTACTGCCACCATTATCAAAGAATTTTGACGAGTATTCCTATTGAGTTCAACGAGGAAGGAGGGATTGTACTTGTTATACATCCTCTCTCTCGGCTCGACTTTTATTATCATAATCATGAGTGAGCTGATCAGTATGGTGTAACCTGTTATACATCCTCTCTCTCGGCTCGACTTTGATTATCATAATAATGAGTGAGCTGATTGGTATGGTGCGACCTATCACTGAAGATTGGATCTATATTTCTTATTTTAATGGAGCTTCTGGAGGGCCCACTAAAGGCATGAGCATTGGTGTGGTCATTAAAGATCATTAGCATATGGTTGTTATGAAAATGGAAGTATATTTAGGATACTCTTTTACTAATAATATAGTAAAATACAAGGCCTTGATTATGGGGTTGAATGTAGCTCAATGTGGTGGTATCTGCTAGTTATTAGTGAAAGGTGACTCAGAGTTAATGATCAACCAGTTGAATGGGACCTATAGTGTGCGGTATCCCATCCTACGGATGTAGCATCATGCAGCCTTGGATATGTTGCATATTTTTGAGACGGTGACTTGTCAACTAGTTCCTCGACAATAGAATTGCATTATGGATTCCCTGGCAAATTATGCTTTTGTTGAAGATGTCTTTTTCAATTGTGGTCCAAGGGAGCTCTTACAATTATCTTCTAGCATTACCCCATGACTATTATTTGCGGTCTTCTTGCTGGCATGTCCTATTTTGGCTATTGATGGCTAGTTTGGGTTATGAGTTAAGTAGCAATTGAGCACCTTCCTATTCTTTCATGAACAGATAGGATTGTTTATTGTCATATTTGTCACACACCCCTTGTTATTTATGCAGGGGTTAATCTAATGCATTTAATGTAGGGTTTGAGGAGGCCTTATCCTTAGTCGATCTTATGCTTCAGTAGAGTTATGTTAGGACCAAGGATTTGTTTTAGAAATACGCTGCCAAATGGTTATTTTGTGAAATATCTCATTAGGCCAAGAGGGCCAATCATTATGAAGTGAAATTATCACATCTCGTTAGGCCAAAAGGGCCATGTGCCAGTTTAGTGTGGGTGCAATTAATGGGTTTTGTTTTAATGTTGTGCTAGATAGATTTGGTGGAACGTGGAGGGAGCTGCTACTGCACAAAAGCTTCTTGTGGCCAAGTCTAGGTGACGTTCCTCCTTTATGAGTACTTCCCTTTTATGCTATATGTGTTTATGTATTTGGGAAGAATTGTTCTTTTGTTATTTGGGGACTAGAAATCAAGGCATGAAGTCATAGGGTTAGGTTAGGTATATTTGGGGGAGGTTTGAGTAGTTGTCTTACCTCATGTAAAGAAATTGTTAAGAATTCTAAGACCTACTTTTAGAAAGAAATCCTAGTGACCCTGTTGTTAAGAAATAGACAAATGATGTATGCTCTAGGAATAGCTTTCCTAAATCCCATATGTATAGTGAGGAGAGTGGAACAACCTAAATTCTATAAAGCATTGTACTTGACTATCACTTTCATATGAAATGAATACAATGTCATGATGCTTTGTAATTTTAGTTAAGTGTCTTGTTATTGTCAATCTTACACAAGATTGTGTTTATGAGTCCAAGATGATCTATCTTGAGACCTAATTCACTTGTATAACAGTTTGTCTCTACTTGTCCATGTCATTATGAGTTTGGTCTTCATCTTTCATCCACCATAGCTTGTGTCATGCTCTAGATCTGCAGCTTGTAACATGGTATCAGAGCCCAGTTGGGCATGACACAACTCATACTCTAACTCTCTAGTCTCCCTTCACCTCTGGTGATCTCTAACTAGCTCACATTCAGCTCATGTTTCGAGTTTCAACTTCAAATCTTAGTTAGACCTTGTGGCAACCATAACCAGATTGCACCTACCCACCTTGGAGCTTCTGGATCTCTCTCTACAAGCAATATCTTCAAGTGATTCCTTCTAGAGGTATATTCCTCTATTTAAGGTGCTTCATCTTGGTACCTCAATCAATGAGATTACTACTCCCAGCTCTAGCATTGCAGAAATTAAAACATGCTATCCTGTCTGCGCCCACCATCCTCTATCGTACGTTCAAATCTGGGCCTAAATGCCGGCATTGAACTTGTGGGTATAGGGCAAATAAATCCCATAAAGTAGGCTTAATTCTCACAAAAGGACTCCTAGAAATATCTCTTGTATGAGCTACACCAACTGAATACTTGGTTGCTTGTCAAACCTTCATCAAGGAAGCCATAGCCAAAACTTCAAAATTTGACATTTTTCCCAGGTTCTTCTCATTGAAGTTATCAGCAATGATTTTAATCACTGAGCAATAAAGTTCATTTCAATTTTGGAAGTTCCCGAAGAAGCTTAGAAGTCATCCACAAAGTTCATGAGAGAAAGCAGATCAAGTATTGACTAGTATCTATTAATACTCAACTAGTGTCAATTTGACATTGATTCTCTTGTGTCTCTTATTAAAATATAGTATTTTACTGGTTAACTAAAGTTTAGCAACATGGCAGAGCTTGAGCAAACAGCTAAATTCAATGGTGAAGGATTTCATGCCTACAAGGAGAAGACCATGTATCACTTGATGTGAAAGGACTTGTGGGACTTGTTTGAAGATGATGCAGAGAGCAAGAATGAAGATGATGAAGATGGGTTCATTGAAGATGTTCAAAACCAAATAATGGAAGAAGATGTATAACAAGGCACTAGGCATCCTTACCTGGGTACTAAGTGATGATGTGCTACATCATATCTCTGGCATTAGAAATGCTAGAACCGCTTGGGAGGAACTTGAGAGAATGTTTGGTACCCAAGCAAAGAACTCAAAGGTAAAATTACTCATGTAGTTTTATAAACTAGATATCAAAGATAGTGCTTCTATGACCACACACATTAACAAGTTCAAGAGCTTAAAAACCCAGCTTGCAACTCCTAAGAAGAATATTGATGAAGATGAAGCAATAGCCACTTGAAAGTGTAAACAAGGATCCATATGAGAACCTTGTGTCCACTCTAAGTAATTTTCCCAACCTCTCACTCAAAGATATTGAGCACTCACTGCTTGATGGAGAAAGCAAATTTAAAAGCAAATATGTAAAAGAGACCAGCTCAAGGAAAAATATCCTATACACCAAAGGAGCTACTGGACCCAAAGGAAGAGGTTGAGGATTCAACACCGACAACAGAAGTCAGATAACATGTCATGATTGTGGTAAAACTGGCCATATTATTAGTGACTGCTTCCATAAGAAAAGAGCACAGCAGATGTAGAATGATCACCACCAAAGTCAATTCATGAATGAAGAAGAAGAAAAAGATACTTCTACTACCATCAACAACTCTGACATATTTTTCTAAGGAATTTGTTCCCATAGTGGATCTCTATGTTTCCCTTAGTGGATTTGATTTGTAAAACCCTTGTCAAAGATGTAAAGTCTTAAGCTTTAACTTGACTAGGTTGCCTATGAGCTAGTCTTCAGGGCCATGTTATCACGTAGGGGGGGCAAAAGCCAGCAAGTGTACGGACTCATCATTTGAGGGGGGGTGTTGACAAATAGACAAAAGATGTATGCTCCAGGAAGAGCTGTACTAAATCCCATATGCACAGTGAGGAGAGAGGAACAACCCAAATTCTATAAAGCATTGTACTTGACTACCATTTTCATATGAAATGAATACAATGTCATGATGCTTTGTACTTCCAATTAAGTGTCTTGCTATTGTCGATCTTACACAAGATTGTGTTTATGAGTCCAAGCTAATCTATCTTGGAACGTAATTCACTTGTGTAACAGTTTGTCTCTACTTGTCCATGTCATTATGAGTTTGGTCTTCATCTTTCATCCACCATAGCTTGTGTCATGCTCTAGATCCACAGCTTGTAACACCTGTTCTACTAGCCTGCTAGGTAGCTATTCTAGGAGTCCCTACTAGTGTGAGCCAGTTAGAGAAGCCCGCTAAAATAAAGGAAAATAGACAAGCATAAGTATGTTTGAGATATAAGAATACAGAGGTGTATAAAAAGGGGCTATAACCCCTAAAATAGAAAAGACAAGAAAGAAAAATCTTAAGAGCAGTTAACTATCGGCTCGCAATAACTTGGTAGGTCCCTGGGGACAACTTAGAACCTGGGGCCGATACCTTGTCTTCCTTGGGGTAGCAACTAGCCAAAATAAGGAAATAAAAAAGGTTTGAGTGAAAATAAAAGTGAGCAGAACATAAAAAAATTGAAGTGTTGCCTTGTGAAAGCTTTGGTAGATTCTTGGGTACTATCGAGTCAAGACATGAGGTCGATATCCTGTTCTCCTTGGGCCACTCTACACTTATCTCCCTTCTTTTTACACACCTGAGTATGAAAAACTTGAAAGGAAAATGTGTTAAAAGGCTATATATGTTGACCACGCCATAGGAGTCCTTGCCTAGTGGGAGTTCTTTGTCTAGTTGTCCTAAGTTGGGTCCGTAGTTCAGACTACCACTAGGATAAATTCTTTGATGGTTCTTTTTAGCCAGTCCTATGTTGGAGTAGTTGGTTAGAAATTCACTCTAGACTTTTGTCAAATTATGCTGGGCCTATCCCTTGAAGATTTTCATGCCTTGATTTTCTTAAGGGGTAGGGTGAGACCTGCTCTTGTGCTTTGTTGAGTATTATTTTTTGTGATAGCTTGATGCTTTTTATGGTTGTTGTTTGTGCATGTTAGTTTTGGATTCGACGGGTTGAGTCATCCTATCTCATGGTTGCTAATGAGAGTTGGATATTGGGATCTATTTTTAAAGCAAAAAAATGGTGTCGAAGGCATAAAAGACCAATTTTTCATGCAAAATGAAGCAATTGGAAGATTGATGAGCTCGAGTTCTAGATGGAGTTTGAAGCCAGGAATCCAATGCAGGAGATTTTCTAGATGGAGTTCCATGCCAAGAATCCAACGCAAGTCTCGATTCATCGATCGAAGTTCGTTTTACCCTCCATTTCAGCCCCACAGGGTTTGGCATTATTAAGCACCTATGTAACCCAAGAGTTGGAAAGTGTGTGACGAATGCAAGTTTTATAAATTTTGATGCCATGGAGCCGCCTAGTTAGATGGATCTTGAATCAGAGTTTGTTTGCCCCTCCAAATTTTGAAAATCCACTTACTACGTTGTCGTATTGCTGCGCATTCCAGGTGTGAAAACCACCCAAAAGTTGTGTGTGTGATTTGATACTTTGTACATACTTAGTCATTATGTTTTCTCTTTTATTTACGTGGGTAATATAGTGAAGAGGGGTTTGAAGCAAGAGGAACCATTGATTTCTTACAGCTTGAAGCAAGCAGGGCTCTCTCCCTGTGTATGCTGACCAGTACCCATCATACCAGGTTCTCTCACTTCGAGAGCTGGGCATGCACAACAGCAATAGAGACATGTGAATGACAACACCAGCTGCTCCCTTCCATCATCAAAGCTTTCACATTTTCTGTCCACCCATCATGATGAATAATCCCAGATTCATTAAGTGTGTGACTGTGGGAGATGAGGCAGTAGGCAAGACTTGCCTTCTTGTTTGACAATTTCAGTGCCAATGTTATTGTCGATGGATTTACAGTCAACCTTGGACTCTGGGATCCAACAGGCCAAGAAGATTATAACAGGTTGTAGAACCAAACTTGATCTAAGAGATGACAAACAATTCTTTATGGACCATCCTGGTGCTGTCCCTATTAGCACTGCTCTTGGAGAGGAACTTCAGAAGCTGATAGAAGCTGCTGTTTATATTGAATGCAGTTCAAAAACACAACAGAATGTGAAGGCTGTTTTTGATGCTGCAATCAGGGTTGTGCTACAACCTCCAAGGCAAAGGAAGAGGAAACAAAAAATCGCATCAGAAAAATTGTGGGGTTATGTAATAGGTATGCTCATACGGGCATTTGGAAACATCAGAGTTTCTCTAAACATATGTCATGGTAGTCAAGTCATACTGCATTTTGGTATAATGCTTCTCCTAGGCTGAAATAGTCTTCTACTGTATGATGTTGACATTCGATTGGTGACCTTAAGTTATGTGTACACCATTCGCACGGTTCACTATGGAAGTAGTCTGAAGAGTTGTGAGCAGCACTGCTTGTCAGATAACCGATGGCTCTGAACTTCTAACTGAAGATTAGGCGAATGCAAAAGGAATGTGAGTGCAAGCTAACGAATCTGCAGCTATGGATCTTGACCAGATTCAAAATGGGGAGTACATCATCTCTGCAGGGTATGATTGCAATCTGCAAACCATAAAAACTAAAAGGGATGCTGAAGTTGATAAAATGCGGAAAGTACATCAGACAGCCGAAAATGAGCTAGATCTTGTCATTGATAAAGTACTTATGTTTGAGAAGATCACTCAGTGGGGTAGGTGAAAGAAAGGTAGCATTGAATCTATTGGAAAAGTCACTGCATCAGTTAGAGAAGCTCAATGACATCTCTGCACTGTTACTAGCTGCCAAACTTTCTATTGAAGAGGTAGATTCTGCTGATGATGGGATCAAACTTGCAAAAAGAGCTTTGGCAAATATGAGAGAAGAGTTTCATTTTGGCAAATGTGTTGTGTATCACATATTAGGAGTTGGCATGGGCAAGCAAGCAAGGATTGCTTCTTTAAACACTCAGAGGACTCGCTTATAGACAGAGGCTTTAAAGGCATTCCATGAGTCTGTAATCTGTGGAGTTAGTGCCAGAGCTTTGGAAACAAGCAGGTCTTTACCATGGGGCAATGTCTACTTACAGACATGCACTGTTACATCAATGAAATTTGAATCCAGAGTGCTGTGCACGTATTCAGAAAGAGTTTGTCCTGTTACTGCTGTATGGAGACATAAAAGCAGGAACCTACCGAACAAGAGCTAAAAGGGGAGGACGCAAGCAACGGTGGGGAAAAAAGAGATTTCAGAGGAGAAAAAGCAAAGGAGACAGAGATATATGTCGACTTTTTTTATGTGAGATGGGAGGAGAATCATGAAGGGGGCATAGGAAATTTCGCAATTGGAAGGCTAATTAGCTGATTCAAGAGCTATTTATGACCACGAATTGGAACGCCGTTAGAGGTTTTTTCGACAGGCGAAGCTTTTCACAATGGTGAGGAGGAGCAACAAGAAAAATCAACGAAATTTTTTTGCATTCGTTCACAAAAATCGTAGTCTGCTCTAGAAAAACGGAAGAGATTGAAGCCTTGGCTCAGGAGTATCTGAGCAGTCCAGTTTGTGTGAAAGTTGGAAAAGTTAGTAGTCCAACTACAAATGTTTTACAGACTTTAAACAAAGTCTCAGATGATGAGAAGATAGACCAGTTTACTGGCCCTTCTTGTTGAGGAGTATAGTCAGTCAAAGCGAGCTGGTCACCCTGCTCCACTTACGATAGTCTTTGTGGAACGAAAGACACGATGTGACGAGATTTCAGATAGAATGCTTGATATGGGCTTTGAGCCGCAAATCCGAGAGGTTATGAAGAATCTCCCTAAAAAGCGTCAAACACTTCTATTTAGTGCAACCATGCCTTGAACCTTAAACTTTCCTCAGCGTCCATGCCTTGAATTGCAAAGATACGATGCTTCATCAGGACAAAGAAGCATGAAGTCTGCGGGTGTGAAACGCATGAGCAACATAGAAACCCCAGAAACGTACTAAAAGTGATCTCCTGCAAAAGATGTTCTTTCTTCAAATGCAGTAGTAACAGCTCAAGAACTAGAAGATGCTGGAATACACCCTCATACTAGTTTTGACTTCAAGAGAATACAGTTTCTGGAAAAGTATCCAAAAGGCCAAGTTAGAGGAAGGTATTGGAAGCATCTAAAGCAAATGCTTCAAACTGAGAACTACTATCTTTATCCTGCTGAAGAACCAAACTATATGAATATTGAATATTGAAGCTCCTCCATCCTTGTATCCAGCCAAGAGATACTGTGATGTCTCAGGATTTGAAGCCCATACAAAGATCCTGTAACAAAGTTGCACTTTGCAAATGCTGACATATTCAAGCATATCAGATCACTTCCTAATGAGGTTGTTCAAGGATACCTTGTGTTGCGAAATGCACAGATCGTCTTGAAATGAAAGCATCACACAGAGGGTTGCAAAAGAGATTTAACTTCATTCATTTGTTTGATTGATCTTCTATCCTGAAATTAGTCAAGGTCCTCCATGGTTGCGACTTTGCTTTCGAAAACCCTTCAACATCTTTGGTGAACCCGACGTGAAAGCATCGCAGAAATTTCAGGATGGGAGATACTTCACAGCCTCTATTTCAGCCTCGTCTACAATTCCAGCCGCGTCTTCTACTTCAGCTCCATCAATGACTGCTGCGTCAAGTACTTCAACAAATGATCTAAAGCAGATTTTGCAGAATATGTCCATGTATATGCAGCTCCAAATTCAGCAGACACAATTGTATATGCAGCAGCAGCAACAATTGCATCAACAGCAGTTGTCTCAGCAAAGGCAACTCTATTCGGAGCAGGAGAATGCAAACAGCGCGACTAAGGCGATTGAAGCAATTGAGAATGAGAAGAAGCTATTTGATGGCTGTAATGTTTCAGCATATTTGAAGACATATGAGATCAAGATGGGGTTTTTCGGAGTTCAAGCTGGACTTATGAGTAAGTACTTCCTTCGTCTTGTCACACCCGCCTTGAGGGCAAAAGTGACTGATCTTTTTATTCAAAATACACATTGCTAAGATTTTAAGAAGGACCTGAAAGAAGAATATTTCCTTGAGGACTTTTGGATGGCTACTCGGCGGTCGTTTTGAGAGTGGGTCTACATGCCAAACAAAGGTTTAGCTGCTTCGGAGTTGATTCGAGAATTTGAAGAGAGGTATAGTCAGCTTGATGCCATTGAACAAAGAGCATTGGATGTTGAAAAAGTTGAGCTTTTCTTGCAAGCTGCAAATCATGCTCTTCAAGAAGAATTGGGTGAGCTTCTTGAGGATCGCACGAAGCCTATGGGTCTTAAAACGGATTGGCAGGATGCCCAGGATGCAGTTTCGACTTTGACCAAGAGGAGGATATGGAAGACTCACCTATAGAATGGTTCCATGACACCTACACCATCATCTGCTCCTATACCTGCTTCTATCCCTATTATTTCTTCTCCTCCTCAGCCAGTTTCTTGGCCTATGCCAGTGCCTACTGTTTCTACTCCTCCTATTCCTCTTGTTCCACGACCGATGCTTGCACCTTCTGCTCCAAAACCATCCGCTCCATCGGTGCCTACCTCTCTTGATGACATAATCAAAGGCATAATAGATTTGACACTGGAGTCAGTTAAAGCGGAGTCGGTGGGAAAATTGAAAGAGCAGTTTGCTTCGACTGCGCCTACTACTTCTTCTAGTGCTCCTATTGCACCTAGGAGTGCTCCTAGTGCACCTAGGAGAGATCGGAGATGTATTTGGTGTGATAGTATGGACCGCCAGGATTGCAGGGATTGTGAATCTTTTCAGGATGCAAGGAGGAAGAATTTGGTATATTGGGGACAAGATGGTAAGATTTGGTTGACTGAGACAGGAGCTCCACTTGCTACCAACTTTGGTAAAGGTGGAATGAAGAAGTTAGTAGATGACATGGCTGCGCATACTTCTTATGTGACAGCTAGAGGTGATGCTTTTGCATATGGAGTCTAGATTGAGAAGGGATCAGAGACTTAGTCAGCACTATGGACTTATGCTATGGAGACTGCAAACAAGGGAAAAATTCAGCAAGTTGTTTTGACTAGTGCAGGCTCTAGCATCAGATCAGAGACAGGTTGGGATTCACCTGTTGACAAGTACTCTATTTATGCTTATTTGGCTAAGTCTCAGGGAGCAGATGTACTTGTTGAGGAGAAGCGTAAGAGGGATGAAGAAAATCCAAGTGCAACTAAAAAGACTAGAGGGGGTGAGTTTGTTACTCCACCTACTGCAGGACCGCCGTCTTTGAGACCAGGGTGAGTTTGTTACTCCACCTACTGCAGGACCGTCTTTGAGACCAGGGCCAGATCGATAGATGGAAGATGCTCAAAAGAGAGAAAAGAGGCAAGAGCCTAGAGAGATAAAGCAGCCAGGGTTTAGATTGATGTCCGATATTGAGACATCTACAGACATGAAGAAAATCTTTAATGACAAGATACTTGGCAGTGAGGTGACTTTCACTATTTCTGAGGTTTTGGGCATCTCAAAAAGAGAGTTTCAAGATCAGTTTCAGGAGGTCCTGAAGAGGAAAAGACATGCATTGCCTACCACTGATATATAGGGAGTTTTGATTGGGGAGTTGGATGAGGATGAGGATGAGGATGAGGTTATAGTTGAGAATGCTTCTGTTTTTCCGTAGGTAGAGAAGAGGGTTCAGCCTATGCATTATGCTGAAATTGATGAGCCTCTCTTGGTACCGCGTAGTCACTTTTCACGGAGTCATTGGGCTAGGGCAACTACAGAGACGATGGTAAAAATTGGAGAGAAACAGGTGCCTTATGTTGCTTTGGTGGATCATGGTTCAGAGATTAATCTCATAGTTCGTGGAGTTTATGAAAGTAACAGATGGCCTATGGATGTAGAGCATGGGTGGCGTATGAGAGCCACCAACAATACTGCAGGTGATTTGTATGCTGCCTGTCCTAGTGTCAGGGTTTCTATTGGTGATGTAGAGGAGGATTTCCATTTCTTTGTGCAGGATTCATGCTCTTATCCCATAATTCTTGGACAGCCATTCATCACAAAGATGCACATGGAAACAAAGGTAATGGATGATGGTTCTGCTTATGCATGGATTCGTAGTAAAGATGGCATAAGAGCAGTTCAGTTTATGACTGTGTGTGTTAACCATGTTAGAAACAGAGATACTCTTAGAGATGCACCTTTGCCCAATGTGAGGGATTCGGGTTTTCATTAGGTACCGCCATTTCGCGAGACGACGGTGGTACAGAGCAGAGGAGATTGGAGTTCTCGCCTCTTGGCAGCAGTGTTTTCTCCTCCGGTTTTGTTGGGATTTCAGCAAACAATTCGATGAGCTATCAGAAGATTTCTAGGTTGCCTAGAGCTGCCAGGCAGTACATATGCAAGAAGGAGAAAATTTTGAAAAATGCAGGAATTTTGGAGGATGATGAGCACATAGATGGGATGTATGACAGTATGATTTGTGCAGATACGATGGAAGAGATGAAAGGTATGCTGAAAACTTATTTGCAGAGTTGTCACAGTAATGTATTAGTGCAATCCCTGGACATGTTTCATGAAATTGTAGATTTTGTGTCACAGATTGAGTCAGAGGCTGAGGTAGCTCAGCAAAAAGTGTTGAGTGCTAAATAAATTCAGCAAACAGAGTTTCCAACTGGTTATGATCAACTTACAGAGACACAGAGGGCTGAAAACTTTCAGCCAGCAGAGTTTACTGCTGAAATATTTCAACATCCAGAGTTTAGGGCTGTTTCTATGCAGTCCATAGAGCAGAGGGCTGAGGATATTCAGCCATTGGAGTGCAGAATTGCTGATTTACAGCAAGATTTGAGTAATGCAAAAGAGCATAATGAAGCCAGGGTTGACATGAAATACAAAAGTGTGGATAAGAAGGTGAAGCCGGTAGCTGTACCGCTTCCACCTGACAGCGATCAACAAAAAGAGAGGGCTGCTAAACAGCCAATTTTGAGGAATCCGGAGCATATTGGTCATAAATTTTCAGCAGAGACTCTTGCTGAATTGAAAATTGGAAATGGTGATTTCTTGCTACCCATAGAGAAGCAATGCTTTTAGGAGATGCTTGAGCGACATGGAAGGGGATTTGCTTTTTTTCCGCATGAGATTGGATGTGTGAATCCAGATATTGTTGCTCCTATGGTGATTTTTACTATTCCTCATATTCCATGGAATCTCCGACCTATTCCAGTGCCTAAAGCACACCTGCCAAAGCTGATTGATTTATTGAATGAGAAAATAAAGATGGAAATTCTTGAGCCATCATCTGCACCATACTCAAACAGGTGGTTTACGGTTCCAAAGAAGAATGGTACTCTCTGATTTATACAGGACATGCAGCCAGTGAACAGAGTTACTATCAAGAATGTTGGTATAGGTCCATTTGTGGATGAGTTTGCAGATGCATTTGCTGGACGTGCCATCTATTTTTTAGGTGATTTGTATTCAGGATATGATCAATTTCAGCTCGCTTTGGAAAGCAGGGACATACCCACCATGAGAACTCCTATTGGGCTTGTCAGGATGTGTACCTTGCTTCAAGGTGCCACTAATTTTGTTGCAAATATGATGAATGCCATGCATAAGGTCCTTTGTGACTATATACCTCAGCTTACTATGCCTTTCTTGGATGATGTGCCCATAAGGGGTGTGCAGAAGAAGAGAAAAATGAGAGTCTAAGTGAGCAGGGATGTAGATACTTTGTGGCTAATCATATTTCAGCTTGTGAGAAGATTTTGGCTAGGTTAGAAGAAGTGAACTTGAAACTTTCAGGGCTAAAATCTGTTTTTGGAGTGAATGAGGTTGTCATTGTTGGACATATGTGTGGATATTATGGCAGGAAACCCTCACCTGATAAGATGGATGCTATAGGCAAGATTGCAGAGTATTGTTCTACCACTTCAGAGGTACAGAGATTCATTGGAGCTTGTGTGTTTTATATGATTTGGATACCTCATTTTTGCACACATAGCAGATTGTTTATATTAGCTGCTTCGAAAGGGGCATAAATTCTATTGCGATGAGAGCCATACTAGAGCCATGCGGAAATTGAAGAAGTTATTGCAGAATGCTCCTACTCTCAGGAAAGCGGATTATAATTGTGGAAGGCCTATTGTATTGACAGTTGGCACTAGTCCAATTGGCATAGGTTGGGCTGTGGGTCAAGATGATGCAGATGGAAATAGGTATGCTATTCGGTTTGGGGCGAAAGTCCTAAATGAGAGACAGAGGAGATATCCGCAAATCAAGAGGGAGTTACTGGGGATTGTTACGGCTCTCAAATGTGACAAGGAGTACTTTATTGGAGCTTCAGTTGTGGTAGAGACAGATTGCTTGCCATTGATTGGTATGATTACAAGTTGCTCTACTCCGGATATAGCCATGTTGAGATGGATTGCATACATCAAGTCATTAAATCCAGAATTTATACACATAGCAGGGAAGGATAATCCAGTGGGGGCAGATATGCTGTCTAGAGCCAGATATCATGATGAGGAGACTCTACTTGCAGAAGAGGATGATGCAAAAATTTCAGCCATTATGGTTGATCATGTTTGCCATGTCTATGATATTGTGGCTTTCATAGAAGAACTCTATGTTGGAGATTGGTTGCAGATTGGCAAGTATCTTAGTACACTAAGAAAAAGAGATGAATGGACAGATGAAGAGTTCAAGAAGATCAGAAGGAAAGCCTATGGTTATTTTCTCAAGGACAGATTTCTTTGGAAGCATCCGAAGAAAAGAGGTGGATTACCTTTGCGGGTTGTGTGCGATAGAGAGACACAGTTACAGGTGATGAGGGAGTTTCATGAGAGTCCTTGGGCTGGTCATAGAGGAGTGTGGGCTACTTATGAGAAAATCAAGGAGAAATATTGGTGGAAAGGCATGTATAGAGATGTTTCTCACTTTGTTGAGACTTGCAGAGACTGCCAGATGTATTCAGTAGTGCGTCATCGAGATGAGCTTCATCCGACCTATCCGCTATGCATTCATTATAAGTGGGTAGTTGATTTGGTTACTATGCCTATGGGTCTATGGCAGATGAGATACATTGTTTTGGCTAGAGAGGATCTTACCAATCATGTTGAGGGCAGATCTTTGAGAATGAAGACCACTAGTGCAGTGTGTAAGTTCTTATTGGAAGAAATTTTCTGCAGGTATGGCTGTGTGGGTAAGATCACTACGGATCGCGGTGAATTGGATGCAAATGAAGCTAGGGAGTTTTTCTCTCAGCTAGGAATCAAGTTGGCTCTAACTACAGCATATAATCCAGAGGGAAATGGGAAGAGTGAAAGAGGACATCCGCCGATAGTGAATGCATTAGCCAAAGCATGTAGAGGACGGATTGGAGAATGGCCGAGACTTCTACCATTTGCTTTGTGGGCTGATTGTACGACTCACAGTGTTACCACAGGATATATGCCTACAGAGTTGATGTATGGTCAGAAACCGGTTATGCCGACTGAGACTTGTGCAGGAGGATTTGATGAGAGAGGATTTGATAAGAGTTGATGTATGGTCAGTTTTACCTTGGCAGGAGGATTTGATGAGAGAGGAGCTCTTAGCTCTTCGGATTCGGCAGTTGGAGAGAAGACCACAGGATATTCAGCTAGCTATTGATAGGTTGAAGGTTGCTAGACTAAGAAATAAGGATAGGTTTGACAGCAGCCATCGCTTGCGGCCTAGAGCAATAGAAGAGGGAGATTGGGTATTAGTCTTTGATAGCAGCCTTGAAAATCAGCATACTACACTTCGGAAGATGGTGAAAAGATGGTTTGGGCCGTACATAGACATGTTTTTGATAATGCAACATATGAGTTGACAGAATTGGATGGGACAATGCTTAGAGTGCCTATTGCTGGAAAAAGAATCAAGATTTTCAAGAAAAAAGATGATGAAGATTATGCATTTGAAGAATTTGCAAGAGAAGAGCAACTAGAAGAAACTCCAATGGAAGAGACAGATGATATGACAGATAATCTTGTTGATATACCGGAAATGCATAATGAATAGATTGATCTATTTGTGGATCTTGATGATAACGATCATGGGTAGTTGGCCCATCTGGAGGATGCGCAGGATTAGAGGGGGTGGATGTCGTATTGCTACGCATTCGAGGTGTGAAAACCACCCAAAAGTTGTGTGTGTGATTTGATACTTTGTACATACTTAGTTGTTATGTTTGCTCTTTTATTTACATGGGTAGTATAGTGAAGAGGGGTTTAAAGAAAGAAAAACCATTGATTTCTTACAGCTTGAAGCAAGCAGGGCTCTCTCCCTGTGTATGCTGACCAGTACCCATCATACCAGGTTCTCTCACTTCGAGAGCTGGGCATGCACAACAGCAATAGAGACATGTGAATGACAACATCAGCTGCTCCCTTCCATCATCAAAGCTTTCACATTTTCTATCCACCCATCATGATGAATAATCCCAGATTCATTAAGTGTGTGACTGTGGGAGATGAGGCAGTAGGCAAGACCTGCTATCTTGTTTGACAATTTCAGAGCCAATGTTATTGTCGATGGATTTACCGTCAACCTTGGACTCTGGGATCCAGCAGGCCAAGAAGATTATAATAGGTTGCAGAACCAAACTTGATCTAAGAGATGACAAACAATTCTTTATGGACCATCCTGGTGCTGTCAATATTAGCACTGCTCTTGGAGAGGAACTTCAGAAGCTGATAGAAGCTGCTGTCTATATTGAATGCAGTTCAAAAACACAACAGAATGTGAAGGCTGTTTTTGATGCTGCAATCAGGGTTGTGCTACAACCTCCAAGGCAAAGGAATAGGAAACAGAAAATCGCATCAGAAAAATTGTGGGGTTATGTAATAGGTATGCTCATACGGGCATTTGGAAACATTAGAGTTTCTCTAAACATATGTCATGGTAGTCAAGTCATACTGCACTTTGGTATAATGCTTCTCCCAGGCTGAAATAGTCTTCTACTGTATGATGCTGACATTCGATTGGTGACCTTAAGTTATGTGTACACCATTCGCATGGTTCACTATGGAAGTAGTCTGAAGAGTTGTGAGCAGCACTGCTTGTCAGATAACCAATGGCTCTGAACTTCTAACTGAAGATTAGGCGAATGCAAAAGGAACGTGAGTGCAAGCTGTCGAATCTGCAGCTATGGATCTTGACCAGATTCAAAATGGGGAGTACATCATCTCTGCAGGGTATGATTGCAATCTGCAAACCATAAAAATTGAAAGGGATGCTGAAGATGATAAAATGCGGAAAGTACATGAGACAGCCGAAAATGAGCTAGATCTTGTCATTGATAAAGTACTTATGTTTGAGAAGATCATTCAGTGGGGCAGGTGAAAGAAAGGTAGCATTGAATCTATTGGAAAAGTCATTGCATCAGTTAGAGAAGCTCAATGACATCTCTGCACTATTACTAGCTACCAAACTTTCTATTGAAAAGGTAGATTCTGCTGGTGATGGGATCATACTTGCAAAAAGAGCATTGGCAAATATGAGAGAAGAGTTTCATTTTGGCAAATGTGTTATGTATCACATATTAGGAGTTGCCATGGGCAAGCAAGCAAGGATTGCTTCTTTAAACACTTAGAGGACTGGCTTACAGACAGAGGCTTTAAAGGCATTGCATGAGTCTGTAATCTGTGGAGTTGCTGCCAGAGCTTTGGGAACAAGCAAGTCTTTACCATGGGGCAAGGTCTGCTTACAGACGTGCACTGTTACATCAATGGAATTTGAATCCAGAGTGTTGCGCACGTATTCAGAAAGAGTTTGTCCTTTTACTGCTGTATGGAGACATAAAAGCAGGAACCTGCCAAACAAGAGCTCAAAGGGGAGGACGCAAGCATTGGTGGGGAAAAAAGAGATTTCAGAGGAGAAAAAGCAAAGGAGACAGAGATATATGTCGACTTTTTTTATGTGAGATGGGAGGAGAATCACGAAGGGGGCGGAGGGAATTTCGGAATTGGGAGGCTAATTAGCTGATTCAAGAGCTATTTATGACCACGAATTGGAACGCCGTTAGAGGTTTTTTCAACAGGCGAAGCTTTTCACAATGGTGAGGGGAAGCAACAAGAAAAATCAGCGGAATTTTTCTGCATTCGTTCTCAAAAACCGTCGTCTGCTCTGGAAAAACGGAAGAGATTGAAGCCTTGGCTCAGGAGTATCTGAGCAGTCCAGTTCGTGTGAAAGTTGGAAAAGTTAGTAGTCCAACTGCAAATGTTTTACAGACTTTAAACAAAGTCTCAGATGATGAGAAGATAGACCAGTTACTGGCCCTTCTTGTTGAGGAGTCCAGTTAGTCAGAGCGAGCTGGTCACCCTGCTCCACTTACGATAGTCTTTGTGGAACGAAAGACACGATGTGACGAGATTTCAGATAGAATGCTTGATATGGGCTTTGAGCCGCAAATCCGAGAGGTTATGAAGAACCTCCCTAAAAAGCATCAAACACTTCTTTTTAGTGTAACCATGCCTTGAACCTTAAACTTTCCTCAGCGTCCATGCCTTGAATTGCAAAGATACGATGTTTCATCAAGACAAAGAAGCATGAAGTCTGCGGGTGTGAAACGGAGGAGCAACATAGAAACCCCAGAAACGTACTCAAAGTGATCTCCTGCAAAAAGTAAAAGCTCAAGAACTAGAAGATGCTGGAATACACCCTCATACTAGTTTTGACTTCAAGAGAATACAGTTTCTGGAAAAGTATCCGAAAGGCCAGGTTAGAGGAAGGTATTGGAAGCATCTAAAGAAAATGCTTCAAACTGAGAACTACTATCTTTATCCTGCTGAAGAACCAAACTATATGAATATTGAATATTGAAGCTCCTCCATCCTTGTATCCAGCCAAGAGATACTGTGATGTCTCAGGATTTGAAACCCGTACAAAGATCCTGTAACAAAGTTGCACTTTGCAAATGCTGACATATTCAAGCATATCAAATCACTTCCTAATGAGGCTGCTCAAGGATACCTTGGGTTGCGAAATGCACAAATCGTCTTGAAATGAAAGCATCACATAGAGGGTTGCAAAAGAGATTTAATTTCATTCATTTGTTTGATTGATCTTCTATCCTGAAATTAGTTAAGGTCCTCCGTGGTTGCGACTTTGCTTTCGAAAACCCTTCGACAACGTAGTGTGGACACCCAAAGTGTGAACCATATATTTTATAAATAAAATGACATGAAATAAAATGTTAACAATTTAAACAACATGCAAAAATCATCCATGAGGAAGAAGGATTTGCACCCCAAATTTGTGGGACTTTTTATGTCTCTCCAATGTTGGGAATCATTAAGAGATGATTGCACATCCCTGATCTACTCCTCAAGGGCTTCAATTTGATTGTGAGCAAGTAGATTTTCATGAAGAGAATCAAAATTCTAATTTTTAGTCTTTCTCTCTTCTCTCTTCTCTCTCCTCTTATTGTGTGTTTCCATGCTTAATTCAATGAGAGAAGGGGATGGGCTGAGATGAGAGATTTTGATCATGGGATGATGCTGGTAGATTGAGATTGGAAGGATAATCAATGGCTATTGGGAAGCATCATGGGCCTCCAATCGTCATGAGATACATACATGATAAGACATGGTTTTATGAGTAAGCGATAGATTTTATTGTTTTATGATCAATTTTGATTGGAAATGGTTTCATTTGATTGGCAATGCTTTGATTTATCAGAAATGTTAAATGAATCAAGAAAAATGATTCATCTAATAATTTATTTGTAAACACACAAAACCTTCAACATTACAATTTAAGAAAAATTATGTGATTTTAGGGTTTCGTTGTGCGTATGGGATACAATATGATAGAAAAATAATTCTCAATAAGATCAATTGATATAAATTATTAAATTTAAAAAAACTTATATTTATCCACAAATAAATAGTAAAAAATAAGAAAAAAGAGAAAATTAGAATGTTTGAGTCCCAAAAATAGAAAAAAAAAAATTGTATTTGTGAATGTATGGTAAGGCCCGAGGCATGAGCTTTAGCCTCAATTCAACCCTATCTCTATGTTAAAGTGGGCTTTTATTGCTTTCATGAAGGAAAAGATATAAAAACTGCTATGTAAACCTACCACCAAATGCACAATCTTAAGCAGAAAGGAGAAGGGAGATGTTGAGGGCTCATAATATGTTGAATTCTGATGTTTTTTTGATGCATGGCATATAGGGTATGTGCGGTTTAAAATTAAGAGGGTCCAATAGTACGAGAATGCTCGGTGCTGGTCCTGAGCACAACGTAGCAATCACGGTTTAGAGTAAAGGAATAAAAAGACATGTTTTTTTATCTTTACAATGTTGGTTGCCAATAAGAAAATTGTTTGAGAACTATAAATTATATACAATTGCATTGCACACACCATATGGTATCATCCTAGATGCATATAAATTGTTTTTATTAACAATGACCTACGTTGAGTGTGAGGTACCCTAAGCTACAGGGTTAGTGGTTTCATTCTCTGAAGAATATTTAGTGAGGACTATTTATTATCTCGATCGAGTGATTAAAAGAGTGAATTATGTGTTGTACATGGTTTATGTGTTCAAGCACATCTCAGGGCCAATCCTCGAGGTGTAGGAGAGTCGTAGTGGGGCCGCGACAATCAGCCAAGGGGCACTTCCTTTGTTTGTGCTTACGTGGTGTATGACACCAATATGTGTAGGGACTCCCTCTGAGGAGTGTAAAAGGATTATCTGTTGGATTAGAATCCATATAAAAGCAAAGTTTTGTATTCGAGGTTAGGAGGGTAGTATACCCCTTAGATGCTCCTAGCCACGAGGCTGTGTGGGGTGGTTTGAGGTGTTGAGAGAGAGAGAGAGTACGAGAGAGATACACAAGACATGCTCCCAAAGAATGATTCATATTGATGTAGAGTTAGTATATATAGGTGAGACCCAAGTTAAGTGAGAGATGATATATATAGTTGTAACATCCCCACTCAAACAAAGGTCTCTAGCTGTGAGTGAAAAATGATACACATACCTACGATACAAAAATGATTTACTATAAAGTTTTCTTGAATACAATGATACATGCCTCAATCAGTGAGACAAGAATTTGGAACAATACCAAGTGCATGTCTTAATGAACTAAAGCGAGCTTCACTAAGAGCTTTTGTGAAGATGTTTGCAACCATTTGATCACTGGGACAATGTTCCACCATAATGGAACCTTTCTTGACTTCATGTCGAACATAATGATAATGAATAGCAATATGCTTTGATTTACTATGCTGTATATAGTCTTTGGTAAGACTAATAGCACTTTGGTTATCGCATTGAAGAGGTGTACTAGATGATGAAGGATGTCCCAAATCTGCAAGTAGTTGTCGAAGCCAAACTAGCTCGTGAGCTACTAATGATGCAGCAACATATTTGGCCTCAGTTGTAGAAACCGCAACACATCATTGTTCGTTGCTAGACCAAGAAACCAAACATCCATTTACAAAGAAACAATTCCCACTTGTAGATCACATGGATAAGTGTGAACTTTCCCAATCAGCATCTGTATATCCAATAATGTCAAGAGAAGTTGAAGAAGATAAAGAAGAAACCTCTCGACGACGATAAATAAGACCAAATTCCTTAGTACCCTTGAGGTACTTAAGAATACGTTTTGCAACACTCCAATGAATAGTGGAAGGGGAAGAAAGATACTATCCAAAAAAATTAGCTGCAAATAAAATATCTGGTCTTGTGTTTAAACCAATAAATTGAAGACAACCAACAAGATTAGCAAAAGGTTGATGTATGGCTGATTCTTCATTGCGTGTTGTAGATGTACCCTTGGTAGAGCTCAAAAGAATGGGAGTGTTGGCAAAGTGCGCATTTTTCAACCCAAACTTCTCAACAATATCATTAATAAACTTTGTCTAGCAAAGAAGAAAAATGCCTTGTTGTCAGTGTCGTTGAACTTGAATACCAAACAAGAATGTATCTCACCAAGATCCACCATTTCAAATGCAGTCGATAAAAGCTTCTTCATAGCATCCAAGAAAGCAATATTATTTGACACAAGAATAGTATCATCAACATATAGAGCAAGAATAATAAAATATTTGTCCTCCCTTTGATGTAAAGATTTGGATCATCAAAACATGCAACAAAACCTTTAGATGTGAGGAACTGATCAATCTTAATATACCAAGTACGAGAGGCTTGCTTCAATCCATATAATGCACGATGAAGCTGGCATACAAGATGCTCCTTTCCTGCAATCATAAAACCTTCAGGTTGCTCCATATAGATTTCTTCTTCAAGATCTCCATTGAGAAAAGCCGTTTTAACATCCATTTGGTGAATTTCTAGATCAAATAGTGTTGCAAAAGCCAAAATCATACGAACAGTTGTGGAGCGCACAACAGGAGAAAATGTTTCTTGATAATCTTCTCCTGCAATCTATGAGTAACCTTTTGCAACAAGTCGTGCTTTGAACTTATCAAACAAGCCATCAGCTTTGGTCTTGGTTGTATTAACCCATTCACATTTGATAGGAACACGATTTGGGGGGAGTTCAGTAAGAATCCATGTACCTTTGGAGATTAAAGAATCGTACTCAGCTTGCATAGCTTCTTGCCATTGATCCCTTTGAGAAGAATTGATAGCTTCCATATACGATATTGGATCCTCTTGGACAGACATAGCATCATCAAAGACATCATATTCAATAGAATAGAATCCATGCTCTATCTCAATAGGAAGATCGACATAGATCTCCAAATTTTCATCAATATTCTTTGGAGGTGAAGGAGGTTTATGATCATCAAAATTAGTAGAATCACAAAGCAAGTAAGGAAATGCACTAAGCAAAGACTGTGTATCATCTGAAACATCTGACGACCATGTGCCACCCATAGTCTTCTCATCAAATATAGCATCACGACTAATGATAACCTTTTGAGTAGAAGGATCATAAAATTTGTAACCTTTGGAATGATCTAAATAACCAAGAAAAATAACCTTCAAACCTGGAGGATCCAACTTATGTCGAGTGTCCTTGGGCACATGAATATAAGCAATGCAGCCAAATGTGCGAAAGTGAGATACTGAAGGTGTCTTCCCTGTCCAGATTGTTATAGGAATTTCACCAGCAGGTGCAGTAGTTGGAAGATGATTTTGAATAAAAACGGCTGTTAGAAGTGCTTCATTCCAAAACTTTCGAGACAAACCAGAGTGTATAAGCATGCAATGTATAGCATTAAGAATAGTGTGATTTTTGCGCTCAGTAACACCATTTTGCTAAGGAGAATAAGGAACTGTAAACTCATTATGAATACCTTGATCCTTACAAAAGTCATCAAATAGATTGGATACATATGCACCACCATTGTCACTACGAAGCGTCTTTATAGAAAATCCAATTTGAAGCTCCACACTTATCTTGTATTGTTTAAATATAGATAAAGCCTCAGACTTATGTCGAAGAAGATAGACATGTGTGTACTGTGAGAAATCATCAATGAAAGTTATAAAATATCGATATTGAGACTTTGAGGCAGGAAAAGGACCGCAAATATCGGTATGGACCAAATCCAAGAGAGCACGGGAATGTGATGAAATAGAAGTGTGGAAAGGTAAACGATGGTGTTTTCCAAGTGCACAGTACGCACATATTCCCATACGTGGATGAGATTTAAGATCCATACCTTGCACAAGACCATGACGATGAAGATCAAGAGTTTTGGCAAAATCGGAGTGTGCAAATCGTCGATGCCATAATTTGCAATCTGCATCTCCAGGGGCAATAACAACATTTGCAACTATATCGTTCAATGATAGCTCAAATAGATTACCATGTCGAGGAGCCACTGCTATAGTATGCCCGTCTTCCTCTATACGACATTGATTATGATCAAAGCCAACAAAAAAACCAAGATCAACTAGATGAGCAACAGAAAGAAGATTTCTTTGCAAATCTGGAACATGAAGAACTCCTCTTAATATTCTGGTGGATGAAGCAGTCCCCAGATATAAATCACCCACTCCTTTGACTTGAAAAGTTGTATCATCCACAAGATAAACAAACTTCTTGATAGGAAGAGAATGATAATTGTGAAGCCACTACGATTGGTATGTCATGTTTCCAGTGGCACCTGAATCAACGATGAATAGAGAACCATCATGAACATGAAGTACCTTTTTTGGAGAGATATCATGATGGATGAAATTGAGCTCCTGATGAGTATGATCATCATCGGTTGTAGTTTGTTGAACAATATAAGCTCGAGAACGTTCTTCATCATATCTATGTTTATAACAACGACGAGATGGATGATCTGTATGTGCACAATAATCACAAGGAGGAAAACTTTTGGACGAGTGAGGTTGCTTTGTAGTAACTCCATGCTCCTCATCATATTGACATGCCCAGCAATTAGAAGCCACATGGCCTTTCTTATCACAATAAGAACAATGTTTGTTAGGATAAGCAAGATGAGAAGATTTACTACCTTGATTAGGGCGTCCACCTTGTTGAAAATGTGAAGCGGGACGCTTGCGAGCAACAAAAGCATCATCAAAATCCCTTTGTTTGCGAGTGACCAAAACAGCATTAGATTTTTCCAAATGATGCTCATGACGTTGAGAATATTCAATAAGAGATATACATGCTTTGTCAAAGTGGATATCATCCTTGTTAGACAAAATAGTGATGATATTGTCATATAAAGGATCTTTGATGGTATGAAGAAGTTGAGTAACAATCTGATTTTTAGCAACAGGAGCGTCGGCAGCACCAAGTTGATTGATAATGTCTTTAAAAGCCTCGATATGAGAGTGCATAGAAGTACCAACCTTATATTGAAGATTCTTCAAACAAGTTTGGAGATATAAAATTTTGGTGACTGATTTCTTCTCAAACGTTGAGATAAGATACTCCCAAATAGCATGAGAGGTTTCCAAATGAAAGACATCCAACATAAGTGAGTCAGGAAGTGCAGACAATATATAACGACGAGACGCTTTGTCACGACGAATCCAATCAGTATGATCAATTTTCCATTGTTCAAATAATGGACCATCAGTAATCACATAATTGTTATTCATCACATCAATAGGTTGAACTGGGCAAGACAGGTCGCCCAAAACAATATCAAATAATTCGTCACCTTCAAGAATTAGCATCATCTTTGCTTTCCACCCAGGAAATCCTTGTCCTTGGAAGAAGGGAACCGAACGTTGGCCAGACGGATATCTATTAAGAATTACGCAATTGGCCATGCTTGTATGTCGAGAGAAAACAAATAAGATGAGATCACAGAATCTGCAAACCATGATCAAGACGAGCGTAGTTGAGACGCATGACAATCAAAATAGGGATATGCACGTAAGAATGATGAAAAGTATTGAGTGACTAAAAAGAAAGCCCGAAATAGAGAGGCGTAACGTGCAAGACGAGATGACGCATATAAGAAAAATACTATTTCGGTCGAGCAAAGAACGTTGTTGGAAGGGTTTGTGAAAACAAAGTCGCCACCACAGAGGACTTTGAATAATTTCAAGATAGAAGATCAATCAAGTGAATGTTGTGTGTATGGTTCAGTCCTCAGAATAGATGAGTGAAATCTTACAAATCCAAGTATTTGTCCAGCTCATCTTATGAGATAATTGACAGTTACAATTGAGACTCATGAAAGGAACTGGATACATAGCTTTGAAGCTTCTAGTTCACTCAAGAAGCCATGGCATTAACACCACAGAAATGTAGCAAATTCTTTCTTAATATAGAAAGATTTTTAGTCATCTTTTGTCAGTCCAGTTATGAGCTTCGAATCAAAGTAAATTTGCAGTTCTAACAACCTGATACGATATTTGGATTGCATGACATTGTTCTTTTTGTTGTTATATGAACAGGCTACTTGGTGTAGGGGTGTTTCTTGACTTCAATTTTAGTACTGTTCTGAAAATTTACATCAAGAAAGATTCTTGAAGGGGAAAGCCAGTAACATGAAGGGAAATGTTGCTATAATTGAATAATTGTTTCTCCATCTATGTACTGATATTTAGCCACATATATGACATCCTTACATCTTCCATATTTGCTGAAACAGAAAGTATCTCTATAATGCTGATGGCATGCAGTCCCTTGTTTTCTTTACTTCAAATAATCCAGCACCTGTTCCAAAATCAGACTTTTGCAACTCTTCAGGGCGATTGACAAAACGATGCTTTAAACAAACTTCCTGTTAACAGTCCTTGCACACAAATTTGTTGGAATATGTAAGATTTTCCCAGCAGCCAGGTACGGGACATCGAGGCTTGTTGTGAACTTTGGCATAGTTGCTAGGTTCACAGTCAGTCTTCACATGACGATTCCAAGTGGCATTAGGATCTTCATTACCAACCAGTCGGATGGCCTTTGCACAAAGTGGGCACACCAATATAGTAACATCCTTGTCTGCTGCATTAGGACAATTGTATTTGCTATAGGACCGATGTTCCAGGCAGAATGTCTGCTTACAGACGTCATAGGTCAAGGCTAAAAATCGAGAAGGTTGCCCCCCTCATCGACAGAGCAATGCTTGCCCTCCAATTGACATTCATGTGATGGTGGCACTGGCCCAAATTGAAGCTCCTGTCGCATCGCAATCTCCCAAAATCTGCCGATCTCTTGTCCGGAACCATGAGCACTCTTAATCACTCCGCTTCTGACGCTCTCTAGAATCCATCTCTGATTCTGCTACTAAATCCCCCAGCCTCCAACTGTGATGCAGGCAATCTTCCCAACTCTGAACCTGGAGTACAGGTTACGAGTTTTGCTTACTAATGACTACTTCTGTCCTGCTCGGTGAGCCCCCCCAGAAGCATAATTGGTGATATTTCCCTTTTTCTCCTAGTAGAAGACTCCACGTCAAAGAACGCCACGACCTGTCTTAGAATTGCTCATAAATAAAGGATCTGAATCCTTGCTGCTTGTCGTTCACCTGTGACTATTCTTCCAATGCATAATCTTCATCATCTCTTTTCTTGAAAATCTTGATTCTTTTTCCAGCAATAGGCACTCTAAGCACTGTCCCATCCAATTCTGTCAACTCATGTGTTGCATTATCAAAAACATGTATATACGGCCCAAACCATCTTTTCACCATCTTCCGAAGTGCAGTATGCTGATTTTCAAGGGTGCTATCAAAGACCAATACCCAATCTCCCTCTTCTATTGCTCTAGGCCGCAAGTGATGCATGCTGTCAAACCTGTCCTTATTTTTTAGTCTAGCAACCTTCAACCTGCCAATAGCTAGCTGAATATCCTCTAGTCTTCTCTCCAATTGCCGAATCCAAAGAGCTAAGAGCTCCTCTCTCGTCAAATCCTCCTGCCAAGGTAAAATTGACCAAGTCAAAGCACAAGTCTCAGTCGCGGCATAACAGGTTTCTGACCATACATCAACTCTGCAGGCATATGTCTTGTGGTAACACTGTGAGTCGTACGATCAGCCCACAAAGCAAATGGTAAAAGTCTCGTCCATTCTCCAATCCGTACTCTGCATGCTTTGGCTAATGCTTTCACTATCGGCGGATGCCCTCTTTCACTCTTCCCATTTCCCTCTGGATTATATGCTGTAGTTAGAGCCAACTTGATTCCTAGTTGAGAGAAAAACTCCCTAGCTTCATCTGCATCCAATTCATCGTGATCCGCAGTGATCTTACCCACACATCCATACCTGCAGAAAATTTCTTCCAATAAGAACTTACACACTGCACTAGTGGTCTTTGTTCTCAAAGATCTGCCCTCAACATGATTGGTAAGATCCTCTCTAGCCAAAACAATATACCTCATCTGCCATAGACCCATAGGCATAGTAACCAAATCAACTACCCACTTATAATGAATGCATAGCGGATAGGTCGGATGAAGCTCATCTCGATGACGCACTACCGAATACATCTGGAAATCTCTGCAAGTCACAAAAAAGTGAGAAACATCTCTATACATGCCTTTCCACCAATATTTCTCCTTGATTTTCTCATAAGTAGCCCATACTCCTCTATGACCAGCCCAAGGACTCTCATGAAACTCCCTCATCACCTGTAACTGTGTCTCTCTATCGCAGACAACCCGCAAAGGTAATCCGCCTCTTTTCTTCGGATGCTTCCAAAGAAATCCATCCTTGAGTGTACTAAGGTACCTACCAATCTGCAACCAATCTCCAACATAGAGTTCTTCTATAAAAGCCACAATATCATAGACATCATCCTCTTCTGCAAGTAGAGTCTCCTCTTCTATAAAAGCCACAATATCATAGACATCATAGCCATTTCTGCATCATCCTCTTTTGCAAGTAGAGTCTCCTCATCATCATATCTAGCTCTAGACAGCATATCTGCCACTGGATTATCCTTCCCTGCTATGTGTTTAAATTCCGGATTTAATGACTTGATGTATGCAATCCATCTTAGCATAGCTATATCCGAAGTAGAGCAGCTCGTAATCATACCAATCAATGGCAAGCAATCTGTCTCTACCACAACTGAAGCTCCAATAAAGTACTCCTTGTCACATTTGAGAGCTGTAACAATCCCCAGTAACTCCCTCTTGATTTGCGGATATCTCCTCTGTCTCTCATTTAGGACTTTTGCCCCAAACCGAATAGCATACCTATTTCCATTTGCATCATCTTGACCCACAGCCAAACCTATGCCAATTGGACTAGTGTCAACTGTCAATACAATAGGCTTTCCACAATTATAATGTGCTTTCCTGAGAGTAGGAGCATTCTGTAATAACTTCTTCAATTTTCGCATGGCTCTAGTGTGGCTCTCATCCCAATAGAATTTATGCCCCTTTCGAAGCAGCTGATATAAACAATCTGCTATGTGTGCAAAATGAGGTATCCAAATCATATAAAACACACAAGCTCCAATGAATCTCCGTACCTCTGAAGTGGTAGAACAATACTCCGCAATCTTGCCTATAGCATTCACCTTATCAGGTGAGGGTTTCCTGCCATAATATCCACACATATGTCCAACAATGACAACCTCATTCACTCCAAAAACAGATTTTTGCCCTGAAAGTGTCAAGTTCACTTCTTCTAACCTGGCCAAAATCTTCTCACATGCTGAAATATGATCAGCCACAAAGTATCTGCATCCCTGATCATTTAGACTCTCATTTTTCTCTTCTTCTGCACACCCCTTAATGGGCACATCATCCAAGAAAGGCATATTAAGCTGAGGTATGTAATCTCGAAGGACCTTATGCATGGCATTCATCATATGCGCAACAGAATTAGTGGCACCTTGAGGCAAGGTACATATCCTGACAAGCCCAATAGGAGTTCTCATGGTGGTTATATCCCTGCTTTCCAAAGCCAGCTGAAACTGATCATATCCGGAATACAAATCACCTAAAGAATAGATGGCACATCCAGCAAATGCTTCTGTAAACTCATCCACAACTAGACCTATACCAACATTCCTGATAGTAACTCTGTTTACTGGCTGCATGTCCTGTATAAATTAGAGAGTACCATTCTTCTTTGGAACTGTAAACTACCTGTTTGAGTATGGTGCAGATGAAGGCTCAAGAATTCCCATCCTAATTTTCTCATTCAATAAATCAATCAGCTTTGGCAGGTGTGCTTTAGGCACTGGGAGATTCCATGGAGTATGAGGAATAGTAAAAATGACCATAGGAGCAACAATATCTGGATTCACACATCCAATGTCATGCGGAAAAAAAGCAAATCCCCTTCCATGTCGCTCAAGCATTTCCTGAAAGCATTGCTTCTCTATGGGTAACAAAAAATCACAATTTCCAATTTTCAATTCAGCAAGAGTCTCTGCTGAAAATTTATGACCAATATGCTCCGGATTCCTCAAAATTGGCTGTTTAGCAGCCCTCTCTATTTGCTGATCACTGTCAGGTGGAAGCGGTACAGCTATCGGCTTCACCTTCTTATCCACAGTTTTGTATTTCGTGTCAACCCTGGCTTCATTATGCTCTTCTGCATTACTCAAATCTTGCTATAAATTAGCAATTCTGCACTTCAATGGCTGAATATCCTCAGCTCTCTGCTCTATGGACTGCATAGGAACAGCCCTAAACTCTGAATGGTAAAATATTTCAGCAGTAAACTCTGGGCTAAAAGTTTTCAGCCCTTTGTGTCTCTGAAAGCTAATCATAACCAGCTGGAAACTCTGTTTGTTAGAATTTCTTCAGCACTCAACACTTTTTGCCGAGCCACCTCAGCCTCTGACTCAATCTGTGACACAAAATCTGCAATTTCATAAAACATGTCCAGGGATTGCACTAATACATTACTGTGACAACTCTGCATATCAAGTTTCAGCATATCTCCCATCTCTGTCATCGTATCTGCACAAATCACACTATCATACATCCCATCTATGTGCTCATCATCCTCTAAAATTCCTGCATTTTTCAAAATTTTCTCCTTCCTGCATATGTACTGCATGGCAACTCTAGGCAACCTAGAAATCTTCTGATAGCTCATTGAACTATTTGCTGAAATCCCAACAAAACCGGAGGAGAAAACACTACTGCTAGGAGGCGAGAACTCCAATCTCCTCTGCTTTGTACCACCGTCGTCTCGCGAAATGGCGGTACCTAATGAAAACCCGAATCCCTCACAGTTGGCAAAGGTGCATCTATGAGAGTATCCCTGTTTCTAACATGGTTCACACACACAGTCATAAACTGAACTGCTCTCATGCCATCTTTACTGCGAACTCGTGCATAAGCAGATCCATCATCCATTTTGTTTCCATTGCATCTCTGTGATGAATGGCTGTCCAAGAATTATAGAATAAGAGCATGAATCCTATACAAAGAAATGAAAATCCTCCTCTACATCACCAATAGAAACCCTGACACTGGGACAGGCAGCATACAAATCACCTGCAGTGTTATTGGCGGCTCTCATACGCCACCCATGCTCTACATCCATAGGCCATCTGTTACTCTCATAAACTCCACGAACTATGAGATTAATCTCTGAACCATGATCCACCAATGCAACATAAGGCACTTGTTTCTCTCCAATCTTTACCATCGTCTCTGTAGTTGCCCTGGCCCAATGGCTCCGCGAAAAGTGACTACGTGGTATCAAGACAGGCTCATTAGTTTCAGCATAATGCATAGGTTGAACCCTCTTCTCTATTTGCGGAAAAACAGAAGCATTCTCAACCATAACCTCATCCTCGCCCTCATCCAACTCCCCAATCAAAACTCCCTGTGTATCAGTGGTAGGCAATGCATGTCTTTTCCTCTCCAGAACCTCCTAAAACTGATCTTGAAACTCTCTTTTCGAGATGCCCAAAACCTCAGAAATAGTGAAAGTCACCTCACTGCCAAGTATCTTGTCATTGAAGATTTTCTTCATGTCTGTAAATGTCTCAATATCGGACATCAATCTAAACCCTGGCTACTTTCTCTCTCTAGGCTCTTGCCTCTTTTCTCTCTTTTGAGCATCTTCCATCTGTCGATCTGGCCCTGGTCTCAAAGACGGTCTTGTAGTAGGTGGTGTAACAAACTCACCCCCTCTAGTCTTCTTAGCTCCACTTGGATTTTCTTCATCCCTCTTACGCTTCTCCTCAACAAGTACATCTACTCCATGAGACTTAGCCAAATAAGCATAAATAGAGTACCTGTCAACAGGCGAATCCCAACCTGTCTCTGATCTGATGCTAGAGCCTGCACTAGTCAAAACAATTTGCTGAATTTTTTCCTTGTTTGCAGTCTCCATAGCATAAGTCCATAGTGCTGATTGAGCCTTTGATCCCTTCTCAATCTGGACTCCATATGCAAAAGCATCACCTCTAGCTGTCACATAAGCTTTACGTGCAGCCATGTCATCCACTAACTTCTTCATTCCACCTTTACCAAAGTTGGTAGCAAGTGGAGCTCCTGTCTCAATCAACCAAATCTTACCATCTTGTCCCCAATATACCAAATTCTTCCTCCTTGCATCCTGAAAAGATTCACAATCCGTGCAATGCTGATGGTCCGTACTATCGCACCAAATACATCTCCGATCTCTCCTAGGTGCACTAGGAGCACTCCTAGGTGCAGTAGGAGCACTAGAAGCAGTAGTAGGCGCAGTCGAAGCAAACTGCTCTTTCAATTTTCCCACCAACTCCGCTTTAACTGACTCCAGTGTCAAATCTGTTATGCCTTTGATTATGTCATCAAGAGAGGTAGGCACCGATGGAGCGGATGGTTTTGGAGCAGAAGGTGCAGGCATCGGTCGTGGAACAGGAGGAATAGGTGGAGTGGAAATAGTAGGCACTGGAATAGGCCAAGAAACTGGCTGAGGAGGAGAAGAAATAATAGGGATAGAAGCAGGCATAGGAGCAGATGATGGTGTCAGTGTCATGGAACCATTCTGTAGGCGGGTCTTCCATATCCTCCTCTTGGTCAAAGTCGAGATTGCATCCTGAGCATCCAGCCAATCTGTTTTAAGACCTATAGGCTTAGTGCAATCCTCAAGAAGCTCACCCAACTCTTCCTGAAGAGCAGGATCTGCAGCTTGCAAGAAAAGCTCAAGTTTTTCAACATCCAATGCTCTTTGTTCAATGGCATCAAGCTGACTATACCTCTCTTCAAATTCCCAAATCAGCTTTGAAGCAACTAAACCTTTGTTTGGCATGTAGACCCACTCTCGGAATGACCGCTGAGTAACCATACCAAAGTCCTCAAGGAAATATTCTTCTTTCAGGGCCTTCTTAAAATCTTGCCAATGTGTATTTTGAATAAAAAGATCAGTCACTTTTGCCCTCAAAGTGGGTGTGACAAGACGAAGGAAGTACTTACTCATAAGTCCAGCAGGAACTCCAAAAAACCCCATCTTGATCTCATATGTCTTCAAATATGCTGAAACATTATGATCATCAATTAGCTTCTTCTCATTCTCAACTACTTCAATAGCCTTAGTCGCGCTGTTTGCATTCTCCTGCTCCAAATAGAGTTGCCTTTGCTGAGACAACTATTGTTGATGCAATTGTTGTTGCTGCTGCATATACAATTGTGTCTGCTGATTCTGAACCGCATATACATGGACATATTCTGCAAAATTTGCTTTAGACCCTTTGTTGAAGTACTTGACGCAGCAGTCATTGATGGAGCTGAAGTAGAGGATGCAGCTGGAATCGTAGAAGAGGCTCAAATAGAGGCTGAAGTATCTCCCATCCTGAAATTTCTGCGACGCTTTCACATCGGGTTCACCAAAGATGTCGAAGGGTTTGTGAAAACAAAGTCGCGACCACATAGGACTTTGAATAATTTCAGGATAGAAGATCAATCAAGTGAATGTTGTGTGTATGGTTCAGTTCTCAGAATAGATGAGTGAAATCTTACAAATTCAAGTATTTGTCCAGCTCATCTTATGAGATAATTGATAGTTACAATTGAGACTCATGAAAGGAACTGGATACATAGCTTTGAAGCTTCTAGTTCACTCAAGAAGCCATGGCATTAACACCACAAAAATGCAGCAAATTCTTTCTTGATACAGAAAGATTTTTAGTCATCTTTTGTCAGTCCAATTATGAGCTTCGAATCAAAGTAAATTTGCAGTTCTAACGACCTGATACGATATTTGGATTGCATGACATTGTTCTTTTTGTTGTTATATGAACAGGCTGCTTGGTGCAGGGGTGTTTCTTGACTTCAATTTCAGTACTGTTCTAAAAATTTACATCAAGAAAGATTCTTGAAGGGGAAAGCCAGTGACATGAAGGGAAATGTTGCTGTAATTGAATAATTGTTTCTCCATCTATGTACTGATATTTAGCCACATATATGACATCCATACATCTTCCATATTCCCTGAAGCAGAAAGTATCTCTATAATGCTGATGGCATGCAGTCCCTTGTTTTCTTTACTTCAAATAATCCAGCACCTATTCCAAAATCATACTTTTGCAACTCTTCAGGGCGATTGACAAAACGATGCTTTAAACAAACTTCCTGTTAACAGTCCTTGCACACAAATTTGTTGGAATATGTAAGATTTTCCCAGCAGCCAGGTATGGGACATCGATGCTTGTTGTGAACTTTGGCATAGTTGCTAAGTTCACAGTCAGTCCTCACGTGACGATTCCAAGTGGCATTAGGATCTTCATTACCAACCAGTCAGATTGCCTTTGCACAAAGTGGGCACACCAATATAGTAACATCCTTGTCTGCTGCATTAGGACAATTGTATTTGCTTTAGGACCGATGTTCCACGCAGAATGTCTGCTTATTATAGACGTCACAGGTCAAGGCTAAAAATCGAGAAGGTTGCCCCCTCATCGACAGAGCAATGCTTGCCCTCCAATTGACATTCGTGTGATGGTGGCACTAGCCCAAATTGAAGCTCCTGTCGCATCGCAATCTCCCAAAATCTGCCGATCTCTTGTCCGGAACCATGAGCACTCTTAATCACCCCACTTCTGACGCTCTCTAGAATCCATCTCTGATTCTGCTGCTGAATCCCCCAGCCTTCAACTGTGATGCGGGAAATCTTCCCAACTCTAAACCTGGAGTATAGGCTGCGAGTTTTGCTTGCTAATGACCACTTTTGTCCTGCTCGGTGAGCCCCCCCAGAAGCATAATTGGTGATATTTCCCTTTTTCTCCTAGTAGAAGACTCCACGTCAAAGAACGCCACGACCTGTCTCAGAATTGCTCATAAATAAAGGCTCTGAATCCTTGCTGCTTATCGTTCACCTGTGACTATTCAGCACGTCAATTCTGTGCTGAAGGCATTGATGATCTGGGCGCCATAGCCTGAGATTTGATTAATAATAGCAGCAGCACCACCCGAAATCTGATGATGATAAGAAAAACGAAGAATCAGGGCCCCCTTTGCTGAATTTTCCTGCGCCCCCCAGAGAAAGCTTTCCCCCCAAAAATAGCCTTCAAAGCCAGAATATTCAAAGTATTTGCAAGAAACTTCAAGTGGCTTGCCCCAACAAGCCTTCCTGACACGTTCTCCATAGATCCCATAATCTTGGCTTTCAGCAAAAGCCTAAGATGACAGAAAATTATTTGTCCCTATTTCAGAAATGATGAACTTAGTACAAATGGCGCACAAGTCCTGCAAATCAAGAAAAGAAGCAGCAGCACCAACACGCGAAATGCATTTCCATCATTTAACTTGGGATGGTGTCCATAAAGGTAAGCCAAAGAGATAGCCATTGCACTCCATGATACCACATTTCGAAACGGTAAGCCAATAAACATACTCTCTGCTTCTTGTATGGTTCCATGTGCTCCATACATACTCACAAGGCCACTACCAACAAAGACATCTGAAGTATAACCCCTCATACAAGCATCATGATGCAATGTCTGGCCAATTTCCAGAAACCCAAGTAGAGGCAATTGTTCCTCCCAAACAATAGCTTCTGCATCTGTAAGTGCACCACAAGCTTGAAGGGCAATCGTGTATGTCTGCTCATCACGACTTATTTCTTCCTCTTACTTCAAACCCCTCTTCACTATATTACCCACATAAAATAAAAGAGCAAACATAACGACTAAGTATGTACAAAGTATCAAATCACACACACAACTTTTGGGTGGTTTTCACACCTCGAATGCGCAACAATACAACAACGTGAACGATAATAAAACATCACTAAAATTAGCAAATGTTTGCTTGTCGTAATCAACATCATTAACGAAGATGAGCAATTGACAAATTATAATTGGGGATTAATGAACTGTAATTAGAATTACAGTTTTAAATAAAGAATTGCATATTCGAGCAGAATTGCTGTCTTGAATCCTGAATTGTCATAACTTTTGATCTAGAACTCCGATTGACAAGTAGTTTTGACAGGATTCGAGAGCACCACGAGAGCTACGCACCTGGACCTACTTTTTTTTAAAAAGACAAAATTAACTAATACTTCTAATTTGAACAAGTTCATGTATCAAATCATCACTTGTGCAAAGAATTCAATCAAGTATAAACAATGAAACAACTTATCTTCCTTGTTGTTGCTACGCATCCATAGCTCTAATACCATGTTGAGAGAGAGAGAGAGTACGAGAGAGATACACAAGACATGCTCCCAAAGAATGATTCATATTGATGTAGAGTTAGTATATATAGGTGAGACCCAAGTTAAGTGAGAGATGATATATATAGTTGTAACATGAGGTGCGTAGTAGAGACTTGACTAGTGCCATAGAGCTAGTGTTGGGCCCATTTTAGGTCCCGACATACATACAGAGAAGTAACAAAAGATTTCCAAGCCTTTTCATTATTAAGTCCATCAAAAGTAGATGATACCAAATCATCATTATTAAGCATTTCATCAATCATTATCAAAGCACTTGCAATGCTCCTCATCTTCAAAATATACTTATTGATAGACATTTTTAATTTCTTCAAAGTATTCAACTTTTGTTTGAGCTAAATCTTTTGTATCTTTGTATTCATAAAAAACATATTTTCAATGTGATCCATATTGTATGTGAACTTTCTACATTTCTAATGTGCCCAAGTATAGTATTCAATACATCACCTTTTATCTTTTATATTCCATTCTTTCCATGTCTTTTATTCATCTGCAGTTTTTGCAAGGTCACTCAACTCTAGCTCTTTTTCTTCACATGAAACAAACATGAAGAGACATTTGCTAATAAAGAAATTCATCACATGAAACTTCCATGATGGGTAGTTATTCTTGTCCAACTTCTTAATTATAGGGTTTCTATTGTTCTCTACCATTTAAATCGCAAAATTGATGCAAAACAACAAGCAAGGCTTCTGCAACCTTTCACAAAAGTGCACAACAATCGCTAAGTAGTCTTTTTCATTAATTGCATAATAGTATATATAATTATTAATCTATTTCTAGATAAGAATTGTATTTAATTCTTGGAAAACACTTCAGAACTTATAATTTGATATCTGTAACCTATACATCCACTTTAGATCAACACAATTGAAATTGCAGTATACTCTAAAATTGTTGTCCACAACCTTGTAGATCTAAAATGAGAGCTTAAATGATCTCATATAGCCAAAAAAGCAGCAGGCAAGCCCTAAAGGATGCATATATAGAATATACTATGCTATCTTGCACACTAAATCTCATAGCAATTTGAGATTTTTGCTATGCCTTGCTTCTAGTGCCTCCACAAGCACTATCTAAGAGAAAGTGTGGAAGAATGGGAGAGCTTCTTATCCATTGCTTGCTTGCTTGAATTGTTAAATTTTCTCCTTCACTTTGGCCTTTGAATCTAGCCTCTCTTAGTAGCACTAATCTAATACCATGTCAAGAATCGCGTGGTGGGGAGACTTGCTTGAGCTATTGCACCAAACATATACCATACACACAAGAGGAAGCTAAATCAAGAACACAAGAAGATAGATGGATACTAAAACATTTTCTTGATAGTTTCTTCTTATTCTTCTCACACATAATATAATGTACACAAAGTATAGATAAGATAAAACACAAAGCAAAGTGGCCTACTAAGTCAAACAATGCATAGCTAACTAACAAATTAAGTGGTGCTATAACTATGCTAGCTTATAGGTAGATGCAGCAAATTAAATATAATAAGTGATAAGTTAGTGCCTATGTGAGGATTATAATGACTACCGATGTGCTAAAGTGTAGATGTGGAGATCCATCTAACTAGGTGGTCCATCATCAATATCTTCACATGTTGAGCTTGCCATCTCAATATTGGAGTTATTTGATTGATCGGTTGATTGATTGATTGAGAGAGAGAGAGAGAGAGAGAGAGAGAGAGAGAGAGAGAGAGAGAGAGAGAGAGAGAGAGTGGTGGAGCTAGCCATGGTAGTGGTAGAAGTGAAAGTGGAGGTGGGTACAACTAAGGGTGGAATAAGTAAACTATATGAAACAAGAATAGAGGGGTTGCCAAAAAAAGCTTTCTTCTTGCCCTTTCCCCATTAAATAGGAATCTTTCATTCTAAATTTTTATCCAATGGTTTACAATCAACTAGGTCAAAGTAATGTAGTTCTTGATGTACTTAATCATAGATCCATTTACAATACTTCATTGCATCATTTTCTTGGATTTGATAAAAATAACACACACATATATATTTAAACCATATCTTATTGGTTGAGATTTTGAACCTTTAACTCCATGATTGATTTTGTACATTTGCATCAAATTGTGATTTTTCTTGTGCATGAAATGCATTTCAAAACACAAATAATACTTTTTAAAACCACCACACGTGTGTAGAAGGATTTTTATAATATTAAAATAAACTTTGTGTTGCATCATTTAAAGCATTTTCATAAATGAAATGTATGCTTTTGCATGCATGGGTCATAGAGGCATTGAATCCACCATATCTAATATGTAAATAATATTTTTATTGGCTTGATATAAATTATAATATTGCTAAGTATGTTTCTATGTACATTTCTCATCAAAGAGTTTAATGTCATCACCGTAGGTGTTACAGTCTCCTTATGCCATTGAATGTATCTCATGGATCTTGGGAACAAATACCAATGGATTTAATTACCACTTTACTTATTAGATTCTCTCATAATCATATGATTTGGATTATAGTGGATAGATTCAATAAACTTACAAATTTCCCTATGAAAAGATCCTTACTACACCTCAAGTTGCAAATTTACTAAGATCATCTTTCCCTATCATGGCTTTTCAAAAGTCATCCTTTCAAACATGATGATAGGTTTTGCAATCATTTTTAGCTAGCAATATTTCAAAAATTTAGAGTCTAAGCTAGATTTCAATTATGGGTTCCATACATAAAGAAATGGGGCCATATTGGAGCAACCAGTAGTATCATCATTGATCTCCTTCAATCCTATACCATAGATTGACCAACCAAGTAGGAGAAACATATTGCGATTTGTTTATAACAATAGTCCATATTCATCTACTAGTAAGGAACCTTTTGAGATAGACTACACTAAGAAATTGTCTATTTCTCAATAGTTAGGACTACTATTGATAATTTTTTAAGAAGCCCAATGCATTTGAAAGTCATTGGTTACAATAAAATACACTTATTTGATATCTAAATACCACTCATAATCACATCAATTTTTGTATCAAACATAGAATTTCCACATGAGGTAGTTTTTGGAAAATTGACGAGTCCTTAAATTACATAGTGGAAATGCAAATTGGTTGCTTGAGGTGGCATGTATTGATGATTTTTCATTTCAATGATATGGGTTTTATATCATTGGTTTCCTTATTTATTTAGTGAAAATTGCCACATGAGGAGCGTTAACATTATATTATCCACCCATATTATTTTGTTTTATTTTCAATGAGTTGAGGGTGGTTGCTTTTTCACCCCCAATAATTGTTATGATAAATAATTTGATTAATTCTAGTGCAATAAGATTCTATATATTAAATTTATATTATAAAAATAATTATTATTTTTGTAATCATTGCATAATAGTGGCTTGTTACACATGTATATGTGTAGTACTAGTTGCAATGTGCTAGATAGATAGGCAAGGAACCAACATACTTTGTGTTTATAGTGAGAATATCATTAGTCAGAGTAATGTAGATGCAATTGATTTTGTATTTCCTAGTGGAGTTCCTTAATTAGTGCATGGATTATTACTTTTGCATCATTGGTGTGAAAATTCATCATTTACCAATGCATTTATTATTTTTATGCATAAGATTATTCATTATTTCTATAACATTTATATTATGGCCTTATAGTAAGGCATAACTTCTCTCAGGTTAGAAAATTTAGGAAATAATCATGTAGGCCTTAGAAAATGCAAGTCTTTCAGGAAAGCAAAAAGCCAAAATAATGCTTTTCATGAGTTTTTAGCACAAAAAGAGAAGCAATATGATTCACTAGATACATACATTAGGAAGGTGCTCACTCATATATGGGGGGAGATTGTACCCATTGCCTTGTTATGCACTCTTGTGCCTCTTATTCCCTTTCTCACTTGTGTATACAAAGAGTAGATTTATTGACCAACAAAACTAGGTTATGGGAGGTCAAAACCTTCATTCTTTCATGATATTAAAGTGCTTGGATAGTTCACACACCTCAAAGAGGCCAAGGAATAAGTCATTAACTAAGAAACTGGATCACCAAGAGCTTGTTTGGCACCATCAAGATTGAGATTTATCATCATCTTGACTATAGGTCATGAACATTGAATTTATGAGTTCCTCTTTTTTCTTTTCTTTCTAATTATTTTGAACTTCCTAGAGCATAAAGTCATAGCATAGATTGCATGGGGGAATTGAAAGCAAGCATATGACATTTAGATATGATTTTCCCACCATCACAATTGCTATCCTAGGACCATTAATCATTGCTAATAAAAAAGGCATACTTCAAGTGAGAAAATCATCATTTGGAGCGAGTTTACCATGAATATTTTTCGGATCATCATGATTGTTTTTTTCGGACCTTAAACATCAACATTGTATGTGCTTGAAGCTTAATTTATACTAGAGACATTCTTGGCAATAAGATTTAGACAATAGTGGACCATTCATGAATGCACATCTTGTCTTGTGGTTGGAAGTTGGAAACATCTATCTTATACTCTTACTATTACTTTGAAGTAAATTGTGTTTAAGCCTAAAAGAAAATTGCATCTTGAGTAAATCTACTTTGTAATTTAAGGGAAGAACTTGCTTAAAAAAGTGAGAAATCTCACGTCACTAACCAAAATTGAACATGAATTGAATTGGAGCTAATAGAGACCAAAGAGCTAAGGCCATAAAAGCTCGTGTAGGAAAATCAAACCTAAAGTGAAAAGACAAAAACTTAGCTACGAGCAACCTAGAGAAACTAGAGTTTCATGTACTAACCCTTTCAAACCTGGAGCTAAAAAGGTCAATCAAGTTGATCAGGATGGAAATTAAATGCTATATGAAATTGTGTACAATTGATCTTTTCCAAAAGCACACACTGACTTAAAAGGTTTCTTCTATGGAGGATAAACTCTATTCTTTCTTTTCACCATAAATCTCTATCTCTCACACACATTATGGGTGAAATAAACTTGTTGCATGATACTTGAGTATACAATCCTTTGTCCAAGCTCAAAATGTATTGAATTCGTTTCTAATAGAACATAGTAAAGACCATAAGTCAATAATGTACTCATATCATGTAGTTGTTGTGTTTAGAAAAAGATAAAATTGTATCAAATCACAAAAAATTCAAGTCAATTAGTGTATACATATGTTCCTAGACTAATGTGAGAAAGAAATATTCAATCACATATTGTTTTATAATCTAGTAAACTTTAGATATGCCATTTACACTAAGCCTAGGGAATTAGGGTCTAGTATAAAAGGTGCACACTTGACCTTGTGACACATCTTTCTATCTTTTGTCATATAATTTGTACTCTCCTACTTTGAGGATCTCTATTGGACCTCCCACTTAATATGAATTTCCACCTATCATGATGGTGACTTCTTATGCATGTATGGCCTCATCAAGTGTCACTACCTTTGTTTGACATCTTTCTCAATTTGGCTATGGATTTCATGTATTATTAACTTCATTTCAATATAAATCATGGCTACAATTTCCTAGACTCAACTAATGGAAGCCATTATTTCTTGTTATTTTGCTATAGATTATTGTATTTTTTAATGTGGAATTAAAGTTCTTTTATAGTTGGAATGTAGTTTTAATTTTGTCTAAACTTGTAATGAAGTAGATTTTAGGGATGCTATTTACATCAAACTTAGGACATTAGGGTTTAGTATAAAGGGTCAACACTTAATCTTTGTGACTAGGGTTCATAAGAGTCTAAGGAATTTGTGACTAGAGCCCCCCATGGTATCCTCACCTTCTCTTACCAACTAGAATTCCCTATGATAAGACCTTTTAGTTCATGATTGGTCTATGCTCCTAATGTGAAAACAAAAACCCCTTGGAATAGGTTTTATTCATGTTGACCTTGGGGAGGTCTAGTGCCATCAAAGAAAACTTCCTCAATTTTGGTGTTTTGTGCCTATCAAAATATTGCCTCAATCGGTGATATGTACTTGATTATCCATCTTTTAGCTTCATAATTTAAGAAAGATGAGAACCTAATTTACAACCATAAACAGCTTACTCCAAATGCATTATACACAAACTTTCAAGAATTTATTTCCAAGACAAACCCCTTTTCTAGAATAACAATATTAGGGCTAAACTTAGCGTAAGTGGCAATATCTTTCAATAATCTTCTCAGATTACTATTCCCCTTGGGATCTAGCCTAGGATAAACTTAAGCAAGAGTTTGTTTTTTTTTTTCCCTACACTTCTATTTTTGAGAGCAAACTCCCGTGATGATTTCTTTCTTTTTCTTAATGGAATTTTGTGGGTCCTTATCTTGTGATAATTCATTAGATTTAGATTCTTGGATATTTTATTACGGAGCGTATCCAATAATTTCATTTCAAGTTTTCTCAAAGAATTAGTGTTCATGTTTATCAATCATAGGTTCCATCAGTTTAATGCAAATCAAAATTTTAACCTCTTAGAATATTTATTATTGTAAAACTCTTAGTCCCTTAATCTAGTTCTTGGAAAGATCCTATTTTGATGCAAAAAATCATAAATTCGTTTGAGAAGTGCAGTATCTTCCTTGCATCCTATTCCTAGTATATCTAATGTAAACCAAAATTATTCATTGGAATTTGTGGGTAATCTCTCTAGGATTTTCTATGTACGAGATTTAAAAACAGTCCTATTCTTATGGATGCAACTTTTTGTTATTAGTTCATGGAATGATGATCTATTTGATGTCTTTAATGTTTAAAATAATAATCAAATATGACATTTAGGGATTTATGACAAGCACTTGGTTGTTGTAGGTATTCGTAGCTTTGTTTCTAATCCCAATCCTTACCATTCTGTTTGTAGTGGTTGCACTTGCAGCGTTGTTAGCGGCTCTTGCTTCTGAGGCCTTCATAAATTTATTCTTTGGGGCCATGGTCTTTGATCATGAGATTGTAGAGACGACTTTGACAATAGAGCTTGGTTTGTCACAATTGGATTGATGGAGATCACAATTATTAGGAATTGAGAGAAAATCAAGTAGAGTCTCGATTCTATAGAGGAGTGAAGGTAGAAGAGATGGGATTTGATTTTGGGAGCCGTTGAAGTATCCTCCTTGTCTTCACAGCAAGAATTTCCTCTCTTGTGATCCTCTTGCCTCTCCCTCTTGCTCTTCTCTCTTGGTTCAAGAAGAGTCTCTTCTCTTGGTTTAGGCTAATATCCTCAATAGCTCCTCCACATGCAAATTTTAAACTCAGGGGTTGTGGCCAAGAAGAGGAGTTCTTTATGGAGGGTATCTTGCAAATTCACCTATATGGAAGCTTTTGAGATACAATTTTATGTTGGTGATATGATCTTTGAGGTCGAGAGGGGTTACTAGAGATACCATGATTGATTTGCCTAGCTATCAGGTGATCTTGCTTCAATCTGGGCCTTTTGTCAAACTAAGAAAAGGGGGAGATTGTTGGAGATTTTTGCTAAGATTGAAGGGGAAGATCTTAGGATTTTTCTCTGTCTTTCAGTTCTTCAAATTGAGAGGGAGAAGACGATGTGACAATTTGCCAAAAAGGGAGGAGAGGGGGGGTGATGCAAATTGTTGACGTCTCCTCTTATTCATAAGATTTTTCTTTTTTTTTTAAAACTTAAAGGTTTTTCTTTTCTAAGGCTTTGATTCCCCTCAATTCAAGTTTTGACTTTCTTGACTTGGTTAAGTTTTAAAGTTGTTGGACTTATTGTCATAACTACCATGCACATGACAATTCTTGTGTAGAGATGTTCACAACCTTATCAATCTAGAAAGGTGTCGAGGTTCAAGATATGGATTATTTGATTTGAGAACTTGCTTTTAATAGTCTAAGTCTCCAAATCTTAATTACAAGAAGTGAGAAATCCAAAAAATCATAACCTTGTGGCACATCTTTCCAAAATTTGGCACATTATTTATACTCCTACTTTAAGGATATCTAGACCTCCCACCTAGCATGAAGATGTGTATTCATATGATGGTGAGTTCTCATGCATGAGTGTGGCCTTATCAAGTGCCACTACTTTTTTTTCCATCTTTCTTGGTTTAGCCATGGATTCCATTTATTGTTAGCTTTATTTCAATATGACTCATGGCTATGGTTTCCTTTGGCTCTTGGTAGCCATTATTTCTTTTAGTTGGCTATAGAATGTCATATTTTCTCTATAGAAGTAAGGCTCTTTTATAGTTAATAAGTAGTTTCATTTAAGTGGTATTAGAGCTTAAGCCTTAGATCCATATCTAAGGCCATTTTAGTAAAAAAATTGCACATCAAACAAGATACATATGGTCTAGACCTGGGGAGGTCAATCATTAATATATAAATGCATCACATGGGTTCAACATAAGGGAATTTAAAAATTCCATTTTTACACATTTTTTACATACAAAAGGGTCCCATATAAAGGGGTTACTTACAGATTGAATAGAAAAGGGTTATGATTTATCAAAGAAAATTCACAAATAAGGACATTTATAAATATGTCTTGAACACACGTGATATAGAGGGCATACATATAGTGAACTACCCAGGGGTCTAGAACTATGGATGGGACATTTTTAAAACTACTAGAGTATCTATAGATAACCAAGATTTAAATAGCTCCCAATAGATCTGGACAAAAATCATGGAAGAATGATATTTGACAATGCATCACCAATCTCTACTCTTTTCAAGTGTTCTTCTTCCTTAGCAACCTTTCAAGCTCCCATGGAGGTTCTAGCTACATCCTAAAAGTGGCTTTGTGAATATGTCTATTTTGTAATTGATGGAGGAGGCATGCTTCAAATTTACTTCATGAGAGAGAGAGAGAGAGAGAGAATCTTTTCTTTGATGAAGTGGTGTGCCACTTCAATATGTTTTGACCTTAGATGGGAAACTATATTATGTGCCAATGCTCAAGCTAATTGATTTTCATTGAATACTATTGTGAGATTTTCTCATCTTATATTCCAACTTCAACAAGTAATATTTGTAGCCATAAATTCCTTTTTTCTATGAGTATAAGAGGTTTATATTCAACTTTAGTAGGGGGAGAGAGAGAGAGAGAGAGAGAGAGTATCTTGTTTTGTCAAGAGATTGCACCATCTACTATTAGAAAGGATGCATAATTAGTAGTGGACTCATAATCAATTAGAGTTTGGTTTTTTTGGTTCTCTTTGATACATTTGATGCTCTTTGATATATTAGGTAAATCTGGTACATTTGGTACATTTGTAACTATAGGATATATTTGGTATTTTTTGATACTCTGTTTGATAGTAAGATGCTTTTGAATCTTTGGTACATTTGGTACTTTTTGATACTTCCTTCTTTTTGGTGCTAAGGTGTTTTCTAAAATCATATGTGGTGTGCAAATCGGATGCTGGATGCGTACATAGCGAGCGGCGGAAGGTCCCCAAGAACAAAAGAACTCTACTTAAGCTCAAAAGGCAAGAAGATAGATTTGCACGACATGACGAAAAGAGACAAATTGGGTACAATTTTCCCCCATGCCTTGTGTGAGCACTTCACAAGGAATGTATTTATAAATTCTAATCATCTCAAAATTTAAAAAATAGCCCAATTTTACAATTAGCATGCTTTGGCTTTTGTGTTTGCTTTTGACCAAATAAAGAATAAAGCGGTTCAGTAGCCCAAGTGTCGAGTTGTGCCCAAATACAATGTCCCATAATGAAATATTTAAACTGTGCACCCATGCACATACAAAAATAATAAATATTTGTCAAGCGCTTCAATAAATAAGCCCACCTTAATAAATATTAGCGCCATGCCTTTAATGATAAGACGTGTGCCCATCAAAAATGATAATTTCTTCTAGGTAATTTGAATACATGCTATCACCCAGTGCTTTCCCAATGCCATCGCTATCTGCTCTACACATTAACTAAAGCATTCACAATTGTTAGAAAATAATAAAATTAAACTGACAAAAGTGAATACCTAGCAGTCTTGAGCTACAAAATAAATGAATAGGTTGGAACTCTATCCTAACCTTAATATAATACGAGTGCACTCTAAACTCATAAACGTCCATTAATTTAAATATGTATTTTGTAGAATCACCTGCTATGGAATCATCCATGTGCACATTAAATTAATATGGCACCCAAAAAGGACTAGCATCCCCATCAACTTCTCGCACAAGGAATCCACCTTGTGTACGAGCCCCGATAAATAAATATAGTTTTATGGAATCCATCGCAAAACCTCATGGAATCCATCTTGGAATTAAAAAATCACGGAATATCCACCATGGTCTCACGGAATCCATCATGGAATATGCCTCCTGGCATCATAATTCCACGGTGGATTCTGTGGGCCACAGTGGAATATGACTCCTGGCATCAATATGTAAGTATTTTTGGTATCTTTTCATAGTTCTAGTCCTCTTTGGTACGCTTGGGACTCTTTGGTGCATTTGGTGTATTTAGTAGTTTTGGTACATTTGTGACTCTTTGAAATCCTATAAGAGATTTTTGATTTTTTGGTACATTTAGTGCTTCTTGGCACTCTCTCTGGTTGTTTTGGTACTAAAGTGGTTTTTAGTACTACTTGTGGCTCTTTTTGGTATAGTTTGGTAGTTTTGATCCTCTTTCATACATTTTAAGCTCTTTGGTATTTGAAACATGTGGTAGAATTTGGTACATTTTATGGCTTTTGGTACCTTTGGTACTAGTTTTTTTTATATTTCTCTTACAAGGTGGGAATAGATCATGATTGGAGATGTATGGTTGAGAAGATTGTATGTATCACATCTTCCCTCCACTTGGCCATAGTAGAATTCTTCAAGGATTAGTCCACCTCTAACAATTTTGTTATACCACTTATCCTTTTGTACTCTTTTTGTCTAGTACATGGCTTTGGTCTAGTTTAAAAGGTAGACGTCCTTTGATGGACCTAAAAACGGGCCGGCACTGGCTCATGCACTAGCCGGACCTCGTCACTACGCACAAGACAACCCCTCGGCCTCGCGGCCAGGAGCGTCTATCAAAATCTCTGCCTTCCTAAACATTGCGTTTGTAATACGTTGTAGTACAACTGATCCTAACCCAATATTACTCCTCAGAGGGAGTCCCTTCCACATAGCCAAAAGGCTCGAATCACATACACATGGGGTTCCTCCTACGGCTGAATGCCGTCAACCCTTTGCGACTCTCCTACACCTTGGGGATTGGCCCCTCGATGCGCCGCTCAACATTTAAACATTTCGCACAAACGTCGCTCAAGGTACCAAATAAACGTATCCAGGAATGTACCATTGTCCTTACTTAACTTCCCCTTTAGGATCCCACGACTAGCCTACAGCATAGGAACCTCACACTCTCAACGGTGGGTCACAGGCCTACTGAAAACAATTGCTATGCATATCCAGGAGCTAACTCTGATACTTTTAATTTCCTCTAAATGATCATGCAAAGAGGTGGATGCCTAGTGCTCAAACATTTTAAAAAACCAGCAGCGTGTAAGTGCAAAACATCTCTTTCATGCTTTTCTTTCTAACCGCTTTGTGCTTCGCTGCAACACCTAGCACCGAAGTGATCTTCGTGCTACTAGGTTTTAATTTTTATCATTATTATTCCGTCCTAGATGCAATGCATATAAAATCAGCAAATTATTCCTCATGCTCAGCGGCATTTAACCATTTTTTCCACAACTCTACCCTTCCCCGTTGATAGGGCATCATTGCATTCATTTCTTTTAGGGTTTCCTTGTCATTTTATGTGGAGAAAGGAAGGAAACACGCACTAAAACATATAAACAAGGCTGAACTGAAGCATAACTTCATGCCCCAGCCTTGCTATACATCAACAAACATAAATCCTATTTTTTCTATATTTTTCGTAGCCCCAAATGTATTTTTCCCCTATTTTTCATGGTTTTTTTATCATTTTCCCCCATTTTCTTCATTTTCTTGTATTTTTTAAATTGCTGAAAATGAAAACCAGTTTGTGGGCTGTGGCCCTTAGTTCATTTGCAACAAAATTGAAAGATTAGTTGATGTGTATCGACGGTTTTCCCCATTTATACGCCCAAAACCCTTGTTTTTCCCCATTTTTCATGGTTTTCGGGTTTCTTGACATTATTTCGAGCCATGAAATGCATGTTTTTCATAATTTCTGGTTATAAACAGTAAGAACTCAGAAGAATCAGCAACATAATCAAATCTTAGTCCATATGAACGGCATTCCATCAATCAAAAGCATAAAACACTAAATTTTCTTTGTAATTTTTTTAGTTTACCGCTTAAACGCGTGTTTCGGGTTTTGTATCCATGGCTGTAGATTTGGAAAACAGCAACCCTTCATGTCCAGCAACATCACAAATCACCATTCTCAGCCCGTGGAGCAATCCGGTCCATGCCGGACAAGTCTCCATCATTCTTTCTTCATTGCTCCTTCCCACACATGAACTGCCTCTTAGAAGAGAGAGAGGGAGGAGAGAGAAAGACTAGAATCAGAAATTTCAAACCAGGCCATCATTCCACGGGCGAAGGGCGGCGATAGAGTCAGGATACAGAGGGGAATGAGGGGCCATTGTCAAACAGGGGGGTTGTTTGCAGGCAGGGAGGAGCCATGATCAACATGGGGCGCAAATTTCGGCGCCATTCCTGATCACGTATTCTTCATCTTCATCACGATTTTTTTTCATCTCTCTCCCCCAAAGTTTCATGTGACATTTTAAGTTGGGCTCCCAAGGGTCATGCCCACTTGGCCAAACTTATGTCCACCTTTTCAAATCTTGACCGGTTTGTGGCCTTTCCCCCGTCCGGACTCCGAATCGAGCTCTGAAAAATCCTGGGCGTCCGACTTAGCATCCCGCATTGGCCAGTAGCTTGTGTCAACCCGCACGACTGTCTGAAAAATTATGAAAAATCACCAAGTGTCGCTTGGGCGCCTTTAAAGCACTTTGGCGCTTAAAATCGTCCTAGATCGAGCCGCCGCCTTTGACAGTGAATATTTTTCCCTTGATATTCATAATTTTTAGCTATTTTTAAGCACTTGCCGTCTCCTAAATTCCGCTCTCATCCTTTGTGGCCTTGGCTACTTGATTGCAAAGTTATCCCTAATGGGCAACATGTCACACAAAATTTGAGGATTTTCCTCTTACATTGGTATGTTAACATCTTGACTCATTGCCTCGGTATTCATACTATTATCATTCTTCTTGTTCACTTCCTCTTCCTTATTATTTGCATTGTATAGCTCTAGAAATGGTACAATGGATACATATTCCTATTCTTCTATGTATTGCCTATTCTTGCATTTCCTCCATTGCCCACTTACGCATGGATCAAGAGTGTTTGAAGATGGGTAGTGCATAGGTTGTCTATTGAATATCCATCAGTACAATGGATTGTAAAAGAGTCTTAAACCTTCTTGCAATCCCCTTGGAGAGTCCACTAATCATCTTGCAAAATTAGCCAAAACAATCTCTCTGTATTGCACCAATATGATTTTCCTTTGTGCACAAATGTTGCATTCAAAAAATTAACCACATTATGTGCACACTTCATAGGTACTATATTTGGTTTTCAACTCCTCCTGTCTTGTGTAAGTATTATATTGATATCCCAACATTATCATGCTCTCCTTTTCAATGTCCCAATGCAGAGAAGTTATGCATCATGTGCAAGCATGCAACTAATAATACCTTGCAACAAAGTAGAAAGTCTCAGTGCCTTGAATTGCAATGCCACACCACCTGACCACACCCAAAGATATTGCAAGCAATGACCTTGTTGTTTTATTTAGTTATCATGAAGCAAAAAGAAATGTTGCATGAGCATTGTACAATGCATCTTGTCATTAGATATGTAAAAATACAGTGTCTTTTCAATAGCACATGCTGAGTTTCTTGCATATGTGATGTGCATAAGAATTGCTACTTGGCTTGACTACTAATGCATGGATTGAATCTCATTCTAAATTTTAAATGAGTAATTCTTTGTAAAATCAATAATTGATAATACAACAACATTAGGAAACTTAAGTACACAATCTTTGAATTATTTTGCTTGCTACCAAAAGATGACACCATGCACGATGAAACTTTTGAGATGATTTGAAACTAGGTCATAGAAATTAGCACTTGTCATTCTTCATAGAACAAAGTCCTTTTTGTTCTTCTCACTTCTAGTGGTATCAAATTGTTCAATAACAATGTCCATGAAAACACTTAACAAACACCTCCCTACTATCCACTGAAATCTCACCGAGAAAGAATTCCAAGTTTGTTACACTACAATAGGAACAATCTCCAAATAAGCATTTCTTTGTATGGTAGTCACTGTCAAGATGCTTCAAGCACAATATGGATTTCCACAAAGTAGTGATGTGCTAACATACTACTTGGCTTGCAAAACACTACCGTGCATCATTGTTTCTATGACAAATAGAGCATGTGTAGAGATGAGCTTTTCCATAGTGTGCAAACTTATTTTGCCACATATGATTGAAAGTCTCTTTGAAATATGGCATCTCAAGTATGATACACATATAAACAATTTAAAGCATCTAAGAGTAACTACATTATAGGATAAGTCTACTTAAATCTCTAGTATAATTTGACCTACAATATGAAAATAATCTAGGTTAGAAGCTTCCAATTCTATACATGAGATAATCTTGTGCTTTAAAACCTACTACATAGGCTTTGGTATTATGCATGGTACTTTTGAAGCTGTATAAAACACTTGTACACCGTATAGCACCAAATTAGAGTGTAGGATTTGGTACTATATAAGGTACCAATGAAACTTTTGGTATTGTATGCACCTTTTTGTACTTGTCAATGGAACAATAGTGTGTGTGCATTTTGGCACTATTTATAAAGAACCAAGTTTGACACTTTTGGTACGATACATGCTAGGAAAGTATCAAACTTAGTACTTTTTTAATAGTACCCATGCCTTTTTAAGGAATAAATTGTGCACATTTTGTATTACATGTAAATTAGGTAGTTTCTTCATAACCAAGAAATACTTAAAATACATAAAGAAAACATTGAATAGTTATAACTAGAGTGGCCATAGTCAATGCTTATATTATCATAAGGAGAAATACAATGGAGAAGTGGATGAAAGGTAGCAAGATACCCACCTCTTGCTATGGTGGAGCAAGGCGCACACCCTTTGCTATGGTGGGAGGTCCAAACTTGAAGTTCTCAATGGAACTTTGATTAATGTGTAAAAAGATAATGAACCATGCTCAACTTAGATTTTATACTAAATCATAGATCCTAATGAATTAGGATATTCTCACCTAGGCTAAGGTTACAAGGCAAGTATTGGCTTTATTACAAACCATCCCATCTTGGAGAAGCTTTGTCCTCAAAGCTTGCAAAACTTTAGAGAATTTACAATGAATATTCAAAGGATAGCTTGTTGGCATATAAAATTATGTTGAAGTAGAAGTCCATCCTAAAATTTAAGTCTTCATGCTAAAGAATATCCCATTAATTAGTGAAGCGCAAATGAGAGAATCTGATGAACTAATATGAACTTCAAAAATAGGGCTGCCATAAAAAATTGCCCATAACTTATAATCAAGAAGTTTTATTGACATGAATAAAGCATTATTGAAAAGTTGAGAATAATTTGTCCATCACTTAAAATACAATATTTGTTGTAAACAAGGCACATTAGTTCAAATAGAAAGTTGTCCAACTATCCTATGACTATAGAAATGATAATATTTTGAAGAGTCTTTGGCTTCTTTGGAGAGATATCTGAATATACTTTAGAGAAATATCAAATCTTCATTATAGACATGATAAAATGGCTTCCATTGAAGCCAATTATCCCTAGGGTCAAATAGGTAACCATATAAGTAATCATTACATCCACAAAATGTCTTCCATTGAAGCCAATTACCCATAGAGTCAAATGGACCATAAAAGTAATCATCACATCATAATATCCATGTATACCATCCATGAAAACATTTATTCTATCACTAGTGCCCATATCAAATTGCCCTCATGCTCCATTGTTAGGTTGGCTTGAATAGAGGATGAATTGCCCTCATGAAATTCTTGTTCATCTTCTACATCTTCAATGATCAGTGTACTAATCTTTGCATTCTAAGATTTGCAACTTTGCTTGTGATATTGAGACCATTTTTTCCCACATTGAAAAACAAACCCTTGGCATGCATCTTTCTAAGATTATCTCATTAGATAAGAGTTTTTTTTGGTATTATTTCTAGTAGACTTTGTGTTGTTTTGAGAATTTATATAGATACCTTTTGCTTCAGTTGTAGTTTTGTAACTATTTCCATGCTTTGATGCAAAAATAGTGTAATATTTGGGTACTTTACTATAGTTACTTTGCTGGTATAATTACTTTACCCCATGTTATCTTGCCTAAAAACTTCTCTTGAATGGCTGAAATTATACTAGGACCTTGCAAACTAATTTGAGGGAGTATTACCTGCAATTTAGGTCCAAAACTCATTGCATTCCCTTTGTATTTCTACCCATATCTTTTAGCAAGTTGTATGGCCCCATAAAGGGTCTTGGGCTCCATAGCTTACACATTCACAGACAAAGGAAGATCAAGATAAAAAATACACTTATTTAATTTGGCTAAATTTGAATTCCCTTCTACATACATAGAGAGGTTCAATATTGGGTTTGAATAATCTCTTACGAACAAGACCTTTGTTTCCAAACATATCACCTTCGCTCTAACCTTTCTTTTTCCATGGAGATGCAGAAACATCAAACATGGATTTCTTGAAGTCCTCCCAAGTGAGAAAATATTGCCCTATCTTCCACATGTATCTCCACCATGTATGAGCATATCCCTCAAGGTGAGTGGTTGTTGCATAGTAGATCTTGGCTTCATCATTGTAGGGGTAGAGTGTAAAATACATCTCCAATTTATTAATCCATTCCTCCCATTCCATTGGTGGAGAGTTGTCCCCTTTGAAGTCTGGAATGTTAATTTTCTCTTTTTACTCTCTATCATTGTAAGGTAGTGTGATGGATTTGCATTAGGCTATCCATAGGAACGTTGCTTCCATGAGTCTTTACTCCATGAATTTTTAAAAAAGAGGGCTGACCAAATTTATTATTATCCATTCCATAATAAGATGGCTTCCCAAATCTATGACTAGAGGAATGACCAAAAGAATGATGCTCCATATTTGTTTGGTGTTGAAATGGTCTTCTTCCTTCACGATTGGATTCAAATATCTTTTGCAAAGTTGAGGACTGAGGGTAAAAAGATTTATAGGGCACATCACAACCATGATAGTCATCTTCCATTCTAGTGTTGAGATGCTCTTTTTCATGCATTTCATAATCTCTTCGATTGAATTGTGGTCTTGTCTTATTCCATTCTAGTGTTCAGATGCTCTTCTTCATGTGTTTCATAATCTCTTGGATTGAATTGTGGCCTTGTATTATTCTTACCTTGATAGGTATCCTTCAATCTTCATGGCCCTTCCTTTTTGAAAATAGGCACATTGTGTTAATCGGGTTGTCTTCCAATGGGGTTACCATGTGGGGCTTGAATGGAATCATATGGGGGTGGAATAGGAGCATGGGTAGGCTAAGATTCATGCAACTTGCTACCAAAACACTCGATTATTGCAATCAATTAATACAACCTACTATTTATCCCCCCATTGACTTATTGAGCTAATGAATACCACCATGAATACCCACAATTATGTGATTAAACTCCTTTGACAAATGTAGGTAATCGTTAGACCTTTGAGAAGAATTAATATCTTCATTATGTGTTGAATATTTTGAGCATTAAGTGCACTTTTCGTCTCATCTTCTTGGTGATGGTTGAGAGCTTCATTTGAATGATTTGTCTCAAATTGATATGCTCTAACATCTTCATTAATTATTTCCATGATTTGGTCATTTTATTTGTTCTTAGCCATATGCATAAGAGTGTTGTCCATAGTGACCAATAGTCAGTAATTTGTTATTGATAACTTTGTTTCCAATACCCAAATGAACATATTTTTGGCTCAAAATGATGATGGTGATGCCCTCTCTCAAATATGACCTCTGATTTCCATTACAATGGTTGTAACCTGTTATGGAACAAAATTTTCAAACCCATCTAAAACAGGAAAGACGTCTATTTTATCCATGTTTCAATTTTTATTCCCCCTATAACCTATAAATATCCTATAATAGTAGTGTGGGTAGGGTTGTAGGAACCTTTGGAAAAGGATCAGTAAACCTACAAGTACCAAATTACTACTATAATATCCTAGCAAGGCTCTTATAACACTTGTAATTGACCCCAAATTTTAACAATTTGCTCTTATGAAAAGTTTATGATTGTGATACATGTGGGTGATTGATTTAATATTTTAATATTGATTGAGTAGGTCCAACATCTAAGAAAATGATATACTTGCATATGTAATCATTTTTTAGGGCTCTAGATCATTCAGGGTGGAAAAAGTACCTCCCATGCCAGGATTGTGTACCTATTGTGTCATAATCGGTAACTAAGGGAGGGTCAACTCTCTTTTGTCTTATTAACAAGCCTAGCATTCATTTTTCCTTGTAGGAATATACATGGCAAGTACATGCTTAGGCTAGGAAAATAGTGATGAATATATACAAGGTTGAAAGGATTCTTTGAATCTTTCAATGATATGTAGGTATTGATTGGTACAAGGGTTGAATAGATGGAAAATGGATAGGGATTACCTCTTAGTAGTGACTCAATGCTTTACAATTTTCTTCACTTACCTTCTTTGGTACAATTTCAATCGTGACACAAAAAAGGACACTCAATCCAAGAAAAGTTAGTGTTAGGCATCAAATAATGATGGTAGACTATAGAGAGCTTGATTAAGAGTTGAGGATTAATAGAACAAGATTGGATAAGCACTCATTCCAAAAAAATAAGGTCTAGAGAATATATTATGCAATGCAATGAGATGTTGGATGACTTTCTTTTAAAATTAACATCTCTTGTACTAGGAGGATAAGCCCAACAATGGGCCCACAATTTGATTAAAAGAGAGATTAAGAGTAAGATGACATAGGAGTACCTCTTGCAAAGAGAAGATTAAGAGTTGATGAAGAGGTAGTCGATCAATGGCTCTTCAATTTCCTCTTCAATGAATTCAAGCTTGCTGCCAAATACTCCTCCCAAGCCTACTAAAATACTTTGCCCAAATTTACAATGCTTCCATGAAGACAAGATTGGTCGCATATGCTATGGGAGCTTAAAATCTTGGATCAAATCTCTTCAATCCTTGTTTTTGAAGTTTCCCATGCTATAATGAAGCTTTAATCTTGATGAAATCCCTAAGAAATCAACTAATTTTGAACTTTCCCTTTTGTCCGAGAGGTGAAAAAGAGAAGGAAAATGCTTCAAATCTTGATGGAATGATTCAATTTTTATCAATTGTTGATTGCTTGAGCTTGAGGTAAACTCCTAGGACCATAATGAAGCAAAAACCCCATCAAATATTCAAATTATTTGAAGCTTTCAATAGAAATCCATGGCCGTCCTATTATGACAAGAATGAATAATGCCCCCTTTTGCTTCAAAAATGAAATGAAGCCTTCAATTCTTGTTGAAGGTACTTTCCATAGCCTTGACAAAGAATAAAAGCCACACAATGCTGAGATTAGTAATCAAATGTATGATGATTTGCTATTGTCTTGCTTGGATTGGTTCGAAGAGCATTGTATAGGGTTCAAAAGATGAAAAAAAGCATTCAATGCTTGAGAATGAAGCTTTACATGACTCTTAGTCATTCTTAAAGCAAGCCATAATGAAGAATTACAAAGATAATAATGATGTTTGCTAGAAATTAGGCCTATACACTAGCACACTTTTTGTGTTGAATGGTAGTAGCAGCACATGCTTTATTCCCCTTCCAAAATGTTGTTCTATAAGCTCCAAATGATGTAAGGAAGCAAGATCAAAAAGCCTTTAAAGTGAAACAAGCCATGAGAGAGAGAGAGAGAGAGAGAGAGAGAGAGAGAGAGAGAGAGAGAGAGAGAGAGAGAGAGAGAGAAGTCAGAATCTTCCATGGAAGCTTGAGTAGAAGCTTGAGAAGGTAAAGGAAACCTTGTCTCTCAAAAGTAGAGACACTTTTAGTTATCTTCTTCTCCTTGTAGCCTTCTTTTTGTCCAAGAACCTCCAAAATGTCTTAAGAAATGGTCACAACAACCAATATTTTCAAGAGACTATAATTCTTTCCAATATCTCCTTGTCCAAAGAAGCTCCAAAATAGTCACAGTTTGTTGTAGATATCCCTATCTAAACACAATTATGAAAGAACTAAGTCATGTGACTGGACTTTCAAATTCAATTACCTTGTATCAATGCCAATAACGAGATTGTGATATAAAAATGGAATTTCCAATTGGATCAAAGTTGAAGCTATGATACCAATGTAAATGCATTATTCACAATACCAAAAGAACCAATTTTGAGAATTTACAAAAGCTTGGGTACTATTAGTATTCTACCCAAATTAGTACTTTCCTAGATAATAGAGGCACTTATAGTAGCAAAAGTACCAAATTGGGAACTTTATAGAGACCTAGGTATTGTTCATGTTATATCAAATTTTATGCTTTCTTGAAGAACAAGCACTTACAGTACCAAAAATACTAAATTAGAAGTTTGATAAAGGCCTATGTGCTATGAATATTGTATCAAAATTTGTACTTTCTTAAATGATATAAACATAGAGTACCAAAAGTGGATATGTTAGAAGGACAGTGTATTGTTTGTAGTATTCCAAATTGGTACTTTACATAACCAAGAGCGTTAAATTGGGTACTTTTCAACGGCCAAAGTACTATTTATAAAGTACCAAATTTGGTGCTTTTCTAAACTACTAGCATGCCTCATATCAAAAGCACATAATTTGGTACTTACAAAACCAAATTTGGTACTTTTTTGGATGACACAAGCACATAAAGTGTAACAAAGAAAATAAGTGCCTCATAACCTTCACCTTAGTGAGAATAATCTAATTCGTTTGGAGATACGGTTAAGCTAAGTCATAACATGGCTCACTACCTTTTTGCACATTAATTAAACTTCCATTGAGGCATCTAGTTTGGACCTCCCACCATAGAAAAGGGGCATTTGCCTTGCTCCACCATAAGCAAGAGGTGGGTATCTTGCTTCCTTTCATCAAGTTCTCCATTATATCTCTCCTTATCATAATATTAGCATTAGCTATGGCCATCCTAGTTATGGCTATTCAAGATTTCTTGGTGTACTTTGGGTATTTATTGGTTATGAAGAACCTACGAGTATCAAATTTAGACATTTTTCATATAGTATACGAAGCCACTATGGGACACTAAAATACCAAAAGTTTTAGTATTCTATGGAGGAATATGTTCTATATTTAACCTTCTACAGTAATAGCCAAACTAATACACCTCACAAATTATGACAATAAGGAAAGGAGATCACCTAAGAATCATATAGCAAATGCACTAGATGTTTTAGAATACTCTTTTATTCAATTCTCATCTTACATATGTCCTTCTTGTTAGGAAAACTCTAGTCTTTGATTTCCAAAAGACATAGACTAAGTACCTTGTTTTGGAGTTGATAAGATTACCTTGATGCATGATCCCTAACAAGCACTGAATGGAAACACTTCATCCTCATCTTCCATGTGCAATTGAGAAGGTGTCATTGCTATATTCTCTGGATGAACACCTAAGACATTAGCAATTTTAGATTAATTCATTATTCAGTTGTGCCAACTACAGTATTCAAGACCATATTCAAAGAGCTTTTTTTCAAGAAAATCTCACTTATGGAGCGAGGGACCTTGAGCTATGTTAATGTGTTGTAGATGCCAAAGGCAAGATTGGATCGGACATGCACACTTTGCAACTTCAAAAACATTTAATGATGTAGCACTTGCTGGAGTAGTTCCTTTTTCTTGTTCATTGGGAAACCTCGAGTTTTCTTTTGTCAACATTATACCATTAGTGAGCAAAAAGTTATTCCTTGACTTGGTTTTTGGTGATCTCACATTGGTGCCATGATCCCTTTCTCTATTTCTTTGTTTGCGATTCTTTGTAGTCCAATAGCCATGGATGTAAGCTTGGTTTATGAGCCATATTGCCATACAAGTAGGGGTTAGATATGTTTGCAATTTCATGTTGGTGCTTGGATCGATATCCATGGCACGCATAGATGGTGGCTCAAAGCCATCAAAGCTCAAAAAATTTATAAACTAGGATTCTCCATTGCCACAAAGAGAGAGAGAGAGAGAGAGAAGCCTATGGTGCTTTTTGCTGAGCTACACACACATGCACATGCATGTACATATGTGTGTGTACTTGCACGCACACACACACAACACACATATGTATATTTATGTATATATGTGTGTGTATATATATATATATGTATATATGTATGTGTGTGTATGTGTGTGTGTGTGTGTGTGTGTGTGTGTGTGTGTGTGTGTGTGTGTGTGTGTGTGTGTGTCCCCTCTCCTCCTATTGCCATTCCACTACTTGAACACAGTGTGAAAACCTTGGAGTGCATCATCATTTAGCTTTCTTATTAATCTAGAGAGTTAATGTCATATTAGTCATTAGTGTTAGTGTCCATTGTATGGAGTGTTCCAAAATACGGGATTTTTGGATAAGTTTAGCCTATTTTTTATATTTTGGATATTATTTCTTGTAAATATCCTAAAAAGGTGTAGAAAACTTCTAGAGTAGGGTAACATGGAAAAATCAAGTCGCTTTTTAGCTAATTTGGGAGATCGCATGCAAAAAAGAAGGGTTTCCAAATTCACATAGTGCGCGATCACAATTTTTAGATAGCAAACAACACTTCGAATGGGCAGAAGAAGAAGGAGAAATCTAGGAGAATTCTGATCGGATATTCTGGGATTTTACCCACCTTTCAAAGCCAAAGAAACTACTAGATTTTCCATTTGGGCAACAGAGAAGAAGCTAGTATTTGGTGCATATTTTTGGTCTACCAGGGAGCTCTAGGAGATTGCTTCCGAGTAGTCCTAGACCAAGATTTTGTTTATCTTCTCATGTTCTATTAATACATAGTGTTTTGAATCATTAAGCCTTGTCTTAATATTGTGTAAATGATTTGAATCATTGAGCTTTGTCTTAATATTGTATAAAGGCTTTGGTAGATTTGAATCCCTTGCCTATTCTTTTTCTTCTTTTCTATCTCCTATTCTCTATTTCCTTCTCTCTCTGATCCCGATGGATATGACCTTTCGATTGTGGTGCTCACAATAAAAAAGTAATGAACCCAAGGGCATAAAGCCATAAACAACATAAAGAAAGTGTCATAATGCCCACTTTCTTCCCCCTTCCCCCTTTTCTAATTTAAATAATTCATTTCTTCATAATATGGTTTATTCTATACACAATTCACCAAAGGCATGTGGTGTCAAGGGGACAACATTTTGTACCACCAGCCATGCTTTTAGCCAAAAATCTACTATATGGCTTCATTCTTAGATAATTTTTGGGCTGATTTCTCTATTTCTTGGCATTCATTTTTATTTAAAACTCTATGCATAGTAGAGGAAAGCCATGGCTTTCCACTACAGTGCAAATATTGACTCATAGTACTTGGGATTTAGAAGGAAGCATTACTTCACAATCAAGAGGTTAATGGAGTATCAAGCTTATGGATCAATCTATGGATATATTCAAAAAATAATTCATGGAAAAAATAATTAATTTCTTTTCCATTCAAAAAAGGCTTATATTTTAGTACATGCTTGTATTCTTAGCCTAGATTAGGATGAATATAAACGCATTGAGGAAAAAGATGGTTGCGGGAGGAGGTAGTCTGATAAAAGTGACGTGACCCTCTCACACTATCAAAGATCCCAAAAAGGGATGCATGATCCAACTCGAGGAGAAACTTTTCCCACCCCCAAGATATATATTTGAAATTTTTTTATGATATCTTTCAAATGAGCCATCATGGGCTTCATTTTTTTTCATATTTGAAGAGATATTCAAGTTTTAGTGATAGTCATTGCCATAGATAACACCTTAGATAGCTTGACATGACTCCCTATTTTGTTTTGTTTGATATAGCTATCAGTATTAGAATCACGTGATGATTCAATTTACCTTTTCCTTGTGTTCTAATCTTTGTTGGGCACTATTCAAATATTTTCTTAGTGGCATATCAAGTGAGATATTTTCCTTTACTTGATTTGTTGTCTATATGATTGCATTTATCCGTCTATGGCATGGAACAAAAGGAAAGATCAAGGGTTAGACAACATTGATGAGGAGTTGCAAATATATTGTGTTGCATCTAAATCCTCTATTGAAGCTATGAATCAAGGCCAAGAGGGTGGAGATAATAGTACATTCAATGGTGAAGGAGATTCTTATATATAGCACCCAATGTAATCATATATATGATATTAATGTTTCCAAAGTATCTAATGATTATCTAATAAATGTGGATATTATTTAGATAAATCAAACAATGGAGTCAAAAGTTGATAAAATTCTAGCAACCCTTAATATTTGAATGGAAAATTGTCAAGTGTTTAGTCCACAAATACCCCTATTCCCATGAAATAGTCCAATCATCCTATGCCTTTTACATTTGAAGTTTGAAAGCCATTAAGAGCTAAAGATACAAATTACCCAGTGCCTTTACATTTGAGGTGTGCTATGAAGGATAGGTTTTACTTCTTCCCAAAGGAGGACCAAGATCACCATGAAGATTTTGAGTCCCTTCATGGAGAAGAAGAACCTCTCATGGGTGTTACCCATTCTATAAATCATTTTCTTCTCAGCCCATGAATATGCCTTGTGTATAGTGGACACATATAATCAACCCATTCATGAAGAAAGATAATTTCATGGACATCCTTGTTGTGGGTCTTTTGGGCAGCTTTCTTTTGAACAATGCTCCTATATCATAGGCCAAATTCATATGGATAGCTTCATAATGGGGGACATCAACCTTATTATGATAAGGAGTATAAGGAAAAGATCAATATTACCAAGTTTAAGGGGATAATCCTTCATTGATTGATCTTAAGGAGTGGATATGGAATTCAGAGATATATTTTACTCTTGACCCATGGTCAAATGAATCCAAATTTTGCTATGCAACCCTACACCTAGATGTCTGCACACATATGCTAGAGATATATGGAGATGATCAATCATAGAGTTTCAACTTGGAATACATTCAAGACAACCATGGTTGAAGTTTTTGTATCACCTATGGAGAAGGAGAAATTAGAACACAAATTATATGGACTTAAATAAAGAGATTACTCCAATTTCTTTTCAATCCTATATTTGTCTATTAGGGGATCTTAGAATTAGTTGATTTGAATAAATATATATTTGGTCTTGACTCAGCGCTCTTATTTGAAGTAGCCATCCAATTGACTAAGAGATACATATGTGATTACAAGAGGGACATGGAGGGGTATACCTGTAGAAAAACAACCCATTAAAATAAGAAATTACTTCAATGAACATAGTGATGGATATAACCATGATAAAAGGTCTACATCTTCACCTGGCAAAATCCCTATGTATCCTACCATCTATGCTTTAAAATAGGGCATCAATTTCAAGTCCAATCCTAAATGAAAAAGTGATTATAAATATATTGATGAAATGGACAATGTTTTACCTAGTGCTACCCAAGACAAATACTTATCTAGTGGTAAGCTAAGGGACATACATTCCAAGGTTTTATCTCGGGTAAGTTACTCATGAATATATGTCTGCATCACATGGGTTCAAAACAGGGTATTTTTAAAATGCCATTTTTATGCATTCTTTTACATACAGAAGGGTGTAATATAACAAGGTTATTTATAAATTGAATAGAAAAGGGTTATATTTTATTCAAGAAAAATTCACTGATAAGGATATTTATAAATAGGCCTTGAATGCACGTGATGTAGAGGATATACATGTAGTAACTTCCTTGAGGGTTTTATTTTTCAAGTGTGGTGAAAAATGGACATTACACCATAAATATAAGTGTAAAGCAAAGAGTGTTAAAATCAGTATGACATTGTGGATGAATTGAACAAGAAAACTAATGAAGACATATATCAACCTACTTTTATATTGCATCTCTACCCAATGAAGACATATGTTAGTCAACGGAATGAAAATAGACAAGAGGGGAGATAGGAGCATCCAAGAGCACACACACACAAAAACAATGGAGACTTGAGAACAAAAAGAGGTAGGGCTAAAGTGTTCTTATTCTTCTTTCTTCTTCTTCACACTAAAAAACCTATGTCTACAACATGATAAAAGATTAATGTGAAAGTACTGCAACATATGTGCACACTGTTACTAAGTATGAACGTGCTAAAAAAGAAGAGATGGCACAATGAATGTGTCATAACCAACAACGGACTACATGGGTGTAGTCTAATTATAGAATCACAAGCGTATCCTCATATTTGTCACCTAACATGCAACTGAATAATATCATATCACATCAACAAGGCACGTAATGGATGTCGGCTCATGTAGAGCTCCATATTTGAACACTCCCCCTTGAGATCACCATGAGCTTGTGAACTCCAAGCATAGTCTTGAAGCTTTGAAACTTCTTAGCTCCCAAGGCCTTAGTAAAAATTTCAGTAGCTTAATCCTCTATGTTGACATAAACCAAGTCAATATCACCTCTTAAAACCTATGTTCCGAATGAAATGGTAATGGATCTCTATGTGTCTGGCCCACACACAATACACTAGGTTCCTAGCCAATTGAATGCTACTAAGGTTATCATAGTAGATTGTAATCTTCTTATCCACATGTATCCCCAAAGCACCAAGTAGTGCATATCCAAGCTACCTCACATGCTACAATTGTAATATATTTACACTCTCCCTCTATACTAAACAAGGCAACTATCAATTGTTTCTTGCTATTCCAACTAATAACATCACTCCTAAAGGAAAATATAAAGCCACTAGTAGATCTCCTGTTTAAAATACTACTAGCCTAATCTACATTTGTGTAACCATGCAAATCCAATGGTATACCTACAGCATAGAATAAGACATATTCCAATGTAGACTTTACATAGCACAATGTGGACCACACTGCATCGAAATGTGGTTTCTATGGAAGCTGCATAAACTAACTCTCCAAACCAACTATGTAGTTTAGGCTCAGTTCAGCTTTGGCCTAGTGATTATCAAATAGACAAGGTTGCCCACAATCTTTTGATACATACTTTCGATACATAGTGACATCCTTAATTAAGTCACCCTCATGTGCACTAAGCTTAGCATTAACATCAAAGGTATAGAAATAGGCTTGTAATTAGCCATACCGTACTTGTTTAACATATCCAATGCATATTGTCTTTGTGAAAACTATATATCCTCTAGAGTCATGATCATCTCAATGCTAAGAAAATAGCATAGCTCTCCCAAATCCTTCATCTCAATCTTAGTCTTGAGAAGCCCTTCACGTTGTCTATTTCTATCTTACTATCATCCACAATGATCAAATAATCCACATATATAGTAATGACCACAATACTTGCATCACTCTCACATACATAGAGTGATTGATTAATTTGTGATTTGTGAAATTCAATGCTGACAAGGTATTTCATAATCTTGCCATGCCATGTCTTAGGTGCTTACTTCATCCCATACAAGGTCTTATGCCTGCATACATAATTTGAATGGTTCTCATTCACATAACCAAGTCGCTACATTGCACATAAAAATTCTTGTTGTAGCCCCCCTACAAGAAGGCATTCTTAACATCCATTTGATGTACGATCCAATCTTTTGATGTAGCCATTGCTATGACAGCCCTTATAGTGGTCATTTTAGCGACTAGAGAAAAGGTATCCTCATAATTAATACCATGAATCTGTGCATACTCTTTAACACTATATTAAAGAATTTGGAAAATTTTCAAGTTTCAATTTCAAATAAGTGATAAATATTTGACCATGTAGCTAAATCTTGATCAATATTTGATAGTGGAATTTAAAAAGCTAACTCACATAGCATTTAGAGTAGACTCCACCTTTAAGTAAGACAATAAGATTTGACCATGTGGTCAAATAATAAAGATATTGGGGGTTTTCAAAGTAAATGGAAATTTCCAAATTCCCTAATATAGTGTTCTTTGGCAACTTATATGCCTTATAACACTCAATAGGTCCATCTCACTTATGCTTAACCTTGTAAACCCATTTGCAACCCGCCTTTAGGTAAGGGCATCAACTCCCATGTGTCATTATTGATAAGTGTAGCCATTTCTTTATCCATAGCATAATCCCAATACTCATTACCCAATGCATCCTCAAAACAAATAGATTTCACATCTTGTACAACCTTAGCCATGTATGCAGCATAGTGATGAGCTACATAGCTATCATATGTCAATTGCTACATTGGCCTTCTCACTCTACTTGACTTGCATGGACCTAGATCACTATCATGTGCTTCAGCATCCTCTTATGCCTTCCACACAC